>NC_140954.1:41343224-42543224 GCF_014529385.1 Adiantum capillus-veneris
ATACATTCCCATAGACAACATTCACTCTAAAATCCAGGACCATTGAACCTCTGAACACTCAACGCATTCCCATAGACAACATTCAAAAAGAGCTGCAAAGAGGTACCATATGAGCTGATGAATCAAATGAATCAAAGTGAAGAGGCTTTGAAGTGGGAAAAACAAAGGGCTAGCTAGATGGCTAAGGGTAAGGCCAAGGAAGTGGATGACTGGCAGAAGCAACGAGTACTGACAGCTCAAATCAATCAAAATTTGGAGCAAAGGAGGCCAGAGAGACCAAAGTGCTTAGAAGCTCGATCCATTCAGAGGTTTTCATTGATATCTTCACAATCTGTCATAAAATCTAATGTCTAACTTTACCAAATGATTTTCTCATATTAAACTGATCATTTAATATGTGAAGATAAAAGGGGAACAAGAGTTAGGATATAGATATGTGCTTCTAGACCTATCTCAATAGGGGACCAAAAGGAGAAATGGTTGCATCTCAATAGGGGTCCAAAAGAAGACCGTCTACCAAAGAGCAATGTACAAAAGTTACTTACAGATTTACCTCAACAAGGGACCAACAAGAGAGATGGTTACATCTCAATAGGGGTCCAAAAGAAGGTAGTCTATCAAAGAGCAACGTGCATCTAATGGAGCTTAAAAGACCTTAGTGTTAGCTTCATTAAATACCTCCAAAAGTTAGTGTTAAAAAGTCCTTTGACCTTAGGCAAGCTAGGGCTGACCTTGAGGTGGGAATCCTACCCAAGCATGAGGTGCTTGTCGGCTTGCTAACTAAAGTGCTTAAAGTATTTGAGGGAACCTTTTCCAAGCTTGAGGTGCTTCTCATGCTTAAATGAGTAAGGTTCTTGAAGTGTCCAATTCAAACATAAACTCTCAAGAGGCATAAATGGTTTCCATGCTTAAACGACTAGGTGCTTGAAGTGTTCAATTCAAACCAAATGACTTAACAAGCATAAAAGACAATTGTCAAGATCCTCCTCATGTGGCCCTCATGATGTGCTTGAATCCTATTGGATGGACTTTAAAGGGGTTCAATAAGAACCTAGATGCAAAAAAATAAATAATTAAGCTCTTTCTCTCAAAGAGGAAAAAGAGGACACATGTCCAAATGATATAATTAAATAATACAAAAGAGAGAGAGAGAGAGAGAGAGAGAGAGAGAGGTGGACCAAGCATGAGAGGGGGTATACTCTCTCTCTCTCTCTCACACACACACATACTCTCATTGTGGGAAGTGCAAAGTGCAAGAGCTCCATCTCCTTCTCCAAGCTTGTTGAGAAGTGGAGAGCCTACACCAACACTCTAGGCTATGGAATGCAAATCCAACCAAGAGCCATGCTTCAATGCTTAAGCTTGCCATCTTCTTCATCTTCATTACTATTCTATTATGCTATGCTAAGCAAGAAGAGTGATGATAAGTGAGGAACTATTTCTTTGCCCTGTGGTTGATTCTTCTTCCTCTTCCCTACCCTCATTCCCCGCTAGCTCTCTCCACCTTCGAAGGTGTTTGAGGCCTTGGGACTGAGGCTTGGGATAATAATGCTTTTTGCAAAGTTATGTTATGCTTGTGATGCATGAAGCTTTACATCTTCATTGCATCACCAAGGCCACAAGGTTGATTAATACTAATCACAAATAACATTGTAAGGTTTTTTTTTTCATTAACAACAGCACTCGCAATCATGGGTTGTTTAGACATTAATGTGCATCATACATTCACTTTGAGTGCATGTCTCTTGTTCGGGCCATAGTTTCTCCACATTAGGATACTCTCATTGAGCATACCCACATGACAACTAGCACAAATGACTAAATTGAATCGACATTCAAGAATTTAGAGCCCTGTAATCATGTATGTTTGAGAAACAAAAATTGTGCATTTGAATGACAATGCCATCAAATTGTATGGTTTAGTTGTGCAATTCATGAATTAGTAGGCCAAGAGCACTGCAACTAAGCCACCCAAGATTTTTTTTGGCTCAGGGCCTGGAAATTCTAACCGTAGCACTCAGGAGCAAGGCTCCAATGTGGACTCGTTGCAGTCTCTCACTTACAAAGAGGTGGATAAATTGTTGAAATACACAAAAACACAAGTCTTTTGGGGGAAGGAGGATGAAAACAACAAAGACATGGTCTTGATTTACCTTAGTAAATGGGATGTATCCACCATCTTTGTTGTACTCTAGATGTGGTCAAGGCACTGCAAACTAGCTTGTTACTAGAAGGCAAAGCTTATAAATGGTGGATCTCTTAAGGAGAAGCGATTCATATCGTGCACATGGGTTTATTTCAAGAGAAAATAACTCCTTCCTACTAATGAGAAGGGTACTAAACTGGATAGCGTGTTAGCCAAAACACTGTAATAGAGAGATGTTTAAACGAGGTAGAAAATATGGCGAAGAACTTCTCAAATTTTGATTGAGTTCAAATAGTATTTCGATATAAATCACTAATCATGGCTACCATAAACAATGAGTAGAAAATGTATCAAATCTGGGCATAAACTAAATCAATTGACTCATAACAGTGTTGAGCTAGTTTACATATTGAGCATCTAGTTCCATCTATACATGCACTATGGTGAGGCTACGTAGGGGATCTTTGGTGACTTAATCCACCTCACACTAGCTAAGGTGGCTGCCAATGCTTGGCTTCCAAAAACCTAACAAGGACCCTCACATAAGGGTATGCAGACATGATGAAAGAATTACTACCATGAATTGCCAAAATTGGCACCATACGAGGCTACAATATAGAATCCCCAAACTTCGCACATAAAACATGAAAGTTATGAACCGAAATGTTGCTAAGGGTAGTAGATGGGTGCAAACAAGTGCCAGATAGACCATGCAACTCCCTTCTAGAATAAAATCTTCCTCAATCATGCATGAGAGAAAAACACTGCCAAAAGAGACTCAAGTTTATCATAGCCTGCTTTCAAAACACCATAAACATGATAACTCAACAAGAGCATCAAATCGATATAAAATGGATTCAATGAGCATACATATAAGCCAAGCTCAATAGCATAAACATAGCATATCAATTTGTAAAATCCACAACTCTTTGCATCAAGAGATCGGCATCACATGGGAAAAATCACCTCAAAGATGCATAAGTAGCATTAATCTTGCATGAGTAGCACTATGTAGATCCATAAAGCCATAGTCATAAACATAAATTGTTGTAGCATCAACCCGGTGCTAGGTGCATAAATGATTCCAAATGTAGGAGGGCACAAGCCAACGTAAAATCCTCACCAACAAACCAAGTTCAACATGTGCGGAAGATGTATCCACAAGAGGATCAACATTGGTCACTTTTGTCAATTGCAACAAGAATCATATTCAAGAATCAATGTGTACCATACAAAGCTCATCAAGTAAGTGTGTATTTTTCAGAATCACCATATCCAACATACATAACCATCTCAATGACCACATCCACATCCTAGCTCTTGGACATGTAACTTCACCCACGCAGTTGTTTCAAAAGCACCTTATACTTGCACAATTCAAGAAAAACCAAAGAGCTATTTTTTTTTGCACATAGCTAGTCAATGCAAAATATCTACAAAACGATGTGGGATCTAAAGAAGAGATTGAGGGATTAAGAAAAAAAGCTCGTTTCAAAAACTGATTTTGGAGCGAAGCAAGCTTTTTTTTGGAATTGCTCAATTGAGCAAAAATCTGGAAAAAGCTCCCTCCAAAAACTCCCTCTAAACCTCAACCCTCTTCTTTTGTTGGAGCCACTTCAATGTACCTACCTTGTTTTAGGGCCAGTTTTTGAGTTTGCCTATTGGTTGCCCTGAGTTAGAGCTACTAGGTATTGTGAATGGACCTCGAATGGACTATGTATCCATGTAGGACGGCTTGTCTAAACCCTTGTTGTTTGTAAGGAAGTTGTGTTATTGTGCCTCCATTGTTCAATGGGAGGACTTGTAAGTCACCTTATCCAAAGTGTTTGTCATGCCATACCCTTCGGCTTCAGGAGAGGGGTAAACTGTGATGTTTTGAGGCTAGAGTTATTTTTGCTTGCCATTGGGCCAACAAATTGGGATGGTAAGGATGATCAAGCTCATGCATTGATTGCATTCTCTACTAAGCATTCCATTACTTCACAAGTTTGGTTACCAAAAACAATAAAACAGACATTTGATTTCTAGCTTCTTAATATGCTAGTACCTGCAAAAAGAGTTAGAAGCTACTATTATGTAGGAGGGGAATGGTATTGATGTATACCTTGTGGAGATTAGAGATCTCAAGGAACAATTGATTATTGTTGGTGAGGCCATTTTTTATAACTACCTTGTGCAAAAAAAAAAATTGATGCATCACCAGATTCTTATTAGATGTTTGCCTCCACTTAGAGACTTGTGTTAGAGAATAGACGTGATGCTATAAAGTTTAATGCTCTTTGTCTCTATATTGATACAAGAGGCTTAGTCAAGAAAAAGCAGGGCTAAGTAATGTGGTAGTAATCAAGCCTTTGTGTGGTTGATCGAAAGAGGAGTGCTAGTGTTGCCACCTCTAGTTCTTCTTCTTCATGGAGAATGGTTACGACTACAAAGATAAAGGCAAGAAAAATCTGAAATGAAATTATTTTAGGCAATCAATCATGCCATTAACAAATATCTTAAGTTAAAGGCTAAAGAGGCGTGTACAAAAGAGGTGAATGTGGCCAATTAAAATGCTTCTTCTATTACTAGTTTTGCTAATGGTGTGCAAGATACAAATTGAGAGTGTACTACATACCCTTCTATTCATGATGCATGTATGGCATGTTTTGGTTGTTTGAAGATTGTCACTTTGCTACATTTGTAGAATTCTAAGATGGTTGCTTTGTTGCCCTCTCAAGGCACCAACTAGACATGTACGCGAAGGTTGTATTTTAGGTAAAAGACATCGCTCTAAGTTTCCAAGGGATGGTTTTGTGTAGGCTACTTGCAAAGTGAAGCATTTCTTGTAGCATTTAATGGCCTAGTAACTTGTGTGTAGTGGCAAATAGCATGAACATAGTGAGCATTTCATTAGAATAGATTCCTAATGAGATTAACAAGAGTGCTTGGGTGGAGAGAGCAACAAAAAGCATAACACCTAGGTAGATAGCATGAACAATACTTCAAAAGAGAGAGAAATTAAGCAATTGATAATAGTTGAGGACCGGATTTGTATGGAGCCGGTCCCCCCTCCAAAAGGCTTTGTATTATGGTTTCTCCCATCAAGAGAGACATTTTACAACACAATTCTTTGTGTTCCTTCAATACTAGCTAGTGCAATGAAGATGGAAACTTCATGCACTAAGCAAAACACTTATCAAACACAACATCAATTCCCTCACGGTCTCAGACCCAAGACCTCACACACCTTTCATTGGACCCCCCTCCAAAAGGCTTTGTATTATGGTTTCTCCCATCAAGAGAGACATTTTACAATACAATTCTTTGTGTTCCTTCAATACTAGCTAGTGCAATGAAGATGGAAACTTCATGCACTAAGCAAAACACTTATCAAACACAACATCAATTCCCTCACGGTCTCAGACCCAAGACCTCACATGTAATGGAATTTGCCTATTCAATTTGAGAATAGCGGAATTTAATGAGAGTACTTTCAAGAAATGATTTTGTGAGCATAGCGGGTATACATAATTGAAGATAGCAACATAATCATAGCAATTAGTTAACTTGGCATAGACAATACTTTTGCAAGAGAGAGAGTTTAGAGAACATGACAACAATTGAGGACCGGATTTATGTGGAGCCGGTCCCCCCTCCAATAGGCATTTGTATTATGATTTCTCCCATAAAGAGAGACTTGTTACAATACAGTCTTTGTGTTCCTTGTGACCTAGGTGATGCCATGAAGATGGAAGGCTTCATGCACCACAAACATAACATAAACTTGAAGAAAGCTTTAACTATCCCAAGCCTCAGTCCCAAGACCTCAAACACCTTCGAAGGTGGAGAGAGCTAGCAGGGAATGAGGATAGGGAAGAGGAAGAAGAAACATTTCGTAGGAGAAAGAATAAGTTCCTCACTTATCATACTCTTGTTGCTAGCATAAATAATAGCATAGTAATGAAGAAGAAGGAGATGGCAAGCTTAAGCATTGAAGCATGGCTCTTGGTTGGATTTGCACTCCATAGCCAAGAGTGTTGGTGTAGGCTCTCAACCTCTACTTGCTTGGAGAGGGAGCTCTTGCACTTTGCATATCACACAATGAGAGTGCTTGTGAGTGTGTGTGGGTGAGTATACCCCCTAGGCACCCCCCTAGCTTGCTTGGGTCGACCCCCCCTTGTAGCTCATGCCTGAAGCTCATTGGACCCCTCCAGGCCTAGCCAATCACAAGCAGGAGCCATTACAAGCAACATGGGTAGCCTTGGGACAAGTGTCCCCCTTTCCCCTTTGAGAGAGAGGACTTGATAAATGCTAAAACAATTAGATAATTCATGTAATTTATCATTGGACCCCTTTGAAGCCTAGCCAATAGGCTTCAAGCAACACATGAAGGTAACATGGGTAGGGGCCTGACATGTGTCCTTGCTGCCTCTTCAAGATGGGCTTCCCTTGTGTGTGTGAGTGGGTGTTCTCTCTCTAGGCCCTAGGAAAAGGGCTCGCCCCCCCTCTTGTAGGAATGCTTTTGACTTTTAGGTGATCAAGCACCTTACTCACCAAGCATGACAAAGCACTTGAACTAGGGGGGGTTCCCACAAGCATCTCAGGCAAGCTTCTCAAGGCACCTCAAGTACTTTAATCATGCAGCAAGTCAAGCACCTCAAGCATGGAGCCAGTCAAGCACCTCAAGCATCTTAATCAATCACCTCAAGCATGAAAAACACCTCAAGCATGACAAGCACCTCAAGCAGGACAAGCACCTCGAGCTTGGGCCGGGTTCCCACCTCAAGCTCAGCCCTAGCTTACTTAAGGTCAAAAGGACTTTTACACACATTTATTGGAGGTCTTCAATGAAGCTAACCCTAAGGTCTTATGCTCCATTGGTTAGCCTTGCTCTTTGATAGACCATCTCCCTTTTGGGCCCCTTTACATTGGCCCCGTGTTGAGATAGATCTAAAAGCACATACCTATATCTTAACACTTGTTCCCGTTTATTCTCCCACATTAAGTGATCAATTTAATATGAGAAAATCATTTGGGTTAGTTAGATATTAGATTTTATGACATTACCTCTCTCTTGAAATCATAGTCGTCCTCGACTATGAGGTAGAAGAGATAAAGTCTTAGTCATTAGTCAATCGTACTTAGCGGGTAAAGGATCCCTTTTTACCCTACGACATCTTTCCAAGATGGATGACTAATCCATTTGGTGCTTGGGAGACATAGCTGCCGCAAGCATGTCTGCTCTTTAGTCCATTTCATTCTCCCAAAGTAGAGTGACAAATTCTACTTGGTGTTTGAGAGACGTTGTCATCACAAACATGATTCTAAGCATGCATACTAGTTAAATTTGTGCACAATTAAAAAGAGGACTAGTCATATAAAACAAAAACATGAGTTATTTAAAAGAAATTTGTACATTTGCTTACTCTAATGTAGCATTGTAAGCATTGACAAGGTTCATACTATCCTTAAGTTGTACTCCTTGCATCCATTTAGCATCTTCAAAAGGATAATTTTTGAACTTAATAAGATACCGTCGGATAATCTTACCATGTCGTAGTACCTTGTCTTCATGCCGAAGGATAGCTTCGGGTTGTAGCACCTCTTCTTGGTCTTCAACTTCGGGAGGGTCTTGAATAATTGGTTCAATTGGTGGCTCTCCTTTGTAGGGCTTAAGTAAGCTTACATGAAAGGCATTGTGTATAAGCCAATGGTTGGGCAACTTGAGTTGATAAGCCGTCTCATTGATAGGCTTCAAGATTTGGAAAGGACCATAGTATCTTTTTGCTAGTTTAGCATAATACTTTTGATGGCCCGTAGGATTTTTGCCCGTCGTTTGCCTTAATCGAGCCTTAGGAAACTTGAGTAAGACCCAATCATTTTCTTTGAACATTAAGGCTCTTCTGTGCTTATCAGCAGCAGCTTTTTGCCTTTGTTGAGAGATGGCTATAGCCTCCCTAATCTTTTGAAAAGATTCTTGTAGGTCACGGCTATACTCATCGGCGGCGAAGATCTTCCCATGTACTTTCAGTAGCAAGGGACTTTTAGGTCTTCCTTCTATGATCTCGAAAGGTGCTTTGCCCGTAGAAGTATGTACAGTATTATTGTAGGCATACTCTACTAGCGGTAAATACTTTTCCCATTGTGAGCGTTGATCTACTTCGGTAACATAAGTCTTGAGTAGATCGAGTATCGTAAGATTGGTTATCTCACTTTGGCCATCCGTTTGTGGGTGATAGGCCGAAGAGAAATTCAATCTTGTTCCTAGATTTTCAAAGAGACCTTTCCAGAAATTACTGGTCATTCTAAGATCTCTATCTGACACGATGGATGTGGGTAATCCATGGTGTTTGAAAATCTGAGATATGAAGAGAGTTGCCATTTGATGTGCCTTAATAGTCTTTTTGACAGGAATAAAATGTGCTTGCTTGCTAAACCTGTCGACTATTGTCCATATTCCTGTATTCCCATGGATAGACTTGGGTAATCCAAAGATGAAATCCATGGATATACTCTCCCATGGTGAATTTGGAATAGGCAATGGCTAGAGTAATCCAGGTTGCTTCCCTCTATCATACTTGGTCTTTTGGCATACTACACATTTTGAAACATACTCTTGTATGTCCACTTTCATGGTAGGCCAATAGAAATACGTCTCTACTCCTCGGAGAGTAGGTTGAATACCTCTATGCCCTGCATATGGAGGAGCATGGGATTCATACATAACCTTCTCACGAAGGGAATGGGTAACACATAGCCTATTGCCGTGGAGAAGATAACCATCCTGCAAGGTGAATGGTTCCTCTTTCTTCCCCAAAGCAAGGGCTGACATTATGTCTCTAAAGTCAGGGTCAGTAGCATACTCATCTATCATAGAGGATAGATCATTGTGAGTAGCTATAGACACCGCATTAACTTTTGGTCGTCGTGAAAGTGCATCGGCAACTTGATTGTGCTTACCAGCTATGTGAGCAATATGGAAATTAAATTGCGAAAGAAAATTTGCCCACCTCATTTATTTGTCGGAAAGCTTGGTTTGCGTCATGAAATACTTGAGACTTTGGTGGTCGGTTCGTAGGATAAATGGAGTCCCCAATAGGTAGTGCTTCCATGTGTCTAGGGCATGTAGAACAGCTAAAAGCTCTTTCTCATAAATGCCCAAGACTCGTTCATCACCATTGAGCCTTCGGCTCTCATATGCTATGGCATGCCCTTCTTGAAGCAAAACCGCTCCAAGGCAATCACCACAAGCATCACATTGGACCTCAAATGGCTTTGAGAGATCCGGAAGCACGAGGACTGGTTGGGAAGTAAGCTTCTCTTTGAGTTTTTCAAAAGCATTTTGCTCCTTAGCAGTCCATACAAACTTAACGTTCTTCTTGGTTAAGTCGTGTAGTGGTCCTGCTACTTGAGAGAATTTTGCTATGAAGCGTCTATAGTATGCACACATACCAATAAAGCTTCTTAGCTCATGTAGATTCCTTGGGTTAGGCCATGATTTTATTACCTCTAACTTTGATGGATCCATACGAATACCATCGTGAGAGATAATATGGCCTAGATATTGAATCTCTTGAAGGAAGAATTCACTTTTCTTTTGGTTGAGAAAAAGTTTGTTCTCCCTCAAGGCTTGAAAAATCACTTGGAGATGTTGCTTATGTTCCTCCAAAGACTTGGAGTAGATGATGATATCATCGAAGAACACTCCAGTGAATTTTCGATATGGTCTAAAAATTTTCTCCATCAAACGATTGAACGTAGCTGGTGCATTAGTCAAGCCAAAAGGCATGACTAGATATTCATAAAGACCAAATGTTGTGCGAAACGCGGTCTTTAAGATATCCTCATCCACTATCCTTATTTGATGATAGCCACTCTTAAGGTCAATCCTACTGAAGTAGGTAGAGCCTTGTAGCTTATCAAACAGATCTTCTACCCGAGGTACGGGAAATCTGTTTTTGATAGTGATATGGTTTAGTGCTCGATAGTCCACACACATATGGTATGTACCATCTTTCTTTTGCACTAAAAGGACTGGAGAACAAAAGGGAGAGGAACTAGGCCTCACCATCCCTTTGTCTACCAGCTCTTGTACTTGCCTCATGATCTCCTCTTGTTGAGCTTGTGAGACTCGATAAGGAGGTTTGTTAGGCGGTGAGCTTCCTGGAAGGAGCTCAATACGATGGTCATCATCCCCTCGTTTTGGAGGTAGGTCCATAGGGATATCATCGATGAATACATCTTGGAATCCTTTTAGAAAAGTAGACAAGTCTAACTCTTCTTGATTCCTATCATTTTCATTTGATGAAAGATTATTAGCTTTTAGAGACTCTTTGACATAAATCATGTACGCAGAAACTGAGCTCTTCATTGATTTATCAAAAGAAAGAGGATTTACAAGTGGAATAGTGCGACCACGCTCACTAGCATCTATATACATGTTCTTTCCCCTGTAGGTGAAGTAAATTCTCCTTTCAGGGAACTTCATGTTGGCAGCCATGCGATCAAACCATGGTGCCCCTAGGATAACATCCTGATGTTGGAGGGGAGAGATGAAGAAGTCTTCTTTGTCGACATAGCTTTGGACATGAAGCCTCAACTTCCCAATCAAGGGAGTAACGGAGGCTTGTTGTCCCTTGAAAGCTGCATCAGCTGTTACTATATCTCCCATCTCAAAAGCTTGAATGCCCAACTTGGTGGCCAACTCTATTGATATGAAGTTGAGAGTAGAGCCAGGGTCAAACAAGATGAAGGCATCATGCTCTCTTACCTTTCCCCAAGCATAGGAGAGTGATGATCCTTTGCAATGAGCATCCTCTTTTGGAGCTTCGATGGTGGAAGCCCTAGGAGTCTCATTGCGAGTATTCTTCTTGGGGCAAGAACGATAGCCATGTCCTTGCTCCCCACATTTGAAACACTTATGGTCCTTGTGAAAAGCTTCAAGCTCTTCAGGAGAGAGTTTGTTTTTACCTTTGTAAACTCCCTTCTCCTTGGACCGATTGTTGCTGTTGTTGTTGGAAGTGCCTTGGGAATTATTTTGAGCATTGGATTTCCCCTTTGCATCATTTTTATCTTTGTTTTCCATGGGCTTGACATTACGTCTAGCCCCTTGATGGAAATTGATGCGTGAAGCAACCATGGTGTGGTGGATTACTTCGGTAATAGTACCGGGCCGTTGAGAGTTGATATATTCGGCCATCTCGTCAGGTAATCCCGCACAGAATTGTTGTCTTTGCTCGGCAAAGTCTATCTTTTGAAAGACAGTAGCTTTGAGATGTAAATCCCAAAACTTATCTACATACTTGTTGATAGACTTATGAGAGAGGAGCTTCAAGCAGCGCCATTCGGTAAGAACTTTATCTTTAGTATCGCTTGGAAGAAATTGCTTCATGATGGAAACTCGTAGAGTTTTCCATGTCTTTGGGGCTTCTCCATTGCCACGAAGGCTAGCCCACCATTGACGAGCTGATTTTTGGAAGTGCATAGCTACATGGCGTAGCTTGGAGGACTCTGTGAAGCCCTCGTCCCCAAAGGCCGCATCAAATTGCTGGATGAAGGCCAACACTTTGTCGGTAGCACCAAAGGTGCCATCGTAGGTGAGAAAAGAGATACTCTTTCCTCCCTCCTTGAACTTCTTTAGCTTTTGTGACCTTCGCCATGCAGGAAATGATTTGCGATGCCCTCCCCTCTTGTATTCTCTAGGAGAATAGCCATAACTTTCATCGGGAGAGAAGGAAGGTGAAGAAGAAGGAGAAGAGGGTGACCTCTTCCTAGCCCTTTTCTTCCTTTGTTTCCTCTCTTGCCTTTGAGAGTGATGAGGAGAAGGACTATGGGTTGCTCTTTTCCTCTTGGGAGGAGTAGGCGATCGTCTAGACCGCCTTCTTCGTGGAGCCACATCTTCAGAAGAACTTAGACTTTCATTGCTTTCTTTCTCTTTGGATTCCTCCTCTCGAATGGGAGAGAGCCTTCTTTTGGGGGTCTCTTCAAGAGGCCTCCTAAGCTCTCTCTCCTCTTGGAGAGGAAGGGAAATTCCATAGGCACGAAGTTGTTGAGTAACTTCGGCTTGCAAGGTAGGGTTGCCCATAGCTTGTTGCAACCTAGTCACAAGATAATTCACAAACATGGGAGCATCATCATTAGCACCTTCATGTGCAAAATCAAAGCTATCAATGTTCATTCTACTCTCTTGATTATTGTCAGCCATGTTAACAAAATTTTATGTATGTACTTAGTGTATGCTTTGGCAATTCAAAACCTTAGTTGCCACTCCTCTTAGCCTTTGAAAATCGGCTCTTAAGTATCTACACCCACGGCTCAAAGTGGTTAATTATAGAGAGTAGAGGAGTAGGTCTAACATAGCAGAGTTGCCAAGGGCTAGCTCCTTTCGGACTTCTTATGGCTCAATAATGGTAAAGCCGTAGGCAAGTCTAAAAATACTCCATTATTAAGTCCAAAGCTCCCGAGGTGTGCACCATCCCCCACATAGTGGGCTTAACAAAACCGGTATTAGATCCCAGTTCCACTTACTCTATTATAATTAACAACATCAACCATTTATAGGCTACTTAAGGACCTCTCTTCTTAAGCAAGAAAAGAGAAACCAAATGCTCTGATACCAATGTAATGGAATTTGCCTATTCAATTTGAGAATAGCGGAATTTAATGAGAGTACTTTCAAGAAATGATTTTGTGAGCATAGCGGGTATACATAATTGAAGATAGCAACATAATCATAGCAATTAGTTAACTTGGCATAGACAATACTTTTGCAAGAGAGAGAGTTTAGACAACATGACAACAATTGAGGACCGGATTTATGTGGAGCCGGTCCCCCCTCCAATAGGCATTTGTATTATGATTTCTCCCATAAAGAGAGACTTGTTACAATACAGTCTTTGTGTTCCTTGTGACCTAGGTGATGCCATGAAGATGGAAGGCTTCATGCACCACAAACATAACATAAACTTGAAGAAAGCTTTAACTATCCCAAGCCTCAGTCCCAAGACCTCAAACACCTTCGAAGGTGGAGAGAGCTAGCAGGGAATGAGGATAGGGAAGAGGAAGAAGAAACATTTCGTAGGAGAAAGAATTAGTTCCTCACTTATCATACTCTTGTTGCTAGCATACATAATAGCATAGTAATGAAGAAGAAGGAGATGGCAAGCTTAAGCATTGAAGCATGGCTCTTGGTTGGATTTGCACTCCATAGCCAAGAGTGTTGGTGTAGGCTCTCAACCTCTACTTGCTTGGAGAGGGAGCTCTTGCACTTTGCATATCACACAATGAGAGTGCTTGTGAGTGTGTGTGGGTGAGTATACCCCCTAGGCACCCCCCTAGCTTGCTTGGGTCGACCCCCCCTTGTAGCTCATGCCTGAAGCTCATTGGACCCCTCCAGGCCTAGCCAATCACAAGCAGGAGCCATTACAAGCAACATGGGTAGCCTTGGGACAAGTGTCCCCCTTTCCCCTTTGAGAGAGAGGACTTGATAAATGCTAAAACAATTAGATAATTCATGTAATTTATCATTGGACCCCTTTGAAGCCTAGCCAATAGGCTTCAAGCAACACATGAAGGTAACATGGGTAGGGGCCTGACATGTGTCCTTGCTACCTCTTCAAGATGGGCTTCCCTTGTGTGTGTGAGTGGGTGTTCTCTCTCTAGGCCCTAGGAAAAGGGCTCGCCCCCCCTCTTGTAGGAATGCTTTTGACTTTTAGGTGATCAAGCACCTTACTCACCAAGCATGACAAAGCACTTGAACTAGGGGGGGTTCCCACAAGCATCTCAGGCAAGCTTCTCAAGGCACCTCAAGTACTTTAATCATGCAGCAAGTCAAGCACCTCAAGCATGGAGCCAGTCAAGCACCTCAAGCATCTTAATCAAGCACCTCAAGCATGAAAAACACCTCAAGCATGACAAGCACCTCAAGCAGGACAAGCACCTCGAGCTTGGGCCGGGTTCCCACCTCAAGCTTAGCCCTAGCTTACTTAAGGTCAAAAGGACTTTTACACACATTTATTGGAGGTCTTCAATGAAGCTAACCCTAAGGTCTTATGATCCATTGGTTAGCCTTGCTCTTTGATAGACCATCTCCCTTTTGGGCCCCTTTACATTGGCCCCGTGTTGAGATAGATCTAAAAGCACATACCTATATCTTAACACTTGTTCCCGTTTATTCTCCCACATTAAGTGATCAATTTAATATGAGAAAATCATTTGGGTTAGTTAGATATTAGATTTTATGACATCACACACCTTTGAAGATGGTGAGAGCTAGCGGGGTATGAGAGTAGATTGAGAGAAAGAAGGAGTATTCTTACGAGAAAGATGTACATCTCCTCACATAATCACTCCTATTAGCATAGCTTAGCTTAGTAATTAGCATGGTAGAGAAGATGAGCATGCATTGAAGCTTGGCTCTTGGTTGGATTTGCATCACAAAGCCAAGAGTTGTTGGTGTAGGCCTCCCTTCTCACAAGCTTGGAGTAGGTGGTAAGCTTTCCATTAAAGCTTGAGAAGGAGAGAGAGTCTTCTTTGCTTCACACATGAGATTGTGTGAGTGTGTGAGTGATAATGCCTTGCAAAAATCAACCCCCTCTCTCTCTTGGTCGACCTCCCTTGCTAATTACTCATGCTACATCCCTATTGGACCTCCCCAGCAGCATAAGTGATAGCCTTCTGACATGTGTCCCCTTTCCCCTTTTGTGAGAGCTTTAGGTAATTAATAAATGAAACTAAACTCTCATTGGACCCCTTTGCCTCCTGGCCAATAGGAATCAGGCAAGCCATTGGGCTACTGAGGACCCCTTGGGAGACTGTCCAATAGTCTTCTAGAGAGCTTAATTCTTATTGGTTCTTTTATTAAGTGTTTTTAAATTAATTAAACTAGACTTACTCAAGCCTAATTCTCATTGGTCCACCTCCAAGGCCATCCAATAGGATTTGAGTACACCTTGTGGGCATATGGCCTAGGGAGCTGACATGTGTCCCTCTTTCCCCTTGTGTACAAAGGAAGCTTGTGAGTGTGTGTGGGTGTTTCTCTCTCATCCCCTACTTCTTGGGCTTGCCCTCTCCTATGTAGGGCTTGACAAAGACTTTTTGGGGGACACTCAAAGCATCCAATTCCCCTTATGTTTGACCTTTGGACACAACCTTTGAATTTTGGAACCTTAGCATTTTGGAAGTCTTAATGGGTTGAACCTTAGGGTCTTTGAGCCCATTGTTGCACATAGCTCTTTTGAAGATGCCCCTCCCCTTGGATCCCTACTGTGGCCGGCCTGCTAGCTTAACCAATATTCTAGCTTTTTCTCCCCTTGCACTTCCCCATATTAAATGATCAATTTAACATGAGAAAATCATTTAGGAGAATTAGATATTGATTATTATGAAATTACCTCTCTCTTGAAATCATAGTCGTCCTCCACTATGGGGTAGAGAAGATAAATCATATTCATTAGTCCTTTTCCTACCGGGTAGAGGATCCCTATGTTACCCTACGACATCATTCCAGAATGGATGACTAGTCCATTTGGCGCTTGAGAGCCTAAGCTGCCGCAAGCATGTCTGCACATTAGTCCTATCAGTCTTCCATAGTAGAGTGACAAGCTCTACTTGGTGTTCGGGAGACGTCGTCTCCGCAAACTTGATCTAAGCATGCATACTACTTCAGTTTTGTGCACAATAAAGAAAAAGAGAGTCTTATAAGACAAAAACTTTGTTCATTTTAAACATTTGTACATTTGCTTACTCTAGGGAAGCATTGTAAGCATTGACAAGGTTTAGGTTATCCTTTAATTGTATGCCTTGCATCCATCTAGTTCTTGAGGTGGCTCTCCTTTGTAAGGCTTTAATAGGCTCACATGGAAAGCATTGTGTATGAGCCAATGGTTGGGCAACTTGAGTTGATAGGCCATCTCATTGATTGGCCTAAGAATTTGGAAGGGACCATAGTACCTTTTTGCTAACTTAGCATAGTACTTTTGGTGTCCTGTAGGATTCTTGCCCGTCGTGTGCTTTAATCGAGCCTTGGGAAATTTGAGTAAGACCCAATCATTTTCTTTAAAGGCTTGGGCTCTTCTGTGCTTGTCAGCAACAGCCTTTTGCCTTTGCTGTGAGATAGAGATAGCATCCTTAATATTTTGGAAAGATTCTTGTAGGTCTCGGTTATACTCATCTACAGCGAAGATCTTCCCGTGTACTTAAGTAGCAAGGGACTTTTTGATCTTCCCTCTATTACCTCAAAAGGTGCTTTTCCCGTGGAAGTATGTACAGTGTTATTATAGGCATACTCCACTAAGGGTAAGTACTTCTTCCATTGGGGCCTTTGATCTACTTCCGTTACATAGGCTTTTAGTAGATCAAGAATGGTTAGGTTAGCTATTTCACTTTGGCCATCCGTTTGCGGGTGATAGGCCGAAGAGAAATTTAGCCTTGTCCCTAAATTCTCACAGAGACCCTTCCAGAAGTTACTGGTCATTCTAGGATCTCTATCCGACACTATGGACATTGGCAATCCATGGTACTTGAAGATTTGTGAAATGAAGAGGGTTGCCATTTGATGGGCTTTGATAGTCTTTTTGATAGGTATAAAATGAGCTTGTTTACTGAACCTGTCTACTATCATCCATATTCCCGTATTCCCATGGATAGACTTAGGCAATCCAAAGATAAAATCCATGGATATGCTCTCCCATGGTGAATTAGGGATTGGCAAAGGTTGAAGCAATCCAGGTTGCTTCCCTCTATCAAACTTTGTCTTTTGGCATACCACACATTTAGAAACATACTCTTGTATGTTTGCTTTCATGGTAGGCCAATAGAAATATGTTGCAATCCCCTTTAGAGTAGGCTGAATCCCTCTATGCCCTGCATAAGGAGGAGCATGTGATTCATATATTACTTTCTCACGTAGTGAGCTAGTAACGCATAGTCTATTGCCGTAGAGAAGATAACCATCTTGTAAAGTAAATGGTTCCTCTTTCTTCCCTACTACAAGGGCTAAAACCACATCTCTAAAATCGGGATCAATAGCATACTGATCTATCATAGAAGATAGATCATTGTGAGTTTCTATGGAAACCGCATTCACTCTCGGCCGTCTTGAGAGTGCATCGGCTACTTGATTATGCTTGCCAACAATGTGAGCAATATGAAAATGAAATTGCGAAAGGAAATTTTCCCATCTCATTTGTTTGTCGGAGAGCTTGGTCTGCGTCATAAAGTACTTAAGGCTTTGGTGATCCGTTCGCAGAATGAAAGGAGTCCCCAATAAATAGTGCTTCCATGATTCTAAGGCATGTAGAACTGCAAGGAGTTCCTTTTCATATATGCCTAGAGCTTGCTCAACAGGGTCGAGCCTTCGACTTTCATAGCCTACAACGTGCCCTTCTTGAAGCAAAACAGCTCCAAGGTAATCACCACAAGCGTCACACTGGACCTCAAATGGCTTTGAGAGATCCGGTAGTGTAAGCACAGGTTGAGAGATAAGCTTTTTGAAAGCATTGTTCTCCTTGGCAGACCATGTGTACCTAACGTTTTTCTTTGTTAGGTATAATGGTCCTGCTATTAGTGAGAACTTTTCTATGAAGCGTCTATAGTATGCACACATACCTATAAAGTTTCTTAATTCATGAAGATTCCTTGGTTTAGGCCATCCTTTTATTACCTCTAACTTTGATGGATCCATTTGGATGCCATCTTGAGAGATAATGTGACCTAAATACTGAATCTCTTGGAAGAAAAATTCACTTTTCTTTCGATTAACATAAAGTTTATTCTCTCTTAGAACTTGAAATATTACTTGGAGGTGTTGCTTGTGTTCGTCTAATGAATTAGAGTAGATGATGATATCATCAAAGAACACTCCAGTAAAGGTTCGGTGAGGCCTGAATAGCTTCTCCATCAAGCGGTTGAATGTGGCTGGTGCATTGGTCAAGCCAAAAGGCATGACAATGTATTCATAAAGACCAAACGTAGTGCGAAATGCGGTCTTCACAATGTCTTGATCAACTATCCTTATTTGATGATAGCCACTTTTTAGGTCAATCCTACTGAAGTAGGTGGACCCTTGTAGCTTATCAAATAGGTCTTCTACCCGTCGAACGGGAAACCTATTCTTGACAGTGATCCTATTTAGTGCTCTAGAGTCGACACACATACGATATGTGTCGTCTTTCTTTTGCACTAGTAGCACATGAGAACAAAATGGAGATGAGCTAGGCCCAACCATGCCCTTCTCGACTAACTCATGCACTTGCCGCATAATCTCCTCTTGTTGAGTTTGAGAAACTCTATAAGGAGGTTTGTTAGGCGGTGAACTTCTTGGAAGAAGTTCAATTGCATGGTCATCATTACCTCGTTTAGGAGGTAGCTCACAAGGGATGTCGTCAATAAATACATCCTGAAACCCCTTGAGAAAATTGGATAACTCTAATTCCTTTTGATTGTGTATATTTTCTTTTGCTAAAACATTAGGTTCATTTTGAGAATCTTTAACAAAAATCATGTACACGGAAATAGAGCTCTTTATTGACTTGTTGAAAGCTTGTGTATGTACAATGGGTATAGTGTTACCCATTTCCTTAGCATCTATATACATATTTTTTTCCCTGAACTTAAAGGAGATTCTCCTTTCAGGGAATTTAACATTGGCAGCCATGCGATCAAACCATGGTGTCCCTATGATTACATCCTCATGATTGAGAGGAGAGATAAAGAAGTCCTCTTTGTCCACATAGCTTTGGACATGGAGCCTCAGTTTCCTGATTAAGGGAGTGACTAAAGCTTCTTGCCCCTTGAAAGCACCATCTGCGGATAGGACATCTCCCATCTCGTAGGCTTGTATGCCTAGCTTGGTGGCCAACTCTATAGATATAAAATTGTGAGTAGAACCAGGGTCAAAGAGAATAAAAGCATCATGTTCTCTTACCTTTCCCCAAGAATGGCATAGAGGAGATCCTTTGTGGTGAATTTCCTCCTCTTAGATTTCGACCAAGGTAGCTCTAGGAGGTTCATGGCAGGTGTTCTTTTGGGGACAAGCGCGGTACGCATGCCCTTGCTCGCCACACTTGAAACAGCGTTATCCTTGCGATAACGCTCAAGCTCTTCAGGAGAGAGTTTATTTTTGCCTTTGTAAACTCCCTTCTCTTTAGCTTTGTTGGAGTTGCCCTTAGGAGACTTTGGACATTGTCCTTCCCCTTATGCTCAGTGGAACCCTTATTTTCCGTGGGCTTAGAATTTCTTTTCTTCCCCCGTTTGGAAATTGATTCAAGAGGCCACCATAGTATGATGTATAACTGTCGATATGGTGTGTGGCCTTTGGGAGTTGACATACTCCGCCATTTCTTCAGTTAAGCCCGCACAAAATTGTTGCTTTTGCTCTCCAAAATCCAGCTTTTTGAAGACAGTGGCTTTGAGTTGTATGTCCCAAAACTTGTCTACATATTTGTGAATGGATTCATAGGGAGAGAGCTTCAAGCTTCGCCATTCGGTGTGTACTTTGTCTTCGGCATCGGTGGCAAAAAATTGCTTCATAATGGAATCTCTTAAAGCTTTCCATGTTCGTGGAGCTTCACCGTTGGCCCGTAGGCTAGACCACCATTGTCTGGCAGACTTTTGAAAGTGTATAGCTACATGGTGTAGCTTAGAGGACTCTGTGAAGCCCTCATCTCCAAACGCCGCATCAAATTGTTGGATAAAGGCCAAGACTTTGTCCGTAGCACCAAAAGTTCCATCGTAGGTAAGGAAAGAGATGCTCTTCCCTCTCTCTTTGAACTTCTTGAGCTTGGATGACCTCTTCCACGCGGCATAGGATTTCCTATGGCCTCTTCTTTTTGATGGTTCAAAGGTTGCACCATCACCTTCTTCAAAAAATGAAGAATTTAAGGAAGATGGAGAAAAGGGTGACCTCTTTCTCGCCTTTTTCTTTCCTTGATCTTCGTTGTCTTCACCATCACTTTCATAAGAGGAAGAGGATGAAGAAGATGGAGAAGAGGGTGTCCTCTTTCTCGCCTTTTGCTTCTCTTGCTTTTTGTCATCCCTCTTTGAAGTATGGTGTGGATAAGTATGCGATGGTCTTCTCCGTTTTGGAGGTGATGGAGAGCGTTTAGCCCGCCGTCTTTGGGAGCCATCTCCACCAAGGTGGCGGGAGACTCGCTTCTTTCTCGTTCCTTCGGTGGAGGCTCTTGAGTTCTCCTTTGAGAAGGAGATGCGTCACTGAGCCCTTCATAGGGATCCTCTTCTTCTTCCCGAATTGGAGAGAGACCTCTTTTGGAAGTCTCGCAAGGAGGCTTCCTAGGTGCTCTCTCGTCATGGTGGGGAGCTTGGAGAATCCCATGAGCACGAAGCTGCCGTTGCACTTCACTTTGGAGGGATGGATTGCCCATGGCTTGTTGAAGCCTAGAAACAAGATAGTTAGCAAGCATCGGGGCATCATTAGTAGCTTGCTCATTAGCAAAATCAAAGTTATCAACATTAATTTCACTCTCTTTACTATTGTCAATCTTCCTAACAACTTTTATGTGTAAACTTTTTAGGTGTAATTTGGCACTTCAAGCCCTAGTTGCTACTCCTCTTTACCCCTTTAGAAAAAGCACTCAAGCTACTGTACCCGTGGCTCGAATACCATTAATTGCAAGGAATAGAAGAAAGGGTTGTTCAACACTAAAACAGCACCGGCTCCTGTCAAGCTTCTAATAGCTCAATAGTAAGCCATAGGCAAGCCCCGTAGGACTCCACTATTAAGACCATAGCTCTCGACGGTGATGCCCCGTTAACTGCACAAAGGCAGGCGCACTGCAAGGCTGAAAATCCCTATTCTACTTACTCACATGCAATTAATAGTACCAACCATTTATAGCTAGCTTGAGGACCTCCCTTCTTGAGCAAGAAAAGAGAAACCTTGTGCTCTGATACCAATGTAACATTTAATGGCCTAGTAACTTGTGTGTAGCGGAAAATAGCATGAACATAGTGAGCATTTCATTAGAATAGATTCCTAATGAGATTAACAAGAGTGCTTGGGTGGAGAGAGCAACAAAAAGCATAACACCTAGGTAGATAGCATGAACAATACTTCAAAAGAGAGAGAAATTAAGCAATTGACAACAATTGAGGACCGGATTTGTATGGAGCCGGTCCCCCCTCCAAAAGGCTTTGTATTATGGTTTCTCCCATCAAGAGAGACATTTTACAATACAATTCTTTGTGTTCCTTCAATACTAGCTAGTGCAATGAAGATGGAAACTTCATGCACTAAGCAAAACACTTATCAAACACAACATCAATTCCCTCACGGTCTCAGACCCAAGACCTCACACACCTTTGAAGATGGTGAGAGCTAGCGGGGTATGAGAGTAGATTGAGAGAAAGAAGGAGTATTCTTACGAGAAAGATGTACATCTCCTCACATAATCACTCCTATTAGCATAGCTTAGCTTAGTAATTAGCATGGTAGAGAAGATGAGCATGCATTGAAGCTTGGCTCTTGGTTGGATTTGCATCACAAAGCCAAGAGTTGTTGGTGTAGGCCTCCCTTCTCACAAGCTTGGAGTAGGTGGTAAGCTTTCCATTAAAGCTTGAGAAAGAGAGAGAGTCTTCTTTGCTTCACACATGAGATTGTGTGAGTGTGTGAGTGATAATGCCTTGCAAAAATCAACCCCCTCTCTCTCTTGGTCGACCTCCCTTGCTAATTACTCATGCTACAGCCCTATTGAACCTCCCCAGCAGCATAAGTGATAGCCTTCTGACATGTGTCCCCTTTCCCCCTTTGTGAGAGCTTTAGGTAATTAATAAATGAAACTAAACTCTCATTGGACCCCTTTGCCTCCTGGCCAATAGGAATCAGGCAAGCCATTGGGCTGGTGAATGCTCATTGGACCCCTTGGGAGACTGTCCAATAGTCTTCTAAAGAGCTTAATTCTTATTGGTTCTTTTATTAAGTGTTTTTAAATTAATTAAACTAGACTTACTCTAGCCTAATTCTCATTGGTCCACCTCCAAGGCCATCCAATAGGATTTGAGTACACCTTGTGGCCATATGGCCCAGGGATCTGACATGTGTCCCTCTTTCCCCTTGTGTACAAAGGAAGCTTGTGAGTGTGTGTGGGTGTTTCTCTCTCATCCCCTACTTCTTGGGCTCGCCCTCTCCTATGTAGGGCTTGACAAAGACTTTTTGGGACACACTCAAAGCATCCAATTCCCCTTATGTTTGACCTTTGGACACAACCTTTGAATTTTGGAACCTTAGCATTTTGGAAGTCTTAATGGGTTGAACCTTAGGGTCTTTTGACCCCATTGTTGCACATTGCTCTTTTGCAAATGCCCCCCCCTTGGATCCCTATTTTCCCTCCTTTGGATCCCTACTGTGGCCGGCCTGCTAGCTTAACCAATATTCTAGCTTTTTCTCCCCTGGCACTTCCCCATATTAAATGATCAGTTTAACATGAGAAAATCATTTAGGAGAATTAGATATTGATTATTATGACATTTCCAGAGTGCTCCCACAATGATGTTTGTGGTTTGATGCATAACCAAACTTTTGGCAACCATTTTATTTCATGACTTCAACTTTGGTTGCTTTTTGGACTTTAAGGACCTATGAGGACAAGGCCAAGGCCACTTTGTACTTGCAATTTTGTGAGTAGACTCACAAAGCAATTATACAATCACTTGAGGATTATTTTCTTAGTAGAGTGTATCCCACACGGATTGTACTATGTGTGAGAAGTCCAAAGTGCCTTCATTTTTTATCAATCAAAGTGCAAAGTTCGAGAGAGGGATGGGCCATGGCCAAATCCTGCTTCCTATGTGAACTCCTATTTGGGCATAAACATTATAAATCATGGATGGAGAAGAACATCTGACATACCATATGCTCGAGTCAAATATTCATGCATCCCTAGAGTTGTGGGGTTAGTTTTGCCACTTGTTGTCTGAGATCATGCAATGTGTTAGCCCTACATGCCCAATCCATTCCTATATAAGAAGCCTCGTTGTACTTCTCTTTCAACAATGCAAAATTTTGCTTTGTCTTTTGCACCATGAATGCTTCACTTTGTTAATCACCCTAACAGAAATGGTGTGACATCCATCAGATCAATATTGAGCCTTGTACACAAACATTATTGAAAATTGACGACCTAGCAATAGTTAAGGTCAACTCCTTTTCTAATAAATATCATAGGCTACATGCCTACTTCAAAAACGATAAAAATGAGGCCTTTGCTTGATCAACCCTAGCACCACACCCCTCCACAATATAGGACAGGTGAAACTTTTACTGCTTTGGGTGGCTATTGATCTTTCAGGAGAAGTGCACACGGGCATAGTGCATAGGGCACACAATACGAAAGGTAGGGTCGTGATGGGTTCAACGGGCATAGTGCTTAGGGCACACAATACAAAAGGTAGGGTGGTGATGGGTTCAACGGCCAGGGTGCCCGAGATGGAGCCCAACCCAAATTCTCTAAATTTGCCAAATTTTAAAAGTACATCGGAAGGCTTGATCCATTGATTCCCCCCCCCCCCGCCACGTGTTATCAGATAATGCCTTGGCCCGCCGCTTGGGTTCAAACCCTGTTAATGTCTTGGTTATGAGATATTGAGAGAGAGAGAGAGAGAGAGAGCGCAGCCGCCAACTGTCAACATGTTACGGGTTGTGAAACCTAAGACCAAGCGAGGCCTCAGGGAGCTCGAGAAACGCGCTCCCAAGCTTGTAAGCTACCTCTTGTTGACTGGGTGTATGTGTGTGTGATCAAGAGAGAAAAATAAGAAAAATTGTGCTTGATGCGTTTGTGCATGTTCTGCGTGTTTGATGTTCATCACAACTTTTTACAGACAGAGAATGGAAAAAAAGTACTTCTCCTTCATGGCACAACGACAAGTGTTATCATCAAGGGTGTCCTCTCAGATTTGTACAGTCTCCGGAAAGCCGGTGAGAATGCCATCAAATACACAAAGAAGAATGCGAATATACGCCCTTTTGAAAGTGGCGGCGAAAGCTATCTGGAGTATCTTTCTCGGAGGACAGACTGTAGCTTATTTGTGGTAAATTTTTGTTCCTGCAATTGATGTTGCATTTCTTTATAACTGACACCTTGTAAAGGATGCTAGTCCTTTTTTTCTTGTCAATCAGTTTGGCTTCTTCATGGTTGATCTGAAAAGATACTGTCAAATAAATAAATAAATAAATGAATAAATATATGAAATGATATATTGATGTCTTTAAAAGGCCAAAGTGACCTATGAGACCAAAAAATTAAAAAGTGGTGAATCTGATACAGTGCCTTAGTATTGAAAAGCAAAGACTACATGGTACTGAAAAAGATAATCTAACATCCTAAACTGCTGGAAGTGAGCTCAGCAGCTAACTGGAACTTTGTAGGGTATGAGTAAAGGGCTGATACAGTGAGTGATACAATCTCAACGGAGGTGAGTGCCATGGTCAGTGCTCTGACTGGGCGTCTCGCGTGTCAAGCTAGAATGGTCTGTGCAGCCTCTGTTGATGCTGTGAAGCTTGTGGGCGTTTGGATCAGTCACTTGATCAATCAACGTTCCTCTGATGCGGGTGAGATCTGAGCTCCGCTGTGAGAGCTACTCCTCAGGCTACCCAGTGGCTGATCTAAAGAAATCTGTAATTTGCGTATGAGACCGGCTCTCTCCTGATCTCCTCAATAGGCTCTCTGTGTGACTGCACAACTCTAGTAAAAACAGTCCAAGACATCTCTGATTCTGGTATCCCATGACTCTAGAAAGTGGTCCAAAACCCTCTCTGAACAGGCAATGAAAGCAGCCATGTATCTCATAGTATACCGGGCAATGACATATTAGTGCAGCTCTTATCTCTGGCTCCAAATGGCATAAGTGACATATCTCAGCCTCTGCAAGTACTTCCCCTCCAAATCTACCAGTCTCAACTTGAAGCTGATGGGAAGATGACCAGTAGCACACCGTATCCCATGCGATAAGTGTGTATACATGTATCCGGGCCTAGTCACAAAGCCATCTTCCATGAGTTCGAGAAGATGCTCTCTACAGAAAGCCATCGTCATGCCCCACTCTTATGTCGACTGTATCTAGGTCCTCCTGGTATCTAGAATCAAGTCCCGACGGATTGAGGTAGTGATCTCTATCCTTGTGAGAGTCAAAGAGGGTGCAATATTGTAAGGGGGGCAATCTGTCCATGCTGAAACCATGATGTCATCTGTCCATACTAGCAGTATAAGGAGACTCATTGAGTAATTGCCTCAACTACAAGGGGAGGTGCTGCCGACTCGGCTCGAATAATCTCATGTGGTACGGAAGCCTTGGCTCTAATCATTCCACACACACACACAGAGAGAGAGAGAGAGAGAGAGAGAGAGAGAGAGAGAGAGAGAGAGAGAGAGAGAGAGAGAGAGAGAGAGAGAGAGAGATGAAATGTTATATTAATGTCTTCAAGAGGCCAAAGTGACCTATGAGACCAAAAGTTACAATTGGTGAATCTAATACAATGTCTGAGTACAAAAAGTTCAAAGAGCTGAAAAAATTGAAGCTGAAACGAAATAGGCAGGGAGGGGTGATGGTGTCACATGCACATCGAACCCGATGTTCATGTGGACAAGCTGTACCTACTTCTAGGGTTTAGGTAGCCTAGGAAGTGTTCTGGCACCTTTGTGAGCCTGTACGTAGGACGTGCATGTCAAGGCACTTAGAGTAGCTGCATACCCTCTGATTGCACAACCCATGATCATTAGCATCAATATCCAATTCCCAGCATGAGCATTTTCCACCGTATGAACCCAGTTTTGCAACTGCATGTGAATCACCTCTTATAGGGCATTTTATTATTAAGTGACTTATTATTATTTTCAGAATTCAGAATCGTGGGGCTGAATATGAGGCTGCTCGACCTAGTTGTATGCACCTATAAAAGGAGACCCAGGGCGCCTAGTAGAAGCAGAGCAGGAAACAGACAATCCTTTCCTCAGCAGCAGACCAGCAAGGCCAGCATTTTTGCACCAGCAAGGACCAGTGTTCTGCAAACCCAGAAGGCTTGCGTTTTGAGATCAGCCCTTAGCCTTGCCGTACCTCACCCATCCGGTAGTAGATCCTCGCCATTTTCCATCTATTGTAGCAGATCAGCCAACGCTTAGTTTTCAGCCTCAATAACAGCGTTTTGTAGATTCAGCCCAAGAACTGCCAGCGTTTTGCAGTTCTCAACCCTTGCATTCATCGCCGTTGCAGATCAGCCGGGTGTTGTCAACGTAGTGCAGATCCACAACAGTAGACCCTAGCGTTTTCAGATTTCAGCCCATTGACAGCCTCGTCGTTGGCACCGTCAATGTCGTCGTCATCATCGTCGTCGTTGTCGACAAAGACCTCATCAAGAATCATAGTATCTAGACCCATTGTGCCAGACTTGTGCAATCTAAAGCAAATACCTAGCAATTGAGAGGGGGGCCCTTGGAGGGGGCTTTGGGACCCCATTTGGTGTCGTCTCTCTCTCTCTCTCTCTCTCTCTCTCTCTCTCTCTCTCTAGCGCTCTCATGCACTCACTCACAGTTTGCATTCCCTTTTGTTTTGGTCATTGCAGGTTCTCTCATGAAGTCGAGGAAGGCTCTCCCTTTCTCTGAATCTCGAGCACTCACTATTCACTCATCCTGAGCTTACGCTATCATTCACTTCCGCTGCACATTACATTGGTATTAGAGTTCTATGGTAGTGTTCGATATCATCACTCATCTTGAGCTTACGCTATCATTCACTTCCGGTGCACATTACATTGGTATCAGAGCTCTTTGATAGTGTTCGCTCAAGGAAAGAAGCACACACGTAACCAAGATCACTTGGGCGTGTCGATCCCTAGTCTGTGTTTTTGAAGAGTGGCAGGTAACCCAAGAAAGAAGGGCTTGTCCAGCCTCCCTTCATTCCTCTTTTCCACTCTTTGAGAGCGGACCTTGCACTTAGTGGCAGACCAATCGATGTGAAGTGGGAAAAAGCAACCTTCGTATGAGCGCAAGGCGGCCAAAAGGTGCACCCACAGGAAGGAGTTGAGCTTGGGTAAGAGAAAATTCTTCTTAAACACAGGTTGCAAGCCAAGAACCTCGAGTACTCAAGAACCCCAAGAACCCCGAGTATCCAAGTGCTCAAGCACCCAAGAACCCAAGAACCCCAAGAACCCACGGTCATCTTCCGAAGCGGAACGGATACTTTGCGTAAAGATGATGAGAGTGGAGTTGGAGAAGAAGAAGTTTCTAGACCAAGAGGATTGTTCCATGATCCTCCCTTATTTCCATCTACGCCACAGATTGTACCATACCCTATCTAGGCTTTGGTGAAGCCGATGATGGAGATGATGCTACAACAAGAGGCGCAACGCGCAACCATGGACCGCGACCGTGAAGAAAGAAGGGCAGCTATGGAGCTCGAGCGTGAGCAAGCACGCGAAGCTCAACGCTTAGTGGTCGAAGACAGAAGGGCAGCTATGGAGCTCAAGCGTGAGCAAGCAGCGAGGCTCAATGCATAGCGGCCGAAGAGAAGCGAGCGACTATGGAGTTAGAGCGAGAGGCGCAGAGAGACCAACGCATGCAGGAGTGGGTCTTATAGGTACTTTCGTCGAAGACCGAGCCACTCAAGGAGGTTGGCGAGTCATCACGTAGCACAGGTAGAGGCGACGACTCTGACTTCAACAATCCAGTCACTGAGAAGTTGACGTTTAGTAAGTATGATGGTAAGATGGATGTATCTGTGATTCATTCTTGGTTGCATCAATTTAATGCTTGCTGTGCAACTAACATGAAAACAAGCAACACTAAAGTGTTGTTATGTATCTAGCAGGTGATGCCATTAATTGGTATCAAGCTTGGCAGAGTCACAGTTGCCTGAGCATCTTGAGCATGCCAAGGAAGGCATATCTCTTTTAGTTGGGTCGACTTCGAAGACAAGCTCAAGGCACTCTTCATGCCGCCACAGTACCTTAATCGGTTAAAAGAAGATTGACGTGATCTTAAGCAAAATGGCACTCCCGTTATGTCTTTTTCTAACCATATTTTGCAGATTGACGTTCAATTGCGCAAATTGGATGCTGAATAAAAAGAGGCTTTCCTTCTCGGGCTGGACGAGTACATCAAGTTCGATGTGCAAGTCTTCAATCCTACGGACTACAATGATGTCGTTAGAATTGCTCTGGCACCAGAGATGAAGCACGAGAAAGGTAAGCCGAAGGAGAACAAGTTGAGTACTTCTCAAAATCAACCGAACAGTAAGACCAATGGTAAGCAGAACGGTAATTCTTCTTCTCAATCTTCTTCTACACCTCTAGCACATAACTCTCACAATGATAATAAAGAAAAGGCTAAAACTCAGGAAATCCCTAAGTTGACACCGATGAAAAATCTGCTCAAGGAATTCTAGAAGGTAGGTTAACTCTTGAAGAACGAGCCGTATATGCACACCAAAGGTCACATTAATCGAGTTTGTTCTAAGAAAGCACCTAAAGAACCCACAAAAGAACCCACAGAAGCCACGTCATCTGTTAATGCACGCAGTGAGAACACTAATGTGTCCGAAGTTTCTTATGATCATGTAGATGAGTCTGTCATGCAGTGTTATGGTCATGTGAATAGTAAGTGCATTGTGATCTTGTTTGATTTGGGTAGTATGCATGATGTAATTAGCGATTCTCTAGTGAAGAGCGCACGTTTAGAAGCTCTTTCCATAGATCCCATAGCGATCTTTGGTTTTGCTCCTGGCATGCACTCTTCTTTCAAGCATGAATGTCTTGATGTGCCAGTGTTTGTTCAAAATGTCCGTTTTTGTTGTAGATTTGTGGTTTGTGATTTAATTTTTGGCATCAGAGGATATAATCCACGCATTGATTGGAAAGAAAACACTCTCTCTCTCATAGTTGAAGGAGCACCTCCCGTGGTTCTTCGCTGTGACAAGAACATTCCGTCTTTGCCATTTATCTCTCACTCTCATGTATTGAAAGAGGATAAAACACGTAGTCTCATAGTCTCTCTCAGTACACAGTCCCACAGTTTAGAAAAGAATTAGTCATTGCATGAAAAGGGATCTCTCTCAATATTCATAGTCGCTCTCAGTACATAGCCCCACAGTTTAGAAAAGACTCAAGAGTTGATCATTGCATGAAAAGGAATCTCTCTTTGTCGTTCATTCTCCTAAGCACGATACACATTTTTTGCATGATAGAGATATGATAGTTCGTAAGGATCATCAAGCCTTCAAGTTGCTCCAGTGTGTACCGAGTACACCTTGGGGTGATCATCAGGCTAAATGGTTCCAGTCTTGTGAGCAATTTGGTGGTTTGGATGATGATGTTTCTATAACAGCTAACCTCATTGCAGTCTTTATGTGTTACCTTTTCATAGGAATGCCGTATTGCACGATGCACATGATTCACTCACGGATGAGCACAGATGCATGACGACCGCTCTAGAAAAGATAGAGAGTTTGCATTCAAGGAATTCACGATGTTTCATCATTGTTAGTCATGCATTCCATCTGCAGTCATTTAGGAAGAATACTCTTTTTTCAGTCACTCGACAAGATACGAATATGTTTATGGTTTTGTGTTTGAAGTGGTTTCAGGGATATTCCTCAACGGAGATCTCTGAAGAAGATGAACCCGAGATCGTAGACTCAGTTGAAGACATAGAGCTGCAACAGATTTTTCTGTGTTACTTTCGGCGCGGCCCAAAGAAGCAAGCATTACAGACTTTCCTGAAGTTCAAGTATCGTGCGACCCACGCGATAGAGTGGGCCGGCGAAGAGTTCTTCGCAGACTCCCAAGAGTTGTTCGAAGTGTTGGACACTCCAAGTCGAGAATCTACCGCGACAACACAAATAACGGCTTCAAAACATTTCACAGTTCACAATTGATTCGACACTGGCCCGACGGATTTCCGTGCCTAGAGATATTGGCCCCAAATTCTGGCGCCCCTTTCGGTATTTCTTTTTATATTAATCTGTGTTTAAAGTACAAGAATGCGGGCAGACACTCACACTCAGACTTTGCGTCCAGATGCTCTAAGTTATGAGGCCCTGTCTGCTTATTTAAAGAGTACAAAGGGATGCTAAAAGCAGAGTCCAAAAGCTGAAAATCAAAAGCCCAAAATAAAGCAAAGGCTTTCTCTCTTGCTTGTAAAAATAAAGCAAGTTTCAAAAAGTTGTCCATAATTTGCTTTTTAAATAAATAAAAAAAGCTCTCTCTTTCTCTTCAATGACATAGAAAAGCAAAAGGGCTCTCTCTCTCTCTCCCTTGCAATTGCGTAGCCTAAAAAGCAAAAGCTGCTGCTGAATCAGCCCCCAAAAGCTGCGTCGTAAATCGTGAAATTCGTACAGCAGGTCTGCCACGTCAGCGTGCCATGTGTCATTTTTCCGCAAGCTGCAGCCATGTCAGCAATTCGAGACCACCATGTCGGGACTAGGGGGGGGGTGTGTGTGTACACTGGGCAGCCACGTCACCAGTTTGTGACATACCCCCCTCTTGAAAGCATTGTAATCGCCCTCGACTAAGCCTGCAAAACAGACAGAAGCCATAAACTGTCTTAGCAGACACTGACTGCTAGTACCTACGCACTAGGAACACACATCTAGCACATGTACCAATCGACAGTCACATCACACGTCCATTCGACACACATCCTTCTCCATTCCAGTGCGAAGTAGGTCTTGAATTTAACCAAGAACCGTCAATTCGCTTTACCTTCTTTCTTTCTTTCTGTGCCAATGTCAGTCCTGGAACGAGTATCTGCTTGTTTTCGTCCATTTCGGGTTGTTCATCATTAGGCACATCGCCTTCAAAAGGCTTCAAGAGACTCACATGAAAAACATTGTGAATCCTCCAAGTATTCTGGCAGCTTCAGTCGTAAGGAGATATCGTTTATCTTTTCGGAAAATTTGGAAAGGTCCACACTATCTCATGCTAAGCTTTCAAAGAAGCCGCTCCTTTCCCTTTTTTCTTTCTCGGGCGTGCCTTCCCATAATGTAAGAGCACCCAATCATTCTCCTATAATTTCAAATCGCGACAATGGCGATCTACTGCCTTTTTCTGTCTTTCTTGAAATTTTTGCAAAGCCTTTCGAACCAAGTCCCTCGTGAACTGGTCGGCTTCAAAGAAAAATCTTTTCTTTCGCGCTAAGGAAGGGTGGAACCTTCGTAGCAAATTCAAGAATCTCAAATGGCACCTTCCCCATCAAAGAGTTAAGCGTGTTTCACTGAATTAGCGATCTCTGATTGCCCGTCAGTTTGCGGGTAGAACGATGACGAGAACTGCAACTGCGTGCCTATGTTCTCCCAAATAGCCGTCCGAAACAAACTCGTGAACCTGGGGTCCCCGTCGGAGACAATCGTCTCAGGCATGCCATGTAATCTGAAGACCTGGGCAATAAACAATCGTGTCCACGCTGTGTTCTCGGGAGGTGAAATCCATTGCAATACTTTCCCAGGGGTGGGTGGGTATGGACAAAGGCTGTAACAATCCCCGTGCTTTATGCCTGTCAAACTTGACCTTCTGGCATACCAAGCAATTGTGCACAAACTCGTCCACATCCTTCTTGAGTCTCGGCCAAAGAAGTATCTCTCTACCCCTTCCAAGGTGATAGCAATGCTGCGGTGACCCGTAAAAGGTGGACAGTGGCATTATGTTAGAACCTTTTCCCTCAACGGTTGTGTAACGCACAACATGGTTTTCTTCATCAAGTAGCTATCCCGAATGGAATAGTCCGCTACCATCTCCCCTTTCTGTATTCAATTGAATACATCTGCAAAATTTGTATCTGTGGCGTATTGACTGACCAATACCTCAAAGTTTCTATGATGAATCGCGGAAATAGCCAGAACCAACGGCTTTCGGGACAAAGTATTTGCCACCAATTTCTTCTGTCCCTGCACATGGACAATCCGGAAGTAAACTGTGACAAGATGTTTGCCAACCACATCTGCTTTTTCCGATAGTTGCTTCCGTGACAAGAAGTAGCGTAAACTCCGATCATCTGTGAAAACCGTAAAATCGGCTCCGAGTAGGTAATGTCGCCATTGAATAAGAGCATGGATAGCCGCCAAAAGCTCTTTCTCATAAATCTGTGCTGTCAATTCCGGCCTTGAGAATAATCGGCTCTCGTAAGCAATGACATGGCCTTCTTGCATTAAGACCGCACCCAGACTACGACCACAAGCATCACAATATACTTCAAATGACTTCTGCAAGTCCGGCAAAGTCAAAACTGGTCCCGTAGTCAATTTCTCTTTCAAAGTCTGAAAGGCAGTCACCTCTGTGGGTCCCCACGAGAAAGGGACTCCTTTCTGTGTCAAGATATGCAAAGGGGAAGCAACCTCTGCAAACTTTCTAATGAACCGCCTGTAGTACGAACACAATCCCAAGAAGCTTCTAACTTCATGGACATTCTTCAAATCGGGCCAATCACGGATAGTGTCTATCTTGGCCGGATCCATATGCACTTCTGTTGCTGACACAATGTGTCATAATAATCAATATCTAATTCTCCTAAATGATTTTCTCATATTAAATTGATCATTTAATGTGGGGAAGTGCCCGGGGAGAAAAAGCTAGAATATTGGTTAAGCTAGCAGACCGGCCACAGTAGGGATTCAAAGGATGGAAAATAGGGATCCAAAGGGGGGGCCATCTGCAAAAGAGCCATGTGCAACAATGGGCTAAAAAGACCCTAAGGTTCAACCCATTAAGACTTCCAAAATGCTAAGGTTCCAAAATTCAAAGGTTGTGTCCAAAGGTCAACCCTAGGGAAAATTGGATGCTTTGTGTGTGCCCTAAAAGTCTTTGCACATCCCTACATGGGAGGGGGCGAGCCCCAAAGGTAGGGGATGAGAGAGAAAGCCACACACACACACACAGGCTCCCTTTACACAAAGGGAATGAGGGACACATGTCAGCTCCCTAGCCCAGATGCCCACAAGGTGTGTCCAATTCTTATTGGAAGACCCTTGAAGTGGACCAATAAGAATTAAGCTAGAGTAAATGTAGTTTAATTAATTTAAAAACATTTAATAAAAGAAACCAATGAGAATTAAGTCTCCTAGAAGACTATTGGGCAGTCTCCCAAAGGGTCCAATGAGCATTCAGAAGCCCCATGGCTTGCCTGATTCCTATTGGCCAGGAGGCAAAGGGGTCCAATGAGAGTTTAGTTTAATTATTTAATTACCTAAAGCTCTCACAAAAGGGGAAAGGGGGACACATGTCAGAAGGCTATCACTTATGTTGCTTAATACCCATTGGCTTGACTTGGGGAGGTCCAATGAGGCAAAAGCCAGACCAAATTAGCAACAAGGGCTCGCCCAAGAGAGAGAGGGGGCTGATTTTTGCTTGGCATTGACACACACACACACACACTCACACTTGACCATGTGTGAAGGAAGAATACTCTATCTCCTCCCAAGCTTTAATGGAGAGCTCATCACCTACTCCAAGCTTGTGAGATGGAAGCCTACATCAACACTCTCTTGGCATGTGGATGCAAATCCAACCAAGAGCCAAGCTTCAATGCATGCTCATCTCCTCTACCAAGCTAATTACTAAGCTAAGCTATGCTAATATGAGTGATTATGTGAGGAGATGTACATCTTTCTTGTAAGATACTCCTTCTTCCTCTCAATCTACTCTCATACCCTGCTAGCTCTCACCATCTTCGAAGGTGTGTGAGGTTTTGGGTCTGAGAACGGGGATAATTCAAGTTGTGTTTGATTAAGTGTTTTGCTTGGTGTATGAAGCTTCCATCTTCATTGCACTAGCTAGTCTTGAAGGAACACAAAGAATTGTATTGTACAATGTCTCTCTTGATGGGAGAAACCATAATACAAAGCCTTTTGGAGGGGGGACCGGCTCCATGCAAATCCGGTCCTCAACTGTTGTCAATAGCTTAATTTCTCTCTCTTTTGAAAGTATTGTTGATGCTATCTAACTAGGTGTTATGCTTTTTGTTGCTCTCTCCATTAAGCACTCTTGTAATTCTCATTAGGAATCTATTCTAATGAAATGCCCACTATGTTCATGCTAATTTCCGCTACACATAAGTTACTAGGCCATTAAATGTTACACAATGTGTCCCAAAAAGTGTATCTCTGGTAGGAAAAATTCACTTTTCTTCGCATTAATCACTAACTTGTGATCTCGTAATGCCTGAAAGACTTGAAGCAGATAATCTCTATGTTCTGCCTCATCCTTGGAGAAAACAATGATGTCGTCAAAGAAAGTGCCAACAAATAGTTTGTACTCGCTAAAAAATCCTGTCCATCATCCAGTTAAATGTCGCAAGAGCATTGGTTAAGCCAAAAGGCATCACCAAAAACTCAAATAACCCAAAAGTCGTCCGAAAGGCTGTCTTGTAGACGTCTCCTGGCGCGATTCGGATCTGCTGATATCCACTCTTCAAATCAATCCTGCCAAAACACGAGGACCCCTGTAATTTATCGAGTATATCATCGATCCTAGGAATCGGAAATCTGTTCTTGATGGTGATGTTGTTGAGAGCTCTATAATCGATTCACATTCTCCAAGATCCGTCTTTCGTCTTTCTTCAAAACCAACAACACTGGAGAGCAATACGGTGAAGTACTAGGCTGGACAAGACCCTTTTCCAAGAGGTCTTTCACTTGGTTCATAATCTCTTCGTGCAGGGCTCGGCTCACACGGTAAGGTGGCCTGTTCGGTGGTGTGCTTCCAGGTATTAGATCAATAGTATGATCTTCAAGACGAGCGGGTGGTAACTCGCCTGGCAGGCCCTCTGAAAAGCAATCGGGATGAGTGTGGAGAAAATCTTGGCGTTCTTTTGTTCAGGTCAAAACATATTCGACCTTCATCCTCTTTCAGTTCTCTCCCAAAAAGTGAGTAAAGAAACTGAAGTTCATCAAGTACAATCTCTCTGAGCCCTTCATTTGTCAAAGTCGCATTCTTGGCCCAGTAGTCTACCACGGCGTTGTTCTTGTGGTACCAAGGGGTTTCGAATAGAACGTCACAACCTTCCAAGGCAATTACGTAAAACTCCGTGTGCCCTAAACACCCCTGTCATTGCAAACGAAGTTTGCCCATGCTCGGTGTAATGGCAACATCTCGTCTGTGTGCCACTCGAACTACCTCCGCCTGTGGCCTCAGCCTGTCGGGCATAATTCCAAATCGAGCCGCCAAGTCAAAAGAAGTTGGCCTTGGCTCATTCAAAAGAGCTTCCTGATCTTTCGGGTCCCACACAATGTGGTACCAGTGCTGCTTTTTATGTACCTTTTCTGCCACGTCCCTCAGCTTCTTTAGAACTTTATGGCCTTTCTTCATCCTGTTCATTCAATGCCTTGTCAGGGCACTTCACGGATATATGCCCAGTTTCCCCGCATTCAAAGCACTTCCCCTCCTTTATGAAGCGAGCCCTCTCTTGAGGAGTAAGCTTGGGTCGTGCGTCCTTATCTTTCTGTTCTGGGTTGCTCTTTCTCTTTCTACTTTCATTTTTCGAAGTCTGTTCGGCTCTGTGTCATGATCTCATCTGTGGGGTAGGTCAGACTGCCAGAGTGAATGGCAAAACCCTGTTTTGCCTGACTCATCAACTCTTGAATGGAAGCTGATTTTTGTTCCAAGCAGTGATCTCGGATCTCTGTAGGTAGACCTAAGGTAAACCGCTCAATCAGTTCCTTGAACGAGATCTTCTTAAATGAAGAGGCGGGTAGAAAAGAGCTCCAGAATCTCTCGCAATACGCGTCCATTGTATCCTTCTTGGTCATCTGAAGATGGTTCCAAGCAGTTCGTATGTCGTGTTCATACTCTCGAGTCAACCATGAAGAAATAAAAAGCCTCTTGAATTTCAGCCATTTAACTGGCGTTGTCTTGTTTAATAGAAGCGTGGACCACCAAGTTCGAGCATTCCCCTTAAAGTAAGAGGCAGCTCTCCGAATCTTAGAGTGCTCTGAGTAACGCCCTCCCGCGAAAGCGATGTCAAATTGATGTACATAAGACAAAGTCTTCGAAGCATCTCTATAACCAAAAAAAGTGTCAAATTTAATTGACTGTCCAACTTCCTTAAACTCTCGGACTTTCTTGCTTTTGTCTTCTAGAAAGTCATATTGGTTGGCTTTGTAAAAATTTTTCTTCTTTGCATAGAAGTTGCTGTCATCAGAGTCCGAACTGTCTGTAGGCGAGTTCTTTGTAGAATTGTCAATCACGGGGCGAGATTTACACTTCTTTGCCTTTTTCTTGCCCTTTCCGAAGCGTTGCTTTTCGCTTCTTTTTTTGCCTTTTCTGTCTTCTTCGCTCGAGTTAGATGAGCTAGAAGAACTATCAGAAGAAGAAGAAGAAGAAGAAGAAAAAGAAGAAGAAGAACTGGGTATCCCTTCAAATTGAACACGCTTCTTTTGCTTTCTTGCCTTTTCAAAAGGAGACTGACGACCCAAATAACCCAAGAAGTCAGCACCTTTCTTTTGCTTTTTGTCGTGCTTTTTAGCTTTGTTTTGCGTGTCAAAAAGCTGAGCAATTCGTGCATCAACCACCTCTTCTAATTCTTGCTCCGTGTACATCCTGGGAGTAGGAGGTTTCTTGGGTGGTTCTATGGTGTGCCGCCGTTGCGGGTGCACCTCCTCGAAAGAGGTCTCGCTCATATATTTTGTCCTTCGCAAAATTGAGCATCATCTTTGTTGCGTCGCCGTTCAATCGTTGACGCTCCATCTCTTGACGCTCCACTTGAGTAGGCCGAGGCGGGCCGTACTCCTTGCCTGAATCTTTGTTGTGATCCCTTCCCGCATCTCCGGATGCAGAGGGAGTCGACTGATCTTTGCCTGAAGCCATAGGTGCCGCGGAAAATAAAATAAAATTTAGGGATCGGATTTCCCGTAGAAGAGAAATTGGCCGTGCTCTGATACCACTGGAGTAGACTTGGACAATCCAAGTCGAGAATCTACCGCGACAACCCAAATAACCACTTCAAAACAGTTCACAATTGATTCGACACTCGTCCGGTGGAGTTCTGTGCCTAGAGATATTGGCCCCAAATTCTGGCGCCCCTTTCGGTATTTCTTTTTATATTAATCTATGTTCTAAGTACAAGAATGCGGGCAGGCGCTCACACTCAGACTCTGCGTCCAGATGCTCTGAGTTATGAGGCCCTGTCTGCTTATTTAAAGAGTACAAAGGGATGCTAAAAGCAGAGCCCAAAAGCTGAAAATCAAAAGCCCAAAATAAAACAAAGGCCTTCTCTCTCTTGCTCGTAAAAATAAAGCAAGTTCCAAAAAGCTGTCCATAATTTGCTTTTAAAATAAATCAGAAAAGCTCTCTTTCTCTTCAATGGCGTAGAAAAAGCAAAAGGGCTCTCTCTATCTCTCTCTCTTGCAATTGCGTAGCCTAAAAAGCAAAAGCTGCCACTGAATCAGCCCCCAAAAGCTGCGCCGTAAATCGCGGAATCCGTACAGCAGTCCTGACACGTCATCTTGCCACGTCATCTTACCACATGTCACTTTTCCGCAAGCTGCAGCCATGTCAGCAATTCCAGCCCACCATGCCGGGACTAGGGTGTGTGTGTGTGTACATTGGGCAGCCACGTCACCAGTTTGTGACAGGAAGACAATATGGGAGCCATACAGCTCGGTTCCATACCTCACCTTGATAAGGGGGGGATGTCATGTGCACGTTCAACCCAATGTGCATGTGGACAAGCTTTACCTACTTCTAGGGTTTAGGTAGCCTAGGAAGTGTTTTGGCACCTTTGTGAGCCTGTACGCAGGACGTGCATGTCTAGGCACTTAAGAGTAGCTGCATACCCTCTGATTGCACAACCCATGATCATTAGCATCAATGTCCAGTACCTAGCATGAGCATTTTCCACCGCATGAACCCCGTTTTGCAACTGCATGTGAAACACCTCTTATAGGTCATTCTATTATTAAGTGACTTATTATTATTTCCAGAATGGTGGGGCTGAACATGAGGCTGCTTGACCCAGTTGTATGCACCTATAAAAGGAGACCCAGGGCGCCTAGTAGAAGCAGAAGAGGCAGTAGACAATCCTCTCCTCAGCAGACCAGCGAGGCCAGCGTTTTTGCACCAGCAAGGACCAGCATTTTGCAGACTTAGAAGATCAGCGTTTTCAGCCAAGAAGACCTGCGTTTTCAGATCAGCCCTTAGCCTCGCCGTACCTCACCCATCCGGTAGTAGATCCTTGCCGTTTTCCACCTATCGCAGCAGTTCAGCCAGCGCTTAGTTTTCAGCCTCAAGAACAGCCAGCGTTTTGCAGATTCAGTCCAAGAACAGCTAGCATTTTGCAGTTCTCAGCCCTTGCATGCATCACTGTTGCAGATCAGCGTGGTGCAGATCCATTGCAGTAGACCCTAGCGTTTTCAGATTTCAGCCCATTGACAGCCTCGTTGTCGGCATTGTCAACGTCGTCGTCATCGTCATCGTCATCGTCGTTGACACAGAGCTCATCAAGAATCATAGCATCTAGACCCATTGTACCATACTTGTGCAATCTAAAGCAAATACCTCTCTAGTAATAGAGAGGGGGGCCCTTGGAGGGGGGTTTGGGACCCCATCTGGTGTTGTCTCTTCTCTCTCTCTCTCTCTAGCACTCTCACTCACAATTTGCATTCCCTTTTGTTTTGGTCATTGCACGTTCTCTCATTAAGTCGAGGAAGGCTCTCCCTTTAAGTAAAAGGAACCTTGCGCACTCACTGTTCACTCATCCCGAGCTTACATCATCATTCACTTCCGCTGCACATTACAGATGGGGTGAGGGCTGATATAATGGGTTAGCTGATGGATACACATCACTAGTGATCCAAATGCAAATGAGATACAATTCATCAGAGGTAGGCGGATCAATCTCATACGAGATTCCTCATCGGTTGCCGCCGAATCTCGTCAATATCCTCCATGGTCAATACTCTGACTAGTTGTCTCGCATGTCGAGCTAGGATAATCTGGATCCTTGACTGCCACCCCTGTCGATGATGTGACGTCCCCCATGGTCGTGGGTGCCTGGATTTGACTAGCTCAATGGTTCGATCAATCAGCGTACCTCTGGTGTAAGTGGGATCTGAGATCTGCTGTGATGACTGCTCCCCTGGCTGGTGTAAAGACGTCTGTGTTATGTCTTTGAGACTGGTTCTCCCGTGATGTCCTCAGCAAGCTCTCTCTATGTCTGCGCAACTCTAGTAGAAACAATCCAAGACATCTCTGATCCTCGTATCTCACGACTCTAGAAAATGGTCCAAGACCCTCTTTGAACAGAGTGTAAGCGGCCTCGTATCTCACAGTACACGAGGCAGTGACGTGTAGTGTAGCTCTGTCTCTTGCTCTAGGCGACATAAATGACATATCCTAGCCTTTACTGGTACCCCTCGAAATCGGCCAGTCTCAATCTGGAGTTGATGTGAGGATGTGCGTATCTGTCCGATAGCACACGGTATCCCATGAGATAAGCGTGTATCCATGCATGCAGGCGTAGTCACATAACCGTCCTCCCTGAGTTGGAGAAGATGCTCTATATAGAAAGCCATCTTCGTGCCCAACTCCTGTGACGGCTGTATCCATGTGCTTCTGGTATCTACCTGAATAAGATCCTGACGTACGAGTCCGGTGATCTTTGTCCGTGTGAGAGATAGGGAGGGTGCACCCAAGGAGTATTGGAACGGAGGCAATCTATCCATGTTGAAACTATGTGATTGAAACCATGAAGTCATCTGCCCATACCAACATGCCGTGTCACCCTGCAGTGCTAGCTGGCGGGATGATGGGATGATTCCAAGGCTAGCTGAGCGTATCTGTCTCTGGGGAGGTCCCATACATTGTGTATAAATGTCACGATTGTGACTATGTTACAGTACTACATCTACTCCTAGTTGCAGATATGCAAAGTGCCATGCCAAGGAGAACCCCTACGCTTGGATGGTCACGACCCTTCGCTTAAGAGACGTACCTCTTCGCCAAAAGCCACACTCCTTCGACGATTGGTCACACCCCTTCGCTCTACGGTTGCGACTCTTCGTCCAATGGTTGCAGCTCTTTGTTGAAAGGATGTGTCTTAACGTCTAAAGTTGTGTCTCTTTACCATGAGACGCGTCTTTTCATATGTGTCCTTAATTCCAGATTCCTCTACTCCATAACTCGAACCTGTTCGGGACAGAGTTTCCACTCTCGGAGCACCCATTCAAGAACCTGCTCTCGAACAAGAACTTGCACCTATTTGAGTTGCCTTTGAGGCGTAACCATGCCGACATCACACGACGGAGAAGGTCAATCTGAGGATGCCCTTACTCTCATCAAGGAGCAGATGGCCACACTTTCCATAAGTCTCGCATCACTTCACACTCGCTTGGATAAGATGCAGACGCAAAACACTCCTCGGAGTCGTCCTACGACTTCTCGGACGACTAATGTTGCTTCTTCCACACCTTCTTCCAAAGCTTCAGTGGACGAATCCAACTGATGAGGTAGACAATTGCGAACTTCAATTACTTTATACAATTTTTAATGCTGCACAGAAGAAGAAACTGGATGTTAAATTGGCCGAGCCTTATAATGGTCGCCGCGACAAGCGCATACTGGACCAATGGCTGTTCAAAATGGAGGTTTACTTATCAAACACAAATCTAGTAGAAAGCAAAAAGTTGCACTTGCTAGTTCTCTGCTCAAGGGCACATAATTTCTTTGGTGGCAACGACGGGTTGTTGATGATAAACACACCTTCTTGGGACAAATTCCGGCGTGTTGTTTGCAAGGCGTTTGAACCTGCCAATGCGGATTTTCATGTCCGGTCCTCTCTTTGCCGCCCGAGCCAATAGGTTCCTTGGCCGCGTACATAACAGAGTTTCAAAAACTAACCCTGGAGATAGAGAATCTTAGCCCCTCTAAATAAACTACACAGTTTCATTGACGAGCTTGAACCAACCCTGAAGGACGATGTGTACAAACACAACCCTTGTCACAAACCACGTGCCAATAGAAAAGAGTAGATTGAACAAACTTTTAGCACTTCAATAACAATTGAATTGAGAGAGAGAGACAACACGCGACACGGAGTGGTGGAATTCCACCCCAGAGAGTATTGGCCCCAAACCTTGGCGCCCCTTTCGGTATTTCTTTATATTGCATCAACACAGTACAAGTCGGTACTCAAGACTCTGCATCTTCTCCAGGAAGCATGTCCAAGAATGAGCCCATGGCCTCATATTTAAAGGCCCTAGGCCCCAAATGCAGTCTACAGTAAAAAGCCTTCAAACTCAAAAGCTTCTGGTCCAAAGGCAATGCCAAAAAGTTGCCAGCGTAAAAAGCGGAAATTTGTACAGTCCTGCCACGTCAGCATTGCGAGTGTAAAAAGCGGAAATCCGTACAGTTCTGCCACGTCAGCAGTCACCGGAATTTCCGGAGCCTCCGTACAGCTGCCACGTCATTTAGTTTTTGGCGCAAGCCTTTGTGTGTGTGTGTGTGTGGGTCCTGCTTTATTTTAATTCCTTGATGTCTCTTGGGGCCCCATTGGACGGAGTTCCCATAAGTTGGTAGGATTTCTTCTTCTGTTACTTATTCTTCTTAAGGTTTAGGCCCCTCCGCCGGCATCTGCAAGTTGGCTCCATTCTTCAGGGCTTTGACACGTCAGCAATTTGTGACAACCCTACCACCTTAGATGCTGCAATTGCCTATGTGGAGCGTCTTGGCGATAATCGGCACCCTACATGGAATTTTTCCCTTGGTAACAGATCTTCAAATAGCGCTCGCTTTTCACAGCGCGATCGCAGAGTATCTATAGCCAAAGTCAACAACAACAATGTCAGTTCAGACAACAAGCCACATCACCTTATTTAACTTCAAATTATCGACAACCTGGTTTGCAACTCAGAAGACATCTCACTTATATGATGTGGAATTAGCAAACGGATCAGTTTTAACTTGTGTTGAGACGGTTCGACGGTTGCTATTCAGTATTCAAAATTATGCAGATCAATTGGATCTCGAAGTCATGCCTTTATCTTACTACGACAGGATTCTCGGTCAGCATTGGTTATTCTAGTATGATCTAGCTATTAGCTTTCGAGGACATACTATCAACTTGTTCAAAGATGGACGTGAACTGATTTTACAGGGGCTTTATCATACGGAATGAGTGATTCAAGCCTCACGTGTACAAGTCAAACAACATGATTTAGTGGATTATGAAGCGAATATGATTTTCGATGCAGATGCAGAAATTATAATTGAAGAATTTTTGAATTTATTCACTTCTCCCGAATCAATCGACGAAGACAAAGATGATTTCGAGTAAGAAGTTTTTCCAAGAGATACTTCGTTATGAGACAAAGATAAGGACATAGTTGCTGATTCTGAGTCAGGACTTAGAAGATGATTAAGCTTTCTTTGATTCTTTGTTGGATGATGATATACCAATTGCAAGTCATGAAGTGGCAGTTTCTGAAGATGAATCTGAAGAATTTTGGGATTCGTTATTGGAAGATGATTGCAGTCTCAATCCAAAATCCTCTTCAGTGATTCGTAAAGATGAAGTTACTCTCTTTGAAGAATGTCTTGAGAATATTTCCTCTTCACTAAATATTTCATAGTTATTGGAAGATCTTAAACCAGAAGTCTTACATGACATGAAGGATTTTGAAGATCAATCTCTTGTTGCAGTCAACCTAATTATGCCAGATTCCTCTAAAAAGTCTTTGAATAATGCAATGACATGGGATTTAGCAGTCAAAGAAAAAAGGTTTTGCAAGAAGCAAAAGTTCAAGACAAAGGTTTCAGATAACTCAAAGACTGAAGATTTTCGAAGATTCAATGCTTTTCGAGAGTTCTATCAACATCAAAAGTCATTCCTTTAACCGGAGCTCTCATTTTAAATGGGAGGGAATGTCACGCTTGTGACTATGTTACAGTATTACATCTACTCCTAGTTGCAGATATGCAAAGTGCCATGCCAAAGAGAACCCCTACCCTTGGATGGTCATGACTCTTCGCTCAAGAGACGTGCCTCTTCGTTAAAAGCCACACTCCTTCGACGACTGGTCGCACCCCTTCGCTCTACTGTTGCGACTCTTCATCCAATGGTTGCAGCTCTTCGCTGGAAGATGTGTCTTTACGTCTAAAGCCGTCTCTTCACCATGAGAAGTGTCTTTTTATTTGTGTCTCTTCGTCTCCTATATAAGGAGCCTATTGTACTTAGTTTTCAAGCATTCATTCAATCAATCAAACATACATTTAGTCTCTTGAGTCTCAGTTTGATCTTAAGTATGAAGTTTAAGTCTTAATTATAGGATTAGCACTACTAATCCTCACAATAAAGGATACTGATCTAGTCAATGCCTCGACCACGAGGGGTGGGGCAGCTAGCTCGGCTTAGATAATCCCATGTGGCACTGAGGCCTTAGCCCGAATCATCCGAGAAATCATAGAGACCAGAGGCCTCTCCATACATCTCCATACATATCCATCCATCCGTGTCGCCAGATCTACCCCGGTGGTCTACTGAGGGTCCCCATATGTGAACTCTGTAAAGCATAGCTGAAGCCACTAGAGTGTCAAAAAGCCAGAGCTTTGTTCGCGGTTCCAAAAACTGAATTTGCGAACACATCCTCTCCAATCCTCCCAAGGCTGCATAGGCTCTCGTCAATCTGGTCTCTGCTGCTCTCCTTAATGAAAACACCGGTCCTCTGAAGACTACCCCAAGATAGGTGTATGCATCTGTGTACTCCACTGTCTCCTGGCCATACATAAATGTGGGTGCCGACCTCCTAACCCACTGTGATGTGGTGTTCAACACCATAACCTTGGTTTTCCCAAGGTTGACAGACAATCCACTATCATGGGCAAATGTCGAAAGACAATTCGTGATTGTCTATGTGTCATTGTGTGGTAATACCCATGATCATCTCCCTCTGCGTTCTGATCCTTGTCTCTCTACTCTCCTCATCAAACCAACTATTCTAGGGCATGCTTCGAGATCGTCTCCGTGTAGGCTTACTGTGGGGATATGCCTTTGATGCTGCATCATGGAGCGTGTAGCAGACTTGGACACTCCAAGTCAAAAATCAATCCCGACAGCACCAAATAACCACTTCAAAACAATTCACAGATCACAATAGATTTGCACTGGCCCAACGGAGTTCCGTGCCTAGAGATATTGGCCCCAAAGACTGGCGCCCCTTTCGGTATTTCTTTTTGTATTAATCAATTCAAAGTACAAGAGAGTGGCTCGGGGTTCACTCTCAAACTTTGCGTCCAGATGCTTTGAGAAGTGAGGGCCCAAGCCACTTATTTAAAGGTTTACAAGGGATGCCAAAAGCAGAGCCCCAAAAGCTTGAAAGCAAAAGCTCTTTTCCCTCTCTCACAGAGAGCTTCTGAAAGCAAAAGCAAATTCTCTCTCTCTCAATGAGAGCAAAAGCTGAGATTTGCGTCGCTAAAAAATATCCCAAATTTTTTTCCCCCCCTCCGTGATTTCCGGAAATTAGGGTTTTTGGTAGAAATTAGGGTTTGCAAGAATTTTAGGGTTTTTGGCAGAAATTAGGGTTTCTGCTGTCCGCCACGTCATCACTTTGTGACATACCCCCCTCTTGAAAGCATTATAATCGACCGCGATTACGCCTGCAAAACCGACAAAAGCCATAAACCGTCTTAGCAGACACTGACTGTTAGTACCTACGTACTAGGGACACACATCTAGCACATGTACCAAATCGACAGTCACATCACACTACATCACATGACATTCAATATTCATTCGGATCTTAGACCATGATTTATCGGCAATGTAGCTGACAATCACATCTAGGTTCAATCGGGACCTCATCGATGTTCGATTGACTAACCCCTATTGCAACCATGTCTATTCGAGATCAAGTAGACCAAAATGCTGCAATCATTTCGTCTATCAGTTCCTGCACTCAAAAGAAGTCAAGAACAAATCAGTATCATTATCAGGAATTCCATTTCATAAAGTCATCCAGCAGAATACTGTCAGCTCTCAGTATCCCTGAAGCTCAAAGAGACATCAGTGACTTTAGTATCAAAATCAAGGCATCTGTTGACAAAGGAGCAGAGTAACTCCCCTCTTGTGCATCCCACTGCATCAGATCTTCGGCCAAGCTTAATTTCTGGGTTCCGTTTGGAGTAGACTATGCTAAACCAAAGCATCGAGGTAAAGTTTCACAATCCGAGGAGTATCTTCTAGGTCCTCCTCCTCCATCCACTTCGCATCAAATGCAGGATAGTTCTTGAACTTAACCAAGAACCGCCTTCGGACTTAACATTTCTTCGTATCCATATGTGCCAAAATCTGTTCAGGAACAAGGGTCTCCTTGTTTTCTTCCACTGCGGGTTGCTCATTAGGCTCCCCATCATCAGGCACATCACCCTTAACAGGTTTCAAGAGACTCACATGCAATGCATTGTGAATCGTCCAAGTATCCGGCAGTTTCAATCGGAAGGAGACATCATTTATCTTTTCAGTGATTTGGAAAGGTCCCTAGTATCGCATACTAAGCTTTGGAAAAAGCCTCTCCTTTCTCTTTTTCTTTCTTAGGCGTGCCTTCTCAAAACGTAAGAGCACCCAATCATCCTCCTTCAATTTCAAGTCGCGACGATGGCGATCCGTTGCCTTTCTCTGTGGTTCTTGAGACTTCTGCAAAGTCTCGCGAACCTTGGCAAAAGCCGTATCCAAATCTCGCGAATATTCATCCGCTTCATATATCTAATCTTTCGTGCTCAAGAAGGATGGAACCTTTGCAGCACTTTCAACAATCTCAAATGGCGTCTTCCCCGTTGAAGAGTGTATCTTGTTATTGTAGGCAAATTCCACCAAAGGTAAGTTCTTTTCCCATTGAGTCTTCTGATCAGAGATACAAGACTTCAATAAATCTAAAACCACTGAATTGGCAATCTCAAATTGTCCGTCAGTCTGTAAGTGGAACGATGACGAGAACTGCAACCGCGTGCCAATGTTCTCCCAAATTGCCTAACTCATAAATCTGGGGTCTCTGTCGGAGACAATCGTCTCAGACGTGCCATGTAATCGGAAAATCATCGTGATCCTTCTGTGTTCTCGGGAGATCAAAAATGAAATCCATTTCAATATTTTCCCAGGGGCGGGTGGGTATGGGTAAAGGCTGTAACAATTCCTGTGCCTTATGCCTGTCAAACTTGACCTTCTAGCATATCGCACACATACTCTTCCACATCCTTTTTGAGTTTCGGCCAAAAGAAGTATCTCTCGAGTCTCTACCCCTTCATGGTGGTAGCAATGCCGCGGTGACCCGTAAAAGGTGGATAGTGGCATTCAGTCATAACCTTTTCCCTCAACGGTTGTGTAACGCACAACATAGTCTTCTTCATCAAGTAGCCTTCCCGAAGGGAGTATCCAGCTACTGTCTCCCCATCCCGTATCTGTGTGAAAAATATCTGCAAAATTTGTATCTGTGGTATATTGATTGACCATATCCTCGAAGCTCCTATGATGTATCGCCGACATAGCCAGAACCAACGGCTTCCGAGACAAAGCATCTGCCACCACATTCTTCTGTCCCTGAACATGGACAATCTGGAAGTGAAACTGTGATAAGATGTTCGCCCACCGCATCTGCTTTTCCGAAAGCTGCTTGTGTGACAAGAAGTAGCGCAAACTCTGATGGTCTGTAAAGACGATTACATCCGCTCCGACTAGGTAATGCCGCCACTGAGTAAGAGCATGGATAACCACCAAAAGCTCTTTCTCATAAATCTGTGCTGTCATCTCCGGCCTAGAGAACAATCGGCTCTCGTAGCAATGACATGGCCTTCTTGCATCAAGACCGCACCCAGACTACGACCATAAGCATCACAAAATACTTCAAATGACTTCTGCAAGTCCGGCAAAGTCAAATCTGGTCCTGTAGTCAATTTCTCTTTCAATTTCTGAAAGGCAGTCACCTCTGTGGATCCCCACGAGAAAGGGACTCCTTTCTGTATCAAGAATATGCAAAGGGGAAGCAACCTCTGCAAACTTTCGAATGAACCGTCTATAGTACGAACACAGTCCCAAGAAGCTTTCAACTTCATGGACATTCTTCAAATCGGGCCAATCACGGATAGTGTCTATCTTGGCCGGATCCATTTGCACTCTTGTTGTTGAGACAAAGTGTCCAAAACAAAAAAGCATCTGTGAAGCATATGATCTCTGTGTTCTGCTTCATTCTTGGAGAAAACAATGATATCATCAAAGAAAGTGCCAACAAATAGTCTGTACTCTTGAAAAATCCTGTCCATCATCCGGTTAAATGTCGCAGGAGCATTGGTTAAGCCAAAAGGCATCACCAAAAACTCAAATAACCCAAAAGTCGTCCGAAAGGCTGTCTTGTAGACGTCTCCCGGCGCGATTCGGATCTGATGATATCCACTCTTCAAGTCAATCCTACTAAAGCACGAGGATCCCTGTAACCTCTCGAGTATATCATCGATCCTAGGAATCGGAAATCTGTTCTTGATGGTGATTTTGTTGAGAGCGCTATAATCGATGCACATTCTCCAAGATTCGTCTTTTTTCAAATCCAACAACAATGGAGAGCAATACGGTGAAGTACTATGCTGGACAAGACCCTTTTCCAAGAGGTCTTTCACTGGGTTCATAATCTTTTCATTCTATACTCGGCTCACACGATAAGGTGGCTGGTTCGGTGGCATGCTTCCAGGTATCAGATCAATGGTTTGATCTTCAGGCTCTCTGAAAAGCAATTGGCATGAGTGTGGCGAAAAATCTTGGCGTTCTTTTGATCAGGTCAAAACATATTCAACCTTAATCCATCGTTCAGTTCTCTCCCAAAAGAATGAGTAAGAAACTGAAGTTCATCAAGTACAATCTCTAAGCCCTTCATTTATCAAAGTCGCTTTCTCGGCCCGGTAGTCAACCATGGCGTAGTTCTTGTGGTACCAAGGGATCCTGAGTAGAACGTCACTCGCGTGCCCTGAAAACCCCATTGCAAACGAAGTTTGCCAATGCTCGGTGTAATGGCAACATCCCATCCGGGCGCCAGTCGAACCACCTCCGCCTGCGGCGTCAGTCTGTCGGGCGTAATTCCAAATCGAGCTGCCAATTCCAAGTGAAAAGAAGTTGGCCTTGGCTCCTTCAAAAGAGCTTCCTGATCCTTCACTTTGCCCCAAAAGCGGCAAAGTTTGTACTTTCATTCATTAGATTCGGTGCAGGTCCCACGCCATGTGGTACCAGTATTGCTTTTCTATCTGCCTTTTCTGCCACGTTCCTCAGCTGCTCTCGAACTCTTAGGCCTGTCGTGGTCTTTATCATTCTGTTCTTTCTGTGCCTTTTTAGGGCACTTTGCGAAGATATGTCCTTGTTCCCCGCATCCAAAGCACTTCCCCTCTCTGATGAAGCGAGCTCTCTCCTCAGGAGTAAGCTTGGGTCGTGCATCCTTTTTCTCTGGGTTGCTCTTTTTCTTTCTACTTTCATTCCCAGAAGTCTGGTCGGCTTGTTGTGTCATGGCCTCATCTTCGGGGTAGGTCATACTGCCATAGTGAATGGCAAAGCCCCGCTTCGCATGACTCATCAACTCCTGAATAGAAGCTGACTTCTGTTCCAAGCAGTGATCTCGGATCTCTGTAGGTAGACCCAAGGTGAACCGCTCAATCTGTTCTCTGAACGAGATCTTCTTGAATGAAGAGGCGGGTAGAAAAGAGCTCCAGAATCTTTCACAATAAGCATTGATTGTATCTTTCTTGGTCATCCGAAGATGGTTCCAAGTAGCTCGTATATCTCGTTCATATTCTTGCGTCAACCAAGAAGAAATAAAAAGCTTCTTAAATTTCAGCCATTTAACTGGCGCAGTCTTGTTTAAAAGAAGCGTGGACCACCAAGTACGAGCATTCCCCTTTAGGTAAGAGGTAGCTCTGTGAATCTTGGAGTACTCTGAATAGCGTCCTCCCGCGAAAGCAATGTCAAACTGCTGTATAAAAGACAAAGCCTTCGAAGCATCTGAGTATCCTGAAAAAAGTATTAAACTTGATCGAGTGGCCACCTTCCTTAAACTCTCGGACTTTCTTGCTTTTATCTTTGAGAAAGTCATACTGGTTGGCTTTGTAAAAATTCTTCTTGTTCGCATAGAAGTTTCCATCATTAGAATCTGAGCTGTCTGTAGACGAGTCCTCAGTAGAACTGTCAGGCTCTGGGCGAGATTTAGCCTTCTTTGCCTTTTCCTTGCCCTTTCCGAAGCTTTGTTTCTTGCTTCGCTTTTTACCTTTTCTGTCTTCTTCGCTCGAATCTGAAGAGCTAGAAAAACTGTCAGAAGAAGAAGAAGAAGAACTGGGTACTCCTTCAAATTGAACACGCTTCTTTAGTTTCTTTGCCTTATCAAAAGTTGACTGACGACCCAAGTATTCCGGGAAGTCAGTGCTTTTCTTCTGCTTTTTGCCGTGCTTTTTGGCTTTCTTTTGCTCGTCAAAAAGTTGGGCGATCCGTGCATCAACCACCTCTTCTAATTCCTTCTCTGAATATTTCTTGTGATCAGAAGGTTTCTTGAGAGCGGGTTTCAGGGGTGGTGTAGTGGTTTTCTGCCACTGTGCATGCACTTCTTGAAAAGAAGTCTCGCTCATATATTTTGCCAATTTCGGATCCTTCGCAAAACTGAGCATCATCTTTGTTGCATCGCCGATCAATTGACGACGCTTCATCTCTCTTTGCTCCACCTGAGTAGGCCAAGGCGGGCCATGCTCTCTGCCAGAATCTTCGTTGTGATCCCTGCCCACATCTCCAGATGCAGAGGGAGTCGACTTATCCTTGCGTGAAGCCATAGGTGCCGCGGAAAAAAAAATTGGGGATCGGATTTCCCGTAGAAGAGAAATCGGCCGTGCTTTGATACCACTGTAACAGACTTGGACACTCCAAGTCAAGAATCAATCGCGACAGCACCAAATAACCACTTCAAAACAATTCACAAATCACAATAGATTTGCACTGGCCCGGCGGAGTTCCATGCCTAGAGATATTGGCCCCAAAGACTGGCGCCCCTTTCGGTATTTCTTTTTGTCTTAATCAATTCAAAGTACAAGAGAGTGGCTCGGGATTCACTCTCAGACTCTGCGTCCAAATGCTCTGAGAAGTGAGGGCCCAAGCCACTTATTTAAAGGTTTACAAGGGATGCCAAAAGCAAAGCCCCAAAAGCTTGAAAGCAAAAGCTCTTTTCCCTCTCTCACAGAGAGCTTCTGAAAGCAAAAGCAAATTCTCTCTCTCTCAATGAGAGCAAAAGCTGAGATTTGCTTCGCTCAAAAATATCCCAATTTTTTTTTTCCCCCTTTCCGTGATTTCCGAGAATTAGGGTTTTTGGCAGAAATTAGGGTTTGCAGGAATTTTAGGGTTTCTGGCAGAAATTAGTGTTTCTGCTGTCCGCCACGTCATCACTTTGTGACAGAGCGTCTGTGTCAATATCTGAGTGAGCTCATCTAGTGGCCGTCCTCGCTCTTGAGTGTATAGTTGCCTGTATATCTCATCCACCATGTACACGGAATCCTTCTCCCTCATATAGGTATACCGAGTGTGTGGAGACCTCTTCTAGTTGAGCTGTGCTGAACTGGAACGTGAGAGTGAAAGACAAAATAGCATGATCAGCTGCTGCTCCAATTGGCCTAGTGCCCACTATGAAATCTTGAAAGGATGGAATGAGACATGGCTAGGCATAACATAATCCACTGTGCTAGCCCCATGTCGGTGTGGAAAACATGTGAAACCTCCCGATGTAGGAAATCTCTGTAGACCATTCAAAATGGCCAATCCATGTGCAGGCCCCACATCTATCAAGTATTTGCCATACTCAGTGTGCTCCTCATCCTGTGATAGTCTGGATAGGCCCATCTTTGTACCATCAAGCTCTTTACGCATCTCCTCTGAAGTATCATAGAATATTGTTTGATGATGGGCAGTCCTAGCATTGAAGTCCCCCAGTATGATAATGTCACCATCCCTGGAAAACTCCCATATATCATCATCCAAGATAGAAAGGGGGGAATGTCCTCTAGGTGGTGCATATACTGACGTACTAGGAGGGAAATAACAAATAGAAATTTAGAGATATCTGCCTGTCTCTGCCTTGAGTCTCACCCACATGTACCTAGCCTGCTCATCCTTGCATGCTATATGTATCAATGGTTGCAACTGCCACTCCCCTTGAGCCCCGTCCTCGATGCACTGATCGGATCTCCTGTTGCAAGCTGTCTCCCATCTATATCCGCTCACTTGTGGCATGGACTACCCAGGAGCCTGATGTGTCTCGGAATAGAAAATGATGTCCCTCCCAGTGAAACTATCCTCAAAAGCACCTACATCAAGGTGTAGAGATGAGAGTTACTTGGAACGCGGAACGGGAACGGCGATGGGATCCTTGCGGAACAGGGGAATGGTGTGGAACAAGAGGCATAAAAACACCCAAATAATGCAATTTTAAGCTCTGTGTGATTGAATAGAAATAGTATCAGAGTCCTTTGACTCTAATACTAAAAAAGAACTTGATTTGAAGACCATTCAACCTTACTATGGCAAACGTGTGTCGTGTAGGCTTGAGAGCTTACACAAAAGTACACTACACCACTTCATGCCATTGCCACCACCTTCACTTGGGCATTGAGAAGTAGTGTGCCAGAGAGAGAGAGAGAGAGAGAGAGAGAGAGAGAGAGAGAGAGAGAGAGAGAGAGAGAGAGTTCAGTATGTAGAATTTCAGATTCTTTTCTAAGCCATACCGTTCTAGTTTGTTCAAAACAAGCGTAGCTAAAAAATGTGTGGGTAGGTATCTCTTGAATTTTCTGCTTCTGATTCTTCTTTCATTGCAAACTTCAAAGTTTACATAGTGTCTCTCTCTCTCTCTCTCTCTCTCTCTCTCTCTCTCTCTCTCTCTCTCTCTTTCTCAGTTATTTGTCATTTTTTTGGGGACTGCATAGATGGATTTGAATTGGTGAAATGATTGCAGTTTGGATCACACTCAAAGAAGAGGCCCCACAATTTGGTGATTGGTCGTATGTATGACCATCATGTGTATGATCTTATAGAGGTTGGGGTGGAACAGTTCGAACCCATGGTTACTTTTGGCGGTGCAAAAAAATATTCACCACAAGAAGGTTCCAAACCTTGCCTTGTGTTTATTGGTGAGGGCTTTGAACAAGATGATCAACTGAAGCACTTGAAGGAGATTCTGATCGATGTTTTAAGGGGAGAGGTAAGAAAGGTATCATAAATTATTTTTCAGCAGTTGCAAGGCTTTCCTAACATGACGTGGGTCACAGGTGGTGGAGGCCATAAATCTTGCAGGCCTGGACAAGGTTTTTCTGTGCGTTGCCGTGGGAAAGAAGGTGGCACTCTTTATTTTCTTTAGCATTCATTCTTATGAGTGAATGAGTGAGGGCAAGATGGCCGATTATGATTATGATTGTCAACTTCAAAGTATGTAATGCAAGAGTTTTCAATGCAATAGCGCTTTCCCATATAAAAAAGTGTATGGACAGAACTAGCTTATAAGTACTGATTATGCACATAGACTGAGATTCTTTCGGTACTGCATGCCACTTATACATATACGTGAGTATTTGCTATTGGATAAGGTGCGAAGGATGCGTCTTACATGTGTACTCGCACTTTGATGTTGCTAGTTTCTAACGTGCTTTTGTGTCCAACAGGTATACTTCAAGCATTGTGCAATTCGGCTTAAAAAATCAGGTACCAAAGTACCAAGGATCGAACTGATTGAGGCTGGCCCTTCAATGGACTTAATAATTCGGCGGAATAGATTACCTAACGAGGAGTTGAGAAAAGAAGCAATGAAGACGGCCTGGAAATCTAGCAAACACAAGGTAATTGCCAGTTTATCTTCTACTTGCTGTGATCCTTTGTACTTTTCCATAACCCTTTGCACTTCTCATCACATGCAGGTCAAGAATGTAAGCAGGGACTCTCTTGCAGGAAAAGTGGGGCGAATTTACATGCCACGTCAGGAAGTAAGGATTGATTTTTGTTTTTTCAAAAAGATGAAACACCTTGTTTGTTGTGTTTGCTGCTTGATATTTTCCTTTTTCTATGAGAGAGAGAGAGAGAGAGAGAGAGAGAGAGAGAGAGAGAGAGGACTAGCATATTGTCTCCTAGAGGAGAAACTGCCCTAGGAGACAGCTGGATTTACAAAGTACTTTCTATGAGCATGATTTGTACGGAGTTTAAGCTTATATCACCGATTGATGACATGGCAGGCTGATTGCTGACTATTTAGGAGTTTACTGATATGTCAGCAGCTTGCTGACGTGGCAGGCTGATGATGGGCTGCTGAGATGATAGGCTGATGGCACGGCAGAATCTTGTTGATGTGGCTATGACATGGCAGCAAGAGAGAGAGAGAGAGAGGAGAGAGAGAGGGGGGGGGCTTGATCGGTCGCCCGTAACCATCATGACCAAAAGAGGGCGCCAGATGCAGATAGGATGGTGTGTGGACCAAGTGCCCTAACCCTTCCTTACATATCATAATATCAGGTTAGGGCTGGGTCGGGCAATGTCCACTTATAAACCCAATGACCCTTATATAAATAAATAGGAATGCCTATATAAAATAGCATAAGTGGGTGCAAGATCAAAACATGGACGATACACGGAGGGCTGGTCTGTAAGTTTTCAATCAGGCCAGATGCAGCCTAAATGCGTATGTAGTGGGTGGCTAGCCCGGGAGATACACTAGCCGTACAAGCATGCTCTAGACCATAATGAAGCAGCAAAATGGTGTAAACTGTTAACACCCCTCTTAGCACTTGATGTTGAACAAACTGCAAGAAGTTGAAGATGTGAGGTTGACAATGAAGCTGTTTGATGTGATGTCCACAAAAGGACAACTCCACGAGTGTATCAGCAGTTTGGTGAATGAAAACTGTCTAGAAATCTCTGTAGTAAGATGCCATCATAAGCAGTGTAGAGAGCTGTTGTTCTCTACCTCTGCAGAGCAAAGGTACTACTCCAAGAGGTAGGTCCAAACTGAGTGAAGCAACTACTCTTGAGATGAGACTCGAGTGCCTATAGGCTTGCAAATGTCCAATGGACAAGCCACTAGTGAGGCGGTGAATCAACAATGAACACACGTTGGAACTTGAAAATTGTAAATATTTGAACTTCAAAACAAATCAAGTCAAGACACAGCAGAGCGGAGTTCTCTACCCAGATGCACTGGCCCCTAAGTGGGACGCCTCACAACTAGTGTAGACAGAGGCACCAGAGGCATACTGCTTGATCGGGTGATAAGAGTTGGGGCGGTCCCGTCGCCCACGGATGAGAGGGCCCTCTCGATATCGACGCAGATTGCGACAGAGGATCCATACCATACTGGCGCGACATAGAAGCTGTCCCGGATACTGATGTATATGTATATGATGCCTCGACTGTCAGAGAGCTCCATTGTATCAGCTCACCTTTTGTATTAGCTTTCACCCCACCCCTACCCACTATTTTCTTTTAGTTCTTTGTACTTTTTGTACGCAAACCTGATATTAGATTCACCACATGAAACCTTTTGGTCTCATAGGTCATTTTGGCCTTTTGAAGACGTTAATATTACATTTCGTTTCATTTCTCACTATGACCTCCATGAACCATGCATGGGTAGCCTCTCTCTCTCTCTCTCTCTCTCTCTCTCTCTCTCTCTCTCTCTCAGGGGTTTCTCCACTCTTGATCATGTTCTGACGCTCAGAGCCATCATTGAGGAGGGCAGGTCACATGGGAGATGGATTTATTGTAGCTTTGTGGATTTCCGCAAAGCATTTGACATGGTACTCAGATTTTGTTTGATGCGCAAATTGCATGAGATGAGGGTGCCCATAGTGTTGATTTAGGGGATTATGGCTCTATACAGATTAGTGATGGGACATGTACGCACCCCGGAGGGGATATCTGATTTAGTTCACTCCACCATTGGGGTGAAATAGAATTGCCCATTGTCTCCTACTCTATTTGGTATGTATGTTGATGAGGGTGTCCTCTGTCTGATTACATTGACAGATAGATAGATAGATAGATAGATTGAATTATCGTCCACGGAGGTCAGATATGACCCATGGGACCAAAAACAAAACATTACAACCAGTTCTTCTAAGTGCGGGCAATCGATACATATCAGTTAAGGACTGAGGGTCCATCAAAAGAAAAATAAAAGCCTAAGGAGAGGTCCTATGGGGTAGGGGCTAGTTTAGGCGTTCGAAACTCCTGAATGATGGCCTTCCCTCCGCGGTATATTACCCACTTGCCTTTGGCTCGTGCTTCACGCACTTTTTTCAACTCTTCACCTTTGTGCTTGACTTGTGTCGGGGTGAGTGGAAACTTGTGTGAAGACAGAATTGCGGGAACGTCAGCTTCAAGAAGAGAATGCCCTCAAGCTTCGCATTGGAGGGCTGCCCCAAGCATGGGATGAGTGCCAACAAGACTTCTGCAAGTTAATCGACCTCCTCAACGAAACTCTTAAACCGGTCCATATCGACTACGATCCGGTGGAATGTATCGTCAACAAGTTCAACACCAAGCGCACACCTAGTGGACATGCCATTCTTGAGTTCAAAGACAAGGAGGAATGGCTCCGATTACTCCAGCAATCGCGTCTCCTTAGAGACACCGGATTTTTATATGCTGGCAGGGACGTGGATCCCATTGTTATATGCTGGTGATTGTGTTGATCTCTGACTCACCAGAGGGTATGCAGCGACAATTGGACGCATTACACAGTTTTGCAGAGGATAGTGGATTGTTTGTAAACCTTGGTAAAACCAAGGTTATGTTGTTTAAGACCGCACCACAGTGGATCAGTGGACCTTCTGTAGGCCAGGATGGTTGGAGACATATGGAGAGGCCTTTGTATCTATGATCTCTCGACTGATCAGAGCCAAGGCTTCCGTACCTCACGCTATCATTCGAACAGAGCTAGCTGCACCTCCTATGGAGATTAAGGCTCTTACCAAATCAGTCTCCTTTGTGAACATCTTGTGGGATACTACTAGAGATAGATATGCTAGACTGGCCCTTGAGTCTTCCAAACAGTTAGCTCTTCCGGGGACACCATGCTGGTATGCACAGATGACATCATGGTTCCAAACGCATGGCTTCGCCATGGACAGGCTGCCCCCTTTCCAGTGCTCTTTTCAGGCACCCTCGATGTCTCTTACACGAGTGGAGATTGCTAGACTCATTCATCAGGACCTAATCCAGCTGGATATTAGGAGGACATGGATAGAGTTGCCACAGGAGTTGGGCACGAAGATGGCTTTCTATAGATAGCATCTTCTCCACCTCACAGGAGTTGGGTGTGTGATTCGACCCAAGCTACATGGATACACATATGTCTCATTGTTGCGGTGTGCCATTGGTTAGATACGCACATCCTCACATCAGTTGGAGATTGAGATTGGTAGATTCAGAGGGATACCAGCAGACAATAGGATATACCGCTTATGCCAGCGAGAGCCAGAGACAGAGCTATATTACATATGTCATTGCATAGTGTACTATGAGATACGGGGCCGTTTCCACTCCTTATTCAAAGAGGGTTTCGGTCCTTTCTCTAGGGTCATGAGTTATGAGGATCAGAGATGTCTTGGGCTATATCTACTTGAGTTACACATATATAGAGACACTTTACTGGGGAGAGAGAGATAGAGACAGTCCGAGAGACAGATTACAGATTTCTTTTCACTAGATATGGGACAGCCAGAGGAGCAGCCATCACTGCAGAACTTGGCCCACACTCATTCGACCATACCGGCACTCTCATTGACCGAGCACTGGAGCTACGGAGATCCTGACGGCCACGATTGAGGAGAGGGGCTACACAGCATCGACGGAGACTACAGTAGAGGATTCGAGCCATACTCTCTCAACATCCAAAGTGCAGATGAGGATGGATTCTAGTAGTAGTATCTTTGTTCTAGTTCTTTTGTTTGTACCCAGACATGGTATTAGATTCACTATTTTGTAACAGTTTGGTCTCATATGTCATTTTGGCCTTTTGAGACGTTAATATAACATTTTATTTCATCTCTCTCTCTCTCTCTCTCTCTCTCTCTCTCTCTCTCTCTCTCTCTGACCTCCATCAACCATGCATGGGTAGCCTTGTGAAAGGCTCTACTAAGCACTGCATTCCCTGTGCTGCTCTCTGAGCTGCATCCCAGTTTGCAAAATCTCCCCCATAGAGTTTCTGACAAACTCTCTTCCAAGTTCCAAGAGCACAGCCTCAGAGATTTGAAGTTTCTGAATTACCTCCTTCCCTCCCTCTTAAAGGATTGGAACCAGGAGGAGGATTCGGCCAGAATAGGTATAGAGCCTCCTCTAGACCCTAAAAGTTCGCTAATATACGTGTTCAGACCGGGGTCAGTCCGTATCTGAACGCCTGCAAGGCTGCGAAAGACCAGTGTGGCAAGAAAATTATAGATTGATATCCACTGGCTGCCTCTGCCCCTGCCCATGAGTCCCCATAGGTGAATACATAGCAAGGGGCACTATGCGGGTCAACAATCAAGGGCATAGCCAAGTGTCTCCAACTCGAACCATTTGGTACTGACAAACCAAAGTGCACTCAAGGCCAAAAGGTCTTCAGAAAGTCTGTTACCCCAGGTCTTTCAGGTGGTGAGAGAACTCCAAGACCTAGGTCCTAATGGAAGTAGAGACACGGTCCATCGACCAATCTTGTTGACCTCTCCATGCCACAAGAGAAAAGAGAAGCCAATTGCTGTATCTACAGCCTCTTCCTCTTTAGCAAGCACGGGGAAGATGTAAACTCTAATAGGGGAAGGGCCCAGGGGTGACATCTGCCTTTCTATCTCCAAGATAACGTGTGAATGAAAAGGCAAACCTCTCCCCTTTGCGACTCTGGTAAAGCCTGCCCAACGAGTGCCATGCACGAGGTTACCTGCTCCAGCAGAGGAGGCCAAAACAGAAGACTCACTTAGTAGAGAAGAGACGGAGGTAATTAGAGTGGGTCTGCAAGATAAGGGTGGGGATGCCGAGCATGGTCACCATGAAACGTGTTTCGGCATGTAACCTGGGCTGAAATGCCCCTTGATCCTTCACTGCAGCTCACGAAGTTGAGGAGGTAATGAGAGCGCATCTGTGAGAGGTGGGTGGATAAGGGTTGGGTTGCCGAGCATGGTAACTACTACAGCTCACAAAGTTGAGCCGTTCTGTGTAACTTTCTCTTGACATTTATGTATTGAGGTTTTGGTTTGGCATTTCGTCAGGTTGGGACGTGGATACAAGGGGTGAAATGGTTCATTTCGAAACTCCTCGTTTCAGTATGAAACGTTTCAGTCCTGAAATGTTTTGCAGTGGCACTGGTGCTGCACTGTTGAGGTCAAGGGGAGAGTGGAAGAGGCGGGGGAAATGCAAGCTCTCTGCTTGTCAAAAAATTAAGGTTCAAGACAGTGTGTGAAGTATGAATCCCACGGCTGAGTGTGGATGATAACCTTTGAACACAAGAGCGGAGGAAAAGGGGAGCGCGATGGCGGGGGGAGATGATGGCGATGGCTGGGGGAGGCAGCAGCATAGTCGAGCCCTTCTGCTTGTTGATTCAAGCACAAGTTCTCTGTGATCTCTTGGACTTGACTCTTCACCTCTATGGCTGTATTGAGTTTGAATTGTAGCAATTAAGTCTTGTATTGTGTCATCCTTGTTGTGATTGTCTTTAAAGTGGAGTACTTGTATCAAAGTTTCAGTGAAGTAAGTTTTTCTTGTTTATTTTGTCTAAGCCTTTTTCTAAAGCATTCTAAATAAATGTGGTATGTCAGACTGTATCAATTTTTCTGCTTTGAAACAAATAAGGTAATTGGGTGATTTAGTCTTGCTTCTTTATCTGTTCTCTTTTGTGTATGTGCGCCAGTGTGTGTGTGTGCGCGTGTGTGCGTGTGTGTGGTGTGCTTCACAAGTTCTTTTATGATTTTAAAATTCCAGAGTCTTCTGACTTTATGAAGGTATATATAACTGTCATTCGTATTTGTTTATATATTTGTTTTAGGTGATTCAAACGAACCTTGGCTTCGTTATCCTCTTTCTTTGTGTTTGCTGATCATGTGTTTTGTGCAAGTGTTTATGGCCCTCCTCTGGTTCATAATTTCAGAATTTCTTGACCTTATGAAGTAAGTCGGTTGTAATTCAGGTGAACGGTATGGCACTGGCAAAGATGAAAGGCCTGAAAAGACGTAGGCAGGAAGCTTCTTCTGATCCTGGGGCCTCAAAAAAGGCTCGTGATAATCATAATGAAGAGGTCAGTGTTGGCCGTATTGTTATTTGTTGAGTATCCTATGTGTGCATGCTTATTGGCAGGAGTTAATTGGTAAGCAATAAGTTTGATGTGCAGGTGTGAAGGACACAGTTAAATCTTATTTTTGGTGGAAATTTTTGTATACTGGAAATGGAGAAGACATGGTCTATTTGTGCTTACTGTCTACATGCATGCATCTGCGTACGATACACCTGGAAACTTTCCGCACCGGAAGGCAGATCTTATGCTTTGCTAATGTGACATTTTTCCAAGATTGGCAGCCCCTTCTTTAACCAACAGATACTCCAAATGCAGCAGCAAATTTGATGATGGGTTTCAACTGAGGCAGAAATGTTTGATCGGGAGATGGTAATCATCCTGAAAGTCAAGATGAGTTGGGTGTTACCTTCGGCAACTTCCGTTACTATTTCCCTTTTGTGGAGCTCTTTTGTAGGATCTGGCTCCCCATACTCTTGACATGCATGAAAAGCAGTGCAATTTATCTATTATGTTATTTTGAGACTTTGAGGAGTACGAAGACACCATCAAGGGGACACCTGTTTCTGCAAGTTCGCAAGGTAGCTGCTTGTAATTTAACTGCTTGCTACTTGATCACTCTGGTCAGTCCAGTTTATGGTCAGTAAAATTTTGGTAAGATGCAATTTATTCAATGAATTAAGTTTATGATTTTCTGTTTTGATTGAGAATATGTTCTATTGTATGGGAACAGATATAGATACCTAGTTCTAGATGCAATTTTGACCAAGAATGTAGCAGTATTTACTTAATACTAATATAATCACGATGGGGCTACTAACACAATGCTTAGTTTGTGGTCAACATCAAGAATGTTTGAGCGATGGTGTATTGTCGATATAGTTAGTCTTTCACTCATACTTTCCTTGAAAAGACTTTATTTAAGGCAGGGTCGCGTGTTTGTGCGTATCATTGCTCATAGCATCCGGAGGGTATCGCTACACACTCTGGGTTCTAAGAAGACACTGTTCTGTAGGTATGAGTTTTTGTGCACATGCACACTCATGTAGGTGAATAAATAGCATCTTTTGTCATTGGTCGTTGAGGTTGGGGAGTTTCTGGTAATTTTGTGTATGAGGTATGTGGTCTCTTTTTAAAAACATCAATTCCGCAATTCTTCGATCTTAAAGTCCATTTGTGAAGTGCTGCATAGCTCAGCCCAACTGTTATAAATATATTAAAGTAGTGGGTGACAAATGACGTATGTCTTGTTGGGAAAAATCCATGGGGCCTATCCAAAGTCTAGCCAGGGCGTGGATCAAGGCTGTTATATATGCTTTCAAATGTTGGCGAGATTCATTCAAGCATGTACAATGGATGCATTTCCCTGTCTTTCAGATTCGTCAATGCTTTGTAATGGACACCATTATTAGGTCTTTCCTTGTTGATTGCAGAGATCTTGCAATAACTTTTTGGCAAGAGGACTATTATGGCATCCCTTTTTCAGAAATATATGACCGCATCAAAAGTGTATATTGAGAGACATTGTTTACAGTAAATGATCAAATAAACAAATTGATGGTTAAGATGCAGCAAGATTGACTTTGTAATTTGTGATACAAGCATGTAAATGTAGTTATGTTTCTCTGCAAAGAATGTTGTAATATGACATTAAATAATCTCCACACCCATATTAAACAAAGAACCATAGGTGCTCAATTCTTGAGGCCTTAATATGGGGAGTTCAAACGGGAACACTTGTCCCGATTTACGAACAGGGACTGGATCAAATGGCCACCATCCGATCGCCTATTAAACACAGTCTCAGTCTTATATTTAAAGGGGACAACTTGCATGTTCCAAAGAATATGTGTGGGTCACCCATCACTCTTGGATTGTCTTGTGTCAATGAGTATGGTGAGTAGCAGGGCCTTGCCATTCATTGATGTATGAAAGGAAGAAAAGTAAAAAAACAATGGATTTTGAAAAGACACAATGACCTACTACCTAAAGTTTATAATGTGTAACTGATCATTGATAGATGATGTGTGTGTGCGTGCGCATGTGCAGAGTGCATGCCTATGCGTGTTTTGAGAGCAAGGTGTAGTGTAAAGGGTCCATTATTAACGAATACAAAAACCTACAAGTATAATTGTTGTCATAAAATCTAATATCTAACTATGCCAAATGATTTTTTGTTATTGAATTAATCATTTATTGTGGGAAAATGAATGGGAACAAGAGTTAGAATATAGATATGTGCTTTTAGATCTATCTCAAAACATGACCAAAAGGGAGAGAAGGCTACATCGCATTAAAGGTCCAAAAAGGAGATTGTTTACCAAAGAGCAATGAGCAGGTAATGTAGCTTAAAAGACCTTACGGTTAGCTTCATTAAAGACTTTCAAAGATTAGTGTTAAAAGTCCTTAGACCTAAGACCTTTAGGTACTTTAGACCTTAAGCAAGCTAGGCATGTGCTTGAGGTGCTTGTCGTGCTTGATGACTAAGGTGCTTGAGGTGCTTGATGGCTAAGATGCTTGAAGTAAAAAAGGTGCCTATAAGGTTGCCCTCATAATGTGCCTAAAGCCTATTGGATGAGCTTTAGAGAGGTCCAATGAGAATTTAAATTAATTAAATAATTATCCAAGCATTATTCAAGCTCTCTTTCTCAAAAGGGAAAGGAGGACACTTGTCCAAATGCTACCTCTATTGCTAGTTATGACCAAGACCATTGATTGGTTCAGCTTGGCAAGGGCCAATGAGTGCAAGCATGAGTTAGAAGGATGGGTCGACGAAGGCTTGTAGGGGGCTTGCTTTTTGCATTTTCTTCCACACACACACTTACACACATTCTCTCATTGTGTGGAGCAAGAACTCCATCTTCTTCTCCAAGCGTGAGAAGTAGAGAGCCTACACCAACATCTCTTGACTATGGAATGCAAATCCAACTAAGAGTCAAGCTTCAATGGCATGCTCATCTCCTTTACCATCTATATTACTATGCTAAGCTAAGCTCTAAGAGTAATCCATGGTGAGGAAAGTACTTCTTTCTCGTATGTTACTTCTTCTTCCTCTTCCCTTCCCTCACTATTGCTAGCTCTCTCCACCTTTGAAGACGTTTGAAGTCTTGGGATTGAGATCGGAGACAATGCAAGGTAGTTACGGGCATAAATTTGGTGCATGAAGTTTACCATCTTCATTGCATGAACAAGGTCTCAAGGAACACAAAGCAAGTCTCTCTTCATGTAAGAATCTATAATACAAAAGCATTTTGCAGGGGGGACCGGCTCCAAGTAAATCCGGTCCTCAATTGTTGTCAATTTCTCTAATTCTCTTTTTATAAGTATTGTTCATGCCAAGATAACTAGGTATATTGTTCATTTTCCTACCTTTAATCAAGTTCTCTTCTTATGCTCTATAAGAATTCTCTTAAGGAAATGCTCACTATTGTTTCTTTGATTCCGCTACAATCAGTGTTTTAGCCATATTCTGTTACATTGGTATCAGAGATATTGGTTTCTCTTCTTGCTTAAGAAGAGAGGTCCTTAAGTTGTCCATGAAAGGTTGGATCATTACAAGAGGGTAAGTGGGATAGGGACTTCATATCCCAGTTGAAAAGAACTTAATTCGAGGTACACCGTTGGGAACTATAGACTTAATAATGGAGTCTTTTGGGGCTTTCCTTTGGCTTAACCATTATTGAGCTACTAGTAAGGTCAACAAGAACCATAATCAACCGAGCAATGTTAGATCCTCTCCACTACTCTTTGCAATCATCAGTCTCTAAACCATGGGTGTGGATGCTTGAGAGCTAATTTTCAAAAGTAAAGAAGAGTAGCAACTAAAGTTTTTGAGTTGCCAAAGCACAAAGTAGTATAGATATAAATTTCGTTAGTATGGTTGACAGTAACAAAGAAAGTAGAATGAATATTGACAACTTTGATTTTGCACATGAAGGTGTTACTAATGATGCCCCCATGTTTGTGAACTATCTTGTTACTAGGTTGCAACAAGCTATGGGTAACCCTAGCTTGCAAGCAGAAGTTAACCAACAACTTTGCACTCATGGGATTCTCCAAACTCCCCAAGCGGAGAGAGCTTATGAAGCCTCTTGCAGAGACTTCCAAAAGAAGACTCTCTTCGCTGAGATAAGAGTAGGAACCCTATGAAAGAGAAATAAGTGAATCTCCAAATTCTTCGAAAGATGTGTCTCGGCGAAGACTGCGGTCTCAATGATCTCCAACTATTCCCAAGAGGAAAAGACCGTCATATAGTCCGTCTCCTCGTCACTCTGAGAGGGAAGAGAGGAATCGAAACAAGAAAAATGCGAGAAAGAGGTCACCCTCTTCTCCATCTTTATCATCCTTCTCCTCTTTCGATAAAAGCCTTTTTCTCCTAGAGAATACAGGAGGAGAGGACATTGCAAATCCTATGCTGCTTGGAAAAGGTCCTGCAAGCTTAAGAAGTTCAAGGAGGGAGGAAAGAGCATCTCTTTTCTCACCTAAGATGGCACTTTTGGTCCTACGGACAAAGTCTTGGTCTTTATCCAACCATTCGATGCGGCCTTTGGAGATCAGGGCTTCACGGGTCCTCCAAACTACATCATGTAGCTTTGCAATTTGAAAAGTTTGCCCGAAAATGGTGGGCTAGTCTACGAGGTAACAACGAAGCTCCAAAGACATGGAAAACTCTATGAGTTTCCATAATGAAGCAGTTCCTTGCAAGCGATGCCAAAGACAAAGTCCTCACCGAATGGCAAAGTTTGAAGCTCTCTCCCTGTTACCACATACATGTGGTAGTGATGTGTGTGAACACACTAGGACCGCCGGGGCATTTTTTCCCTCTTTAGGAGGTTTTTCCCCCCAAGCATTGTATATACGCCCATCACTCTAGGGCTATCTATCTTTCCATTGCACACTAATTAACACACTCTCCATTGTGTGCCTTGAGCTTCCTTTGTCTTCTCCAAGCTGTGTGTGTTTCTCTGCAACCCTAATTCCACCAATTGGTATCAGAGCAGGTTGCGTCCTCCCGGGCTCAGTCGCCAGCTGCTCCAGCACACGCCTGCTCACTTTATCCGATTTCAGTGAGCTTGGCAAGCGTTTGCAAGTTGACATATACTTCGGGCTCATTTCGGCCTCCGTTTCCACTACAGGCAATATAGCACAGGCTATTTCGTCATTTTGTGCAGAATTTCTATCAGTGCCGTTTTCTGCATAACAGGTGTTTTATAGTCTTCTACGTTTGTGCTATATAGCATTGGTTGTTCCCGCTCCATTTCTCCTATTTTCGGGCAGTTTTCACATCAGGTGCAACATTTACCATGGCTGACAACAACAACACAAATGTGTTCAAGATGTTTGCTGCTGAGGACAGGTTGGATGGGGACAATTACCCTATGTGGGCTTACATGATGCAACATGTTCTTGTGTCAAAGGGCGTCTGGAATATTGTGCAGGGCATTGATGTACGTCCTGGTTCTGAGGATGTAGGCGATGTTGAGGATGTTGCAGGTCTTGCTGCAAGGATTGCTGCTGTTAGAGTTGTTTTGCCTACCGCAGAACAAACTCGTTGGGATGTTAAGGATGCATAGGCTCATGCATTGATTGCGTTGTCTGTGAAGCGCACCATTGTTCCTCACATCCGTTCAGCAATATCTGCAAAACAGGCTTGGGATATTTTGGCTGGTCTTTATGCAAGTCGCAATGAGGCTAAAATTGCTTTGCTGCGTAAAGAGCTGGAGTCGAAGATTATGCATAATGAAGATGATATGGACACTTTCCTTGCTAGTGTCAAGGATATCAATCAACAACTTATTTCTGCAGGAGAAGTCATTTCAGACAGTTCCCTTGTGCAGACTGTTCTTGATGCCTTACCAGATTCTTACCAAACTTTTGCTAGCACTTGGAGACTTATGACCCAAGGAAATCCAGAAGTTGTCAAGTTTGATGCATTCTGCACATTGCTGTTGCAAGAGTCACTTTCCAGAAAAAACAGGACTAGACAGCGTGCGGTTGAATATGCTTTTATTGCTTCTCAAAGAAAGGGTGGTAACAGCAATGCGGCCACTTCTTATGGTTCTGCTGCGAGTGGCAAAACTTCTGTTCCTAATGCTTCTGCTGGCAGCAATTCGTCTCGCAATTCTGGTGATAAGGGCAAAAAGAAGATGCGTTGCCATCACTGTAAAGCTAATGATCACTTGATCAAGTCGTGTCCTAAGTTGAAGGCCAAAGAGCCTAAGAAGAAAGAGGGTGGTTCCACTGCAAATGCTGGTTCCACTACAAATGCAGCCATTGTTGAGTCTTTTATGAAAGGAGATTGTAATGCTAATGTTGATGCAGAATGGGCTTTTAGCGCAGAGTGCACTTACAATCCTGCTGTCCATGATGCATGCTTGTCAGTTGCTGCAGATTCACATGTGTGTTATTTCAACAGTGGTGCTACAAAGCACATTACCTCACATCGTGAATTGTTTACCTCTCTCGAGTCTGTCCCTCATGGGAATCCAGTCACTTGTGCCAACAATGCCTCGTATCCGGTTCAGGGAGTTGGAAAGATTGTGCTTATTGCTGCAAATGGCAGTTCCTTCACACTTGTTGATGCACTTTATGTACCTGGGATCAAGAAGAATCTCTTGTCTGTATCCGCACTTGCTAGACTTGGACTTGTAGTCAAATTTGTGGATGACAGATGTACAGTTCATGATCTCAGTTTTGGTGATGACATTGTTGCATCTGGGCTTTTGTGCCGTGGGCTGTATAAGCTCACTTTGTATGACAAGTGTTGACAAAAATTTTCAAATGCTCTTGCAGATTCAAGGGCTATTTCAGATGCAAAACTTTGGCATGCACGTTTTGGTCATCTGAATTTTGCTAGTTTGCTGCGTTTGCAGAAATTTGATATGGTTGCTTCTTTGCCGCCTCTTGAAGCACCTGTCAAACATGTTTGTGAAGACTATATTTTGGGTAAGATGCAGCGTTCTAAGTTTCCAAAGGATGGTTCAGTTCGGGCCACATGCAGGTTGCAACTTGTGCATAGTGATGTTTGTGGGCCCATGCAAACTCCGTCCTTGGGCAATAACCTTTACTTCGTGACTTTTATTGATGATTACTCCAGGAATGCATGGGTATTTCCGCTTAAAGCGAAGTTTGAAGTTTTTATGTGCTTCAAACAATTTTTGGCTATGGCTGAAAATGTCTCGAAATGTACTATGGGCACCCTCCATTCCGATCGAGGGGGGGAGTATATGTCTCATGAATTTAATGCATTTCTGGCTAGTCGTGGGATAAAACACCAATGTACAGTGCCTTATATACCTCAGCAAAATGGTGTTGCTGAGAGGAAAAACAGGTCACTAACAGAAATGGCACGATGTATGGTCAAAAGTCAAGCTTTGCCGCATTCTTTTTGGCTTGAGGCTATCATGTGTGCCACTTATGTACTTAACAGGTGTCCTACGAAAGCTTTGCATTCTATTACTCCATATGAATCATGGCATGATAGAAAGCCTTCTATTGAGCACATGCGTGTTTTTGGCTGTTTGGCATATGCTTTGGTGCCACAAACACAACGCAGAAATTGGATGATAAGGCTGTCAAATGTATTTTTGTTGGTTATAGTGCTGAAAGGAAAGGTTACAGATTGTATCATCCGCAAACAAAACATATTCTGGTCTCACGAGATGTAGTGTTTGTGGAAGATTCTGTTCAGCCCTTACTGTCATGTACTAGAGACACTAATGTAAGCTCACAGGACATTTATGACACTTTGTAGCCTCTTTTAAGTGGTGGAAATACGAATGTAAGTTCCAATGAGGCAAATGTAGAGCCTATGGGGGTTTGTGAAAATGTTATAGATCAGCCTATTACTGATGCAGATGTACATGATGAGGAAAGGGCTGAAAATGAGCAGGCTAGAGGTATGCCAAAATGGTTGGTGCACACTTTGCGTGATAGTAAATTGGATGCACCTTTGTCTAGTCGTACTCATTTAGGCTCTCGCCATGCATCTCATGCATTAGATGGTTATGCTTTGGCTGTGTCTAGCTTACATGATGTTGAGGAGCCTCTGTCTTTTGATGAAGCACAGAATTCAGAAAATTCTATGGCTGCCATGCAATCGGAATATGATGCACTTATAGAAAATGACACATGGACTTTATGTGATTTGTCTCCTGGCAAAAAGGCCATTGGTACGAAGTGGGTTTACAAGTTGAAAACGCAAGCCGGATGGTGAGATCGATCGCCATAAGGTTCGACTTGTTGCAAAGGGTTATGCACAACAAAAAGACATAGATTATGAAGAGACTTTTGCTCCCACTTGTCGTATGACTACTGTGCGTTTTCTATGTGCATTGGCAGCTCATTTTTGTTGGGATGTACATCAGTCAGACATTGTTACTGCTTTCTTGAATGGTGACATATTTGAGGAAGTTTATGTAATGCAGCCTCGCGGTTTTTTCAAGAAAGAAGAAGAGGACAGAGTGTGTAGATGTAAGAAGGCTTTGTATGGGTTGAAGCAATCTCCTCGTGCTTGGTATGAGAAAGCTGACACTCATTTGGTCAAACACGGCTTTCGTAACAGTCCAACAGATAGCACATTGTATGTAAAGCGTGAGGGTGATGTACTTCTCATGGTGGTTCTTTATGTTGATGATTTGCTAATCACTGGACCAAATGAGAGAAATATTGCTGAATTTAAGGCTGATTTGAATGTAACTTTCAAGATGAAAGATTTGGGGTTGTTGCATCATTACTTGGGTATACAGTTTAAGCAGTGTGATGGTGGTATTGCCTTGTGTCAGAAAAGTTACATAGAGACATTGCTATGTAAGTTTGGACTTGAGGATTGCAAACCTATTGCCACTCCCATGGAAACAGGTTTGAAGTTGAGTGTACATGATGCTGGCGATCCTGCTGATGTCACTCTTTACCAAATTGCTGCTGGCTGCCTCATTTATGTATGCAACATGAGGCCGGATATTCACTTTGCAGTCTCACAGGTCAGCAGATTTATGCATAGCCCAGGGTCTAAGCATTGGTAGGCTGTCAAGAGGATTTTCCGCTACCTTAGTGGCACTTTACATCTTGGCTTGTTTTATCCCAAGGGGGGATCATTGTCGCCAGACTTACATGCTTTTTCGGACTCAAATTGGGCTGGTTGTTTTGACACGCGAGTGTCCACAAGTGGTTTTTGTTTCATGCTTGGCAGTTCATGTATATCATGGTTGAAAAAGAAGCAACCTACTGTGGCCACTTCTAGTTGTGAGGCTGAGTACAGGGAAGTCTTCACAGCTACGGTTGAGTGTGTATGGATCATACGCCTTATGGCTGATTTGGGTGTTGGACAGGACACTGCCAACACTATCTACACTGACAGTCAGAGTGCATTGGCAGTTGCGAGGAACCCAGTTTTTCATGCTCACACAAAGCACATTGATGTGCATTACCACTATGTCAGGGAGAGGCTCTCAGCAGGAGAGATCAGCTTGGCTTATGTGCTAACGCAGGACAACCTTGCAGATCTTTTCACAAAGGCATTGTCTCGTGAGAAGCTTGAAGCTTTCCGCAAAGCTTTGGGCTTACTCCCCTTTGTGGACTGATCATGTCCTCAGGGCATGGCACTTCCCTTTACTCATGTGCCAGCTCTCGTTCATCGCATCACTCCAGGGGGGATTTGTTACCACATACATGTGGTAGTGATGTGTGTGAACACACTAGGACCGCCGGTGTATTTTTTCCCTCTTTAGGAGGTTTTTTCCCCCGAGTATTGTATATATTCCCATCACTCTAGGGCTATCTATCTTTCCATTGCACACTAATTAACACACTCTCCATTTTGTGCCTTGAGCTTCCTTCGTCTTCTCCAAGCTGTGTGTGTTTCTCTGCAACCCTAATTCCAACACTCCCAATAAGCTTATCCACAAGTATGTAGACAAGTTTTGGGATTTACATCTCAAAGCTACTGTCTACCAACAATTTTGTACGGAACTAGTTGAAGATATGGCCGAGTATGTCAACTCTCAAGGGCCTGTGACCATCACTGAAGTGATTCACTGTACTATGGTCGCTTCATGAATCAGTTTTCAACAAGGGGCTAAAAGGAATTTTAAGCCCATGGAAACTAAAGACCAAAATGACCCTAAAGGAAAGAACAATGCTCAAATTTCTTTCCAAGGCAATTCTAACAACAACAACAACAAGACAAAGGAGAAAGAAGTTTTCAAAGGTAAAAATAAAATCTCTCATGAAGAGTTAGAAGCTTTTTGCAAAGACCATAAATGTTTCAAGTGTGGGACGCAAGGATATGGCTATTGTTCTTGCCTCAAAAGAAATGCACGCAATGAACTCCTAGAGCTTCCACGGTCGAAGCTCCAAAAGAGGATACTCATTTCAAAGGATCATCCTGTGCGCGTATGTCACATGTGTCAATGCAAGGAACTTGCCGATACACCGTGTGCGAGCCACAAATGGCTCCAAGCACACAACAAGCCTAAACTAGTAAGCTCAAAGAAGGCGATGGTGTGTCACTCACCGCTCTACGCTTGCTTTGTGGAGGATTCCTCGCCGTGAAGAAGAAGGAGACGCTGCGACGCCGCACTCAACCGCTTCACCGCCGTCGTGCCTTCGTAATGCTCGATCGCCCACACACACACACACACACACACACACACACACACACACACACTCTCTCTCTCTCTCTCTCTCTCTCTCACACACACACACACACACATACACACACACACACAAGGAGGTGAAGAAGAAGGAGATGGAGATGGAGATGGAGCAAGAGCACTCTTCTATTGCACAAATGAGAGAATGAGTGAATTTTAGGTTTAGTTGACTTTTATATGAGCTCGCCCCATTCACACTTGGGCGCCCATGCTTAGCCAACTAATCCCTTGAATGTTCCAGTTAGAGTGCGCCTCTCATCGGCGATCACTCTTACCCTTTTCCTATTGGACGGACAAGCCCGGTACCTGACTCTACCAAATAAATAATACAATGTCCGTCGTAGGTTACAACGTCCATCGTAGGTGATAGGGTGTCCGTGAGCTGTGAGGGTTAACATGGCCCCCTTCCTCATGTAGATTCCATCCTCGGAAGCTATTGAGTTGAAGCTCGTTCGTCGAGGTGGAAGAGCATTTGAGATGAATGTCCTTAGCCTTCTTCAGTCACTGCAAAATCAAACAACATTGGCACAGTAATTGCATTCTCATAAGCGATTAAAAATCATATGCAGTTTTAGGCAGACAAATTGATTGGTAACAGAATTTTAAACAATTTGTCAGCAATAAACATTAAATTGCAATATAATCAAATGCATAAACAGATGTAAAGGTAAAAAATTAAACAAGTCTGGGGTTGCTAATTTAACGGTCGAAAGGCACTAGAGATCGACTATTAATACCATGGGTAAGCTTCTTAATTTTCTCTGGTCAATTAAGTTGTTTAATCGCAAGAGCCAAGTATTTCATGTTCGAGGGCTGACTAGAGGCTATACGTAGAAGACCTTGTAGTTAAGCTACGATAAAAGGAATTTCTCATGAAATCATCGCCTGACTGATTACCTTTTCTTTGACCCCCCAAAGTCTTTTCAGAGTGATTCAATTCTGATGTGTGTGCTTATTTTATATGCCTTGGGTTTTTTGCTTTTCAAGGACAAGCGCCCACACTGGGAACCTCTAGGGCTCTAGTACCATAGGCGATACATGTGAGTGAAGTACCAAATCAAGCTGAGATTTCTCTTCCAGCTTAAGATTTTACATTGTGGCACTTTGATTTTTTGTTTGTTCATTTTCAGCATTTTAATTTTGTAACTTTGAGGGGTCATATAACACTGATACACCTCCCCAGGCTCATCACACTAGTAAACTCCCTTTATAATACTTAAGCTAAAGGTCAATAGGGACTAAGCCCACTAGAAAGCCCTAGTACATTTCACACAATGCTGCCTAAATCGGATTAAGAACGTAAGTAACCATTGATTATTAGGAAGGCATTCCCCATGGTATTGATAGAAGATCTCTAACACCTAACTTGGTCAAACTAGCTTAGTCGGACTGCTTGATTTTTAAACCTAGACAAGTGATTATGACAAAAGATTACATTGAATTAAATGTTTGATACTAAGCAAATGGATTGAATATTATGCTACCAATCACAATCAAAGCAGACAATCATGGATGCAAAAAGATAAAGGGAAATGCTAATGGACAAGAAACACCTGTTTGTGTCGATGGTCGCGCTTGATTTGAAGTGTGAATGAGAGAAAGATTCCATGAAGGTCCAAATCCTAACAACAACAACACATTCCTGTACACACTAGGAAACACAAAGAATACCTCTAGGAGGCACATCAGTGGGAAGAAAGAACTTTGCTAATCACTCAACTCTAAAACAGAAACACTCCTATTGTAGTAATTCTACCTACCCTCCATCACTCAAGTGATGAGGATCAAAGGTGTTTGATGACATAGGTTTTTGTTTCAATGTACAGAATGTGAATGTGTAGGTCTGGTCAAATGTTTTGACTTTTATTGTGCATACTCGTTTGGTAATGCTCTTGCTCTTTATTATTTTTGTTTTTTGTGAGTATAAGTCTATATATATACATTCCCTAAGATTGGGAGATTGAGAGGTCAGGGAGGAAGGTTGAGAGGGAAGCAAGTGAATGATGACTGTCAGTAAACACTCCCCCCTTCCTTGGGTAGATCATACCGTTTGAAATGAGCTCGTCACCCTTTGAAACCAATCGTTCTAGTTGATAATAGGTGAGGATTTTTGCCAGTAGTTTTCTCTTACCTTAGGTGCCTCATCAAGTTGCAAGGGTGGTAAGGTACTCTCCCAGGATCGGACTTGAAGTGGTTCATCAGGTGATTCTTGAACGCTGGGAAGTGTGGATTCCTTTGTAACTTTATGGAGGTCCACTATTGTAGGTGGAGGCTGTGGAGAAGCTTTAACCTCTATGGATGCATTATATGAGGAGCTAGAAGCTTCATGGGACTCCCCCCTCCCTGAGCTAGGTGGAACAAATCGTTCTTTCTTTGGTACCCAAACTAGCTTTGGAGCGGGTGTGTAGCATTCTGTGATTTTTTTCTTTCCGCGATTGTCGATTCGTTTTGGAGCTATGGGATTGGGCTCACATGGGTCAGGTGACAGGTAAGAACACAATCTACGTTTGGGCACCCAGATTTGATCATTTCCTTGATAGTAGCCTTGGGCTTCCAATAGTCATTTAGGAATCCATCGCAACATTTTCTTACTTTTCTTGGAGCGAGTGGTACGTTTCTTACAAGGCTTTCGTTTTTTAGTTCTAGCCATGGTCGCTAAAGAAGCTTTAGGGACCCACTTGTATGTTTTCTTCGTTACATTAGGATGAGTCTTGTTAGAAGCTATATACATTGCTTGAAGCATATTTAAGGGTACGAGCATTTCATCCCCCTCAGGTGTTACCCAGGTCGTCCCCCTGTTTCCCCAAGTGTCTATGGTTGCTGCTAGGTGGACCCAATCCACATTGTCCGACTTAGTCATCCCAGGTAGTATATCCATATAAGGAGAATCTTCCCCAACATCAGTGTCCGCTTTACACGTGTAACAATACTGCAATGGGGCCGAGTGAACTGTGGTGTCAGATCTATGATCAATTATAAACCTGTTTCCTAGAGGATGTGCTCGACCCGTCACAAGATCAACTCGAATGACAGAATCTTGGAACTGCAGGTAGACATGGTTTTTGGACCAGTCATGCACCGTTTTTGATTCCCTCATGAAAGGACGTCCTAAGATCATCTGTGATGCCATAGTGTGTTTGGAGAAATCCATAACAATAAAGGTAATCCTTATTTTATGTCCAAAGACCTTGATCTTGAGATCTTCTAGCATCCCAATAGGTTTAACAATAGACCCATTGGCCATCTTCACTACTATGGTTGTGGTCTCAAGGTGAGGTCTTCCCATAGTTTCCCAGCAATTTTTAGTCACAATGCTAACCCCAGCGCCACCATCAAGGATTCCCTTCACAGTTAATCCCTTAGTAGTGATTGGTATGGTCGCATTGGATTCATCACCCTCAAAGTATTGTCCCAACTTGTTAACAGGTATTTCTATAACAAGGTTCTCATCTAGGTTGAGTTGTGGATCTAAGTGTTCCTCCTCTGTTGGCATCTCCCCAACTCCATCCATCTGTGCAAATTGTGGTAGCCCAAACTTCAGTTCTCCATTGAGGAAGGCTCGAAGAGCTGAGACTAGCTCGGGGTCTTTATATAGTTTAGACATGATGGTGGTTCTAACTTCTGAAGACATAAAATCCATCAATTTGGCAATGTTTAACGGCACCTTTTGGCCTTGAGTCCCTTGACGTGGGGAAGATGGGATCTCCATTTCTTCGATAGGATCAGGTAGTCCCTATGTAAACATTCTTTCCATCAAGCAGTGAGTACGCCCACTTTCCCATGACTTTAAGTCACTTTCTTCTTGGATGACACTAGGTATGTCCAAGGGTCTATGGACTTGGTGAGGTTGTTGTTGCGTAGGGAACACGGTGTCTGTAATCTGGATCTTCCTAGGTGCTGGTTCTAGATCCCTTTGGGTATCTTCTACAAAACTCCTTAATTGCTTGACTCGCTCAATCTCCTCTATAGGGTTTGGGTAAGTTCCTATCTTCTTTTTGGATCCTAGCCATTGTGGCTCATGAAGATCTTCCTTGTTGGTTTCTATGTTAGTGGTCATTTTGGTCTCCATGGTTTCACCTGAATCAGAATCTTCTTCAGCGTCGTTCATATATACGGGGTCATCACCAGTCCCTATGTTGGTCTTTGAACAGGGGTCTGACTTCGCTGCTTTGTGCGATCTCTTTCTTCGCGTTTTCTTCTTTTTCCAGAGATTGGGCAATTGATGCCGTGTCTCTTTCCTCAAGAATATAATTTTCTTTTTGGAGCATCGGTCGTGTGAGTACGTTTACTGGTACCACGGGGGCACTTGGTGATGGCTCCTCGGTAACTTCAATCAAGTTTAATGGCGTGATCTTCGGTGCATTTGGATTATTTGGACATTGGGCAATCAAATGATCTATGCCACATCGATTACACATGAGTATCGGCATTGTAGACGTGCTCGCTTGATTGGTTTGCATTAGTGTGGCGTTCTTTTGTAGCCTAATAGGACACTCGGCTACACGATGTGGACCTCCACACTCATAGCATTGAAGAGGTGGTCTCTTAGCAGTGTAGTTGATATTTTGGCCTCTTGCCGCAAGAGCAGCTACTTGATATACAGGTTTGACTTGTCCCCAATAGTCCTCCATGCAGTATTGTGGACTTTCTTCAAGCACATCCATCCCATAGGCAATATTAGGATCTATATCTTCCTCATAGCCTTCCAAACAAGCAATAGATGACTCACAACCCACTTGATTCACAGAAGTGATTCTTGGATGTGGTGGTTGCAGTCCTAGCACTGGAGGTGGTAAGGGTGTTGTTTGAACAACATTTTGGGCCCTAGGGACCATATGTTGTGATGTTTGTTCAAGAGGTGGGGCCGGCATCAATGCAGGCACTCGAGGTGTGTCTGTCCATGCTAAGGTTAGTCTATTGGCCATCGTACGCTTAAATACTATGCAATCCTTAGCTTGATGGCCATACCTCCCACAGGCATTGCAGTTCCCATTGAATTTTACTCTAAAAGTAGGGCATTCACTGGTACTATGCGGTCCATAGCACACTGAGCACCATTGTTGCTCCCTTCTTGGATACATATGATTGTTCTGCGAAGCACGATTGTCTCTAAGACTCTCTTGAATAGCCTTGGTGAGATCTGCTAAAGTCATCTCAGATATCTTTGGCTCCTTAGCAATAGGCTTTAGGGTCATTGGCTGATGCCCTGATGCTTGCGAGCTAATAGATTTAGGCTCAACAGACACTCTTTCTCCTTGTATCATTAAATTATCCTCCAATTGGATCGCATTGGTGGTGACTGCTTCCCAAGTGGTGATACCTCTAATGACTAGGCCATTGTAGATATCCTCATGTCGTAATCCCTGAATGAATCTATCAAGCAATTGGTTATTGTTGAAGCGCTCATTTGGATTACAACGAGAGTTCAAATGCTTCAAGCGACTTATAAAGTCTCTCACCGACTCTCCTTCCTCTCGTTGGGCTTTCTGAAGCTGAGAGGCTACACCCCAAAGCACTCCCTCTCGTATGTATTCTTTCAAGAACAGTCTCCAATCGTTTTTTCTTCCACCCTTAGGGTTCTATACCAATCCCTAGCCTTTCCACTTAAGGTTAGGCTTAAAGCATTGCTCTTATGCAGGTCATTGTGTTCTCCTAGAGAATCGCATATTTGTTCAAACACTTCGATATGCTTTCTCACATCCCCGTCTCCACTAAATTTTTGTGTGAGCTTGGCTATTTGTACTGCCTTACTTCTAGGCTCTCTATCAGGCGTGTTACGCATATTCTCAGCAATAGATTGACCAATAGCTTGAGCAAATGTTGCCAAGTCACCTAAGTGAGCAGGCACCATGGGTGAAGGCGCTCCAGAGACTACATGTGGAGTAGGTATTGGCATTGGGCTTGGCGCATAGGAAGCCTTTGGGTTCCACGTTGGGTACAATGTTGTGCCATGTGGTGATCCATAGTTCATATGGGTGGCCCTAGGCATAGTAGACGTCAGATGTGACATGCTAATGCTAGCCGGTATAGTCCCATGGAAATAAGAACTTGTGTATTGTGGTTGTGGAGCATAGGTATTTGAAACAATGGGAGGGGTAGGGACTGCATGAGTGTGATGACCCATAGGTGCATACGATTGGTACGCACTTGTAGGTACTGTTGCAGGCATTGAGCTACCATGTAGTGGTGCTTTACTAACAAATGAGGTCCATGGCGTGTTTCTCGGCATGCCCATCATTGGGGTAGGCATGGTATCCGTGGTGTCATCCAGGGAAAGATGAGCTAGACTTGGAAAAGTAAAGCTATCACTTGTGGGCTTAGATTGCATTGAGACCCTTGGCGAAACAACATATGGGGGATCGATGGGACTCACTGGGGGAGTCTCCATTTGTGATAGAGTGGGTTGTTTCCCTTTGTCCGTGTCTAAAAATTGCATAGGACCCGTCGAAGGTATGTTTATTCCTCGATTTTGCCTCTCGGACTGGATAATCCTATGGATGCCATTGCAGATCATGTGTTGTTGTTCCTCCAGACTAGTGGCACTAGATGTGGATTGTACAACTTCTAACCAACCCACATGGTATGTGTAGCCCATGTATAGGTCGGTCAAAGTCTCCGTGTGTAGGTCATATTCCCAATTTTCATTGAGAAATACCCCGTCCAAACTTGGTGTATTAAAGGGTTGCCGTGAGGTGGATGCAATGTTGCTTCACGTGTTTTGACTTTTAGTCACCGCTACCTTAGAGGCGACTTTGGAAGGTGGTAGCTCGGTAAGGCCCTCATTAAATGAGGTAGGTAGAATGTCCACGTGGACACTCTGAGGGAGTGTGGGGTCTACAAGAGATGTGAATGGTGATTCTACTTCCCCACCCCCTTCGTTTACTTCACTAGCCGTAGGTTCAGAGCGCGTAGCTCTACTAAAAGTTTCCATCAAACGGCTAAAAACACTACTTCCAGGTTGTTGGGCCCAACTAGGCACGGTTTCATTTGTTCCCCCGGGGCTTTGTGTAAGATGCTCTTCCATAATATCGTAGTCAGAGGAAGAGTCGCTAGCCGCTATATTTGGGTCTTGGGTTGCACTACCTTGGGTCCCTGCCGAGGGTGTAGACCCTAGCGTGGAAGGATAGTGAGTACCCCCGTAAATCGAAGCACTAGCTAGTTGTTCGGACTCTAGCACACGACCAGAACGTATATACATGTGCTTTGGGTCCCCTACAAGTGTCGGCAAGTATCCTCAAAGGTTACTTGCTTTGTTTTGCGGGTGTTTTGCACCCCGTTTTCTACTTGATTTTTTCTTGTTTTTGATGTTTTTTAATGTTTGATTTTTTTTATTAAAGTGTGTGATAGCTCGAAACAAGCGTATTACTTAGAGGGTCGCTGTGTGCTTTACAACACAATTTTTCAGGCATCTGACGTTCTGTTGGTCCTCAAAAAATCAATTTTTAGTTACGTGTGAAGCTAAAATTCGTTTTTTTTAAAGGCGATTGAGGCCTAGGCATGAGCGTGAGCTTGGGCTTGGGTCTGGGAGATATTTCCGATCCCGGTCCTACCTTTAAATTATTTTTTTAAACTTTTTTTTAAAATTAAATTTTAATAAAGGATAAGGCCGCGGCGCCTGCGCGAGAGCACACACACACTCTCTCTACCTACTTCTAACTAATACACCTACTCTTACACACTAACACACTCTATTAACTCTCACTAATCTACTTCCTACTTACTGTACATAGAAAACTAACTACCTTAATACACAGAGAATAAACACAAAACCTTTGAAATCTCTATTAACAAAGAAAACTAACTACCTTAATACACAGAGAATAAACACAGAACCTTTGAAAACTCCATTAATAAAAAAAACACACAGTATAACACCAAATCCCTCTTCTCAACACACACACACACTCCTTCCTTACCTTTCCTACAATAGAAATTGCACCACGGAGAAGCACAGAGTGCTACTTGAGCTTAATGCACGGCATTCCCAAGCAACGGCGCCAAAAATGTGCACGTATGTCGCACGTGTCAATGCAAGGAACTTGCCGATACACCGTGTGTGAGCCACAAATGGCTCCAAGCACACAACAAGCCTAAACTAGTAAGCTCAAAGAAGGCGATGGTGTGTCACTCACCGCTCTAAGCTTGCTTCGTGGAGGATTCCTCGCCGCGAAGAAGAGGGAGACACTGCCACACCGCGCTCAACCGCTTCACCGCCGTCGTGCCTTCGTAATGGTCGATCGCCCACACACACTCTCTCTCTCTCTCTCACACACACACACACACACACATACACACACACACACACAAGGAGGTGAAGAAGAAGGAGATAGAGATGGAGATGGAGCAAGAGTACTCTTCTATTGCACAAATGAGAGAATGAGTGAATTTTAGATTTAGTTGACTTTTATATGAGCTCGCCCCATTCACACTTGGGCGCCCATGCTTAGCCAACTAATCCCTTGAATGTTCCAGTTAGAGTGCGCCTCTCATCGGCGATCACTCTTACCCTTTTCCTATTGGACCGACAAGCCCGGTACCTGACTCTACCAAATAAATAATACAATGTCCGTCGTAGGTTACAACGTCCGTCGTAGGTGATAGGGTGTCCGTGAGCCGTGAGGGTTAACACATCCCTTTCCTATGCTTGGGGAAAGGTAAGGTAGCATGATGTCTTTATCCTTTTTGACCCTAGCTCTACTCACAACTTAGAAATTGGCCACTAAGTTGGGCATACAAGTTTTTTAGATGGGAGATACTATACCTGTCGATGGATTTTTCAATGGACAACAAGCGTTCGCTACTTCCTTGATTGAGAATTGAGGCTTCATGTCCAAAGATACGTCGACAAAGAGGACTTTTTCATCTCCCTCTCCAACATGAAGATATTATCTTAGGGGCACCATGATTCAACCGCATGGCTGCCAATATAAAGTTTCCTGAAAGGAGAATTTATTCACCTACAGGGAAAAGAACATGTATATATATGCTAATGAGTCTGGTCGTACTGTACCTCTGTAAGTTCACCTTGCTTTTGATAAGTCAATGAAAAGCTCAGTTTTTGTGTACATGATTTTTGTTAAGCTCATAAAGAGAAAATTAGTGTTGTCTAATTTTTTAAATAGATTCCAAGATGTTTTTATCGACACATACCGTATGTGTGTTGCCTATAGAGCACTAAATCAGATTACTATCAAGGACAGATTTTCTGTACTGCACGTCAAAGATTTGTTTAATACAAGGCTCTACCTACTTCAGTAGGATTGACCTTAAAAGTGGCTATTATCAAATAAGGATAGTGAATGAAGATATTGTAAAGACCACTTTTTGCACAAAATTTGGTCTTTATGAAGATCTTGTCATGCTTTTTGGTTTGACCAATACTCCGGCCACATTTAACCGCCCAATGGAGAAAATTTTTAGACCCCACCGCAAGTTTGCTGGAGTGTTCTTTGATGATACCATCGTCTACTCTAATTCTCTTGAGAAGCATAAGAAACATTTTTAGGTAATCTTCAAGCTTTGAGGAAGAATAAACTTTTCATTTGTAATGGAAATGGTCTATGAAATTTGAGAATAGCGAAATTAAGAGAATTACAGTGAGCATTTTTGTGAGATCACTTTTGAGAACATAGAGGGTGAACTTAATTGATGGTAGCAACATAAACATAGTACTTAATTAACTTGGCATGAACAATACTTTTGAAGAAGAGAGAGAGAGAGAGAGAGAGAGAGAGAGAGAGAGTAGTAGATAACATGACAATAATTGAGGACCGGATTTACTTGGAGCCGGCGGTCCCCCCTCCAAAAGGCGTTTGTATTATAGATTTTTTCATAAAGAGAGACTTGGTACAATACAATCTTTGTGTTCCTTGTGACCTTGGTGATGCTATGAAGATGGAAAGCTTCATGCATCAGAAACATAATATAAACTTTTCAAAAAGCATTAACTATCCCAAGGCCTCAAACACCTTCGAAGGTAGAGAGAGCTAGTGGGGAATGAGAGCAGGGAAGAGGGAGAAGAATCATCCATAGAAGAAAGAAATAGTTACTCACTTATCATCACTCTTCTTGCTTAGTATAGCATAATAGCATAGTAATGAAGATGAAGAAGATGCCAAGCTTAAGCATTGAAGCATGGCTCTTGGTTGGATTTGCATTCCATAGCCAAGATTGTTGGTGTAGGCTCTCAACTTCTCAACAAGCTTGGGGAAAGAGATGGAGCCTTGCCTTTGCACTTCACACAATGAGAGAGTGTGTGTAGTTGTGGGAGAGTATACCCCCTCTCATGCTTGGTTCACTCTCTCTCTGTCTCTCTCTCTCGTATTATTTAATTATATTATTTGGACATGTGTCCTCTTTTTTCTTCTTTGAGAGAAAGAACTTAATTATTTATTTTTATACATCTAAATTCTCATTGGACCCCTTTAAAGCCTATCCAATAGGATTCAAGCACATCATGAGGGCCACATGTGGAGGATCTTGACATGTGTCTTTTATGCTTCTTAAGATATCATGTTTGAATTAAACACTTCAAGCACCTAGCCAATTAAGCATGAAAACCGTTTATGCCTCTTGAGAGATCATCTTCGAATTGAACACTTTAAAAACTTTAGTCATTTAAGCATGAGAAGCATATCAAGCTTGGACAAGGCTCTGGAACAAACCCTAGAAGTAGACAACATTCATATAATCATGTCTACACCCATCCAATGTACTCTTACTTTGGGAGAAATATTGAAAATCAGGCCATATCTATGGAATGATCTCCAGAAAACCCTAGAGAAGGTGGGAATAATGGGGCTAATCGCAAAATTTTTGGGAAAAATGAAACACGAAATAGAAAACAAAGAGATTCGATATGTTCCAATGAACAAAGTTCAAGAATACTATGAAGGGGAAGAAGGAAACACAACCCTTCCAGTGAAATATAATGACATAGAAACCATGACAATACTCATTTGGTAAAGTTAGATATTACATTTTATGACATCATTAATCAAACGAAGAGTAAACTTTTCCTTCAAGAGATTTAATACTTAGATCACATTATCTCTCAAGATGGTATCTGTATGGATCCAACAAAGTTAGAAGTAATAAAAGGATGGCATAATCCAAGGAATTCACATGAGCTACAAAGCTTTATTGGCATGTGTGCATACTATAGACATTGTTTCATAAGAAAAATTCTCACAAATAGCCGAACCATTATATGACTTAACAAAGAAGAACATTAAGTATTCATGGACTACAAAAGAGAAAAATGATTTTGAGAAGCTGATAGAGAATCTTACCTCTCAACCTGTACTTACACTACAGGATCTCTCAAAACCATTTGAGGTCCCATGTGATGCTTGTGGAGATTGACTTGGAGCAGTATTGCTTCAAGAAGGGCATGCCATAGCATATGAGAGTCGAAGACTCAATTTCGATGAGCGAGTGGTGGGCGTATACAAAAAGAAGCTACTAGCTGTTCTACATGCCTTTGACATATGGAAGCATTATCTTTTGGAGACTTTATTTATCCTACGATTGGATCATCAAAGTTTAAAGTAATTCATGACGTAAACCAAGCTTTTCGACAAGCAAATGAGGTGGGAAAATTTTCTTTCACAATTTTCATACTGCTCATTTTGTTGTTGGCAAGCACAATCAAGTGGCCAATGCACTCTCACGATGACCAAAAGTAGATACAGTGTCTATAGCAACTCACAATGATCTATCTTCTATGATAGATGAGTATTCCACTTGAAAGGAGGGGAGTAATTGCGTGTGCTAGTCTCCACCCAACCATGCTATCTTATAGCCTCCCCCTAGTGTACACACTGTCCGACCGTCCGATGGCCTTGCTCGTAGGACCCGTGTCCTTACATTATCTCCCCTTGGAGAATCATTTTCGTCTTCGAAAACAAACGTAGAAAAACATTTCTTAAGTGCGGAGACATTCTCCCATGTAGAACCTTCTTCGGATCTACCTAGCAATTTTACCAACACCTGTCGTCTAACATGATGTCTCGTGTGAAGCTCATGAGAATCCAAAATATTTTCGGGTTCATGAGGGATGTTTGGCGGTTATATAATGTCAACTCACACACCTGTGTCAATGACATTATCATTATGTCCTAGCTATTTTCGTAAAGGGTTAACATGAAAAACAAGACGAACTAGTGAGTGCTCGAGAAGAGCTAACTTATATGCCACTTGACCTTTACGTTTGAGAATGGTAAACGGTCCACATTATTATGGTGAAAGTTTAGTAACTTTTCTCGTCTTTAGACTTTTTGAATGCTCTGGAACCTTGAGGACAACCTTGTCTCCTTCTTGGAAAGTAGCAAGATGGTGATGTTCATCTGTGACTTCTTATATCGATCTTGAGCTTGCTTAACATTCCGTCGAGCAACTCGAAGCATATTAAAATAGTCTTAGAGAAAATCCTTCACTTTTTGTATCTTCTCTATAGCCAACTCCACCATAACGGGTGATCTTGGTTGAAAACCATATAAAATTATAAATGGATTAAACCCTCTAGTCACATGCTTTGAACTATTATAAGCAAATTTCAATATAGCCAAGTAGTCTTCCCAATTGGTTTGCTTCTTGCTAATGTACGCTTGTCCTCTAGCGCTTGATTGATCCTTTCGATTTGACCATTTGTTTGTGGATGATTAGCCGTACTAAGATTAAGTGTAGTTTTCAACTTTTGGAACACAACTCTCTAGAAGTGATTATCAAATTTTCGATCTCTGTCACTAATGGTACTAGCTAGAAGACCATAGTCTCTATATATGCTCTATAAATAGCCGTGTTAATTCTAGTGTCTTAATCGTAGTCTAATTAGTGGAAATGAATTGACACATCTTTGTTAGACGATCTACAATTACCCATATGACATCATGGCTATGATTTGTGTTAGATAGTCCTAATACAAAATGCATAGAGATACTCTCCCCCTTACCTTGTGGAATCTCTAAAAGATGTAAAAGGCCACTTACCTTGAGGTGCTCTCCGTTATTAATTTGGCACTATACGTACTCTTGAACATCATGATGTAAGCCTGGCCAACAAAATTGCCGTCAAACTAAGGCATAAGTCTTATGAATACTTAGATTACCAGCACTTGGACTATCGTGACACTCAAATAATATTTGGCGCGTAGTGTCTGAGTCCTTTGGCACACATACTCTACTCTTGTGGAGTAAGTAGTGTTGGGGTAAAGGCGCTACACCTTTCGCCCGTCCAGACGTCCATGTGTGTACATACCCTTATTCTTCATTACATATGAGAATAAGGAGCTTCTCATCTTCAATCTGGTGAAGTTGTCCCACCCACACCGGCTTGTGCTTCTCCGCTTCCCCGCACGCACCACACCGCACATGCACGCACGCATCCGCGCACACGTGCACTCATCAATTGGTATCAGAGCTTCGGTGGTGAACCGCACGCGCGATTGCTCTTTGACGACCAACTCGAAAGCGACAGAGCTTGTCGGCTATGGCGGAGCTCGGAGCTCATCGGCTATGGCGGAGCTCGGAGCTCATCCTTGAGCTTGGAGGTGGCAGTAGGTCCGACATAGATCGGAGCACTTGCCTTCTTGGTGTGCGCAGCCCCTCTCCCGGAGAGGGAGATCTTGGAGATTCCAGGGGCATCTTGCACGTTTTATGGCTTCTGCAGACATAGCAGGGTTTTTTTGTGGACAAGCAAGGGGGCGGGGCTGCTTGGCAAAACAATTGCAAGCTTGAAAGAAAAGCTTGTGGTGTGTGTAGAAACACACACACTCACACTCAACTCTGCTCACGGGTAGCAACAAAGATTTGAGCAATTTGGAGCTTGTGGACAAAGATCTGAGTAGGCAACAAAGAAAGCCAAGCAAAGGGAACCCTGCAAAGATTGACAGTGAAGGGCATAATCAGGTGCAATTTCGAGGCAGCATCGCGCTTGCAGCTATCGACATTGGAAGGCAGTTTAGGCAGTCAGGGCATAGTAGCACGACGAGATAGAGGTCGGGGGGCAGAGCTTGGAGAGCACGCACGCACACACGCGCGCAGGCAGAGTAAATCCAAGCGGCAAATTGGAGCAGCTGGGCAACACCCATCGTGTGCAAACAGGGGCAGTAAACCCGAGCAGGTAAACTCAACTGGGGGCTCCATTGAGCAGCAGCCGGCTACATAGCAAGGGCATGAACTCATGAGCAGTCGGTTGAAATTTTCGAGCAGCAATCGAGTGTGTCACATAGCGCTGGCGCACACATGTCGTTTCTCCTCTCGTCAATTTGTTGCAGCTCGTCAGAGCTCGACAGAAGCTGTAAAAATTAAATAAAAACTTTACCCTTTTGTGTGCAAGGGTAGGTTCACACCCCCCACTCCCCGAGCTTGGAGATAAAGAGACAGGAACACATTCTCTCATTGCGGGAAAAGCTTGTGAGATAGAGAGAGAGTGAGCGAAAAAGAGTGAGAGAGAGAGAGAGAGATTGAGAGAGCACGGGCAAATTGTGTTCGGCTCTACAGGCGGCGAGTAAGCTCGAACATCACCCGGCATTGGCCCATTTCTTCGAAATCAGAGACTCCTGCTCGACGGCGGGAGGCGACATCGGCATCAGTTTTCGACACTGATTCAACAATTTCCTAGTGTTTCTTCTCCATGGCTTCGAGCACCGGCTATTGGCAATAGTTTACGACACTGATTTAAAAGTTCTTCTCGGTGTTTTGCATCGGCTCGGCATTGGGCTTGAGCTCGGCGACTAGTTGTCCCGGTGCATCGGTTTCAACATCGATCGGGCAGCTATTCGACTAGCGCGCTTTCGCTCGGCGACGAAAGCCAACATCGAGCGTTTTCTCGACTCCGAGCACATGCGGCCATAGCATTGGTACTTTCGACCGGCGGTGGAAGACAGCTCCGACAGCCATCCCCGACTTCCCGACTTCAATGGACCCTCCAGTTTTGTCTTCAACGGCATATACCGACTTAGAGCAGGTTTTTTCTTGAGCGCACACAGCTCTTGGATAGCATTTCTGATCGACGTGTTTACCAATCGATGAGTAGTAGTTGTCAGTTCTTCAATGGTTTTGCTTACAAGTTGCGAGCAGCTTGCGTGGAGCACTAGAGAGCATTTTCTGCATAGTTTGGTGCAGTCTCAGGCTATGTATGCTTATGTGGATACAGCTTGAGGTAGATATAGCTCGCAAGTAGCAGATTTATAGGTTTACAGGTGTTTTTAGACATGCACACGTCCATAGAGCCACTCGGTCAGGAGTGAGCCAGTTTGCCAGGCTTTTGGCAGTGTATGTAGACCATTTGTGAATCTGTTTATTGAGACACTGTGTATCTAGTTTTCATGCGATTTGGTGAGATTTTTTGAGTTTTTGCTCAGTTTCTAGGGAAAACTCTGTCTGATTTTTCCCATAATATCGCCATGGTTTGCATGTATTCACAGTTTACTCTCTGATGGTTTAGTGGTCGAGTTAACTCCCACTCTGGCAGTTATCTGCAGTTTTTTGGCTTGCGGTTTGCATTGAGTTTTGACTCATTTTGCAAAAGAAATTCTCTTCGTTTTTTCCCGTCTTCTCGCCATAAAAGTTTGTAGTGTTATGCCATCTTCTTCAGTGATCGAGTGCTTACTCTCACTTTGACAAATTTGGACAAGTTTTGTTAGATTGGACATAGTTAGGTGTTCTTGTACCCACTCTCCTAAGAGTGAGGATTATGATTGTGTATGCTTGGGTGGCTACATATAGACAGTCACAGGTTTCACATGTTTTTACAGATATTTTGCAAGCAATTTCTCTCGTGGGATGCATTTTGAGCTAGTTTGCTCTCTACTCGCGTATATGGTTATGCGCATTACGCTCGGTTGAGCACTTTGTCCCAGTATATGCTTGTGTAGATTATGGAGTTGCTTTTAGGCATATGTGAGCATCAGTTTTGATGCGATTGCTCATGCTTTTGAGCATTGTGTAGTGGTCGAGTTACCTCCCACTTTGTTGCCAGTTTGGCATGGTTTATGGTTGAGATTGTACTTGAGGTTTTGCTCAGTTTATAGGTGAGATTCTGTTAGATGTTTTCCAGATTTCTCGCCATACTTTGGTTCTTAGCCATACATTTATGATATGCTCATAGTGGTTACAAGTTTCCTTTGATTTTTCTTCATGTTCTCCCATCGACGCATATTCCGAGCATGAGACTACAGCATGGAGGTTACATGTTTTCACTATTGAGCTACTGGTTGGTTTATGCTTGATTAGTGTAGTGGTCAAGTGATCTCCCACTTTGTTGACATTTTGGCGTTCACTTATGGGAGTAGACATGTGTGACATTGAGAGACGCCGGTCTCATACTTGCCGATACTTGCGTTATTGGCATTGCGGTCACACATGGCACATTAGACGTCGTTGTTTCAGACGTATGAGACAATAGCGGAGATGTATGCGAGATACAAATATGGCTTTGATACATGTTAGAGAGACAGTTCCAGTGGCAGTCTATGCCAGTGACGGTGATGCCACGCTTGTCTCCAGTGTACTTCTTGTAGATTATCTATGGTTAGCACACTTTCTCCACAGTGGTTACTAGATAGCGATGCAATTTTCCATGTCACACCATGTCGTGAGTGGTTTAACACATTTTCTAGTGGGAGACTTGGTTGTGTGCACTTGGCCGATGGTTCGACGTTTTATATGTTTGTTTGTCATTGCCCAATGGTGCGTCATACACGTTACAACATGTACGCTACGTTCCTCAGCTTAGATAGAGCTTGATCTTAGTGAGACAGTTGACAACTTTTGGTTGTCAGGTACTGCATAGAGAGTAGTCTTTCCAAATGCATTGCGGTTCACTAGTGATTGCCAGAGAGGAGTCCGCAGTGGCCTGGTATATCCTATGCATGTGTTTGAGGTTCGTGACAACGTAGTCTCGGTTTTGTTGCTAGCATGCTTTGAGCGAGAGATGAGACGTGTCTTTTTCGCCAGTGATCGCCATCATGCTCAGGAGACGGAGCATTTAGTTGTGCATGCTAGTAGACTCTATAGAGAGAGAGAGATAGAGCGACAGTGCTCTAGTGAGACACAACATGTGTTGTTAGACTTTGTGCAAGTAGAGGTAGAGCAGGTCTGCTCCCTAGAGACGCAGACAGAGCTGACAAATATGGAGTTTTTTCACATGCTCATATCAGAGACTGATGAGTTGGTGCCAGGATTCACAATTTTGCCTATGGGTGAGAGGGACGTAGCTTCCCTTAGTGTCGGTGTTGACACATCCATACACGATGGGTAGTCCTGAGGACGCAGCTTTTGCAGATAGTACAGGGGAGGCGAGTACAGTCACTTGTGCGGATTTCGTCAACGTTCGGGCGTCTCATGTTCGACTTGTTACTGTCGAGGCCCGACCTAGTAGCTGCAGTGGGAGCATTTGCAGCAGGGATTGTCATCCGTACGGTGGCTAACACTAGCATGACGCTTCGTGGAGCTTTGTAGACCATACTGCAGAATTTACATGCAGGTTCTAGTGTGGGTAAGCACACTAGCCTACCACCAAAGCCAGTACGACTGCGTGTAGATCGACAGAGTAGGCCAATGGGCGTACGTTGAGAGAGTCTCTCACCTAGTTTCTTGTACATACTAGTAGTTTAGCTAGTAGGCTTCACTTATCGGCGCATCGCCTTTAACTGGAGATTGTTGAGGTAATGGCGCTACGCCTTTTTCTCGCCTAGACGTCTAGTGTCCCGATCGCCCGCCCACGTGTGTACATACCTTTATTCTTCATTACATAATATGAGAATAAGGAGCTCCGCATCTTCAGTCTTGTGAGGCTGCCCCACCCACACCGACTTGTGCTTCTCCCCTTCTCCGCATGCACACACGCACTCATCAAGTAGCCATCGTCTTTTATGTTTGGATTACTCAAGTCTATCCACGGGAATATGGGAATATAGACAATAGTAACCAAGTTTAGCAAACAAGTACATTTTTATACTTGTCAAAGGCATATCAAATGACAACCCTCTTCATATCACATATTTTCAAACACCATGGCTTGCCAACATCCATAGTGTCAGATAGAGATCCTCGAATGAACAATAATTTTTGGAAGGGTCTCTTTGAGAATCTATGTACAAGGCTAAATTTATCTTCGGTCTATCATCCATGTTGGAATTAGGGTTGCAGAGAAACACACACAGCTTGGAGAAGACGAAGGAAGCTCAAGGCACACAATAGAGAGTGTGTTACTTAGTGTGCAATGGAAAGATAGATAGCCCTAGAGTGATGGGCGTATATACAAGGCACGGGGGAAAAAACCTCCTAAAGAGGGAAAAAATGCCCCGGCGGTCCTAGTGTGTTCACACACATCACTACCACATGTATATGGTAACAAATCCCCCCTGGAGTGATGCGGTGAACGAGAGCTGGCACATGAGTAGAGGGAAGTGCCATGCCCTGAGGATAGGATCAGTCCACAAAGGGGAGTAAGCCCAAAGCTTTGCGGAAAGCTTCAAGCTTCTCACGAAACAATGCCTTTGTGAAAAGATCTGCAAGGTTGTCCTGTATTGGCACATAAGCCAAGCTGATCTCTCCTACTGAGAGCCTCTCCCTGACATAGTGGTAATGCACCTCAATGTGCTTTGTGCGAGCATGAAAAACTGGGTTCCTCGCAACTGCCAATGCGCTCTGACTGTCAGTGTAGATAGTGTTGGCAGTGTCCTGTCCAACACCCAAATCAGCCATAAGGCCTCTGAGCCATACACACTCAACCGTAGCTGTGAAGACTGCCCTGTACTCAGCCTCACAACTCGAAGTGGCCGCAGTAGGTTGCTTCTTGCTCAACCATGATATACATGAACTGCCAAGCATGAAACAAAAACCACTTGTGGACACTCTCGTGTCAAAACAACCAGCCCAATCTGAGTCCGAAAAAGCATGTAAATATGGCGGCAATGATCCCCCCTTGGGATAAAACAAGCCAAGATGTAAAGTGCCACTAAGGTAGCGGAAAATCCTCTTGACAGCCTGCCAATGCTTAGACCCTGGGCTATGCATAAATCTGCTGACCTTGAGACTGCAAACTGAATATCTGGCCTCGTGTTGCATACATAAATGAGGTAGCCAACAGCAGTTTGGTAAAGAGTGACATCAGCAGGATCGCCAGCATCATGTAGACTCAACTTCAAACCTGTTTCCATGGGAGTGGCAATAGGTTTGCAATCCTCAAGTCCAAACTTACATAGCAATGTCTCTATGTAACTTTTCTGACAAAAGGCAATACCACCATCACACTGCTTAAACTGTATACCCAAGTAATGATGCAACAGCCCCAAATCTTTCATCTTGAAAGTAGCATTCAAATCAGCCTTAAATTCAGCAATATGTCTCTCATTTGGTCCAGTGATCAGCAAATCAACAACATAAAGAACCACGATGAGAAATACATCACCCTCACGCTTTACATACAATGTGCTTTCTGTTGGACTGTTACGAAAGCCTTGTTTGACCAAATGAGTGTCAGCTTTCTCATACCAAGCACGACGAGATTGCTTCAACCCATACAAAGCCTTGTTACATTTGCACACTTTGTCCTCTTGTCCTTTTATGACAAAACCGCGAGATTGCGTTACATAAACTTCCTCAAATATGTCACCATTCAAGAAAGCAGTAACAATGTCTGATTGATGTACATCCCAACCAAAATGAGCTGCCAATGCACATAGAAAACGCACAGTAGTCATAAGACAAGTGGGAGCATAAGTCTCTTCATAATCTATGCCTTTTTGCTGTGCATAACCCTTTGCAACAAGTCGAGCCTTATGGCGATCGATCTCACCATCCGGCTTGCGTTTCAACTTGTAAACCCACTTCGTACCAATGGCCTTTTTGCCAAGAGGCAAATCACATAAAGTCCATGTGTCATTTTCTATAAGTGCATCATATTCTGATTGCATGGCAGCCATCCAATTTTTTGAATTTTGTGCTTCATCAAAAGTCAGAGGCTCCTCAACATCATGTAAGCTAGACACAGCCAAAGCATAACAATCTGATGCATAAGATGCATGGCGAGAGCCTGAACGAGTACGACTAGACAAAGGTGCATCCAATTTACTGTCACGCAAAGTGTGCACCAGCCATTTTGGCATACCTCTAGCCTGCTCATTTTCAGCCCTTTCCTCATCAAGTACATCATGTACATCTGCATCAGTAATAGGCTGATCTAATACATTTTCAGAAACCCCCATAGGCTGTACATTTGCCTCATTGGAACTTACATTCGTATTTCCACCATTGAAAAGAGGCAACAAAGTGTCACAAATGTCCTGTGAGCTTACATTAGTGTCTCTAGTACATGACAGCAAGGGCTGAACAAAATCTTCCACAAACACTACATCCCGAGAAACCAGAATACGTTTTGTTTGCGGATGATACAACCTGTAACCTTTGCTTTCAGCACTATAACCAACAAAAATACATTTGACAGCCTTATCATCCAATTTTCTGCGCTGCACTTGTGGCACCAAAGCATATGCCAAACAGCCAAAAACACGCATGTGCTCAATAGAAGGCTTTCTATCATGCCATGCTTCATATGGAGTAATAGACTACAAAGCTTTCGTAGGACACCTGTTAAGTACATAAGTGGCACACATGATGGCCTCAAGCCAAAACTAATGCGGCAAAGCTTGACTTTTGACCATACATCGTGCCATTTCCGTCAGTGACCTGTTTTTCCTCTCAGCAACACCATTTTGCTGAGGTGTATAAGGCACTGTACATTGGTGTTTTATCCCACGACTAGCCAGAAATGCATTAAATTCATGGGACATATACTCCCCCCCTCGATCGGAACGGAGGGTGCCCATAGTACATTTCGAGACATTTTCAGCCATAGCCAGAAATTGTTTGAAGCACATAAAAACTTCGGACTTCGCTTTAAGCGGAAATACCCATGCATGCCTGGAGTAATCATCAATGAAAGTCACAAAGTACAGGTAATTGCCCAAGGACGGAGTTTGCATGGGCCCACAAACATCATTATGCACAAGCTGCAACCTGCATGTGGCCCGAACTGAACCATCCTTTGGAAACTTAGAACGCTGCATCTTACCCAAAATACAGCCTTCACAAACATGTTTGACAGGTGCTTCAAGAGGTGGCAAAGAAGCAACCATATCAGATTTCTGCAAACACAGCAAACTGGCAAAATTCAGATGACGAAAACGTGCATGCCAAAGTTTTGCATCTGAAATAGCCCTCGAATCTGCAACAGAATTTGCAAAATTTTGTCCACACTTGTCATACAAAGTGAGCTTATACACCCCACGGCACCAAAGGCCAGATGCAACAATTTCATCACCAAAACTGAGATCATGAACTGTACATCTGTCATCCACAAATTTGACTACAAGTCTAAGTCTAGCAAGTGCGGATACAAACAAGAGATTCTTCTTGATCCCAGGTACATAAAGTGCATCAACAAGTGTGAAGGAACTACCATTAGCAGCAGTGAGCACAATCTTTCCAACTCCCTGAACTGGATAAGAGGCGTTGTTGGCACAAGTGACTGAATTCCCATGAGGGACAGACTCCAGAGAGGTAAACAATTCACGATGTGAGGTAATGTGCTTTGTAGCACCACTGTCGAAATACCACACATGTGAATCTGCAGCAACTGACAAGCATGCATCATGGACAGCAGGATTGTAAGTGCACTCTGCGCTAAAAGCCCATTCTGCATCAACATCAGCATTATAGTCTCCCTTCACAGAAGACTCAACAATGGCTGCATTTGTAGTGGAACCAGCATTTGCAGTGGAACCACCCTCTTTCTTCTTAGCCTCTTTGGCCTTCAACTTAGGACACGATTTGATCTAGTGATCATTGGCTTTACAATAATGGCAACGCATCTTCTTTTTGCCCTTATCACCAGAATTGCCAGACGAAGTACTGCCAGCAGAAGCATTAGAAACAGAATTTTTGCCACTCGTAGCAGAACCATAAGAAGTGGCTGCATTACTATTACCACCCTTTCTTTGAGAAGCAATAAAAGCCTGTTCAACTGCACGCTGCCTAGTCTTGTTTTTTCTGGAAAGTGACTCTTGCAACAGCAATGTGCATAATGCATCAAACTTGACAACTTCAGGATTTCCTTGGGTATGATCAGTCTCCAAGTACTAGCAAAAGTTTGGTAGGAATCTGGTAAGGCATCAAGAACAGTCTGCACAAGGGAACTGTCTGAAATGACTTCACCTGCAGAAATAAGCTGCTCATTGATATCCTTGACACTAGCAAGGAAAGTGTCCATATCATCTTCCTCATGCATAATCTTCGACTCCAGCTCTTTACGCAGCAAAGCAATCTTAGCCTCATTGCGGCTTGCATAAAGACCTGCTAAAATATCCCAAGCCTGTTTTGCAGATTTTGCTGAACGGATGTGAGGAACAATGGTGCGCTTCACAGACAACGCAATCAATGCATGAGCCTGCGCATCCTTAACATCCCAGCGAGCTTGTTCTGTCGTAGGCAAAACAACTCTTACAGCTGCAATCCTTGCAGCAAGACCTGCAACATCCTCAACATCGCCTACATCCTCAGAACCAGGACGTACATCAGTGCCCTTCACAATGTTCCAGACACCCTTTGACACAAGAACATGTTGCATCATATAAGCCCACATAAGGTAGTTGTCCCCATCCAACCTGTCCTTAGCAGCAAACATCTTGAATACATCTGTGTTGTTGTCAGCCATGGTAAATGCTGCACCTGATGTGAAAACTGCCCGAAAATAGGAGAAACGGAGCGGGAACAACTTGTGCTATATAGCACAAACCGTAGAAGACTGTAAAGCACCTGTTATGCAGAAAACGGCACTGACAGAAATTTTACACAAAATGACGAAATAGCTTGTGCAGTACTGCCTGTAGTGGAAATAGAGGCCGAAATGAGCCCAAATCAAAATTCTAAGTAAGTGAGCAGGCGTGTGCTGGAGCAGCTGGCGACTAAGCCTGGGAGGACGTGACCTGCTCTGATACCAATTGTTGGAATTAGGGTTGCAGAGAAACACACACAGCTTGGAGAAGACGAAGGAAGCTCAAGGCACACAATAGAGAGTGTGTTACTTAGTGTGCAATGGAAAGATAGATAGCCCTAGAGTGATGGGCGTATATACAATGCACGGGGGAAAAAACCTCCTAAAGAGGAAAAAAATGCCCCGGCGGTCCTAGTGTGTTCACACACATCACTACCACATGTATATGGTAACAATCCACAAACGGATGGCCAAAGTGAGATAGCTAACCTTACAATTCTAGATCTACTCAAAATTTATGTGACGAAAGTAGATCAACGCTCACAATGGGAGAAGGATACCTCTTGTAGAGTATGCGTACAATAACACTGTCCTTACTACTACAGGGAAGGCACCCTTTTAAATCATTGAGGGAAGACCTAAAAGTCCCTTGCTACTCAGGTACATCGGTAGATCCTTGCTACTGATGAGTATAGCCGAGAACTACAAGAACCGTTTCAAAAGATTAAGGAGGCTATATTCATCTCACAACAACGGCAAAAAGCTGTTGCTAACAAGCACATAAGGGCTTTAACTTTCAAGGAAAATGATTGGGTTCTACTCAAGTTTCCCAAGGCTCGATTGAGGCAAATGATGGGCAAAAATCCTACGGGCAACCAAAAGTATTATGCTAAGCTAGCAAAAAAATACTATGGTCTTTTTCAAATCTTAAAACCAATCAACGAGATGGCCTATCAAATAAAGTTGCCTAACACATGCAAAGGTTCTTGTTAAAAGTCCTTAGATTTAGGACCTTTAGGTACTTTAGACCTTAGGCAAGCTAAGCATGTGCTTGCCGTGCTTGAGGTGACTAAGTTGATTGAGGTACTTGAGGTGACTAAGGTGCTTGAGGTGCTTGTCGTGCTTCATGACTAAGGTGCTTGAGGTGCTTAATGACTAAGATGCTTGAGGAGCTTGAAGTAAAAAAGGTACCTACAAAGGAGCGGGGGCGACCCCAAGAAGTAGGGGAGGAGAGAGAACACACATGCAACCTCTCAAGGGTCACCCCTTCCACAAGAGGCATGTAGGACACATGTCAAGTCCCTAGCAAGGTTTCCCTCGTAATGTGCATAAAGCCTATTGGATGACCTTTAGAGAGGTCCAATGAGAATTTAGATTAAATAAATAATTATCCAAGCATTATTCAAGCTCTCTCTCTCAAAGGGGAAAGGACGACACTTGTCCAAATGCTACCACTATTGCTAGTTATGACCAAGACCATTGATTGGCTAAGCTTGGCAAGGGCCAATGAGGTGCAAGTATGAGCTACAAGGAGGGGTTGACCAAGGCTTGTAGGGGGCTTGCTTTTTGCATTCTCTCCCACACACACATTCACACACATTCTCTGATTGTGTGGAGCAAGAACTCCATATCCTTCTCCAAGCTTGAGAAGTAGAGAGCCTACACCAACACCTCTTGGCTATCCAATGCAAATCCAACCAAAAGTCAAGCTTCACTAGCATGCTCATTTCATTTACCATCTATATTACTATGCTAAGCTAAGCTCTAAGAGTAATTTATGGTGAGGAAATTACTTCTTTCTCGTATGTTACTTATTCTTCCTCTTCCCTTCCCTCACTCCCTGCTACCTCTCTCCATTTTTGAAGGTGTTTGATGTCTTGGGATTCAGGCCCGGGACAAGCTAATGCTTTTGCAAGGTAGTTATGGGCATAAATTTGGTGCATGAAGTTTACCATTTTCATTGCATCAACAAGGTCTCAAGGAACACAAAGCATGTATTGTACCAAGTCTCTCTTCATGGGAGAATGTACAATACAAAAGCCTTTTGGAGGGGGACCGGCTCCAAGTAAATCCGGTCCTAAACTGTTGTCAATTTCTCTAATTCTCTCTCGTTTACAAGTATTGTTCATGCTAAGCTAACTAGGTATAATGTTCATTTTGCTACCTTTAATCAAGTGCTCTTCTTATGCTCTTTACGGATTCTTTTAAGGAAATGCTCACTATTGTTACTTTAATTCTGCTACAGTCAATGTTTTAGCCATATTCCGTTACATTGTATTGGTAAGACTTGAGCTCAAGTAAAACCTTCCCCTTCCAAGTTTAAAGACTAGAGAAACTCTTCAAAAAACAAGCTTAATCAAACTATGCCATGTTTTTAGAGATGCAATCACTATATATTTTTAAGCTTTGAAAAATACAATGTGTATGGTTTTTCTTAAGAAGTGAATTTGGGTTGTTAGGCAACATTATACACCGGCTATGAGTTGACCACACAATTTCTTTTAATTCAAGAGACTTACAATCAATAAACAATATCTTTTAATCCTTTGCAAATGGGTAAACATGGGACGTTGATTTGTTGTCTCTATAAGCCAGTTGAAAAAAGCCCTCCCAAAGAACCAAGTAATCTGATTAGATAGAAAGAAGCTTCTTTGTCACATTGTTAACATTACATCATTATAGCAAACTCAAATTGTGTTGGTTTGGACATGTGAACAACTTTTGTACAAAGAAAAGTATGGGACAAGTACTTCATTGTCACACTAGAGCGCCAATAAGAGGACAATGGATCAACCAAGTAGGGAGAATCTTGGCTATCCTAAGTTGTAAGGTTTGCAATGGGGTTGTTACATGTCTACACAAGCTTGAATTACCAAGGATAGATAAAATCAAAACAACAATTACATAGAAATGACTTAGTCAAAAGAGCTAGGCAAAAAAGAAAGAAGAGATTTGAAAAAGATCTTAAATTTAGAATTTGTACATATGCGGACAAAAAGACGGTCTCATTCCTATCCTACATTTCAAACTACAATCAATAAAGAACTCCAATAATCTTCGTGAAAGGTAAAGATTAAGATAAGAATCTATTGACATGTTGTCAAGGGTTAGCGGTAAAGGTGAGGGGCTTTAAACATGTCCACTATGGTTCAACTGATGCAAAGCACCAGGTTGCAAAAAGAAAAAAGGCCAAGAAATGAGCAATGTAAAAACCATGTGGAACAAAACATGCAACCTTAACCTTACTGCTTGAGAGCAGCTAACAGCATCCCTGCTTATATCTGTAAGCTCATAGATGATGATTGGAACATACTCTATAAAGCAAAAGAATGAACTCTGCAAAACCAAAAAATTCAGAGCTCATGTTCATCCATAATGGCTTAAATCTTGTGCTTTCCCTGTTCACGTCTATGCTGAAGATACTTCAAAAACTGCAGTAAACTCTGCAAAACCAAAAAATTCAGAGCTCATGTTCTACAAAGAAAAGTATGGGACAAGTACTTCATTGTCACACTAGAGCGCCGATAAGAGGACAATGGATCAACCAAGTAGGGAGAATCTTGGCTATCCTAAGTTGTAAGGTTTGCAATGGGGTTGTTACATGTCTACACAAGCTTGAATTACCAAGGATAGATAAAATCAAAACAACAATTCCATAGAAATGACTTAGTCAAAAGAGCTAGGCAAAAAAGAAGAAAGAGATTTGAAAAAGATCTTAAATTTAGAATTTGTACATATGCGGACAAAAAGACGGTCTCATTCCTACATTTCAAACTACAATCAATAAAGAACTCCAATAATCTTCGTGAAAGGTAAAGATTAAGATAAGAATCTATTGACATGTTGTCAAGGGTTAACGGTAAAGGTGAGGGGCTTTAAACATGTCCACTATGGTTCAACTGATGCAAAGCACCAGGTTGCAAAAAGAAAAAAGGCCAAGAAATGAGCAATGTAAAAACCATGTGGAACAAAACATGCAACCTTAACCTTACTGCTTGAGAGCAGCTAACGGCATCCCTGCTTATATCTGTAAGCTCATAGATGATGATTGGAACATACTCTATAAAGCAAAAGAATGAACTCTGCAAAACCAAAAAATTCAGAGCTCATGTTCATCCATAATGGCTTAAATCTTGTGCTTTCCCTGTTCACGTCTATGCTGAAGATACTTCAAAAACTGCAGTAAACCATCGAAAGAATCGTTATCAAATTTTCAAATAGTGTTAAGGTCTTCAAATCTCCTCAAAAAGGTAGATTCAAATATGGACTAAAACTCAACTTGTTTATCAAAGCAAGCAAACAAATTCGAACATCCGCACAGCACATTCATTTCACAGCCTGTAATTAGATAAGTCTTTCCACCTCTGATGCTACAAAGCAAATTACAATATCCAAGAATATCACATAAATAATGCAGCTTCTTCATTTGATGGTGTAGGGAATGGTCGTGCATTGACCATACAGCCTAATCAGGGCGACCGGAGGAGGCCAGGAGCACTGATTATGCAAATGGTCTGTGCGCGACCATTCCCGGCCGTCAATGGTCGGGGGGGGTGGGGGGCCATAAGCCTTGTGCCAGGTGGCAAACGTGATGCACTGTCACAGCAAGACAGTGCGCAGCCTGAATTCCAACAGAGCGCAGCCTGAATTCATGTGTCAGCTTCTCAACACACAATAAGCAACAAAATTCCCAGGTGTCAGTAGCAGAGCCCATTCTGGATGCTGATTTGTGAGCGTCTGATTGGGCTGCAGGTGATATTACATAGGCTGAGTTGGAGTTCATCTGGTGGCTGAAGCTAGAATTCCTTCGTATAATGGACAGTGGATGTACGGCCTAGATTCAATGCCCCCCACCCCCCGAACATTGACGGTGTAGGGAATGGCCACTGCAGGGCCATTCCCGGCTGTCATGGTCGTTGGGAGAGGGGCGGGAGAGGGGCCAAAAGAGCTGGGGTCTGACAGCAATTGAGCCAACGTGTGTGAGGAGTGTACTCTGCAGCTGCAGAACTGATACCTGTGAATGTTTCTCGTTGCTGAGTTGGCGCTCAACAATTGCATACAGGCTGTCGACAGTATTATGCATGCTGAGTTGGCACTTAATGATTGATGCAAGCAAACAATATTACGCGTTCATACAGGATTACGCATGCTGAGATGGCGCTCAATAATTGCACGCAAGCAATAGTATTCTGTTTGCTGAGGTGGCGTGCATCCCATGGCTGGAGAGGAGCATTCTGCATAGTAAATGACAGCTAATGAACCATCGAGATTGTCAGCCCCTCGACCAACGACCTTGACGGAGGATGGAAAGATAATTGAGTGACCTTTCCCCGTAATGGGGGCAACACACGGTGACCAGCGGAGGCCAGGAGTCCAGGGGAGAGCCTGAATTACGGTCAGGGTCTCCTAGAGACCTTTCCTGTCAGTCAAGGTCGGGGGCCCAGCACTAAAGGACGACACTGAGCCACTGTAACAAGGTGGCAGGGAGCCACCATATAGGCGCCGTCAAGCAGCAGCTCGTTTATTTGTTTATATTCCAGTGCTGACAAGGGAACAATCTGATGAATCCTGCATGGTGACGTGGGAGACGTGGTTGGAGGCTGTGCTGTGGGTTTCTGGCAGCTCAGCTGGCGACAGGTTAGAGCAGCTACTTGCAAGAGGAAAGCATTTTCCTGACAGATGCTGAGTTGGCAGGCAACCGTCGCCTGCAGTGCTTTTTCCACCAGAGAAAGCCTTGAGAGGACTAGGAAGCCCCCGACGCCCCGCGTCCCGTAAGTTATTTACAACAAGAAGGATATAAAGGCTGCAATGCATTTTAGAAGCATCCTAGAACACAACCAGAAATGATTTACGAAGACTGCTCATTTTAATTCCAATAAAGATAAATAAATTCTCCATCACTGTATTTAATAATGGCAGATTCATCTTTTTCCCAAAGTTACCACAGTTCACTGAGAAGGGAGAGACTTATACATACAACTGCAGAATGATACATAATGTTGATAATGTTGTCCGCCCAAGCCAGCTCTTCACTGTTGATTGCCAAACATACATTGTTTTTAGGCAAGCAATAAGCTTTCCTGTAGGAATCGTATCCATAGAGCACCATTTGAAGTATGTTGTTAGGAATACACAGAAAGCTAGGGCTTTGAAACAGCTGCGCTCTCTCCTCCACAACACTCTCCTCGAGTAGAACGACCCACCTAGGCAGCCAAAAGAGCTTCTTCTTGCTTCATCTTGAATACAACGTTTAGAACGTCTTCTACCACCTGCACCCAGACCCACGATGGCAAAATGAGCATGCATATATACTTCAAGAGTTCATGCTTTTCTTTTACACATGGAAAAGGGCCATTGATAGTCAAAGCAATGGTTACTTAGACAGAAACTCTTCCATGCCATAGGTTCTTCAAATGAGCACACCAACCTTGTCAGGCGTAGATGCTCCAGAAGTAATTCCAATGGTTATCGGCCCAGAAGGCAGCCAATTCTCCTTCTCCACGTATTCTCCATGCTAAAACACAAGCATAATCACATTAAACTACCTTATACCCCTAGTACTACATAAGATCTAGACCCAATTCCACTTACATTAAGCTTGAAGGCAATCTTGTTTCCAGGCTCTATTCTCTTCTCACTGTCAATCCAGTAAGATGGTATTCCATTGAGCTCTGCAATCTCCTGTAAATGGGATGTATTGCTAGAATTCCAACCGCCAACAACCAGTATAAGGTCCACCTTTTCTTTGACCAGATTGTACATCGCATCTTGCCTTTCCTGTAAGGAATACAGAAATTAAATTGGAATTGGGACAACAAATTCACGCCAACGTCCAGACTTGCAGCAAACTCTCTTTGCATCCTAGATGCTGATATGAATCGTAAATCCCCATCATAACTGCAAATGTTCAGGCCACTACGAGTCAGCACCAAAGTTTTAGCAGGACATGTCTGATTGAGGAACCATCGGTTTTTCAGACTTCCCCAGCTAGCCGTGCCCCTCTACTTATGTTTTAGAATCTGGAGCCTACAATCTGCTAGGTTTCTCGCTTGCTTCTATTGGTGTTTCATTGCATTCTATGGTTTTGTGCTCCTCTGTAATGTTTTTAATGTGCCATATGGAACCTGAGTCCAACGTATGGTTGACGTATGGAAAAAATATGGTCACCAAGATACTCAAATGAAAGGCTTTACTATACAGCCTCAAAGCATGCTTCGAGCATAAAGCCTCAATAGGCCAACAACAATTGATAAATAACCTGTGTGGCATCGCAGATGGTGTTGAAGCTCATAAAATGTTCATTAACGTTCTGTACCCCATACTTGGTCATCATCGTTTTCTCGAAGAGCTTGCCTGCACAATAAAGGCATAGATGATGTTTGCAAGGCAACTAACCAATCACACAGGCTTACTTAAGTGGCCACTGATCTTACCTATCTCTTCTGTTTCTCCCTTAAGCATTGTCGTCTGATTGGCAATCCCTACCTTTTCAAGATCTACATCTGGATCGAAGCCAGAAGAGAGTGCATACTTGAATTTCTGCAAAATTACAGGTCATGTTATAGATACTACTAAAACCTGTAAGCTGCTAATGCATGTCGTTACATTACTAACCTCAAGAAACTCTTCCTTTGAGCCACTTGACCCATCAAGTTTCCCATTAAGAATGTAATCACAAACATAGGTTGCCTGTTCACATGCACACCCAAGTAAGGCCATTTGATGACTAAAGGTATGATTAAGCTCTTTGTCAGACACTACTTACCTCCTTGATATTCTTGACTACAATATATTTCCCAGCAAAGGAGGCAGTCGCAACAGTTTCCTCATGAGCATACTTCCCATGGATCACTGATGTGCAAGTTGTTTTCTTATGATTTTCGACAGCATTCCATACCTGCAAGAAATTGCAATTCTAGCTTACTTCGTAGCCCATATTAGGTCAAATACAAACATTGAGTATTTTCGGGGTGTGTTTGAGTTAGTTCGAACGCACTAGGGCAAAGAGTGTAAGTGCATTTCAGCGAAAGTGATCAATGTAGCAACTATACCACTTATCAAAATATGGCTATTAGTACCTTTGAAACCCATGGACAAGTGGTATCAATTATCTGCACCTGCTTCTCAGTCAATGTGCGCATTTCTTGAACAGCTGCCCCAAATGCAGGCAGAACTACTACATCACCTGTCTCTACCACATTAAAGTTCTTGCCTTCCTCCTCAACTGGTATGAGGTTTACCTTCATCTCCTTGAGTCTCTGAACAGGAAAATTTGCTTAGAGCATTGACAGATATATGTTTGAATATCTAATACACAGGTCTTTACAAATGAGCCCTAAAACATTCCTTAATGTTATGGATCAACACATTTCCTTCAAAACTATGTACGACCATGAATCTATGACTGAAAAGAGAGAGCCAGCTGCGGAATACTGCATCCGAAGAAGAATTTTTTTGCAAGAGACTAGGCTAAAAAATAGTAAACCGCTCACATTATTCACAGTTGGGTTGTGGATAATCTCGTTGGTGATCCACATTCTCTCTTCAGGAAATTGCTTTCGTGCCTCATATGCAATTTGAACGGCTCGCTCAACGCCCCAGCAAAAACCATATGATTCCGCAAGTTTGACTGTAACATTGCCCCATGTGTACTCATAGTTGTTCTCCTTAAGGGTTTTAATGATGTCACCTAGACACAAAGACCACCATCAAGAAACCATTCTACACTCCGATGTAGTCATTTAAGCCGAGTTGAATGGTATATTTCAGCAAGGCCGAGTTGAATGGTATATTTCAGCAAGACATCACACATCCATGCATGTGCTTGCCCAATTGACGTATATATACATGTAGAACGTGTGTATGCATCATAGGCCCAAGTGCATGCTGTGCAAACACATACACAAAGCCAGGATGAGACAGAAACACATACTTGTATATTCCTGCTGTATCATCTCCAGCATTTCCTTCTTGTACCCAAAGCCCTTGCGATTGTAAAGTTCACTTTTGTTCAGATCACGCCGAAACGACTTAGAATCAAAGGTTTCTGCAGCTGGTGAGGAAGAGGCAGGAGGGGAAGGGGCTGCCTCGGACCGCACGACATGTAGTCTAATGCGCTGTTTGGGAGGTCTCTTGCCACTGCTGGGGCTGATGGGTAGTCTCGCATACTCCACTTCCAAGCTGCACCTGTTGAGCAGAGACCCGGAGAGCGCCATTGGGTGTCCAATCGACGCCTCTGAGCTTGTGGGTATATTTGAGTGTTAAGGGCACCTTTGTGGGTTACTCGCAAATGTCTGTGGGTGTGTGTGCGCTTCTGTAAGGGGATGGCGATGATCAAGCTCTCTGAAGTTAGATAATGGAAAATGCAACCCAATTCGCATCGACTTCACAGACCCCTTTGAAACTCTTTTGCGCGTGGCGAGAATTTTTCATGGGCCCACGACTTGTATCTATCTGGCAGACAGGATACTCCAGGCACCTCAAAATTTGTGCCATTTGCTCACTTCTGATTATCATCCTTCTATAACTACCACGGGCATTGGGCATGAGGGGGTGAGTCGTGGAGTCGTGATCGAGGGGTGCTATCCATCAAGATCTACGACAGAGATTACGCGGCATAGTATTCTTGTCGGTAAGAAGATCAAACATTCAACTCCTTGGGGCATGGGCACGTAACATCATGGCGCCCATAGCGATGTTCTATAACCTCACATAAAAGCACACAACAACAAGAGGAATTTGGTGCACTTTGGTCATATTGGATGCTATAACGATCAAAAAGTGGATTGCTTGAGCCATAATGCCTAGCTTAGTAGCACCAGATCACTTAGAGCTAGACACACACAAGGGTGTGGTGCACTTTGGTTATATAGGGGCTATTATGCTAAACAATGACTTACTTGGGCTATGTAAAGTAAGGAGAGTTAGATAGTCACATATAGAATCAATCTCTCTCTCTCTCTGTCTTCCTTCTCAGACAGACACGCACACAAGAAGAGAGACAGACACGCACACAAAACATTTGGCCAACCGAAGGTTTAGATAGTCAATTTGGTTAATCCTTGGAGGATATGGGGCTATTCCTTTAACTCTTGGATTTGTTATCTTGAATGTGGAATAGTAGCGAATAAATTATTGGTTCTGGGCAAGACTTGAACTTAGGTATCCATGCAATGAATTTTTGTCAATCTCCTCATATCCAAGAGAGATGAGAACGCTCTTTACAAACAATGAGAACATGCCAAAATGAAAATTATAAAACTTATGTGAAACTTACAATCAAGAAACTAGAAACTTAGAAGGAAATGCTACTTCATGTCTTATTGAATATAGTAAGGTGCACATTTCAAAACCACAAAAGAAATTTTAACAAAAAAGGCTTCATGTTCAAGTTCACCATTGACGTGAATCTATACTATTATAAAAAAGAGAGGGATTTTCGTTTGTCTTACATGTGTCGCCTTCTCCTCAGTTCCACCAACTCCGACAATGTGCCTTGCAGCCCCAAGGCACTCAACACGCTAAGAGAGAGAGAAAGAGAGTGCTAGAACTTTGAAGAAAGAGAGAGAGATTCGGCAGAAGGCAGCCAAGAGTTCTAGTGGAAGCTAAAGCAATAACCAATCCTCCAAGGCCCTAGTGCACGTGAAAATTTTAGTTAAAATGGGTTTGGCTCCTTGGTTGTATGAGCCTCAAAGGCAAACAAAACCATAAGAAATTTTGCACTAGAAACAAAGATGTCCTCTCTTTCCTCATGACTTTACATTTGCTAACTATACCGCAAATATATATCACATGTTGTACTCTTTACAACATCAATAGGCACACCGCTTTACAGATTGGAAAGATACATGTATTAATGTGACACACTTAGACACGTTGTACTCCTTGCAAGACAAACAATGCATTAGGGTGATTCACCTATGCACTTGAATTGCATATTCCTCTAAATAGGCACTTGCTTTCTACACTAACCAGAGTGCGGGTGCACACACTTTGATTTGACGCCTAGACAGAGCCTCACAATGAGTACTAGTACGCGATCCATGCATTGTTGCGACACAAAAAAGCATGGATTTATTCTTTTAACACAATCCTTCCTTCCAAAATGGAAAATTTTCAATGTTTTCTTTGTATTCCAGGTGCTAAAAAAAAACCTAGGTTTAGTGTAATCCCACCTATAAATTTAGAGATTTACCTCTAAATTTTAAATTTGAAGGTGAGAAAACCTATACAATATAGAAAAATATGTGTAATTTAGTGTAAAAAACCTTTAAGTTTAGTCAATTTACCTCTAGAATTTCTCATATATAGGTTTGGCAAGTTTTTGGACAAAAGTTTTTTCGAGCCCTGGTATTCCCACTGTGTAGCACAAATTGTATAATCAATTCTCCATTAGAATAGACAATAATATTTGACCTATGCATCAAATTTAACAGTTTTTCTACATAACTAGTCAATGTAACACCAGGATGGTAAGGAAAGAGGACCCTTGGATACACTCATAGGTCACCATGATCATGTAAAAGGAGTCATCACATTTGAAGGGAGACTCTACTCTACTTTATTTTTTCAAAATTTCCTACAATTCTTTTGAAGGGTATTAATTTACCCCCCCCCCCCCCCCCCCCCCCCCCCCCCCCCCCCGCCCCGCCACCGAGGAAAGGTGTTGCAACCTTCTAATTTTGAGATTGTTTAAAGGTTTCTACTCATGCTTAGTCATGCCCTGCGCATTAGCTATCGCTTTCGGGCCCTACTTGTCTCTTCATCTTGGCTCGCAGAGAGCCACGAGGAACATTGTGTTATGGAGTTCTGAAAGAATTTGGTTATTTCTCCCCACTCCAATGCACTTACGTATCATCTCTCTGTTGTGCCACCCAGTCTTAGGTTGGAGGGGCTAGGAGTTTGTTGTGAACCTCTATCCCTTTCCACTGCCCACCTTTATAGTAGAGGTTTGCCTGGTCCATCATGAAGCGCATGAGAAAAAGCATGTGTGTGTGTGTGTGTGTGTGTGTGTGTGTGTGTGTGTGTGTGTGTGTGTGTGTGTGTGTGTGTGCAAGTGCAACAATGGAGAAGAGAGAAGAAGAGAAGACCTGTGGGACAGACCGGCCACAGTAGGGATCCAAAGGGGGGGCCATCTGCAAAAGAGCAAGGTGCAACAATGGGCTTAAAAGACCCTAAGGTTCAGCCCATTAAGACTTCCAAAATGCTAAGGTTCCAAAATTCAAAGGTTGTGTCCAAAGGTCAAAAGCCTAGGAATATTGGATGCTTTGTGTGTGTTCAAAAAGTCTCCATGCATCCCTACATAGGAGGGGGAGAGCCCTAGAAGTAGGAGATGAGAGAGAAACATACACACACACACACACACACACACACACACACACACACACTCACAAGCTCCTTTACACAAAGGGAAAGAGGGACACATGTCAGCTCCCTAGCCCAGATGCCCACAAGGTGTACTCAAATCCTATTGGATGGCCATGGAGGTGGACCAATAAGAATTAGGCTAGAGTAAATCTAGTTTAATTAATTTAAAAACACTTAATAAAAGAACCAATAAGAAATAAGCTCTCTAGAAGACTATTGGACAGTCTCCCAAGGGGTCCAATGAGCATTCAACAGCCCAATGGCTTGCCTGATTCCTATTGGCCAGGAGACAAAGGGGTCCAACGAGAGTTTAGTTGCATTAATTAATTACCTAAAGCTCTCACAAAAGGGGAAAGGGGGACACATGTCAAAAGGCTATCACTTATGCTGCTTAAAATTTCATTGGCTAAGCTTTGCATGGGCCAATAGGGTGTGAGCACGAGCAAATAGCAAGAGGGGTCGACCAAGAGAGAGAGGGGGCTGATTTTCAAAGGCATTATTTCATACACACTCACATTGGTCCATGTGTGGAGTAAGAAGACTCTCTCTCTCTCCTTCTCAAGCTTTAATGGAAAGCTTATCACCTACTCCAAGCTTGTGAGAAGAGAGGCCTACACCAACAACTCTTGGCTTTGTGATGCAAATCCAACCAAGAGCCAAGCTTCAATGCATGCTCATCAATTATCCCATGCTAATTACTAAGCTAATCTATGCTAATATGAGTGCTTATGTGAGAAGATGTACATCTTTCTTGTAAGACGACTACTTCTTCCTCTCAATCTACTCTCATACCCCGCTAGCTCTCACCATCTTTGAAGGTGTGTGAGGTCTTGGGTCTAAGACCGTGAGGGAATTGATGTTGTGTTTTATAAGTGTTTTGCTTAGTGCTTGAAGTTTCCATCTTCATTGCACTAGCTAGTATTAAAGGAACACAAAGAATTGTATTGTAAAATGTCTCTCTTGATGGGAGAAACCATAACACAAAGCCTTTTGGAGGGGGGACTGGCTCCATGCAAATCCGGTCCTCAACTATTGTCATTGGCTTAATTTCTCTCTCTTTTGAAGTATTGTTCATTCTATCTAACTAGGTGTTATAATTTTTGTTGCTCTCTCCACCCAAGCACTCTTGTTATTCTCATTAGGAATCTATTCTAATAAAATGCTCACTATGTTCATGCTATTTTCCGTTACACACAAGTTACTAGGCCATTAAATGTTACATTGGTAATCTCTCTTGAAATCATAGTCGTCCTCGATATGGGGTAGAGAAGATAAAGCATATTCATTAGTCCTTTTTCTAGCGGGTAGAGGATCCCTATGTTTCCCTACGGCATTGTTCCAGAATGAATGACTAATCTATTTGGCGCTTGAGAGCCTAAGCTTCCGCAAGCATGTCTGCACATTAGTCCTATCAATCTTCCATAGTAGAGTGACAAGCTCTACTTGGTGTTTGGGAGATGTCGTCTCCACAAACGTGATCTAAGCATGCATACTACTTCACATTTGTGCACAATAAGGAAAAAGAGAGTCTTATAAGACAAAACTTTGTTCATTTTTTAACATTTGTACATTTGCTTACTTTTGGGAAGCATTGTAAGCATTGACAAGGTTTAGGTTATCCTTTAATTGTATGCCTTGCATCCATCTAGCATCTTCAAAAGGACAATTCTTAAACTTAATAAGATATCGTCGAATAGTCTTACCGCCTCTTAGTACCTTATCTTCATGTCGGAGAATGGACTCGAGTTGCAGCACCTCTTCTTGGTCCTCGATCTCTGGTGGGTCTTCAATAGTAGGTTCTTGAGGTGGCTCTCCTTTGTAAGGCTTTAGTAGGATCACATGGAAAGCATTGTGTATGAGCCAATGGTTGCGACTTGAGTTGATAGGCCATCTCATTGATTGGCCTAAGAATCTGGAAGGGACCATAGTACCTTTTTGCTAACTTAGCATAGTACTTTTGGTGTCCTGTATGATTCTTGCCCGTCGTGTGTCTTAATCGAGCCTTGGGAAATTTGAGTAAGACCCAATCATTTTCTTTAAAGGCTTGGGCTCTTTTGTGCTTGTTAGCAGCAGCCTTTTGCCTTTGTTGTGAGATAGAGATAGCATCCTTAATCTTTTGGAAAAATTCTTGCAGGTCTCGGCTATACTCATCTGCAACGAAGATCTTCCCATGTATCTTAAGTAGCAGGGGACTTTTTGATCTTCCCTCAATTACCTCAAAAGGTGCTTTTCCCGTGGAAGTATGTATAGTGTTATTGTAGACATACTCCACTAAGGGTACGTACTTCTCCCATTGGGATCTTTGATCTACTTTCGTTACATTGACTTTTAGTAGATTGAGAATTGTTAGGTTAGCTATTTCACTTTGGCCATCCGTTTGCGGGTGATAGGCCGGAGAGAAATTTAGCCTTGTTTCTAAATTCTCAAAGAGACCCTTCCAGAAATTACTGGTCATTCTAGGATCTCTATCCAACACTATGGACATTGGCAAGCCATGGTACTTGAAGATTTGTGAAATGAAGAGGGTTGCCATTTGATGGGATTTGATAGTCTTTTTGACAGGTATAAAATGAGCTTGTTTACTGAACCTGTCTACTATTGTCCATATTCTTGTACTCCCATGGATAGACCTAGGCAATCCAAAGATAAAATCCATGGATATGCTCTCCCATGGTGAATTAGGGATTGGAAAAGGTTGAAGCAATCCAGGTTGCTTCCCTCTATCAAAGTTCGTCTTTTGGCATACCACACATTTAGAAACATACTCTTGTATGTTTGATTTCATGGTAGGCCAATAGAAATATGTTTTAATCCCTTTTAGGGTAGACTAAATCCCTCTATGCCTTGCATAAGGAGGAGCATGAGGTTCATACATTACTTTCTCACGTAGTGAGCTAGTAACGCATAGTCTATTGCCATAGAGAAGATAACCATCTTGTACAGTAAATGGTTCCTCTTTCTTCCCTAATGCAAGGGCTGAAATCACATCTCTAAAATCGGGATCAATAGCATACTCATCTATCATAGAAGATAGATCATTGTGAGTTGCTATGGAAACCGCATTCACTCTTGGCCGTCTTGAGAGTGCATCGGCTACTTGATTATGCTTGCTAGCAATTTGAGCAATATGAAAATGAAATTGCAAAAGAAAATTTGCCCACCTCATTTGTTTCTCGGAGAGCTTGGTCCGCATCATGAAGTACTTAAGACTTTGGTGATCCGTTCGCAGAATGAATGGAGTCCCCAATAAATAGTGCTTCCATGAGTTCAAGGCATGTAGAACTGCGAGGAGTTCCTCTTCATATATGCCTAGAGCTTGCTCAACAGGGTTGAGCCTTCGACTTTCATAGGCTATGGCATGCCCTTCTTGGAGCAAAACAGCTCCAAGGCAATCATCGCAAGCATCACATTGGACCTCAAATGGCTTTGAAAGATTCGGTAGCGTAAGCACAAGTTGAGAGATAAGCTTTTCTTCAAGCTTTTCAAAAGCATTGTTCTCCTTGGCAGACCATGTATACCTAACGTTTTTCTTTGTTAGGTCATGTTTTGGTCCTGCAATTTGTGAGAACTTTTCTATGAAGCGTCTATAGTATGCACACATACCTATAAAGCTTCTTAGTTCATGAAGATTCCTTGGTTTATGCCATCCTTTGGATCCATTTGGATGCCATCTTGAGAGATAAGGTGACCTAAATACTGAATCTCTTGTAAGAAAAATTCACTTTTCTTTCGATTAACATAAAGTTTATTCTCTCTTAGACCTTGAAATATTACCTGGAGGTGTTGCTTGTGTTCGTCTAATGAATTAGAGTAGATGATGATATCATCAAAGAACACTCCACTAAAGGTTCGGTGAGGCATGAATAGCTTCTCCATCAAGCGGTTGAATGTGGCTGGTGCATTGGTCAAGCCAAAAGGCATGACAATATATTCGTAAAGACCAAACATAGTGCGAAATGCGGTCTTTACAATGTCTTGATCAATTATCCTTATTTGACGATAGCCACTTTTTAGGTCAATCCTATTGAAGTAGGTGGATCCTTGTAGCTTATCAAATAGGTCTTCTACCCGTGGAACGGGAAACCTATTCTTGATAGTGATCCTATTTAGTGCTCTATAGTCAACACACATACGATATGTGCCATCTTTCTTTTGCAATAATAGCATAGGTGAGCAAAATGGAGAAGAGCTAGGCCTAACCATGCCCTTCTCAACTAACTCATGCCGCATAATCTCCTCTTCTTGAGCTTGAGAAACTCTATAAGGAGGTTTTTTAGGCGCTGAACTTCCTAGAAGGAGTTCAATTGCATGGTCATCATTACCTCGTTTAGGAGGTAGCTCACAAGGGATGTCGTTAATAAAGACATCTTGAAACCACTTGAGAAAATTGGATAACTCTAATCTCTGTGATTGTTTATATTTTCTTTTGCTAAAGCATTAGGTTCATTTTGAGAATCTTTAACAAAAATCACGTACACGGAAATAGAGCTCTTTATTGACTTATTGAAAGCTTGCGTATGTACAATGGGTATGGTGTTACCCATCTGCTTAGCATCTATGTACATATCTTTTTCCCTGAACCTAAAGTAGATTTTCCCTTCAGGGAATTTAACATTGGCAGCCATGCGGTCAAACCATGGTACCTTACACATCCTCATGCTTGAGAGGAGAGATAAAGAAGTCCTCTTTGTCCACATAGCTTTGAACATGGAGCCTCAATTTCTCGATTAAGGGAGTGACTGAAGCTTCTTTCCCCTTGAAAGCATCGTCTATGGGTATCTCGTAAGCTTGTATGCCTAGCTTGATGGACAACTTTGTGGATATGAAATTGTGAGTAGAACCAGGGTCAAAGAGAATAAAAGCATCATGTTCTCTTACCTTTCCCCAAGCATGGCATAGAGGAGATCCTTTGTGGTGAGTTTCCTCCTCCTAGATTTTGACCAAGGTAGCTTTAGGAGGTTCATGGCGGGTGTTCTTTTGGGGACAAGTGTGGTACGCATGCCCTTGCTCACCGCACTTGAAACAACACTTATCCTTGCTATAACGCTCAAGCTCTTCAGGAGAGAGTTTTTTTTGCCTTTGTAAACTCCCTTATCCTTAGCTTTGTTGGAATTGCCCTTAGGAGACTTTTGGACATTTTCCTTCCCCTTAGGCTCATTGGAACCCTTGTTTTTCGTGGGCTTAGAATTTCTTTTAGCCCCTGTTTGGAAATTGATTCAAGAAGCCACTATAGTATGATGTATAACCGCCAATATGGTGCGTGGCCTTTGGGAGTTGACATACTCCGCCATTTCTTCAACTAAGCCCGCACAAAATTGTTGCTTTTGCTCTCCAAAATCCAACTTTTTGAAGACAGTGGCTTTGAGTTGTAGGTCCCAAAACTTGTCTACATATTTGTGAATGGATTCATAGGGAGAGAGCTTCAAGCTTTGCCATTCGGTGAGTACTTTGTCTTTGGCATTGGTGGCCAAAAACTGCTTCATAATGGAAGCTCTTAAAGCTTTCCATGTTTGTGGAGCTTCACCGTTGGCCTGTAGGCTAGACCACCATTGTCTGGCGGACTTTTGAAAGTGCATAGCTACATGGTTTAGCTTAGAGGACTCCATGAAGCCCTCATCTCCAAACGCCGCATCGAACTATCCTCCACACTATCTCGCACGGACATGCTCAAATGGGATCGACGGTTGAGGTGATCTGGGCCGTCGGATGCGCATTTGGTAAATTCAGGGTGTTTGGTAAATTTGGGAAGAAAAGTAAATTCGGGCAGGCTTGTAAATTTGGGTCGATCCGCACCCCATGTCTTGAACCCCCGACCTCCCCACAACGAGCCATGTGCACTAACCACGACACCCTCATGCGTACGTTGAAATATAGGTGATTCGAGTATGTCATATTGTAAATGTGGGCCGATTAGTAAATTCGAGGCAAATTTGTGAATTCGGGGCAAATTTGTAAATTCAAGCAAACTGATAAATTTGGGGCAACCTCAAATCTGACGGTCCATAATTGACGTGCGTCGCCTTTTCCTCCTCCACCATTGATCCCATTCGACCATGCCCGTGTGATATAGTGATGAGGTCAAACTGTTGGATAAAGTGCAAGATTTTGTATGTAGCACCAAAGGTGCCATCGTAGGTAAGGAAAGAGATGCTCTTCCCTCCCTCTTTGAACTTCTTGAGCTTGGACGACCTCTTCCACACAACATAGGATTTCCTATGGCCTCTTCTTTTTGATGGTTCAAAAGTTGCACCATCACTTTCTTCAGAAGATGAAGAATTTGAGGAAGATGGAGAAGAGGGTGACCTCTTTCTCGCCTTTTTCTTGCCTTAATCTTCTTTGTCTGCACCATCACTTTCATAAGAGGAAGAGGATGAAGAAGATGGAGAAGAGGGTCTCCTCTTTCTCGCCTATTTCTTCTCTTGCTTTTTGTCATCCCTCTTTGAATTATGGTGTGGATAAGGGTCTTCTCCATTTTGGAGGTGATGGAGAGCTCTTTTGGAAGTCTCACAAGGAGGGTTCCTAGGTACTCTCTCGTCATGATGGGGAGCTTGGAGAATCCCATGAGCATGAAGCTGCTATTGCACTTCACTTTGGAGGGATGGATTGCCCATGGCTTGTTGAAGCCTAGAAACAAGGTAGTTAACAAGCATAGGGGAATCATTAGTAGCTTGCTCATTAGCAAAATCAAGGTTATCAACATTAATTTCACTCTCTTTACTATTCTCAACCATTCTAACAACTTTTAGGTGTAAACTTTTTAGGTGTACTTTGGCACTTCAAGCCCTAGTTGCTACTCCTCTTTACCCCTTTAGGAAAAGCACTCAAGCTACTGTACCCGTGGCTCGAATACCATTACTTGCAAGGAATAGAAGAGAGGGTCTTTCAACACCAAAAAAGCACCGGCTTCTATCAAGCTTCTAATAGCTCAATAGTGGTTAAGACGTAGGCAAGCCCCGTAGGACTCCACTATTAAGACCATAGCTATCGACGGTGATGCCCCGTTATCTGCACGAAGGCAGGTGCACTACAAGGCTAAAAAATCCCTATTCTACTTACTCAAATGCAATCAATAGTACCAACCATTTATAGGTAGCTTGAGGACCTCCCTTCTTGAGCAAGAAAAGAGAAACCTTGTGCTTTGGTACCAATGTAACATTTAATGGCCTAGTAACTTGTGTGTAGCGGAAATAGCATGAACATAGTGAGCATTTTATTAGAATAGATTCCTAATGAGAATAACAAGAGTGCTTGGGTGGAGATAGCAACAAAAAGTATAACACCTAGTTAGATAGAATGAACAATACTTCAAAAGAGAGAGAAATTAAGCTATTGACAACAGCTGAGGACCGGATTTGCATAGAGCCGGTCCCCCCTCCAAAAGGCTTTGTATTATGGTTTCTCCCATCAAGAGAGACATTTTACAATACAATTCTTTGTGTTCCTTTAATACTAGCTAGTGCAATGAAGACGGAAACTTCAAGCACTAAGCAAAACACAAATAAAACACAACATCAATTCCCTCACGGTCTCAGACCCAAGACCTCACACACCTTCAAAGATGGTGAGAGCTAGCGGGGTATGAGGGTAGATTGAGAGGAAGAAGGAGTAGTCTTACGAGAAAGATGTACATCTCTTCACAAATCACTCATATTAGCATAGCTTAGCTTAGTAATTAGCATGGGAGAATTGATGAGCATGCATTGAAGCTTGGCTCTTGGTTGGATTTGCATCACAAAGCCAAGAGTTTTTGGTGTACGCCTCCCTTCTCACAAGCTTGGAGTAGGTGATAAGCTTTCCATTAAGGCTTGATAAGGAGAGAGAGAGAGAGTCTTCTTACTCCACACATGGACCAATGGGATTGTGTATGAAATAATGCCTTTGAAAAATCAGCTCCCTCTCTCTCTTGGTTGACCCCTCTTGCTATTTGCTCATGCTCACACCCTATTGGCTCATGCCAGGCTTAGCCAATGGAATTTAAGCAGCATAAGTGATAGCCTTATGACATGTGGCCCCCCTTCCCTTTTTGTGAGAGCTTTAGGTACTTAATTAATGCAACTAAACTCTCATTGGACCCCTTTGTCTCCTAGCCAATAGGAATCAGGCAAGCCATTGGGCTGTTGAATGCTCATTGGACCCCTTGGAAGACTGTCCAATAGTTTTCTAGAGAGATTAATTCTTATTGGTTCTTTTAGTAAGTGTTTTAAATTAATTAAACTAGATTTACTCTAGCCTAATTCTCATTGGTCCACCTCCATGGCCATCCAATAGGATTTGAGTACACCTTCTGGGCATCTGGGCTAGGGAGCTGACATGTGTCCCTCTTTCCCTTTGTGTAAAGGAGCTTGTGTGTGTGTGCGTGTGCGTGTGTGTGTTTCTCTCTCATCTCCTACTTCTAGGGCTCGCCCCCTCCTATGTAGTGATGCATGAAGACTTTTTGAACACACACAAAGCATCCAATATTCCTAGGCTTTTGACCTTTGGACACAACCTTTGAATTTTGGAACCTTAGCATTTTGGAAGTCTTAATGGGCTGAACATTAGGGTCTTTTAAGCCCATTGTTGCACCTTGTTCTTTTGCAGATGGCCCCCCCTTTGGATCCCTAATGTGGCTGGTTTGTCAACTTAACAAATATTCTAGTTTTCTCTCCCCTGACACTTCCCCATATTTAATGATCAGTTTAACATGAGAAAATCATTTAGGAGAATTAGATATTAGTTATTATGACAGCAGGGGCAAAGAATATGTATGAGCCCCTTATTCTATTAGGTACATAAAAGAATAAGTGAAGTGGGTGGACGCCTAGCCTAACCGGCCACATGGGGCTTGAGCCCAACAACCTCCCACATAAAGGCCAATGTGGCCGTGAGGGAGAAAACAAAAGAAGACTAACAAAACCTGTACAAGGTCATCATCAAGTCTGACTTCAGTTAACTCCCACTCGCTCACTGAATTTGTGTGCATCCAGCTCAAATTGTAGAGGAAGTATAGAGCGATCAACGATATACTCCTCACCAAAGCTGCACACATCTTGCAGGTATCTCACAATAGGTTGGAAAGTGCCCATATGCTCAATCCCAAAATCAGCCACTATACGGTTGACCGCTCCCACTACAAATGCACCTATTGCAAATGCAATCTCGGGTCTCGAGATCAGCATCTCATACATGAGATTCTCGAATGCTGATGTAATCCTGGCAATCTCTACCAACTTGACTATCTCAGTCAAATCTGGCTCAAAACTCCACTCATGGAAATCATCCTAACACTTGGACTCCGATCCTTGGAATCCATCCCCGTTTTCAGCACATATCACATGCGTACCAAAAGCATATGTTTGTCTTGAACCTTGTGTGTTGAGAGCAATGTACAACTCCAAATCACATGCATCAGCTTTTGGCCTAAGAATATCCATGAATGACTGAATCACGACTAAATACTCAATGCTCAAGACATCCATATTTGTCAATCGCATCCATGAATGACAAGCCCTGCTGCACAATTGTTTGCACAACTGGCTCAACATGGGGAGCATCATGTAGCATATACCAAAGGAGACACGTCTGATCTCTCTACATGCATGCATACTCATGAAGACTCTGCCATCTTGAACATGACGTACTTGCATCACATGAATAGTTCCAGCATGAGCACCTCTCGCTATGACTAGTTGTCCATGATGCAATTTGAAATGGTGCTCGTCCAGTACTACCTAGCATCCACTATGAAGTAATCAATGATTTAACCATCTCCCTCCTGAAGAGAATACCGCATACATGTCAAATGGAATAATTCAGTTAGCAAACATTGAAGCCCACAAGAGAAGCTCACAATGCGATGCCAAAACACTATGGCAAAGTAACCAATGAGTGCCAAAATGCAACCAAAGCGACTACAAACCTGCGCATACATGATGAACTTGCTGGGAAAATTTGACAAATTTCTATGAATATTTGGCCAATCCACCAATATAACCAAGACAATGCTTTTATCAAGAGTAAACCATGCACATCAAACCACATTGAAAAATACATGAGCTCTCCAAAGTCTTAACTCTTTGAACTTCAAAAACAGTCATGCACTCTACAAGGGACTAGCAAGAACTTGATGAGTACATAGACTAGGGTGGATAGATTAGGCTAGCATTCATGATGATGGTAAGAGCATCATGTGAATCCACACTAAGCACAATTAGGAGACTGAATGCACAAAGAGAATAGGCACAAACTCGATTGATTCTTGAACTAGAATGCTTGTACATAGTGAGCCATTATATAGGCTTCTGGGGAAAGCTTTGGATGACATCACTATTGATGGTAGGCATCAAGATCATCCCAGATCAACTTTTGGTCACGCATACCTCTCCATGGGTGTGTTTGGATGTGTGTGTAGCATGTGGAGTCAATGCAAGCATCAACTAAACCAAGTAGGAAAGTCTAGTAGGCAAATACACTGAATCTAGACAAGGTAGAGCAAGGGGAGATCTCCATGGTGTGGGATTAGGCACAAATTCCTAACAATACTCCTCTATTTGTGACTGAGAACATCAAATGTCAAATGCACCTTCTAGTGGGGTCTAAGGCTCCCATCTAGATAGGTATTCAAAAGGATGCCTCCCCTAGAGAGTAGTGGCAATAGGGTGTCGACAAAAATCCCTCCCCTTGAGAATGGTAGTCAACAAGGGTGTAGGGCACAAGTTTCTCCCCTAGAGAGTTGTAAGCAACTAGGGTGTAGGAAAAGAACAAATTGAGTGCATCAGAGTACATCAACGTAGAAAAACGCTCCATCGTCTTCTTCAATTGATTCTTCAAGGATGTTGACTTTGCCTTTATCTTTGTACAGACACCAATTAGACCCATGATTGTTTTTACCACAATGCACACAAGGGGCGATTTTGTAACATTGATCGGATGTGTGATTGGTGCGATTGTAGTGTTTGAATCTTTGTTTTGTTTGGTTCCTTGATGATGTAGTGACGCAAGCTCCTCCTGAAGACTTTGGATCTTGGATCTTCTTCTTTGCTCTTGGAGCGAGTTGATGACGTCCTCCAAGTTTGGTACGGGCTCTTTTTCCTTGAGCACTGTGACAATATGACCATATTTTGCATATGGTACCGCTTTAAGTAGAATGGCTACTTGGTCTTTGTTCTCCACCAGGCATTTTATGTATGCCAACTGGGTGCATATGCTTTTCATTCGGTTGACAGGAGAAGCAAGATCTTCTCCTGATTTCATGGTAAGACCATAGAGCTGCATTTTGAGAGAGATTTTGGAGTGTTTGGCTATACTCCAAAGTGTCTCTCAAGCATGACCTATGCATCATATGAAGTAGTGCATTCGTCTAGGTAGTGGATGTAATTATCCCCTACAACAATGAGAAGTATCCCCAATGCTTGCTCATCATGTGTTGTAAATGATGCGTGAGACCCTCTAGTCTCGATTATTTCTCCCTGTCCCAATGGATTGACCGTGGACCATAGTTGTTTTTTCATTAGGTAGCCCTTGGTATTTATCTACTAGGTATGGAACCCTTGGCCATCAAAAACCGTGAGATTATCCTTGTCCATAGTGCACTTTAAGTGTCATGACAGAACGGTCTTACCCTTGGTGTAGGGTAGTGTCTAATTCCCTTGTGCGGTGATTTTTGCAAAATTGATAGCTTTATGAAGCGACTCTCCACTTTGTGGAGCTCCTCTTCACAAAGTATAGACTTTGAAGGCTCGAGGTTCAATTCCTTGAATTAAGGTTTACAAGATTTTGGGGTTGAGTAGGGATGCACAAGGTGTGAGCTTGGATTGAGGCATGCAAAACAGGGTCTTATGGGGCATGTGGGAATGCCCACAAAAGGAGAATTTGTTTTGTATCTAAAAAACTAAGGTGTAGAGCCTATGGGAACACCTACTATGGCTGCAACTTTTTACAGGACCGTGGGAACTCCCTCTCTACTGGGACAAGGTAGATTTGCTGGCTCGTGGGAACAACGGCTTGCTTGGCTTTGAGAATAGCAACCAAAGTTGTGTGTGAATGCCGCCAATTAAGTGGCATGGGAAAACCCTCTGAAATTGGTGTGCATTCGAAGGATGAGGTAGTGTGTGAATGCATGCACCGGACCCAAAAGTTAAGTGTGAGCTACTTTTGATGGGACATGGTGTCCACCCAGTAAGCTTCACTCCAAAAAAGGGGGTAGGATTCGATCCTAGGACTCCACGCTCCCAAATATAGGCACAAACTCACCTAACCAACCCGCCAAATGCACCTCCTTATCGGGGATGGCGAGTTCTGCAGCCGATAACCTTGTCACAGCAAAACCCCAAGGCTTGTGAGTTCACTAATGCTCCAAATGAAACATGCTAGGGCTCATTAGAGAGCTCTTGAAAAACTCCATGCTCACACACATATTAAGCAAGGTTTTGGGACTGTGATTGCTAAAAACCCGAGGTTAAAGTTAAGCACGATGCTCATATACACACACAAAAAACAATCCAGACTTTTACTATGCAAAGACCTAAATGCAATGCAAAGCAATTATGAATGGCGACCATCCAAGCAAGAGAGAGACATGGAATGGCCTAGCTTAGAGAGATTTATGCAAATGAAAAATTAATGGGATCTAGTGCTAGAATGAAAACTTAGTTTAGCTTTGTAGCTCTTATACCACATGATGATTACATAGATGAGGGTGGATAGATTAGGCTAGCATTCATGATGATGGTGAGAGAATCATGTGCAGACACACTAAGCACAATTAGGAGACTCAATGCACAAAGAGAATAGGGACAAACTGGATTGATTGTTGAACTAGAATGCTAGTACATAGTGAGACATTATACAGGCTTCTGGGGAAAGCTTTGGATGACATCACAAGTAGTGGTAGGCAGCAAGATCAGCCCAAATCAGCTCTTGGATGCATAGCTCTCCATGGGTGTGTGTGTGTGTGTAGCATGTGGAGTCAATGCAAGCATCAACTAAATCAAGTAGGCAAGTCTAGTAGGCAAATACAGTGAATCTAGACAAGGTAGAGTAAGGGGAGAGCTCCATGGTGTGGGCTTAGGCACAAATTCCTAATAGAACCTGGATGCAAACCAACCAAAATATGACACGAATTGATGCTAACAAATAGCTGAAAATAAGCCAACATATGCCGTTGCAAAATGGAGAATATCATTGCCAAAAAGCACACATCGTGTGCATCCACATGGCAATACAAACGAGCACCAAAGCATGCACCGGACATGCATTTAATGAGCATCTAAATCATTTGAAAAATCAGCTCACAATCATGCCAAAATGGCTACAAAAATCTCTGCAAATCTGCACACCACACTCTCTAAAATCGGCTCAATTGCACAAGTCAATGAGCACAACCTGTGATGAATCCGCTCTCAAATCATGAGAGTCCACAAGAGTGCAAATATCCACAAAATGTCTCAACTTATGCACATGAATCTGCTAAAATTTTTAGGCCACTCACTCTTCACTGAGAGAAAATCAGAAATACACAAAACAAGAGAACAACCAAGCTCAATCCGAGCTCTTTGGATATAGCAAATCAGCTTCAAAAGCACTCTAAATCACCACAATAGGCCTACATGGTCTACATATAAATCTGGAAGAGTATGTCCGCATATGTGTACACATACACCACAATAGGCATACATGGTATGCATATCAATCTAGAAGATTATGTTTGCGTACGTGTACACATACACATGCCAAAAAACTCTTGCAATGCAAAAACATGTATGCAAAAGGACCTGCAAAAGTGGACCACCCTACTCTTTAAAGTAGACAACTCTCAAATTGTGCGAAATTTGCATAAATTTCCTTTTGCAAATTTGTAGAGCACACAAAAACAATGAGAATTCACAAGAATCAATCTTATACACTCATTCTAACTAGGAGAAATTTGATCTTCAATTTGTAGCCTATCTTACATGACCTATAGGCAACATGAGCAATGTAACTCAAAATCAGTGACGATTCTGAGAAAACTTTCTTTTGCAAATTCAAAGAGCACAAAAAATCAGTCGAGAGTTTATAAAAATCAACCTAAATTGACACCTTTTGGCAGATGAAAAAACATATCTACAAAAATGTGTTGCAGTTTTTGTTGTGTTTGTCTGCTTCCCTCTTGCTTCTTTGCCAAGCTCCCAATGGTTCTCTCCAATCGCCGGGCTCTGATACCAGTTGAAGTGTGCGAGAGAAAGTGTGTGTGTGTCTGTGTCTGTGCACCAATGGAGAAGAGAGAAGAAGAGGCAACTTGTGTTTGCAGGAGCAAAAACTCACTTTGAATATGTGTGAGCCCCTTATTCTATTATATACATGAAAGAATAAGTGAATGGATGGGCGTCTGGCCTAACCATCCACATGGGGATTTATCCCAACACATCATATCCTTGTCATAATAGCCCATGCTTGGTCTTGTTTTGCAATCAAGACCGCAAATTTGGCACATTGGGCCTCAGCATGAACATGAGCTTTTTTGTTTTTGATATTTCATTTCAACAAAAAAGATGATAAAGTAAGGGCCATATGTTCCTAAAATTTAATATTGAAAACAAGTTTTACAAATAACAATAATGTTTTTAGCTATGTGTCAATTATATAGGCTTATCAAATTATTGTCTTAAAAGTGGTGATATATCCCCCCGGCGGATTCACATGGAAAACTTATCGCAGCACGTAAGTGCAGGGGAGGAGGGTTTTTTAACAAGTTATATAAGCGTATAAGTTAGGGGCATGCCCCTAATAATTTATCTCCCAAGCTGAAAAATAAGGGAGGGGGGTATCATGTTGGGGGGGGGGGGGCTGACCCAGGTTGCTTACCTGTAACGATTGGTCACCGATGTGCTCTAGAGCTCGGATGAATTTAGGGAAAGTTTTTTATCAGGTCACACATCAAATTTTGCATCAAGCCTATCATAGATAAAGGTTGATTTGGAGCAGGTCAAGGGTTGATTTACACCACCTTTGGATGGGTCAGAATTGGAGAGAAGCTAGAGTGCAGGCTGATCAGACACATAATTTAAAAGTCAAACTAAGACACATTGAGGGTACATCTAGTGATCAATAGAAGTGGTTCCTTAGTACATTGTCAGTCACTATGCTACACACTCTTTGACTAGTTTTACTCCATTAGATCATGTGAGACCTAACTTTTATATGTAAGATAGGGGTATGATAGTTTTCTTCATTGATTGGCATATAAACGTAGAAAGGGGGGTCATATTCCCTAATATGACAGTTCTATATAGGGGTTTTATCAAAGTTGTCCGCTCGCAGGTTGGCGTCCCGTTTTGTATATAGAGTGAACCCTCGGGTATATCCCTCTTTGTGGTGTGATTTTTCTAGTTAAAATTTAAATATCTCTTGTGAAGATTTATTAGCCCTTAGTTTTGAAAGCAAAAATTTGGCCATTGTAATTAGCAATCCAAGCAATCATCCAGATTGACTATTTAGTCTTGCTTGAAAACAAAGGCTTTAACAATGTTTCTGTAAAGCAAACAAGTTATACATAATTTGGTTTACAATAGAGCACCTGAGAAATTTAATAATAAACACATCAAGTACATTTGTTTGAAATCTTTTGTCTTATGGAGTCACTCTTGAGCCATCCACATTTTTAAAATAATTTTAGCATTATCCACATTCTTGTGGACATGATACAAGAGGACACCTCCGGGTGTTACTCGGTCGCACTTGAACCCGCACACTTGAACCGATCACCATGGCATCAAAGTTCAAGTGCTCAACCAACCAAGCTAGCTCCCTTCAGTATCAAACTTTCTTTTTAATTTGTTTAACAATACTCATTTCCTTGAAAGATTAAAAAAAAAACTTTAATTGGACATTTCCTTTTCGTGTCATCAAAGTGTACATTGTAAAATTCAAAGATCCAAAGTTCTATTTTTCTTTTACCTCAAGGCCTATAGTCTCTACATCCTTCAGTGTCATTTTTAATAGAATTATGGTGTCAATCAACTCATGAAGAATATAAGCTATTTCATAAATAAGAAACTCATCCAAATGAAATTTTAAACAAAACAAAAGGAACTTCCTAACAAAGACTTACTTCAAAGGTTTCTACTCAACCAACTAGCAGTAGTTTGTCCTAGCAGGAGAAGAGCAGGAGTGGCTTACACTCTTGTTTTCTTGATATTTCATTTCAACAAAAATAATAATAAGCTAAGGGCAAACTCATAATATCTTTCACAAAGAAGAACAATTAGTAATTGAAAATATATTATGCTATGTATCAATTGTATAGGCGTGCAAAATTATCAATGTTAGAAGTTGTGACAAATCCTCCTTTGTGGTGTAAATTTCCTATAAAATAAAATATCTCTTTTGAAGATTTATTAATTCTTACTTTTGAAGGTGAAAATTTGGTAAGTGTAACTATCAATTTAAGTAAAATGCTTCTATTTTTTTGCATACATCTCGGTTGATTGTTTAGTTTGGCTTGGAAATAAAGGCCTTTTAAATTTTCCTTTAAGTCATCAATTTCAATTCGAAGGGTCAACAAACTTAATCATAATTTGGTTCGCACTGGAGGAACTTAATAATAATTAACACATGATTAAATCACATTAAGAAATGCTTGAATTCTTTGAATTGTATATGATTAAGCTCAACTAGCAACACATATTTCATTTTATAACAATCACTCATTTAAAAGGTTTCTACTCAACCAACCATACTTTTTTGTCCTAGCAGAAGCGGCCAAACTAGAAGTGACCAAGACCCACTAGCTTTGGAAAGTCCACCTCGCTCTCTCTCACTCTCTCTCTCTCCCCTCATTTTATCAGAAACATTGCCAGTTTTATCGTATCATGCAATTGAGCAGTGCATGGCTCCACATTGAATGGGACGTCACATTACAATCTAGAGTTGATCTTCTCCTACCTCATTCAAAAGAAAACCTTAATCTTGGCCACCCAAGTGCACAATCCAAATGAAAGACTACCGAAAGACATTTCCCTCTTAAGTATTAGGCCCTCAAAAACATTATGTATGATTCAACAAGAGCTATGATTGGAAATGGTGCAAACCTTTTGTAATGCTATGTCCATGCAAAGCTATAAACCCATACGTGCTTTGTGTTTTGTGTAAATGTATCTATGCTGAAGCTGTATTTTGATCATAATGATGATGATATTGGTACTGTGGATTTTGTTCGGTCTTTTGTACCTGGTCTATGTGTAATGGTGTAGTATTGAGTTCGTCTATACTCATCTTTATACACAAATAACACTGGTGACCATGATTGACTTCAAACTTTTGGTAGCTATGGAGTCGAGGTTCATGGCACTGACCACTGAGGCACAGCGGATTTCATGTATTGTCATACAAGGTCTCATGGCTTGCCTTTTCCCATCCTTCTTTCCCCATGGTAGCAGAAGCGGCTATGGGAATCCTGCCTAACCTATGACGCCACTCTGGTGGAATTGGAAGACCCATGGGTGGACATGGCATTGGAGTTTGATACGATTGAAATCACGGATACATTCACCCAAGTCGACACAACCGAATTGGGTCGGTTTGCAGACAAATGACACAGATCTGAGTCCACTCCGAAATTCCTGCAAACCGTGCCTTTTTCACCGGATCAGGCTTATGAATTAGATGGTGTCAGCCTTCCAACACCACTTTTGCCGATACTAGTGGGATTGGGCCTTGATGCAAGTGCGATCATAGTTGCGGGTACAATACCAATCGCTGCCGTAAGTCATGATCTTGGTGGGGGTGGCACCGCCGTTTTGTATCCCACTACACCGACCGGGGGACCAATTGCGGCTACGTGAGTCCCACTTGGGGGTTCAACGATCCCTATTTCGATTGGATCAAACACTTTTGGAGCTTCTCGCATGGCAGGACCGAGTGGTAAGCATCATGGTCTTAAGTACAACAAATTTGCAAAAAAATATGGTGAAGATCCGGATTCACATGTCCAATCCTTTGAAAAGCGGTATGTATTATTGGATGGCAATGGTGATGTGGTGCATAAGAAAGCAGTATTTGAAACTTCTTTGAGTGGAAAAGCATCGATGTGGCTTGCAAATATTTGGTTGATTATTTCAAAACTTTTTTTGATATTGTTGCGATGTTCTTGAAGAGATTCTGTACGAAGAAAACAACTCTACTGATGCTAGAGCGATTGCGGTTGTGCAAACATAAGAGATTTGATGTGGAAACTTACACAACTAAGTTTCGTATGTTGCTTCGACGAGTGAGAACGGCATGTCCAATAGATGAGATTGTGAATACGTATTATGTTTGGGGTTTTGGAAGAGTCTCTAAACCACATTGGTCAAATTGACTTGAAAATGCTATTATTGGAAACGAGTTATGTTGGTAGCCTAGGTGGTGGAGAGATCCTTGGATGTTCCTAGTCTTAAAAATTCTAAGAAATAGTCAATAGAAAGTGACTCCAAAGACGATACAGACACTGAATCAAAAGACGATGTGAGCTTGAAAGAGGAGGAAGATCCTCTTGCACAATCACAAAGACTAAGAAAGACAAAAAGAAGGCCCTGACGCTGGCGACACAAAAGGAAAAACCCTCAGAAGCAGAAACCTCCAAATTACATTGTACCAAATGTTCAAATGATGGTCATGCAACCAACGGCTATGCATTGAATCATCAAATGTCGTGCGACATTTGTCAGATGAAGAATCACAAAACTAGTCAATGCCGATACAATTCTCAGAACATGGCCAATTGTCAAACTCAGCAAAATAAAGCAGCCAAGTCAAGTAGCCAATGCGGTACAAGGTCTACAATAAGGACAATAGCCCATGCTCATGTAATCCTGCAAGGCACGTATAGCAGTAGTTCACAAGGTTGAGACTGTTATTGAAGCCAAGGGCTTATCAATATATTTTTCTAAGATGCATGCATGGCATGCGAATAAGATGTCAGTACGTCGACTCCATCATTCTTTATGCTTCTGCAATAACATCAACTACTCTATCCAAGAAGAATTGACGCTGATAGATGGGCTTGCCATGGTATAGATATGTAGCGGTGAGCACTTTACATCATTGGCTCTATGCACAAGGTGTAGCACAAGAGACCCAATAAAACTATGGGGACCTTCAAATTATGGACGTTGATTTGGTAGTTGAGGGGGTTATGGTCGAGAAGCAGGTCGATCAAATTTTTACCCATCAAGGTAAAAGCGATGTTCATTCTATTTGGATGATGATCATTGGCACATTGAGTGTAAGGAGGCTGCAAAATATGATCGCAAGAAAGCAGAGAAGGGAAAAGGGCCCTGTATAACCATGGTATTCATTGATTTATTAACATCAAAGGAAGTAACAATAGAAGAACCCAACTCTCCTAATCAACAAGTCCAATTGATCACTCGCTTAGGAAAGGAAATTCACCTGAGTCAAAAGGCAATTTTGAAACGTGCTAATGAAGAACAGATAATTGTCTTACCAAATGCAGTGAAATGAACGGAGCAAGAACCCGTCTTGTTACCTCAAGTTTCTTTGGAGGGAAATCCACCTAAAGACCTGGACAAGAACTCATAACCACAACTGTACCAATCGCAGACAAGAAATTGAACCATGGAAGAATAGACACGATGTTGGAATAACATGTGATGTTCTAGCTGAAGAATTAGTTAACATTGACCTTGGGACAAACCTAGTAAAGAAAATTTTCAAGTCCGATATTTGGTATGCTATGGTCAGCTACCCATTTAGATCAAGATGGGAGACATGCTCAATAAGTACTTGCTTTCAAGGAACAACTAATAAATCCATAGAAAGGACCAACAACCAATAAAATTGTACCAAAAGAAATGATTGGAAGCTTAAAGATGTTATGGCATGTTCCTTCTCTTTGCAAAAAAATGATCTCTACAGGACAATTGGACGATGAAGGTCACAACATTGCATTAAAATACTAACGGTGGAAGATCTCAAAGAGATTTTTGGTGGTTGCCAAGGAGAAAAGGCTGGTACACTCTACTTGTGTATTGTTAGCTCACAATCTTCAGCTTGTGCAACAACTAAGAAGTCAACAGTGAGGTGTGGCACTACCGGCTTGGGCATATGAGTGCCAAAGAAATGCAAATCCTTCAAACAAAGAAGCTTCTACCAGGTTTGAAAGAAGTCGACTTAGAGTTCTGTGAATATTGTGTTTATGGTAAACAAAAGAGGGTAAAAAATTTCAAAAATCAGGAAATGAAAGAAAAAACAAAAGCTGAGTTGGTTCATTCTGATGTTTGGGGTCCTGGCAAGTACACCATCACTTAGTGGCTCATTGTACTATGTAACATTCATAGACGATGCGACTAGGAAAACATGGGTTTATGTAATAAAGAATAAATCCGATGTGTTTTCCATATTTTAAAGGTGAAAAGCCTTTATGGAGAATGAAGCAGATAATAAGGTTAAATGCCTCAGATCTAACAATGGAGGCGAATATTGCAGCCAAGCTTTTGTGCTAGCAATGGCATTTGGAGGCAAAAAACAACCCCAAGGACACCTCAACAAAATGGGATTTCAAAAAGGATGAACAACATGCGGCTACATGCAGGTCTATCGCTTGAGCTTTGGATGGAAGCAAAAAGTATGTATGTGTACTTGATCAACCGGTAACCCTCAACGGCATTGGATGGGGGAGTTCCAAAGGAGGCGTGGATAGGTAAATTGGTGAATTATTCATTTCTCAAAGTGTTTGGGTGCGAGGCTTTCATGCACATAGATAGAAGCCTAAGGTCAAAGCTAGATGCAAAGTCCAAAAAGTGTTTCTTCATCGGCTAAGAAGAAGGTGACTTTGGGTATCGTCTATGGAATCTTGAAGATTGTAAAATCTTTAGAAGTAGGGATGTAATTTTCAATGAACAAAATATGTACAAAGACTACTTGGAAAGAAAACAAACAAAAGAAAAAGGTGATGAGTACATGGAGCTTGAGTATGGTGAAGACTCAAGGAGTGCAAATGGTGACAACGTACAACAACGTCAACCAAATGAGGAGCCTCAACCTATTCCTCAAAAATCTACAAGAGCAAGTAGACCTCCAGAAAGGTTTATTACTTTCTTCAACCGTCTCTTGATCTCAGAATCTAGAGAGCCAGAATGATACGAGGAAGCTATGCAAAACGAATCCAAAGAAGAATGGATAAAGAGCATGCAAGTGGAGATGGACTCATTACATTGCAACCAAACAAGGGAGTTGCCTAAATGTAAGTGGGCACTTCAGAACAAATGGGTGTACAAGTTAAAGGAAGAAGAAAAGGTACAAGTCTAGGCTTGTGGGTGGTAAAAGGGTTTTCTCAAAAGAAAGGTATTGACTTCAATGAAATATTTTCTCTTGTTGTAAAAATGAAGTCAATTAGGCTTGTCTTAAGCCTTGTGGATGCTCATGATTTAAATCTTGAGCAAATGGATATAAATATGGCATTCCCTCATGGTGACTTAGAGGAGGAAATTTACATGCTTCAGTTGAAGGGCTATGAAGTAAAAGGTAAGGAGAAAATGGTTGCAGATTAAAGAAGATCTTGTATGGTTTAAAGCAAGCATCAAGACAGTGGTACTTGAAGTTTGATCGATGGATGTTGGATCATGGATTCACAAGATGCAACAATCACTGCATCTACACAAAGAATTTGGGAGATGGGAAGTTCATCATCCGAATGTTGTATGTTGATGACATGTTGATTGCAAGTGCTAACATGCAGGACATCAAAGACCTAAAAGAGGAGCTGTCTAAGTATTTTTCAATGAAAGATTTAGGTGCTGCAAAGTAGATACTTGGTATGAAGATATCAAGGGACATGACGAAGAAGATAATAAAGCTACCTTAAGAGGATTAGATCAAGAAAGTACTAGAATGGTTTGCAATGAAAAATGCAAAAATGGTTTCTACACCTTTGGCTGGTCACTTTAAACTAACCAAGGATATGTGTCGAAAGACACAAGAGGAGATAGCCTATACATCTAAAGCTCCATATGCAATGGAAGTTGTAAGTAGGTTCATGGACAACCCAGGTAAAGAGCACTGGCAAGCTGTGAAGATGATACTTAGATATCTGAAAGACAAAACAACAAATGCTTTGTATTCTGGAGGAATTGATATTTTTCTTCAAGGGTATACTGATGCAGATATAACAGGTGACAAAGATACTCGAAGGTGCACTATTGGCTATGTCTTCACAGTGAGAGGCCCAACAGTAAGCTGGGCTTCAAAGCTACAGAAAGTGGTCTCACTTTCTACCATGGAAGCAGAGTATGTAGCAATGATAGAGGCAAGCAAAGAAATTTTGTGGCTTCACAGATTCTTAGAAGAGTTTGGATTCAAATAAGAAAATTGTGTCTTGTACACTGATAGCCAAAGTGCTATCCATATTGCAAAGAACTCAGCCTTTCATTCAAGGGCAAAGCACATTGAGGTGAGATATCACTTCATACACACACTTTTGGAAGAGAGACAACTAAAGTTAGAAAAGGTGCATACAAGTGAAAATCTTGCAGACATGTTTATAAAGTTGGTCAACAAGGAGAAGTTGAGCTTCTGCTCATCTTCAATCGGTATTCAAGGATAAGAAGCCAGTATGGAAAGAGTCACAGGTTTGGTTTGGAGACCAGTCTCCAAGTGGGAGATTGTTAAGTACGGAGCTTGATTTACCCCTTTATGGCCGGAAGGTGACTGAAAAGTGATAAAAAAACGACCGGTCGTTTAGCCGATTGGCCGGTGGCCGGTAGTCAATGAACGGTGGTCGAAAGTCAATGGCCGGTGGCCGATTTCAAAGGCAGACTTGTCTTCTCAAGGACGACAACACATGGGCGGATTGAAGAGTCCAATTTGGACTTGTTTACATAAGGGCGGCTACACACGGCTACCTCTCATGAGAGAGGGCATCCCTTTTCGCCTATAAAAGGAGGCCATTTCTACACACATTTTAGAGTGTGAAGCTAATGCAGGAGGGTGGGTGTGAGGTGGTGAGAGTGAAGAAAAGCAGAGGCTCTATTAAGGGCATAATCCCTTTGTAATCTACTTCTTGTTTGAAGTACTAAAGCCATTGAGTGGCTGCTTTCCCATGGATGTAGCCGACATTGGGTGAAACACGATATCATATGTGCTCTCTCTCTCTCTCTCTCTCTCTCTCTCTCTCTCTCTCTCTCTCTCTCTCTCTCTCTCTCTCTCTCTCTCTCTCTCTATCTACTCTATAATCTCTCGTGTGTAAAAATTTGTCTCTCTCCATTAAGTAAGCTACTCAAATATCTATTTAGCCACGTCCTATTTCCTAACAGCAACAAGCCAAGGTGAAGTAGAATTGGGCCAAGCATATATTAAAAATATGGAGAGGATCAAGGAAGGTACACGTTCCATATCAACAAGCCAATCATCTTTGTGGTGATGAGAGTTGAGCGATTGTGGCCGAACCTGTAAACATGATGGAAGGATTGATGGATAAGATAGAAGCCAAAGTCTTACAAGAAAATCACGATTTGATGGCTATTTGTACGGTGATTATCGAATCCATTCAAACTCATTATGTGGATAATGTCCCGACCAAACAATGGTGGGCAAAAGCGGAGTTAAGTCTTATTAGTGATTCTAGAATTGATAAAAGAGAGTAAATCTGAATCTGAAGTGATGAAGTGGAAAGAGTTATTGCAGTAGAAACGTGAATTTGAGAAGCAGTTGAACAAGATCTTGCAAGTCAAGGAGGATGCAATCCAAGAAGTTAACTTGCGGACACCTGATAAACCCAAACCTGTTAAGATTTATGCGAATTTGGATGAATCTTTTTGAACGGATTTGATCAAACTAGTGACGAAGTTTATGGATGTGTTCAAATGGGATTATTTGGATATGAAAGGTTAGATTCATTGTTCCAATTGATAATTTGGAATGGATCTCACAGATTGTGGTGATTTTAAAAAAAGAAGAAGCTATGGATCTATGTTGACTATTGAAAGTTAAATGCGGCTACAATACTGGATCCTTCTCCACTCTTGTATTTGGATTCTACTTTGAATAAGGTGTTCGGTCAGCAGATGTACTCTTTGCAGATGGGTACAATGGGTACAAGCAAGTCCAAATGGCAGTCATAGATCAACCAAAGACTACATGCATAATAGCATGGGGAGTCTTTGCCTACACAGTGATGTGGTTTGGATTGAGGAATGCACCCATTACTTTTTAAAGAGATATGCATCAAATATTTGGTACGTACATCATTGATTTTATGCACATTTTTTTGGACGATTTCTCCATTTTTGGAGAATTTTTGAAGCATTTGCATCATTTACAACTTTGTTTCAAAAAATATAGAGAAACCAAATTGAGTCTTAATCTAATGAAATGTCAACGGGCACTGGCAAGAACAAAACCAACATTTGCAGCCATATTGACACAAAGGCAGCAACTATCTGAGCTGACTGCACAAAAGTAGGAGTTGTTAGAGAGATCGGAGGATATGGAAAAGTGAATGCATTGGGATGAGTCTTGTGCCATTTCTTAGGAATAATGCAAGGATCGGGCTTGACAACAGGCTTGTGAGGCTTTGGAAATAGTCAATGCAATGGAGGAATGGCAAGCAGAGTTTTCTTGAAGTGTTTCAGAGGAATTGACAAGGCATCGAGCGGACTACTGCCTCAAACTAGCTTACTAGAAGGCCATCTCTAAATTGCTTCCCCTAACCGAAGATGATATGGATGTGCAATGGTGTCCCTGTTGAGGAGGACATCCAAGTGCATTGGGGGGGGGGGGGGAATCAAGAAATGGCAAACGGCTCTTAGGCCTCTCCATAGAGTTCTAGCACTACCCACACCGGATGGTCAATCGAGTGGGTCATCTCTCGTGTCGACGGATCCGGGTAAGAAAAAGGCTCATGATTTTGACCCAATTTTGCAGAGAGTTGTTTTTAAAAACCTTGTTTCTAATGCAGAGAATACTAATTGGTTGCAAAACATGTAAATGGCACTTCAACCGATGGAGGTGGAAACTCTAAAAACCCAATTGATGTTGAGCAAGGAGGAGAAGGAACATCTACGAGAGGGAATGACTCAACAGAAGAGCAGCGTGGTGAAATGTAAAGCTCTTTTTTGATGTACTACTTTTTGCATAAATCAATGTGCTAATTCTCCAAGTCTTTATAATCCTCTGGCTCCACCTTGGTGGAATTAACATGTCAGCAACACTATTCAAATTATCAAGATTTTGCTACCTTGTGGCCCTATGTCAACCCTAACCTGCCTTCCCCCTTTCCCTTTGCATCTTGATTCTTCTAATGGGGACTAGTTTCTTTGTATGTGGGATGAGGTCCTCCGTGTGTGCCAAATTTAGACCACCAAAAACCTCAATGAATGTATGAACTGGTAGGAGTGCTGATTGGAAACGATGCGCCCTTTTGTACTGTTATGTCCATGCGAAGCTATAAAGCCAGACGTGTTGTGTGTTCTATGTAATTGTAACTATGATGAAGCTGTATTCTGATGATAATAATGATGATACTAGTACTGTGGATTTTGCTCGATCTTCTGTACCTTATCTATATGTAATGGTGCAATATTGAACTTTTTCTGTAGTCATTGTTTATGCACGGATAACATTAAGGCCTTTTGTTTTGGCTTTCTAAAACAAGATTTAGTGAAGAATGGAGTTAACCATACATTTGATGTGAAGTATTTTGTTGATTTTTTTGATAGTTCAACTTGTAAAAGAGTCCTTTCATATTTAAGAGCCTCATATTAATCCATTTCATTAACACTAGTTTTGTACCAAATTAAAACATTTGAGTGTCCTTTTTTGACGATTTGAATAAAAAACAAGGTGAAAATTCATTATGGCCTACATAAGGCTATTGAGAAGAGGCCCTGTGATGGTGCGAGGCTCTTCACAAAAGCGTGATTGTGGTGTGATTGGTTTGATCAGTTGTGGTGTAGCGATGGCTCCTATGCGTCTCGTGGTGATGGAATGGCTAGGCTCCCCCCATATCCGGCAGCTTCTCTTTTGGTTGGTCTATGGTTTTTTTTTTTGGAGGGTAGCTCCCTGATATCTCATTATGTCCAATCTTGGGGGGGGATATCATTTGGGAGTGGCAATCCTTGTGGTTTTTGTGGCAGCCCCTGGATGTTATGTTTATGTTGTGATCGTCTTTTTGGATTTGTATGACTCTGATGGTACCCTAGCTTGGATTGAGCAGGTTTCTTTGTAATTGTTTTGGGAATTTTACTTTTATAAACACTCACATCATGTGAGTTTTGCCCAAAAAAAATAAAAAATAATAATAAAAGGATTCTTTTGTGAGAGAAAAAATAAAATGTAACACTAATATTTTAAAACATGTGGTATCACAATAAAATATTATGTTTAAAAAAAAAAAGTTGTAACAATGATTTAAATTACAATATATTCCAAAAGCATAAAAAATTAATGTTTGACACAATCCTGAATGCCCCTCTTTAAAGAGACAGATACAAAGAATGTCAACACCCTCTCACAAAGGCTTAAAAGAACTAGTTTTTAAAAAGTTTATTATCATTAGCTTGTCATTAGCTTTATTCAATGGTCCATAGATGCACCCAAAATCCAACACTTCACTAAGGATTACTTATGTAGTCCAAAAATCCTTTTGAAGATCTTCTATATCTTTCAATAAAATGGACCTATAAAGGGTGCTCTCACAAAATTGCATGTGATCTTTTGAAGAATAGGTATTATATAATAGGAAAAAATAGTGAGAAAAGGAATAGTACATTCAATAGTTATAGGATTTCTATATATTTTTACAAGTCACCTAATGGAAAATAACTTTGGGGCTGTATTAAATTGTGTGAAGAGCTTTATGTGTCCAATAAACAACTTTCATGCATTTATGCATTTGAGCATGCTTGAAATAAAAATGCTATTCATATAATTTAGAGTTGCATCATGCTATAGAGACATGTATGATATCTAAGCAATACTTCCCAAAATCTATTTGAGTTACCTTTCAAATCATTATCTTTATATTGCCTTCCACGTGTCTACAACATTTTGGAGAAGAAAGCTTCTAGAGAAAGACATAGATTGTATGGCAATAAATTTGTATTCTAGAAGATATAGTTTGTAAGGCTACAAATTTGTATTTCTAGAATACATACTTATTGTATGGCCATAAATTTGTATTCTAGAAGCTATAAATCATCTCAATACCACAAATAAATTTGTGATCTTTGATCGTCGATATCGTGGATGTCACCAAATATGAAAGGCACATGATGTCGAAAGTTTGCCATTCATACCTTCTATAACAAGCAATCACATCACGAGGCTCATGAAGACACAGATGATGAGTAGGGTTGATCTGCTAGGAAACAAAATATATTCTCAAAGAAAATCTCTGAAATTTGAAGGCAAGGATGCCCTCAACCATTTGGTTGATGGTCATCAAGCCACCAAAGAATTTAGTCCCTAAACATTGTTTTTGGACTACATAAGTAGTCCTGACTCCTTAGTAAAGGGTTGGATTTTGGGTGCATATTTGGACCATTGGATAAATCTTGCGGATTAGTGCCACTTGGCAAGCTAATAATGATAAACTTCCTTTTCTGCTCTCTTTTGTAGGTGTTGGGGAGAGCATGTTGACATTTGTTTACCTCTTTCCCATCAATTTCACATTTTTTTTTTAGAAAAAAATATTTTCTACTTTGCAGAACTCACAATCGAGAGTGGATTATATTAGCAACCCAAAAGAATTACAATTACTAGTCATGCTCGTGTCGACCCATGATCTCTTCCGACAAACCTCAATACATCGGCTAATAGGAAGGCCACCCCATGACAAAAGTATTTCTTACAATGCTTCCAATTATTTTTCCATCCATCATTTTGTAATCTTTTGTAATATATTGTAATCTAAATAGTACATTGTTACATGTCTTTTTAATAATCTAATATTTTATTGTAACAACAAATGTTTTAAAATGCTAATGTCACTTTCTCATTTTTCTCTCTCACAAATAACTATAGTTATAAAAGCCCTCAAGAGCCTTATGTAGGCCATAGTGAACTTTTTCCTCCTCCTTTAAAAAAAATAAATAAAATAATCAACTTTTGACTCTAATTATGTCGACAAAAGAATTTATAGAATTCATCCTTTCAAAGACAATGATGGATATACACTTGCTTATTACACGTGAGACCCACATTTTTTCTTTATGTCACTGGGGAAAACTACTAATGATAGCGTAGGTTTCAGCAATCTCATTTGTCTCTAACAATGAGAACGACATTTTCTCTTTCTTTATGGACATAATTAATGGTTGCTAGTGAAACCCCATTAATAATAGAGTTTACCAATCTTAATTTCTCCACCACTCAGCGTTAATTCAACTAGAAATTGAGCCAATTTGATATAATTTGTGCGATGTATGGATGACACTTGTCTTCATCGACTAATATTGGATTTTTTAAAGATAAACAAGGTGAGGAGCAAGGGGTACCAGCTTGGGAAAATCCTAAAAAAGATGAAATCTAATATGATACTTCTTGGCAGGGAAAATTCGAGATGCACATTGGCGTTTCGAAACAATATAATGAAATGGATCAATGTGAAGCTCTTAAGTAAAAGGACTCTTTCACAAACTAAAATATCAAAGATAATTTTGGTTGACTTCCAAAAACAATTCAATAAAATGGACAATACTAGGCTCTTATATGAAAAAACTCTTTTACAAACTAAATATCAAGCGAAAAATTCCAATCACCGTCCAATGTAAGCCAAACTCTCTTTTGTACTAAGACTTGTTTTAAAAAAGCAAAAATAAAAATAATTTTTATTTAAGTAGAAATTGATAAGCAATACTTGTAAGCTTGCCCTTTAGACAGGGCAAAAACATAATGAGACTTGAGAGGTAACATATTCAGACACTTAGGGGTCCCCGTTGGGGAAGGAATTACACACAAGACAACTTGTGATTGGGTGCAGGACAAAGTTAAGAAGAAAATGAAATGGTGGGAATTCATCCTGACTCCTTTCCACTACAGAGCTTCGATAATCAATACCTTCTTCTTCCCGTATATAAACTTCATGTCACCATTCTTGCAACTATCCCAAAAAAATTGCAGCTCCTTTTTGAAGCAAAGAATTTTTGTGGAGAAACAAACTGACTTCAGGCAGACTGTGGCAATGTGGAAAATGGGAGGCTATCGCTAAACCGAAAGCTCAAGGTCGACTGGGCATCCTGGACTGTGTCACTAATGATTTGGCCTTATGTGCTAATTTTTTTTGCACCCTTGCCTGCTCCGAAGAGAGCTGGGCTTGTATGGCAAGAGAAATGGTAATCAAAGCCCGCATGAGGTCTAAAGGTCTAAAGGCGGCTCATGCACCAAACTCAGCTTACACAATAGACTTCACCCCCCCCCCCCCCCCCCCCAACCCCCGCCCCCCCCCCCCCCCCAGTGTCAAGTTTCAATTAGGTGGTTTTAATAAGAAATTTATTGAAAAATGGTGTAAAGCCACTGATGCACTCATTTGGAAGGAAGAGACCAGGGACTGGAAGGGTACAACTAGACACTGGTCTCCTTGGGGCCCTATTGTGGAAGACTTGGGCCTTGATAACCATTGGATTGAAATAGCCAAGAGTCTCAATAATAAACCTTGGATTCTTCTTGGGACTATCAAAAAGGGGATTGGCAATCCTTGGAGCAGCTTAAGCTATGCTGCAATGTCTCACTTCAAGAGGATATCCTCATCGAAAGACTTTTTGGAAAAATCTCACACCTAACCCTTCCTCCCTACTCCACACCGCTGCATTCAAAAGCTTGGAAGTGGCCTAGAGAAGGCTTGTTTTGCTCGCCCAAAACTAAATCAATTTATGAAAAGCTTTGCTATTCAAAGGCTTGGATTGAATACCTGAACATGATCTAGTTTAAAAAGTGGGATGCAAACAAATGGTCTCAAGTAGTGGGAAACATATGGAAAGCCAAATGCGAAGAGAAGGACAAAGTGTTCCTTTGGAAGGTTCATTTTGGATTTATGCCAACCAGAGAGAAGGAAAAAGCAAGAGGGCTAGTCGAAGGTACTTGTGTCAGATGCAAGCACCCGAATGAAACCCTCACGCACTTGTTCTGGGAATGTCGAGAAATCAAAAACTTGACGAGCACTGTCTATAGATGGGTGTTCATCCATCTGGAAACTCCCGTCTTCAGACGTGGCCTTGCTATGGCTCTAGGTGCATTGACAATGTGGATCTATTGACTGACATATGCATATTAAGAGCGCCAATACTGCGGGCAATATGGCTATCCAGAAATGGGTTACTCTTTCAAAGGAAGTGTGAGTCTCATGGCTATTCAGAAATGCGTTACTCTTCAAAAAAAGTGTGAGCCTCTGGACACAAATTCTATTCTAGAGTGATGCTAGTGGAATCTCCTGTGTAGAAGGAATAAAAATTGCAAGCCTAACAAGAGTAGTCGAGGAGGTGCATCCCGTATGGTGTATTTTTTATATATAAGCTCCATATGCAAAGGATATGCCAAGGCTATTTGTTATTTTTTTGAGATTAATGCAATCCAAGCTCAATTAAGCACTTTAAAAATAGAAATAAAAATAATGAGACTTTGTAAAAGCCCCATTTGGAGCATGCACCTTTCAGTCTTGTGAATGCACCGCTTAGGTTTAGAACAAGTGAAAGGGTCACAATGGCTTTCAAAAACAATAAGAAAGTGATAAAATTGTTAGGTTGAATTAAACTGGTATCAGTGTTTGGGAAAGGATAGCTTCAGCTTAGTCTTGAGCCGATTGAAAATCGAGACTAGCTAACTGCAAACCATGATAAATGAAAGAAAAATCGATAAAATATGTGAGAAAGTCGTTCAAAAATTTTATAAATCTCAAAATTTCTGCTAGTATTTTTAATTTTCTTCTTTGTGAGGAAGAAACTCGATCAGCACAGCTGCTTAATAAAAGAGACTTTCTCTAACATTAACACTGACTGGAATCAAGCTAAAAAAATGCAAGAAATGTAAAACCATGTGAAGTTGTGAAATGAAAAGAACTAATTAATATATATGTGTGTGTATAGAATTTATTAGAATTATGCAAAGTAAAGCTTCACTTTAGCATTCTAAAATAATAGAATGCAAAAAAAAATGTGTATGTGTGTGTAAAATTTACTAAAATTTATGCAAGGTGAAGCTTCACTTTAGCATTCTAAAACCATAGAATTCAAGAAAAGTAAAGACATGTCGATGTGAAAGGAAAGGTAAGTCTCCATCATGTCACGATGTGAAATAAAAGGAGTTTCGCTAACCCATCACAACACTAAGGATTTCTTTTAGAAAGCCAAATATGAGTAATTTACTATTCAGATAATTCAACATGTGCTAACATATAGACCTTGTGGGCTACACCGAATTTGAACGAAATGAGAATGCTTACTACTCACATCTAAAAACCATAGTTTTTAAGCCACGCTATGAGCACACGTCATGTACAATAGGGACTTTGGAGGGCGAGGGTGTGATGCTTTAGTCGTCAAAAATTTCCTTTTTCTTTTTTGGACTACATAAGTAGTCCTTTGTAAAGAGTAGGATTTGGGTGCATCTTTAGACCATTGGATAAAGCTTCCACATTAGTGCCACACTGGAAGCTAATGATAATAATTTTTTGTTATTATTTCTTTTAAGCTCTTGTGAGAGGGTGTTGACATTTGTGTGCCTCTCTTTTTAAAGAGGGGCATTGAGTATTATGTCAAACATTATTTTTTATATTCTTTAAAAATATATTAATTTAAATAGTTTATTGTTATATTTTTTTTCAAGAAAACATAAAATATATTAGTGATATCATATGCTTTAAAATACTACAGTCACTTTCTATTTCTCTCTCTTAAAGAAGCCTCTTATTATGAAATTCTTCTAGATAGCTTTCTGTAGGCCATAGTGAATTTTTACCTTGTTTTTTCTTCCTTGATCGACAACCAAGGAGTTCAGATCAACAACCCTGACTAGATGGGCAAAGTTATGTAAGATCATCTCAACCTAAGCCTACCTGTGGATCATGTGCATTGAAATTGAAACATGGATTTGAACTAAAGGCATGATCAAGGATAGGTCAGATCGTCGGGCTAAGCGAGCAAGTCTTGAGCACACATCCTCTATGGAAAAGAGTGGTCGGAGGAAAAAAATGGAGCTCAATTTCTAGACCCGTAATGAAACGTACGACCTCATGTCCTCGGACACAACCATGGTGCAGGGGATTTTCACCACGAGTCAGATAGAGCTTGAACCCATGACCCCACACACAAAACAATATGCATGCTAACAAGGAGCCCCAATCTTTTTTTTTTTCCAAAACTCACAATTGTGAGTGAATTATATTAATCAACCCAAAAAATTACAATGTCTTGTCATGCTCGTGTTGAGCCATAACATCATCCAAGGACCATAATTACATCAGCAACGATCCCAACCAACTCGCCCCCTTATCCTTGATACAAAAGCTCCATTATCATGTTCTTCTGAGATCTTTTAATTACCGATAGCCAAGATTTTTCCCCATCCTAGGCATACCCTCTGATGACATCAAGGCACAAGTAGTCCTAGACCAATCCTCCAAGTGTTGCTTGCACTCGAGCGTCCAAATTAGCACTTTGCTTTCTTGTATAATTTCTGCAAAGCTTGCCACCTCAAGACCTCCTTCAAACACACGGCGGTTCCTCGTCTGCCATACATTATGCAAGAAGAAGTACCTGACAATTTGAGTACAGATGAGGATGGTAGGACCACCTGAATTCTTCCCTCCAAGGAATAGATCAGTCTTGTAAAAACCAATTTTCCATGTTCTTTGGACCTATTTACATATTTTACCTATGAGGCCTTTGATAGTTGGGCAATCCATGAAGAGGTGGGCAATCTTCACTAGCCAACCAGCACCCCAAGCATCGATATGACCCAATCCCTCTTTCTTGAATCTTCACCCCCGTCGGTAGAGCACCCCAAATTACCTTCCATAAAAATACCTTCACGTGTTGCGGAACCTTTGGCTTCCAGATGTTCTCCATTACTTGCTCCCACCTTTCCTCCGACCATTTTTTTTTCCATATCTTGTTGAGGGGGCTAGACCAATTCTTCTTTTGCATCATTATATGGTAAATGTCTTTTGTATGGGGTTTCCCTAAGAGATTGCTTCCAGTCAAACTCCAAATCATAGATAGGCATCACTAAATTGTCAAGCTCTTTCCTCACTTTGTGGACCAGCAAGACCTCCAAGCTATTCAGTTGGAACTGGGTAGCCAGGAGATCAATGGTTTTCCAACTCTTGTTGTCCCTGTCCCAGAAGTGCCCCAATCGATTCAAACCCTTATTATTCAGCTTCCTGGCTGTCTCTATCCAATAGGGAATTTGTGGCGGATCTACAACTTTGGAAAGCCAAGGGGACCAATGCAAAATGGAGTTCTTGAAGTATCTGGTTTTTTCCCTCCACTTCAAGACTCTTGCTGCTCTATTGCATTTTCTTACCAATTCTCCTGAGCTGCCCCCCAATCTTAGGGTAGTCCACGTCGGGGCTAACAGCTTGTCATGAACCTCCACCCCTCTCCACTTTCCACCTTTTGAACCAAGTTGAGCTGCTTCTATCATATCTTTGATCATGATAGCCCAAACTTGATCCTGTTTAGCCAAGGAAATAACAAATTTGGTGCAGCAAGCTTTTGCATGGGTCACAGGGTTCAGAATTCCCATGCCTCCTTGATTAACCGGCCGAGCAACTGATTCCCAACGGGCCCATTGCCATGGCCTAGAGGATTTCGTGTTGTTTTTCCATAAAAACCTTTTCACTGGTTTTAAGAACTCTTTCCAGTGACACTTAGCCATCTTGAGAAGCGGGCTAGTGAAGGCAATATAAGGAAGCATAAAGGCATTTATCACTTTTATCCAACTTGAGAAAGGGAGAAGAGCATACTCCCACCTACTTATTTTTGTTTTGATTTTTTCTAGCACCCACTCAAATCTTTGCTTGTGAGTTACATCCACCCCCAAGGGGGCTCCCAAATGTCTGAAGATATTCCCTTTTGTGACAATCTCCCCCGACCAGTCAGAAGGGTTTCCTGGCAACTCCAAGCTGTGCAACTCCCCTCGTTCCACACTAGCTTTGAGCTTTGTGATCAAAGGATGTGATCCTATGGCGAATAGCAGGGGGGCCAGAGGGCATCCCTGCTTAATAGACCTTTTGACCTCAAAAGAGCCCACAATTCTGTCGTTGAATAGGATCTCTGACTAGCGCCCAACTCCCAGTACACTTACCAGTCTCAACATAAGCGCGGCCCAAGGCCCAAAGCTTCCATGACAGCTTTTATATATGTCCATGTTATTCTGTCATAAGCCTTATCCAGGTCCAACTGTAGCAGTACACACTCTTGCTTTGTGACAGTTGCATACTCGATGCCAACCATTGCTGCCAAGATGTTATCTTAAATGGACCTTCCTTTGATGAACACATGCTGATGGGGAGAGATGATCTTGGTTAGTAAGGGGGCTAGTCTGAGGGCTACAGCTTTAGCAATAATTTTTTAGGCCACCGACATCATCGTTATAGGGCGCCAGTGTTTCAGTTGAGAACAACATATTTGTTTGGGGATGGGTTTGATAAGCCCTCTCTTTACACTTATCTCCAATGACCCTTCGACAATGGCTTTATTGGCCAACCTTGTGATTGGGACCTTGAGATTATCCCAAAATTCTCTAAAGAATTCCACCGTCATCCAATCCCAACCAGGGGACTTTTCCTTGCCAAGGGCTTGCAATGCTAGTGAACATTCATCCTCGAAAAATGCCCTTTCCAAGAAATTAGCTTCCGCGTGGGGAATCTTCTTCTTGACACTCTGAAGTAAGGACCCTCTGGCTTCTTCCACTTCTTGGGACTGGATCTCTGGCCGTCCAATGATTTGACTAAGATAGCTCAGTATCAGACCAACCATCTCATCCTGGTTATGAAATGTTGTCCCTTTCTCATCATCGAGCCAAGGAGCCCCAATCTTATTTGCTGCTAATTTGTAGTCAAATATTATTTTGGAGCATGTTCGGTTCCAGCATGAATCAAGCAAGGATGGAACATGTTAAAAATGCATGTGCAGTCTGTTGAACCCAACCTAATATAATATAGTGATCCCTTTCTCTCGGAATGTAGTAAAAATGTATCTATAAAGAAAGACAAATATATATACAAATGTAGGCACGATCTATTAAGCAAAAAATTAATTCTCTCTCTCTCTCCCTCTCTATATAAAATCCATCGTGCACCCACAACAATTACCCCCCCCCCCCAAAAAAAAAAAAAAAACACACACACACACACACATGAAAGGCCTCATGAGATAAGGGGGAAGTAGGAAAGTGGAAAGGGGTAGCCATGACGGTTTACGGTTGAGGGTGGGGGGGCTTTTGCAAAAAGGATGATGGCAACAAGCTGTATACATTTGCCTTTGAATTTCCAAATTTGCTGGGAATCTCAGGCATGAAATAATGGGATTTTACATAAATATTTATTATTTACAAAAAAAGTGCTCGCTTGACAATTGCATTAATCACAAAAAGTTACAAATAGCCTCAACATATCCTTTGCACAAGGAACTCCATAAAAAATACATCGCAGGGGACACACCTCCACAACTTATCTTACTTGTTAAGATTGCAATTTTTATTTCTTCTACAGATGAGATTCCACTAGCATGACTCCAGAATAGAATTTGTGTCAAGAGGCTCACACTTATTTTGAAAAAGTAACACATTTCTACACTGCCATACTACCCTCAATACTATCGCTCTTACTATGCATATGCCAGTCAATAGATCCTCATTATCAATGCGTATAAAGTCCACAACAAGGTTGCGTCTAAAGAAGGGAGTTTCTAGATGAGTGTACACCCACCTGCAGATAATGCCCGTGAAGTTAATGCCTCCAGAATAGAATTTGTGCCAAGAGGCTCACACTTATTTTGAAAAAGTAACACATTTCTACACTGCCATACTACCCTCAATACTGTCGCTCTTACTATGCATATGCCAGTCAATAGATCCTCATTATCAATGCGTATAAAGTCCACAACAAGGTTGCGTCTAAAGAAGGGAGTTTCTAGATGAGTGTACACCCACCTGCAGATAATGCCCGTGAAGTTTTTGGTTTTGGGGCATCCCCATAATAGGTGTGTGAGGGTTCATTCGGGAGCTTGCATCTAGCACAAGCACCTTCAGCTAGCCCTCTTGCTATTGCCTTATCTCTGGTTGGCATGAATCCAAAAGAACCTTCCAAAGGAAGGCTTGTCTCTTTCTTCACATTTGGCCTTCCATATGTTTCCAACTACTTGAGAATATTTGTTTGCATCCTAATTTTTAGACCAGATCTTGTTGAGGTGTTCAATCCAAGCCTCTGAAGAGCAAATATTTTCACATATCAATTTAGCTTAAGATGCTCCAAAGAATGCCAATCCCCTTGTTGATAGTCCCAAAAAGAATCCAAGGTGACAAATCCCTTATTATTAAGATTCCTAGCTAATTTCAATCCAATGGTTATTAAGGCCCAAGGCTTCCACAAAAGGGACCCAAGGCGATCGGTGTCTTGCCGTATCCTTCCAGTACATGGTCTCTTCCTTCCACATGAGCGCATTAGCGGTTTTACAACATTTTTCAATAAATTTCCCAGTAAAACCCCCTAATTGAAACCTTACACCATAGGGGGGGAAAAGTCTGTTGTGTATGCTTAGGTTGGAACATGAGCAACCTTTAGACTTCATGCGAGCTTCCATTACCATTTCCATTTCCATAGAGACCTATCCCTCTTCAAAGCTGGCAAGGGTGCATAAAAATTTAGCACATAAAGCCACATCATGCATGACAAGGTCAAGGATGCCAAATCCACCTAGAGCTTTTGGTTTAGCCATAGCCTCCCATTTTTGCCATTTCCACAGTCTACCTGCATTCAATTTATTTCTCCACAAGAATTCCTTGATTGGCTTCAAAAAGGAGTTCCAATTTTTTTGGGATAATTGCAAAGAATGGTGACATGAAGGTTATATACAGAATGAAGAATGTATTAATTATCAACGCATTGCAATGGAAAGGAGTTAGTATGAACTCCCAATGCTTCATTTTCTTCTTGATTTTATCTTGAACCCAGTCATATGTTGTCTTGTGTGTAATACCTTCCCCAATGGGAACCCCTAAGTGTTGAAGATGTTACCTCTCTTAACAACCTCACCGGTCCATCATGAGGGAGCAAAATTATCTTCTTCAGACAAGGAAATAAGTCTTGATTTTTCTATGTTACACTCAGACCCTGACATTGTGGCAAACACGTGGACAATCTCCAAGGATTTTCTAACATTATTTTCTTCCACTTGGAGGGAGAGTAAAGAGTCATTAGCAAACATGTTTTTTTTTTTGTTGCAAAACTCACAATTGTGAGTGGATAGTATTAAGAACAGAAATATATACCAATTCTCAAGCTCAGACTGAGCCTTGAGGGTCAAAGGATTACAAGTTATCTGCTTGGCAGAGAAACCACTCCTCCTCACTGGCTTTACTTATTACAAGATGTTATGTATTGTTCTAGACCAGTCTTCTGAAGCTTGTTTGCTTCCAAACATGTGGATCATCACTCTTCTCTCTTGCATGATTTCACAAAAGCTTGCCACAGCTAGATCCCCCTCAAACACGCGGCGGTTCCTTGCTTGCCAAATATGGTGCAAGAAGTAGTACCTGATTATTTGAGTGCAGACGAGAAGAGCAGGACTTACTACCAAAGAACAAATCATTCTTGAAGAACTTAATTTGCCATGTCCTTTGAATTCACTTGCATATTTTCCCAGCCATGCCCCTGATTTCCTGGCATCCCATGAAAAGGTGGGCTAGGTCTTCACTGGCAATTCTGCACCCCGAGCAACAATTGGGCCCGATGCCTCCCTCTTGTATCTTTACGCCCATCATCATAGCATCCCACATCACTTTCCATAGAAATATCTTCATATATTGAGGCCATCTTGGCTTCCAGATGTTCTCCATGACTCCCTCCCACCGTTTTTCCATCCTGTGCCTCTTCCATAATATGTTGAGGGGCTACACCAATTAGCCTCGTGCACTAATGCATGGTAAATGCCTTTAGAGTGTGGTTTCCAAAACAGGCTACTTCCGGGCCATCTCCAAGCATCCCATTCATAGTTGGATTCACAAATTGGCATCACCACCTTATCAAGCTCTTTAATCACCCTATAGACTAAAGAGTCAACAGTTTTCCAGCACTTCCTATTGCCATCCCAGAATTGCGAAGGAGTACGAGCGGAAGTGTGACGTGAGAGAGAGTGCGAGAAGAAGAGCACGACGATATGGTGAACTCGCTCTATTGTAATGTGTAGAGCATAGTGAGTTCTTATTAGGTTTTTACAAAAGAATATGTGTACATACCTGGCTGCCCGCCCACTTACCTGGGCGACCACATTGGGCTTTATACCCCAACAACCTCCCACTTAAAGTCCAATGTGGTACTTTAAGTGTGAGAGAAGCTAATATACAAGAGATGTAGAGAAGTGATGTACTACCCTACACCTAACTGCTTGTGAAAATGCGCAAAGCTCTCTGACGGAAGTCCTTTTGTAAGTAGATCAGCAGGATTTTCTATGGTGTGAACTTTGACAAGCTGAAGTTGCTTATCCTCAAGCATTTCCCTGATGAAATGATACTTCACATCCACATGCTTTGTCTTTGAGTGATAAACTGGATTGCGAGCCAATTGTATAGCACTTTGACTATCACAATATAACACAGGCATCTCTTCTTTGATTCCCAAATATGTTACTAGTCGATTAAGCCAAATTGATTCTTTGCATGCCTCTGATGCTGCAACATATTCAGCCTCTGTAGTAGACTGAGTAACACAATCTTGTAATCTAGACCGCCATGATACTGCTCCACCAGCCAATGTAAAGACATACCCTGACGTAGACCTTCGGTTGTCTAAGTCACCTGCATAATCTGAGTCTATAAAACCCTTTACACTTAGCTCCTGACTCCCATAGCATATACACATACTCTTTGTAGCTTTCAGGTATCTCAATATTCCTTTCACTGCCTCCCAATGTTTCTTGCCTGGGTTTGACATGTATCGACTTACTACTCCCACTGCAAATGCAATGTCTGGGCGAGTAGCAATCATTGCATACATTAAACTACCCACTGCAGACGCATATGTAATCTTATCCATTTCATCCTGTTCTTCCTCAGACACAGGACAATCTTGTTTGCTAAGTTTCACATATGGTGGCAATGGAACACTCAATGCCTTTCCCTTCTCCATATTGAAACGTTGCAAAACCTTGTCAATATACTCTGTTTGAGATAACCAAATCAACTTCTTTGATCTGTCTCTCTCAATGCGCATACCAAGTATATGACTTGCCTCACCCATGTCTTTCATGTCAAACGATTTTGCCATCTTTGACTTCAAAGTTGAAATTTCTTCCAAGTGCTTGCCAGCAATCAACATGTCATCCACATACAAAATAAGGATCAGCCAACTACCATCCTTAGCCTTCTTTGTATATAAACAGTGATCGAACTCACTACGTTTGTAGCCTTGAGAAAGCATAAACTTGTGGAACTTATGGTACCATGCCCTCGGTGATTGTTTTAAGCCATAAAGACTCTTTAACAACTGGCATACCAAATCTTCCTTGCCTTTCTCAACAAACCCTTCTGGCTGCTGCATGTAACTTTCCACATCTAAATCACCATGCAAGAACGCTGTCTTGACATCCATTTGGTGCAACACCAAATCTAATATGGCAACCAATGCAAGAAAGCATCTCAATGTAGTCATCTTGACTACCGGAGAGAAGACTTCATCAAAGTCAATGCCTTGTTCTTGCTTAAAGCCCTTGGCAACAAGCCTTGCTTTGTACTTTGGCTGACTATCATGAGCGATGATCTTATACCTGTAAACCCATTTACAAGGTAGAGCCTTTTTGACCTGTGGTAATTTAACTAGCTTCCATGTCTGGTTTTTATGCAGAGCTGTCATCTCTGACTGCATGGCCAATTGCCAATTCCCGGAGTCCTTCATTTGCACTGCTTCCTTGTAACATGAAGGCTCATTGCAATCAGTCAACATGACATAGTTCATAGATGGAACAAACCTATCAGGAGGTCGCGTGACACGTCCAGATCTACGCACAATAGGTGGCTCAGGCTCAGCCACAACCTGTGGTTCCAATCTATCATGTTCTTGCTCCTCTTGAGCCCTGACATTTTGTCTTGCACGTGCAGGTCCATCTTCTTGGAAGACAACTCTTCTAATCTCCTCAACCCTCTCTGGTTTAGAATGTTATTTGGATTCATTAAAATGAACATCATTGCTACGGATAACCTTTCTGGATTCGGGATCCCAAAGTCTGTACCCCATCTCACCAGAATTACCATAGCCTAGAAAGATGCACTTTCTACTCTTTGGCTCAAGTTTGTTCCTAAATTCCTTTGGAACGTGAGTATATGCCTCACAGCCAAAGACTCTGAGATGCTTGTATGAGGGCATTTTGCCTGACCATACCATCTTTGGCACTGAATCCTTCTGCAAAACCTTACTAGGAGATCTATTTATAAGATGAACAGCTGTTGATACAGCTTCAGCCCAAAACCCATTTGGCAGCTGTGCATTAGACAACATACTTCTGACCTTCTCTTGTATGGTCCTATTCATCCTCTCAGCAACACCATTTTGAGGAGGATTGTAAGGAGCAGTAAGTTCACGTTTTATACCTTTTGACTCACAAAAGTCCTGAAAGGCCTTTGAAACATACTCTCTACCATTGTCAGTGCGTAAGCATTTAAGCTTCTTGCCACTCTGATTCTCCACAAGTGTCACAAACGTTTTGAAAACACTAAACGCTTCATCCTTGTGCTTGAGAAAGTAAACCCATACTTTCCTCGAGTAATCATCTATAAATGTCATAAAGTAAGAAGCTCCCCCTAGAGATAGGTTAGGCATAGGTCCACACAAATCACTATGAACAAGTGCCAATTGTGTATCTCTTCTACTGCTTCTATGCTTATGTGGCTGCTGTGTTTGCTTACCATACAGACAATGTTCACAGAATTCAAAATCATTAAATGAAAAGCTAGGAAAATAACCAGAACGAGACAAGATTTCCATTCCCTTCTTGGACATATGTCCTAGCCGGCTATGCCACAAAGAAACGTTCGGCTACTCGGTTACATTGATTACATTTTTAGAGACATTTGATACATAAATCATGTAAAGTCCTCTTGACTTTACTCCATGTGCTACTGTCATCGAACCCTTGGATATCTTCCACATGTTTTGTCCAAAAGTGGTGACGTAGCGAGCATCATCAAGTAAACCTGTGTTGATCAAGCTCTTTGTAATTGCGGGAACATGTCTCACATTCTTCGGCGTGAAAGAAGAGCCATTCTGAAACTTCAATTGAACATCTCCAACACCTAAGATCTCACATGTCTGCCCATTGCCTAGCCGAACATGATCTTTAGTGGTCACATAAGAGGTAAACCACTCCTTGTTTGGAGACACATGAAGTGATGCCCTTGAGTCTATAATCCAGTCACTCAGTGCATTTCCATCAGATGTTGTAAGAAGAGCTGAGTCCATTGTATTCTTCAAGAAGTAGATGTCTCCTGACACTAGACTGTCATCCTCTGCAACAGTGTTTGTCACATTTATTTCTTGAATCTTCACTGAGGACTTGTTCTTCTCACCATGGTCTTCAGCTTTCTCTTTGCCTTTTTCTGCTTTCCATTCTCTGCAGTCTCTTTTTATGTGACCCTTCTTGCCACAATGGTAGCATTCTATGTCACTCTTGCCTTTAGCACTGCGGGACTTGCTACGAGACTGATTCCTCTTTTCACCTTTGTACTTTTCTTTGGTCCTTCCCCTGACAACTAAGGTTGTTCCTTTGCCTTTGTCCATTGTCTTTCTATTGGTTTCTTCAGTAAGCAGACTTCCTTCTACACCTGCTATGTTCAAACCATCTAGAGGTGCAGAATTACTCAAAGTTGTGCGAAAAGTGTCCCAACTTTTCGGCAATGTGATCAAAAGGAACATAGCTCTAACAGGTTCATCAAACTTGACACCTTGAGCTGACAACTGACTGTAGATGGTGTTGAATTCATTCAGATGATTGGACATAGGGGTCCCTTCTTTCATCTTCAAGTCAACAAGCTTCTTAAGCCAGTATACATGTGAAGCTGCACTCTGCTTCTCATAAAGATCACTCAGCTTTATCCATGCTTGATAAGCCGACATCTCGTCTGCTACATTGAAGTAAACGCTTTCTGCCAAAGTCAGCATAATGGTAGAAAGTGCCAATTCATCCATTTCGCTCCATTCATCTTCGTCCATATCTTCTGGTTTTATCCCCTTGAGCTTTATAGGTTTTATCTGCTTCTTTTGTACCAACACGTGTCAAATCTGCTTCTTCCACAATGGAAAATTGGTTCCATCCAGCTTCTTGATATTGTAAAGAGCAGTGTCCTATGATCCAGCCATAGCTACGCTTCACAGTGGTTTACTTTCCTGGGAAAAATTCGGCAGAGTTTACCCTGTAAACTGACCTCTGAACCAATATCAACCTATCAAATGAACCAAGAAAGCTTCAGATTCTGCATAAATTTCACCAGAGTCTCCTTTGTAAAATGGCTCTGGTGTACTCAAAAACAGACCAAAAAACAGCTCAAAAAACCACTATCTCTCTAACACTGTAAGCTGTGGGTAAACCTGTCCTGCACCTGTATTGTCACTGTCCTGTAAGCATAGACTGCGACAATGCCTCAACGGCAGTAAAGCAAAGATGCAATCCCAACTGTCTAACTCACAGTCAATACATCCTAGCTGCCTATCTAAGGGTGCTCGAGGGATCGCTCCAAGAACTGTATCACCGAAAGGATCTCAACATTCGAGAATCCCCCAGCTCAATAAAACCTCACTCGACCCTCAACAAAGGCTGCAGTAAATCTGACAATACATAGACTTCCCACAAAGTCATACATCCACAAATTTCCCACTATATGTTGTAACCGCTGGGGCGGTTGTTTGCTGCGTGACTCACAGCCAGCAACCCCTCAACAGACATACATCATCTCTGACAATACATCCCATGTGGAAGTACCTGCAATGTCAGGATGAAATCTGGAATATCAAGCAGCAAACACAAGCTACCTCATGAACTAGTGGATGTCGCCTACAGTCTGTGAGCCATCCTTCGATGTGTAGACAGCCACAAATCAGCACTCTGGGAGTGCCGATATCCTCAGCACCTGCAGTCTTAGGTCGAAACCCCAAATTTGTAGAGTCGGATCTGCACCCGCCGAGACCACGTAGTCGAAAATGGCCTTCACAGAACTTTGTCGAAGCCGAACGGTGGCCGAGATGACCTCAGAATGAAATTCTAAGAACACCAAGTCCTTCGGGCTGTCCCACAAGATTTGGGGCCGTGTCTTCGCCTGTCGAATCTCACTTCAATCTGAGCAGGTGACTCTGGCTACCTGCAAATGCTGCCCCAAGCCTCGATCTGAGCTCTGATACCAGTTGAAGGAGTACGAACGGAAGTGTGACGCAAGAGAGAGTGCGAGAAGAAGAGCGCGACAATATGGTGAACTCGCTCTACTGTAATGTGTAGAGCATAGTGATTTCTTATTAGGTTTTTACAAAAGAATATGTGTACATACCTGGCGGCCCACCCACTTACCTGGGCGACCACATTGGGCTTTATACCCCAACAAATTGCTCTAGTTGAACGAGTCCCTTATTATTCACCTTCCTGGCCATTTCTATCCAGTAAGGGCTTTGCAGCAGCCCCAATACTTTAGAGTGCCAAGGGGACCAGTGCAATATGGAGTTCTTAAAGTATCTGGTTACTTCCCCCCATTCCAAAGCCTCAGCAGCACTTTTTCACTTCCTCATCAGCTCCCCTGAGAGTCCACCAGATCTAAGATAAGACCACTTCGAGGCGAGAAGTTTGTCGTGGATCACAACCCCCTTCCACTTTCCCCCTTTGGATACTAGTTTTGCTGCATCAAGCATTTCCTTGGTCATGATAGCCCAAGCTTGTTCCTGTTTAGCCAATGAGACCATAAATTTGACACAAAGGGCCTCAGCATGAGATACAGGGTTAAGAATGTCGAGCCCTCCTTGGTCTACTAACCGAGCAACTGGTTTTAAGAATTCTTTCCAGCTACACTTAGCCATCTTGAGCACGGGGCTGAGGAAAGCAATATACGGGATCATAAAAGCATTGATCATTCTAATCCAACTTTGGAAGGGTAGGAGAACAAACTCCCACCTTCTCATTTTGGCGCTTATTTTTTCAATGACCCGTTGAAATCTTTGACTGTGGATTACGTCCACCCCTACAGGGGCTCCCAAGTGTCTAAATACACTCCCTTTTGAGATAATCTCTCCTATCCAGACTGCAGGGTCAAAAGAGTCATTCTCCGATAGGGAGATTAGTCTTGACTTCTCTATATTGCACTTGGATCCCTTCATTAGCAAACATGTTAATGAGCAGCTCCTTATCATTCTAAATTTGAACCACATGTTCCAACATAGAATTAAAGGGTGTGTGCAGGCAGCAAACCATAGTGGTGCAAGGGGGCATCCTTGACGAATGGACCTCTTGACATCAAAATAACCAGCTATTCTTGAATTGAAGAGAAATTATGAGGAGCTCCCTTGCCCAAGAGTACTTACAGCTTGACAGATTCGTGGACTGAACCCCAAAGTCTGCAACGTCTCTTGCACAAATGACCAAGTTATCCTATCATGGGCTTTGTCTATGTAGTAAGATACATTCTTGTTTCTTGAACTCGGTATATTTCATACCTATCATGGCTGCCAAGATGTTATCATAAATTGATCTACCTTTGATAAATCCATGTTGGTGGGGAGAGATGAATTCCGCTAGTAGAGGGACCATTTTTTCAGCAACGAGCTTAGCCAACACCTTGTGTACCACTGTCATCATTGTGATTGGTCTCCAATGTTTGAGTTGAGAGCATGCTAATTTCTTGGGTCACTCCGCACTATTCAATTCACTGCCTTCCACTCACACAATACCTCTCTCATCTCTCTTTGCAACACTCGATTTCTGTGGGGGGTTGGGGGGGGGGGGCACACCTACCAACACACGCATACAAGAAGAGAAGAGAAGGGCGAATAGACACCAAAAAATGGAAATAACGACCACTTCATAAAAAACGACACCATATACAACAATCCTCCAAGCCGGCACACACCTTGGCAAACTCAAAAAACAACGTTCGCATTCCTCCTTGCTCCGCATGTCATAAAATATCATATTTAACTTTACCAAATGATTTTCTCATATTAAACTGATTACTTAATATGGAAAGATAAAAGGGGAACAAGAGTTAGTATATATATGTGTGCTTCTAGACCTATCTCAACAGGGGACCGAAAGGAGAAATGGTTGCATCTCAATAGGGGTCTAAAAGGAGACGGTCTACAAAAGAGCAATGTGCAGTAAGTGCTTCTAAATTTACCTCAGCAAGGGACCAAGAGGAGAGATGGTTACATCTCAAAAGGAGTCCAAACGGAGTTAATCTATCAAAGAGCAATGTGCATCTAATGGAGCTTAAAAGACCTTAGGGTTAGCTTCATTAAAGACCTCCAAAAGTTAGTGTTAAAAAGTTCTTTGACCTTATGCAAGCTAGGGCTAATTGAGGTGGGAATTGTATCCAAGCATGAGGTGCTAAGACGCTTAAATTAGTTGTGGGAATCTTGCTTAAATATGGAGGTGATTTTTATGCTTAAATGACTAAAGTTTTTGAAATGTTAAATTCAATTACAAATTCTCAAGAGGCATGAACGTCCATGCTTGATTGACTAAGGCTTGAAGTATTCAATTTAAAATAAATGACTTAAGAAGCATAAAAGACACATGCTTTCTTGATTGACTAAGTCCTTGAAGTATTCAATTCAACCAAATGACTTAATAAGCATAAAAGACACATGTTCAAATGATCCTCCACATGTGGCCCTCATAATGTGTTTGAATGCTATTGGTTAGCTTTTAAAGGGGTCCAATGAGAATTTAGATACATAAAAATAAATAATTAAGTTCTTTCTCTCAAAGAGGAAAAAGAGGACACATGTCCAAATGAAATAATAAAATAATACGAGAGAGAGAGAGAGAGGTGTGGATCAAGCATGAGAGGGGGGGTATACTCTCCACACACACACACACACACACACACATTCTCTCATTGTGTGGAGTGCAAAATGTAAGAGCTCCGCCTCCTTCTCCAAGTTTGTTGAGAAGTGGAGAGCCTACACCAACACTCTTGGCTATGCAAATCCAACCAAGAGCCATGCTTCAATGCTTAAGCTTGCCATCTTCTTTATCTTCATTACTATGCTATTATGCTATGCTAAGCAAGAAGAGTGATGATAAGTGAGGAACTATTTCTTTCTCCTATGGAATGTTTCTTCTTCCTCTTCCCTATCCTTATTCCCCGCTAGCTCTCTCCACCTTTGAAGGTGTTTGAGGCCTTGGGACTGAGGATTAGGGTAGTTAATGCTTTTTGCAAAGTTTACGTTAAGCTCGTGATGCATGAAGCTTTCCATCTCCATAGCACCACCAAGGTCACAAGGAACACAAAGATTGTATTGTAACTAAGTCTCTCTTGATGGGAGAATCTATAATACAAACTCCTTTTGGAGGGGGGACCGGCTCCAAGTAAATCCGGTCGTCAACTATTGTCATGTTCTCTAATACTCTCTCTCTCTCTCTCTTGCAAAAGTAATTTTCATGCCAAGTTAATTAAGTACTATGTTTATGTTGTTACCATCAATTAAGTTCACCCTCTAAGTTCTCAAAGTAATTTCACAAAAATGCTCACTCTAATTTTGTTAATTCCACTATCCTCAAAGTTCATAGGCCATTCCCATTACATCGGTATCAGAGCATTTGGTTTCTCTTTTGTTGCTTAAGAAGAGAGGTTCTTAAGTAGCCTGTTAATGGTTGATTTTTTTAATTATATTAGGGTAAGTGGAACTGGGATCTATTATCGATTTTGTGGAGTCCACTATGTGAGATATGGTGCACACATCAGGAACTTTGGTCTTAATAACGAGATCTTTTTAGACTTGCCTACGGCTTTACCATTATTGAGCCATAAGAAGTCCGAAAGGAGCTACCCCTTGGCAATTCTGCTATGTTAGACTCACCCCACTACTCTCTATGATTAACCAATTCAAGCCTTGGGTGTAGATACTTAAGTGTTTATTTTCAAAGGCTAAGAGGAGTGGCAACTAAGGTTTTGAGATGCCAAATAATACACGAAGTAAACACATAAGTATAATTAGCATGGTTGACAATAACCAAGAGAGTAGAATGAACATCGATAACTTTAATTTTGCACATGAAGGTGCTAATGATGATTCCCCCCTGTTTATGAAAATTATCTTGTTACTAGGTTGGATCAAGCTATGGGCAACCCTACTTTGGAAGCCAAAGTTACTCAACAACTTTGTGCTTATGGGATTTTTCTTCCTCTCCAAGAGGAGAGAGAGCTTAGGAGGCCTCTTGATGAGACCCCCAAAAGAATACTCTCTCCCATACGAGAGGAGGAATCCAAAGAACAAGAAAGTAATGAATCCCTAAGTTCCTCTGAAGATGTGGTGGCTCCACAAAGATGGAGTTCTAGACGATCGCCAACTCCTCCCATGAGGAAACGGTCAACACATAGTCCTTCTCCTCGTCACTTCGACAGGGAAGAGAGGAAACAAAGGAAGAAAAGTTTAAGAAAGAGGTCACCCTCTTCTCCTTCTTCTTCACCTTCCTCCTCTCCCGATGAAATTTATGGCTATTCTCCTAGAGAATACAAGAGGGAAGGACATCGCAAATCATACCCTGCATGGTAAAGATCAAAAAAGCTCAAGAAGTTCAAAGAGGGAGGAAAGAATGTCTCTCTTCTCACCTATGATGGCACCTTTGGTGCCATCGATAAAGTATTGGCCTTCATCCAACAATTTGATGTGGCCTTTGGAGACGAGGGCTTCATGGAGTCCTCCAAGCTATGCCATGTAGCTATGCACTTTCAAAAATCAGCTCGTCAATGGTGGGCTAGCCTTCGTGGAAATGGTGAATCCCCAAAGACATGGAAAACTCTACGAGTTTCCATCATGAAGCAATTCCTAGCAAGCGATGCAAAGGACAAAGTACTTACCGAATGGTGCAGTTTGAAGCTTCTTGCATATGAGTCTATTTTCACAAATATGTGGACAAGTTTTGGGATTTACATCTCAAGACTACTGTCTTCCAAAAGATAGACTTCATTGAGCAAGAGCAACAATTTTGTGCGGGATTACCTGAAGAAATGGCTGAGCATGTCAACTTCCAACGGCCTGGTTCTATAACCGAAGTAATCCACCACACCGTGGTTGCTGCCCACATCAATTTCCAACAAGGGGCTAGACAGAATGTCAAACCCATGGAAAACAAAGACAAAAATGATACAAAGGGGAAAACCAATGCCCAAAATCCTTCCCAAGGCACTTCCTACAACAACAACAACAACAACAACAATAGGTCCAAGGAGAAGGGAGTTTACAAAGGTAAAAACAAACACTCTCATGAAGAGCTTGAAGCTTTTCGCAAGGACCATAAGGACATGGCTATTGTTCTTGCCCTAAGAAAAATGCTCGCAATGAGACTCCTAGGGCTTCCACCATCGAAGCTCCAAAAGAGGATGCACATTGCAAAGGATCATCTCTCTCCTTTGATTGGGGAAAGGTAAGGGAGCATGATGCCTTCATCTTGTTTGACCCTGGCTCTACTCACAACTTCATATCAATCGAGTTGGCCACCAAGTTGGGCGTTCAAGCTTTTGAGATGGGAGATATTGTAACGGCGGCTGACACAACTTTCAAGGGATAGCAAGCCTTCGTTACTCCCTTGATTGTGAAGTTGAGGCTTCATGTCCAAAGTTATGTCGACAAAGAAGACTTTTTCATCCCTCCTCTCCAACACAAGGATGCTATCCTAGGGGCGCCATGGCTTGATTGCATTGCTGCCAACATGAAGTTCCATAAAAGGAGAATCTACTTCACCTACAGGGGAAAGAACATATATAGATGCTAATGAGTCTGGTCGTACTATACCACTTGTAAATTCACCAGCTTTTGATAAGTCAATGAAAAGCTTGATTTTTGCGTACATGATTTTTGTCAAAGAATCCACTAATGATGCTGCTAATGGTTTATCAAATGAAAATGGTAGAAATCAAGAAGAGTTAGACTTTTCTAACTTTCTAAAAGGATTCCAAGATGTGTTCATCGATGTTATCCCTATGGACTTACCTCCAAAACGAGGGGATGATGACCATCGAATTGAGCTCCTATCAAGAAGTTCACCGCCTAACAAGCCTCCTTATCGAGTTTCCCAAGCTCAAGTACAAGAGGAGATTATGAGGCAAGTACAAGAATTGGTAGACAAAGGGATGGTGAGGCCTAGCTCCTCTCCCTTTTGTTCTCCAGTCCTTTTAGTGCAAAATAAAGATGGTACATATCGTATGTGTGTGGACTATCATGCACTAAACCATATCACTATCAAAAACAGATTTCTCATACCTCGGATAAAAGATCTATTTGATAAGCTACTAGATCAGTAGGATTGACCTAAAAGTGGCTACCATCAAATAAGGATATTGGAGGAAGATATCCTAAAGACCGCGTTTTGTACAACGTTTGGTCTTTATGAATATCTAGTCATGCCTTTTGGCTTGACCAATGCACCTGCCACATTCAATCGTTTGATGGAAAAAATATTTAGACCCTTTCGCAAGTTCACTGGAGTGTTCTTTGATAATATCATAACCTACTCCAAGTCCTTGGACCAAAAGAAAAGCGAATTTTTCCTTCAAGTGATTCAACACTTAGGTCATATTATCTCTCAAGATGGTATCTGTATGGATCCATCGAAGTTAGAGGTAATAAAAGCATGGCCTAATCCAAGGAATCTACATGAACTAAGAAGCTTTGTTGGTATGTGTGCATACTATAGACGCTTCATAGCAAAATTTTCTCAAATAGCAGGACCATTACATGACTTAACAAAGAAGAAGGTTAAGTATTCATGGACTGCTAAGGAAAAAATGCTTTTGACAAGCTCAAAGAGAAGCTTACCTCTCAACTAGTCTTATGTTTTTGGATCTCTCAAAGCCATTTGAGGTCCAATGTGATGCTTGTGGTGATTGCCTTGGAGCAGTTTTACTTCAAGAAGGGCATGCCGTAGCATATGAGTGTAAAGTGTGAGCTTTGTCCTAAAGTGTGAGTCAAGGAGAGGAGAGTGAATTTATCCCACATACTATGGAGCAAGGCTGTAGAGCTACTGAAAGCTCATTTCATGAATGAATAAACACAACTCTATTTTGCACTATATGCTTGTCTATGGTGAGCTTGTGCTAAGCTATGTCAATCCTCAAGATTGTGTTTATGAGTCCAAGCTAATTCTATCTTGGAACCTAATTCACTTGAGTGATAACCTTCTTTTACACACACACTCACACATTGACGCTATGTTTCTCTTTCATCCACCATAGCTAGCATTATCCCATTCCCAACAATTGGTATCAGAGCTACGGTGTGCTAGCTAGGATTGTTGTTATGCGTTTGTGTGTTAGTACAATTAGCATTACTTTATCATCATTAGATAAATCCATTAGATTTGGTCTTCTATTGCATACCACATGCCTGATTAGTGTTCCATTGGCTAGCATGAGCATGTTCTTGAGCTAAAGACTCTTGGGCCACTACTCACTAGCTAATTGGAAGATTAATCAGCATAAGATTTCATTAATTTAGCCATTAAGAACTTGCATCTTGCATTCAATAGCTGCTCATTATTTAGCAAATTGACATTTGCAATTTGTTGTGTGTGTGTAGCCCCATTCAAGTGCTTTCCGTCAAGCCCACCCATGCTAAACTCACATCTCTTTTGCCTATTCTAAAGCTTGCTCAATCTTGCTCTCATGCACAGCCTCATTCTCTGGTTTTTCCTGTAGATTCAAGGCCCAAATTGTGTGTGTGTGTGTGTGTGTGTGTGTGTGTGTGTGTGTGTGTGTGTGTGTGTGTGTGTGTGTGTGTGTGTGTGTGTGTGTGTGTGTGCGCGCGCGCGCGCCTAAAAGGCCTTTAATGCCCATCAAAACCGTGTAGAAAAGAAGCCCCAAAAGGTGTTCAAAGCTGGCCCTACCAAGGTGGGAACACCCTAAAATAAGGGTCAACACTTATTTGTGAGGGGCCATACCAAAAACTGCTTGGGCGCCCACTGGCGGACCTCAAGCTCGGTGGTAAGCTATTTTTCATAGGGTTTTCATGTTCGAACGACCGCAGGCACCGACCGATCACAATTGACACTTCATTAAGTGCCCATCCGACCAGCGAAGTCTGTGAACGGACTCTAGCTCGACTGGCCGCATGGCGTTGCTCACAAGACTGGCCACGGTCGATCGGCCATTGCCCGAACTGGCTTCCCTGGTGCCCCAGCCTGCCCGATCTCCTGCCCACCTGCCCGCACTTGCCCGAGAGTGCTGCCCGCTGCCCCGCTTGCCCGGATTACCCTTGGCCTTTGATCCCGCGAGCACACCTTACCTTCAAGCTCCAAGGCATTCAAACCCTTATATGGTGTTGTCCCACAAAGCTATGCAAACCTAGCCAAGGTCTTGAAAAACTCTAACCTCTTTTCAAAGCTTCAACAAAGGACTTCAAAGGAGGCCATCAAACTAGAACCAAGAATTCAAAAGGAAACTAACCAGCATTCAAGAAGGGATCACTCCTCGTCGGCTTGGCTAAATATCAAAGCAAAGCAAGAGAAGCATTATTTCTTTGTGAAGAGGGGCTTCACCTCGGTGAAGAGGAGCTTCACAAAGGAAGAAGTTTCTCTCTCTCCATCTGTCTCTTAACTGGCAATAAAAATGAACCCTATCGAGCACAACTTTTAAATAAATTTTCAAATTCTTGTGCATTGTGTAAAGAGGTAGACACTGGCTAGGAGAGTCTCCTAAGCTAAGACCCCTCTATTATCACAAATGGGGGACAAGGGAATAGAAAAATTCAACGGGGAAGGGTTTCACACCTGGCAAATGAAGTTAAGAGGTTACCTTATGAAAAAATGTTTGTGGTCTGTCATCAGCACTGCCTTAGAGCAACAAGCCGAACCCGATCAAGTGCACACTAGGACATCTACACTCATAGCAAGTGCATAGAATTTGGACAAAGACGAACAAGCATTAGGAATCATCATCACCTCATTGCATGACAATTGTGTGCATTTTATAGACGAATGTACGCATGCACATGATTCCTTGCATGTTTTAGAAAGCAATTTTGGAGCCAGGGCCAAAAGAAGTAAAGTTAGCCTCAAAAGACAACTTTACAAGATCACCATGATTGAAGGGGAGGACATTGCTAGCCTAGTAAATAGGCTTAAGAGCATTGTCATGCAACTCACTTACATCCAGGTCGAAGTACCAGAAGACGACAAAGTGGCCATACTACTGAGTGCACTTCCAACTTCTTATGACCACTTAGTCACAATTCTTGAAGAAAAAGAACCGGCTCCACCTTTTCAAGATGTCATTAACTCAGTCCAAGCAGAAGAAAGAAAGCAAAGAGATTCACTAACCTCATCAGGAGGAGTTTTTATCGCAACATCCTCAAGGGGAAGGTATTCGCCATCGACATCGACAAACGGAAGAAAGTGTTATGAATGTGGAAGAATGGGACACGTAACAAAAGACTGCTACACAAACAAACCTTGCAACAAATGTGGTAAGAAGGGACAGCCTCCTTCTTGGTGCTACTCAAATGGAGGCAGTAGCAGTGGAGAAAGCAGCAACAGTAGAAGCAGTAGCAGAAGTCACAAAGGGAAGAGACCTATCAAAGGATCAGCTCACATGGTAGAAGACAAAGGAGATGAAAACGAGAGCAACATTGTCTTTTATGAAGACCCATTTTGAAGATGTAGCCTCTCTACTTGTAGGGGAGGACTTTTATTTTCCTATGTGGATTTTATCATCCTGTGTGGATATCACCATCCTTTGTGGTTTTTATTTTCTTGTGTGGATTTTATCATCCTGTGTGGACATCACCATCATTTGTGGATTTTGTTAACCTGTGTGGATAGCAACTTATCATCCTGTGTGGATTCTGCATCTTCAGTACCTTGTCATAGTCCAAATCTCAAGGGGAGGATTTTAAAGTGTAAGCTTTGTCCTAAAGTGTGAGTCAAGGAGAGGAGAGTGGATTTATCCCACATACTATGGAGCAAGGCTGTAGAGCTACTTAAAGCTCATTTCATGAATGAATAAACACAACTCTATTTTTCACTACATGCTTGTCTATGGTGAGCTTGTGCTAAGCTAAGTCAATACTCAAGATTGTGTTTATGAGTCCAAGCTAATTCTATCTTAGAACCTAATTCACTTGAGCGATAACCTTGCTTACACACACACTCACACTTTGACGCTATGTTTATCTTTCATCCACCATAGCTAGCATGATCCCATTCCCAACAATGAGAGCCAAAGGTGCAATATCGATAAACGGGTCTTGGGTATATACAAAAAAGAGCTTTTAGCTGTTCTACGTGTCCTAGACACATGGAAGCAGTATCTCTTTGGGGCTCCATTCATCCTATAAATGGATCACAAAGTCTGAAGACGAAAACCAAGCTTTTCGACAAACAAATGAGGTGGCAAATTTTCTTTCTCAATTTAAATTTCATATTGCTCACATTGCTAGCAAGCACAATCAAGTGGTTGATGCACTTTCACAATGGCCAAGGGTAAATGTGGTGTCTATAGCAACTCCAATTGATCTATCTTTTATGATAGATGAGTATGGTACTGACCAAGACTTTAAGTAAGTAATTACAGCCTTTGCATAAGGGAAGAAAAGAAGAACCATTCACCGTGAAGGATGGTTATCTTCCAAACGGCAATAGGCTATGTGTTACTCACCCATACAATAAGAAAGTCATGTATGAAACCCATGCTTCTCCTTATATGGGGCAAAGAAGGATTCCATAATCTACTCTTCAAGAAGTAGAAATGTATTTTTGTTGGTCTACCATGAAAAGTAAACATACAAGAGTATGTTTCAAAATGCATGGTGTACCAAAAATTGAAATTGGTCGAGGGAAGCAACTTAGATTGTTTCAGTTGATAGGTTTAGCAAGAAAACACACTCTATGCTTGTCAAAAAGACTATTAAGGCACATAGAACAACAACCCTCTTTAGATCTCAAATTTTCAAGTATCATGGCTTGCCAACATCCATATTGTCGGACAAAGATCATAGAATGACCAATAATTTCTAGAAGGGTCTCTTTGAGAATCTAGGAAGTAGATTAAATTTCTCTTCTGACCTATCATCCACAAACGGATTACCAAAGTAAAATAATTGATCTAACGATTCTTGAATCTACTAAAAGCCTATGTCATGGAAGTAGATCAATGTTCTCAATGAGAGAAGCACCTACCTCTTATAGAGTATGCATACAATGACATTGTACATACTTCTATGGGGAAAGCACCTTTCGAGGTTAAAGAGGGAAGATCCAAAAGTCCCTTACTACTTAAAGTATATGGGAAGATCTTTGTTGTTGATGAATATAGCCAAGACTCACAAGAGTCTTTTCCAAAGATTAAAAAGGTTATATCCATCTCAAAGCAAAGGCAAAAATGGTTGCTTCTAATAAGCACAGAAGAGCCTTAAGGAAAATGATTGGGTCTTGCTAAAGTTTCTCAAGGCTCATCTAAGGCATACTACGGGTAAGTTTCTTATGGGCCACCAAGAGTATTATGCTAAACTAGCAAAAAGATACTATGGTCCTTTTTAAATTCTTAAGCCAATCAATGAGATGGCTTATCAATTAAAGTTACCCAACCATTGGCTCATTCACAATGTTAACCATGTGAGCCTACTCAAGCCTTACAAAGGAGAGCCACAAAAAGAACCAATATTGGAGGACCCGCTAGAGATCAAAGATCAAGAAGAGGTGTTGCAGTCCGAATCAATTCTTCAACACACGAAGACAAGGTACTAAGAAACAGTAAGATTATCCAATGATATCTTGTTAAGTTTAAGAATGATCCTTTTAAAGATGCTCGATGGATAAGGAACGTAGCTTAAGGATAATATGAACATTGTCAATGCTTACAATGCTAAACTAGAGTAAGCAAATGAAAATGCATTTTAAATGAACAAAGTTCTGTCTTATAAGACTCATTCTCTTTCTTTTATTGTGTACAAAATTTAAGAAGTATGCATGCTTAGGATCATGTTTGTGGTGACGACGTCTCCCAAACACCAAGTAGAACTTGTCACTCTACTTTGGAAGTATGATATGGACTAAAGAGAAGACATGCTTGCGGCAGCTAAGTCTCCCGAGCACCAAATGGATTAGTCATCCATTTTGGAATGATGTCGTAGGGTAAAAAGTGATCCTCTACCCGCTAAGAAACATGGACTAATGACTAGGCTTTATCTTCTACACCTCATAGTCGAGAACGACTATGATTTCAAGAGAGAGGTAATGTCATAAAATATAATATCTAACTTTACCAAATGATTTTCTCATATTTAACTGGTCACTTAATATGGAAAGATAAAAGGATAACAAGAGTTAGTACATATATGTGTGCTTCTAGACCTATCTCAACAGCGGACCGAAAGGAGAAATGGTTGCATCTCAATAGGGGTCCAAACGGAGACGGTCTACCAAAGAACAATGTGCAATAAGTGCTTCTAGATTTACCTCAGCAAGGGGCCAAGAGGAGAGATGGTTACATCTTAAAAGGGGTCCAAACGGAGGTAGTCTATCAAAAAGCAACGTGCATCTAATGGAGCTTAAAAGACCTTAGGGTTAGCTTCATTAAAGACCTCCAAAAGTTAGTGTTGAAAAGTCCTTTGACCTTATGCAAGCTAGGGCTAGTCGAGGTGGAAATCGTACCCAATCATGAGGTGCTAAGACGCTTAAAGTGGTTGTGGGAACCTTGCCCAAAGCTTGAGGTGATTTTTATGCTTAAATGATTAAGGTTTTTGAAATGTTAAATTCAAATATAAATTCTTAAGAGACACGAACTTCCATGCTTGATTGACTAAGGCTTGAAGTATCCAATTCAAAATAAATGACTTAAGAAGCATAAAAGACACATGCTTGCTTGATTGACTAAGTGCTTGAAGTATTTGATTCAACTAAATGACTTAATAAGCATAAAATACACATGTTCAAATGTTCCTCCACATGTGGCCCTCATGATGTGCTTGAATCCTATTGGTTAGCTTTTATAGGGGTCTAATGAGAATTTAGATACATAAAAATAAATAATTAAGATCTTTCTCTCAAAGAGGAAAAAGAGGACACACGTCCAAATGAAATAATAAAATAATAAGAGAGAGAGAGAGAGAGGTGGACCAAGCATGAGAGGGGGTTATACTCTCCCACACACACACACACATTCTCTCATTGCGTGGAGTGCAAAATGTAAGAGTTCCATCTCCTTCTCCAAGTTTGTTGAGAAGTGGAGAGCCTACACCAACACTTTTGGTTATGGAATGCAAATCCAACCAAGAGCCATGCTTCAATGCTCAAGCTTGCCATCTTCTTCATCTTCATTACTATGCTATTATGCTATGCTAAGCAAGAAGAGTGATGATAAGTGAGGAACTATTTCTTTCTCCTATGGAATGTTTCTTCTTCCTCCTCCCTACCCTCATCCCCTGCTAGCTCTCTCCACCTTTGAAGGTGTTTGAGGCCTTTGGATTGAGGCTTGGGATAGTTAATGCTTTTTGCAAAGTTTACGTTAAGCTCGTGATGCATGAAGCTTTCCATCTTCATAGCATCACCAAGGTCACAAGGAACACAAAGATTGTATTGTAACAAAGTCTCTCTTGATGGGAGAATCTATAATACAAACGTCTTTTGCAGGGGGGACCGGCTCCAAGTAAATCCGGTCCTCAACTATTGTCATGTTCTCTAATACTCTCTCTCTTGCAAAAGTATTGTTCATGCCAAGTTAATTAAGTACTATGTTTATGTTGCTACTATCAATTAAGTTCACCCTCCAAGTTCTCAAAGTAATATCACAAAAATGCTCACTCTAATTCTCTTAATTCCGCTATTCTCAAAGTTCTAGGCCATTCATTTAGCTCAACAGCCTCCAATCACTATAGCCCTCCGGCAAAACACAATGGAAAGAGCCAAAACGGCAAAAGCCTTTACACTTTTGAAAAAAGGAGTGGCTAAAGTTCACAAAAGTATAATTTGGTTTATCCTGGCTTATGAAGCTCACTAAGAACCATCTTCTTGCATTGCATACACATGGAATTATCACATTTATCATCCATTGGATGGTAAGGACAACTCAACAACATTTCACTTCTAACTCCATGTGTGCAACACCTCTTTGCCGCCAACTCGGCTACATTCAATCTCTATCCCTCTTAGCTCTGTAGGTGAACCACCTCTATGGCTTGTGGTTGTCACGGCGCTGTGACAAGCCATGGAACACCATCCCCTCAATTAAAAAGGATGTGGCCTCTTGAAGCGAGAACCGGTCCCTAGTGCTCGTGCCATGTCATCATCAACCACGAATTACTGTCGTTGGCTAGCGATCTTCGCACAACAGAATCACCATTGTCACAAAACATCACCGGGTCGCCGCCCTTGCAGAGATGACAATGTTATAGCACAGACCCTCCATCGCTAGAGCTCAAGAGAGCTCTCTCCACGTGATTGTCCAATACTATGACCTCACATAGTATAAATACCATCACCCCCCTACTCTAAGGCCGCATGTGGGTTTTTTGAGGCACCACATGGGGGCCGCAAGTTGATTCTCCAAACTCCTCCAAAAAATCTTCATGCTCATTGAAAAAACTGTAAAAGAAACCATTTTATCTCCCAACTCTCCAGCATTTCCAATCTCTACTTAGTGAACCAACTACCGAGCCGTAAAGTAAACTTGAAATGCCTTATGGCCAACTTCAATTGGCACAAATCCCTCTGCATGCCAACCCTTTTGAACTCGCCAACCGAGGCCGCCAAATGGCAAAAAAAGATTTGATCCTCCATAGTCAACAACTGATCCGAACTTCAACAGGCTATAACTCCACAACCATAAGCCCGATGGATGAGCGATCGATTCCCTGCTAACTCCATACGTTGTCCCCTACCTCTGCAAACCGTGTCAAGCTTAACAAAACTTTAGATGGCATGCTTCCCTATGTGACCAATCTAGCTTAGAATCGGCCCTTGGTAAACTCTCAAACCATTGTATCTTGGCAATTGGGACACGGTTGTTGATCCGTAAAGACCGACATGCTCCACTCTTCAAGTACTTCAGCCATACACTTCAGGATATCCCTTGCCAAATCTGCACTTCATACCCACTTCACTTCCCGTAAGGATTTCACTGACGTGATCACAATCGAGTGATCACGTTAATAACGCAAGTAATTACACATAAAAAAGACGTGATCACGTTAATGGTTAATGTGATATTGATGATGACCTGCAAAAACCAATAGAGCCGGTAGGCCCACCGGGATTTTTCATTTTCCTGGCGGGGCCATCCGGGCTATAGAGTTTTCCCGATGGGCCCGCCAGGAAAATTAAAAAGCTTGGCAGACCCGATTGTATATGCTAAACCTCTTCTTACTTTGGCATTTTAACTAGGCAAATCCTTGGGGAGTGTATCCTAGCACCGGGTATAGTCACCTCCTTGTGAATTGACCTAAGGTTACAGAGTCATAGGTCCTTTTTTTTGGGCCGAACGTGATTCTTAATTCAGTAACCACTTCTAAAAATATTTAAATCCTTTACCAAACATAAAGGTATGAAACCAAAACAATTGAAAATTTGGAGAGTCGTGCTCATTGCTACGAAGCCATTGGTCCAAATGAGGGATGCAATTGGTTTTAAAAGATGAGCATATACAAATGAGGAGTCGAGAGTCAAGGGTTGCATGCCCTATACTAGTGTACTAGACATATAAAGATCCTTGAAGTTTTACATTTTTCACCGTCATAGATTTGAGTTGATTGCATTGTCACTGCACAATATAAGAGCTATAATCCTTAACTGGGTGAAATTAGCTTTTATATATTGAATTGGATGCATAAGGGGGCTACAATCCTTGAGTGGGTACAAGTAGTCCTCAATTGTGTAATTTTATTGAAGATTTGTTTGCCTTGTTTTATGCATTGGTTTATATAGGGAGTGCATTATGTATGATAAAAGATTTTTAGTGCATGTGAGATGGTCAATCATCGGCATTATTGCTTTCATGTGTGTTTTGCAAATAATTATCATCATTTCAATGTAAATGTTGATGATTCTTTGTAGCATGTGAAAATAGTTGTGTCTTATTGTTTTCAAGTTGTAGAGGATGTATAACTAATCAATATATTTATAATTGCATTGACAATTTCATATTATTTTTGTATCCATAATGCCATGTAGAGAGTGCATTCCAATGTGTATGTTCGCTCAGAAGATATGTGGTTGATATGTGGAATTGACTAGAGTGCATTGCAAATCTCATTTTGTGTAGATTTGATTGCTTTCTTAGTGATTGTTTTTCTAATATATATTGAACGAATTTATTTCTTTTAGATTGAGCATCTAGTTCTTATGTCTTCAGTATTAAATTGAAAGCAATGGCGCAAAATGTCGGCACAAGTGATATGAAGAAGGCAAAGAATAAAAAATCCCTTAGCAACCATGGGTTTTAAATCTCAAGTCAAAAAAATTATCTGCCAGATTTGGCCTGATAGACAGACTTATTGTTGGAGCATAACTTTGCCTAAACAAGTTGAAGGTTTAGCCAGAAAATTTCTTACAGAATCCTTGCAAAGTTGCCATTGATTCATAAACTCTGAAAGCCAATCATTCAATTCCACAGATTATAGAAGTTGTTTTTGAGAACGAGAAATACTCAAAATTGGCAGATTTACTGAAGTGAATGATGGATGGAAGTAAAGTGATCATATTTTTGGAAACAAAAAGAGGTTGTGATCAAGTTACTAGAAAACTTTGAATGGATGAATTTGTAGCTTTGTCTATCCATGATAAAATGAGTCAAGAGGACTAATGAAAACAACAAATGTTGCAGCTCGGGGGTTGGGTGTGAAGGACATGAAGTACAAGAAAGCCAAACGGAAACAAAGACCGCACCGACAATGACAATGAGGTCATGTCACGGACGAAATGAATTCGGAGGGGGGGGAGTGTTGACCCATGGGTCAACAACACGACGTTAACTCAATTTCCATATCAAAGTCTTATTTTTTGATAGTTATGAAATGATGCGGATTATGGTTAAAAACATCATTTATAATGAGTAGTTATTTTAGTTGTAGAAGCCGGGGTGCAATGGAACTTCCAGATTGTAAATACAAAGCCATTTGACCCCTTGAACTGTATTTTGATTTAACCTATGGTAGCCTTAGTATATAAGGTACCTAGGTCATTTTGTAAAGAGAACTTAATCATAATCAAAGTTTTAAGCTGTCATTGACCGTGTGTGAGAGAAAGAGAGAGAGTGTGAGCTTCGTCTTGATGCTACTTCCTGCTCGCTCATCGCATTGGAGATTCAACTGCACCATCATGATTGGCTCGGAGAGAGCTACACAACAATGCCAAGCATTCCTTGTGAATCAGAGCACGTGTGCTAATGCATCTACGAGCTATATGTGGTTGTAAGTGTATCAAACGATGTCTGTTTTTTGCGTGCAAGTAGTCATTATAATCGTGGTGGCACTAGGTAGCTCCCGCAACAAAGGTAGTCATTGATCTCTCTCTCCCTCCCCCCCCCCCCCCCCCCCCCCCCCCCCCCCTCTCTCTCTCTCTCTCTCTCTCTCTCTCTCTCTCTCTATATATATATATATATATGTGTGTATGTGTGTGTGTGTGTGTGTGTTTCTGTGTGTGTGTGTGTGTAGCTAAACAAAAAACACCCAACATGCCCAATTAGGGCCCTCTATATATTAAGCTACAGCCCACTCGGCTTTAGGGTTTTCCCAACGGGCCTGTAGGGAAAACGCAAAAGCCCGACGGGCTTTTTGTGGGTTTCCAGATCGCTCTGAACCGCTTGTTTGTGATCATGTTAACTGTGCTTATGTAAATATGTCAACAAGACCCTTGTGATCACACAAATATTTTCATAATTACGTAAATATCAAATCCCTGCTGCCCGTGCCTGCTTTTGCTAGCCCGTATATACCGGCTTGTGACATCTCATGTGGTTGACACACTTTAGCTACACCATCATTGCCCAACCCCTTTGTCAAACATTTATGTTCAACCACAAAATTGCTTTATTCTTTTGCAAACTGCAAAACCTGGCAAACACTATGAGCAAACCAAAACCATATATACAGTGTCTATTTCGCTTCCTACTGCCAAATTGGTTTGCCCCACCTCTTGCATCATAGCACAGCTTCCGCCTAGATCAAACACTTGGCACTAATTGCGTCATCCACCTGTAACCGCATCCCATAATGCTGCACCCCAGCACGTCGCCACACCACCCGAAGCATCAGTCCCTGAAGGTGGAGCCATCAACTCAATGGTGGAACCCTGCTGTATGTGGGAACTCCTGTCCGTAATTGGGCCGCCTGGGAAGGGGCCAACCACCTGCTGCTGGGCCGAGGGTAGCACTTGTCCTGTAGTGTATTGAGGACATCGAGTAACACAGCCATGGCGGTGTGCACCAGCAATACCGTCACAGCAAGGAATGTTCTGCATCTGAGACAATGGTGATGATTGAAACCCCTGAGGATACTGTTGATTGTAGTACTAAACTGGAGGTTGTGGATAGATTCCCATAAATTGCTGAGAAGAACCTATTGCTGCATTCTGCACTGGTGTACCTAATCCAATCCATCCATACCCCACACCCATCATCGTAGGCTGGGTTGCCCTATTTTCATATAGAAGCAATTCTCTAAATCCTTGTACCTGAGCTTGAAGGTCATTAATCATTTGAGACTTTAACTTCAAGGCCTGTTGTAGTGCAAAAATAGTAGCATCTCGATCGATGATGGTGCTCTCAGTGACCCGCAAAGATCTCTCCATAGCTGCGTAAGTAGTTGCGTGACGCTGGTGTGTAGCTACCAACCACTCTGCTCCAAGCTCAATGGTAGCAATGGCCTGCCTGGACTCCTGCAATATATCCTCAGATAGGCGAAAAAGTGATGTAGAGTCTGAAACTGTGGAAGATCTTGTAACAGTGTCAGGTGGGAGAGGGTTGGCAAGTGGCACTGCTCGTGGTGGACTGGGAGCATGCCTCACTGGTGGAGTAGAGATGGGTGGAGTGGCTGCAGTAGGACTAGGCATAGGAAAAGAAGCAACTTTAACCGAGGCTTGGAAGCTAGTCACTCTGGTAGGAGTAAAAATAGCAACAGTAGAGAGAGGGACACACACTATAGAAGCCACAGTTGTGACATGCATAGTGTGATCTGCAGCACCTGAACATACCATCGAACAAGTAGCAGGAGTATGCAAGGAACGTCGAACAACTTGCTTCACTCGAAGATGCTAGCTTTCAGATACTGGTAGTGATAATAGAGACTCTATTGTGTCCTTCACCACTCTCGCCCTCTTTTTCTTTGGTTTCCCAGGTAGATCCATTGTCTGTTCTCAAGAGCTTTTTCTTTTGCTTTAGAGCTTTTACACCGCATATCTGTATCTACATCCATGGGGCTAACATGTATCTTAATGACCCAGGCCAACATGGGAGCTGCAAAGCACTGAAAGCTAGATTGCACAGATTGCACCTGAGCTCTGAATCTTTTTGCCCACGACTATAAGGAGGTAAATAGAATTGATGAAAGCCACACAGGATGATGTTGATGAGGCAGTATAGGCCATCGTAGTGAGAGAACATAGTAGGCACGTCACATCTACCCTTGCTTACTTTAGCAGCTCTAACAAGAAAGTAGTACTTGAAAATGGCCCATAGCTTTTTATTTCTTGCATAGTCAGCGTGACCAGTACTAAGTAGCTCTTTGCATGCTTGAATGGTCACATCTTTCGAAAGTTGTAAGTAGGTTCTCGTAACCGGTTTTATTGAAGGAAAGTTTGTCATTCACAAAGCATGACCAATGCGTGTAGCCGTCAGTGGGTGCCCTCTTACTTTGCGAAAAATCTTGAGAACCTCATGCACCATATCCATGGGAATATCAGTAGGGAGATCGACCTCTGCTAATGCTGACAGACCTAGCGTTTGTAGTTGATCTCTTGATAAAACTTCTTGAAGAGACGGATGAGGCTGTTGCATATGGAATTTCAAAGTGAATCTGGTTTGAGTTTTGGAGGAAGGAGACCGAGGGATTTGATGGCTGAGCACCTAAGTGTTGGCCTTCTTCTTTTTGTCTTTCACATCATCCTCATGTTGGCTAGAAGACTCTGAGTCAGAGTCAGAGACAGAGCCGGAGTACGCTTTGTAGCTCTCATCACTATGATCAGTGGAGGACAGATCGGTGAGGCCATGGCTAGGGGTTTCTAACGTCTTCTTTCTTAGTAGAACTTTGAGATGTATCAATGGGTCTGTGTTGCGACAAGAATTTCTTCCTAGCTTGCTTGCTTGTACCAGCCATGTGAATTGTTCTTGTTTTGAATTGCACTTTGTGCATGTATCCTCAGAAACTTACAAACCCACAAAAGCGTACATTCACGCAATTAGTGAGCAGAGCATAAAAAGTGTGAGATCGCTGAAAGAGGTCTCTCCGTGGAGAACAGCATAAGGAGGATAAGTGCGAGGGTTGATACGGTGCGGCAATAGACTGTAGGCAGGGGCGAGGTGGTGGGGTTAGAGTAGAGACAAGATGGGGAAGGGGTGATGGTAGGTTTGGGTAGGGGCAAGGCACTGTATGGGTATGGGCGAGGGGATGGGTGTTGAGGGGATAAGTTAAGAGAGATAGGGACGAGGGGAATGAGGGTAGGGGCGAGGGAAGACAGGGGACGAGGGGAGGGGAGATAGGGTGAGGGAGGGGTGGTGAGGGGCGAGAGGGCTTTTGGTAGGGGCAAGGGAAGAGAGGGGACAAGGGGGATGAGGGTAGGGACGAGGGGGATTAGGGTAGGGGCGAGAGTAGACAGGGGACGAGGGGAGAAGAGATAGGGCGAGGGAGGGGTGGTGAGGGGCGAGGGGGATGAGGGTAGGGGCGAGGGGGATTAGGGTAGGGGCAAGAGTAGAGAGGGGACGAGGGAAGGGGAGATAGGGCGAGGGAGGTGTGGTGAGGGGTGAGGGGATTGAGGGTAGGGGCGAGGGGGATTAGTGTAGGGGCAAGAGTAGAGAGGGGACGAGGGGAGGGGAGATAGGGCGAGGGAGGGGTGGTGAGGGGCAAGGGGATGAGGGTAGGGGCGAGGGGGAGATAGAGAGGGGAGAGGGGCACTAGATAGGTGGGTGAGGGGCAATAGAGAGGGATAAGGGCTAGCAGATATGGGGAGAGGGCAGTTAGGCCTAGGAGGAAGTAAGGGGGGTTAGGGGCAGTGAAGGTTAATGTAGGAACTGCAAGGCAATTTAGGAAACTAGAGATAGACAATTCGTGTTACTGAAAGAAGAGTGGGAACTTAGAAAACTCTCCCAATGCCCCAAGTGTGTTACACTAGAAGAAGAGAACGATGAAGAGAGTTTTACTTCATAGGAAACTATCACAGGAGACAATAAGATCTAGCCGAGGAGTTCAACTAGAGAGACCCCAATAAAAGCGTCAAACAATACAGATGATAGAAAGCATTATACAAAGAAAGAATGATTGGATTTTGAGAAGTTCAAGATGAAACAAGTACCCCAATTACACAATGTAGAGAAAGTTTACCTTAGGAGGAAATGTGGAGACTCCTACAGGCATAGCAGAGACTGAGAGTGTCCAGAGACATTAACATAACACCGGCTCTGGTGGAAAGGTAATGGAAAGAAAAGAAATGGGAGATTCAAGAACCTATACTTATAGGCATAACAATTACAGGTGGTGAAACGGCTGCAAACTGTTTACTCAGAGGGATAATAGCACTTGAGTCTGGAGCCATTTACCAGCGGCAAGGGAACACCATCCAAAGTTACAAGCTGGATCGCTCCTTGTGGAAAAATTTCATGTACCATGAATGGACCTTGCCAAGCTAAAACAAACTTCTTTGCTTTTTTCTGATATCTAGCTTGATACAGTAGCACAAATGATCCTTGCATAATTTTTGGCTTTCTGAGATGGCGATCATGCCATGCCTTGTGACGAAGCTGCTCTACTTCAAGAGCCTGAGAAGCCAAACGGTGGCTTTCTTTCAATAGGGCGAGACGAGATATAGAGGCAGACCCCAAACCCCCATTGGCACGGAGACTGCCTACCCGTGGAGATCCTGAATTGAATTCAAAGGGTGCTATTGCTTCCAAACCAAAGGCTAACTGAAATGGGGTGTGGTTGGTCGTGGCTTTGAAAGAAGTGCGGTAAGCCCAAAGAGTGCCATAGATAGCTTGAGCCCAAGACGCCGTATGTAGATGACATGCTTTTCACAGAAGGGCTATCAAAACCTTATTTGTACTCTCGACCTGTCCATTTGCTCTACGGTAATAGGAACAAGACTTACGGTGAAAAATCTTGTAGTTGGCAAGCAAGGTTGAATCCATTTCATTAACAAAGTGACTACCCCTATCACTGATGATCTCCAGGGGACATCCAAACCTACACAAAATATTTTCATATACAAACTTGGCTACAGTATTGCCACAGTGCAATTAGTTGTTGCTAGTACCTCTGCCCACTTGGTTGCATAATCTGTAGCCGCCAGCAGATATTTTCGGTTACCTAGTTGGGCTGAGCGAGCAATTGGACCCACAAAATCTATGCCCCATCTCTCAAAGGGTAGCCATGCCATAGAGACTTGCAGAGGACAGTTGGACTACTTGCTTGGTTTAGGTCCACAGCGTTGACACACATCACATACTTTCACATAGGCAATTGCACCTCGAAAAACGTAGGGCCACCATAGACCACTCTGTAAAATCTTCTGGGCGATAATGTGACCCTGGTAATGGCCACCAGTGGGACCACTGTGGGCATCCTCCAAAATATTCTCAACTTCATGAGGGGAGACACACCGTCTCAGAACACCATCTGGTCCAGACTTGTAGTGCTGACCTCCAATTGAAGTGAATGGCCTCGACTTTAAAATAAATCTTCTCTTTTGCAGTGGAGATGCATTCTCAGGGTACGGGCCAGTAGATAGCAAATGCAATACATCACCGTACCATTCCGGAGTGAAATCCACCTTAAAGAGACTGCTATCTGGAAAGTCATCTGAAACCCCTGTTGCTTCTTCACCTGTGTGAATGCGAGAGAGGTGGTCAGCAAGGACAAGATGTTTGTGGGGGCCGAGTACCACTTCAAAATAAAACTCTTGAAATAAGAGTAGCCATCGCCATACTTGACCTGCAACTTGCGGCTTATTAAGCAGATAGCACAGGGCATGGTGATCAGTAATAATTACTGTGAAGTGGACTCCTAATAAATAATGGTGCAACTTTTGTAAAGCATACACAATAGCCAAACCTTCCCTTTCTGTGGTGCTATAGTTGCACTCTGCCTTGGTGAGCAAGCGACTTGCATAGTGGAAAGGGCGATCCAAGTTGTACTACGTACTAGGTTGAGTCAGCACAGCACCCACAGCCAATTGATTGGCATCAGTATGCACATGAAAAAGAAGAGACCAATCGAGAGCCACTAGAATAGGTGCTTCAGTTAGGCATTTTTTGAGGTATGCAAATGCTTCAGCCTCAGGTTTGGACCATTGAAAGGGGACAGTAGCACTGGTGAGTCAGGTCAATGGTTGAGCCACTTGTGCATACATGCGTATAAACCTGCGATGATAGTCTATGTGGCCTACGAAGCTCTGCACACCTTTTGGGTTGATGGGAGGTAGTAACTTCAAACTTGCTACTATCTTCTCTGGGTCAGGTGCTAAACCTTTAGCAGACACTACATGGCCTAGAAGTGTACCTTCAGTGACCAAAAAATAACATTTGTTCAGATTGAGCTTCAGGCGTGCCTCCTTGCACCTCAGAAAGACAACAGAGAGCTGAGCGAGGTGCTCCTCTAGATTTTCTACTAGGGTTGAACACCGAGCACCCAAGAAAGTTGAAAAATCATCCATGAAGATACCAAGATGATCCGTAAGCAAAGGACAGAATATGATATATACTACTCGATTGAAGGAAGGTGGAGCGTTTTTCAACCCAAACGACATTCTAGTGTAGATAAAAATGCCCCAGGGAGTTACGAAAGCCATTTTAATTTGATCACCAGGATGGATGCCCAACTGATTGTATCCAATGAACCCATCCATGAAATTGTACAATACATGTCCTGCTACATCTTCTAGCACACGCTTAGTGAAAGGTGTGGGAAAACCATATGGGATAGTTACCTTGTTCAGAGTGTGGTAATCTACGCACACATGGATTTTATTGGACTGCTTCTTAGGTGCTATCACCATGGGTGATAACCACTAAGAGTGCTCCATAGGTACAATGATTCCTGCCTCTTGCATTTTTGCTAGCTCTGACTTGACACCCTCTGCATACTTTGGGTTGAGCTTGTAAGCTCGGCCTCTGACAGGTAGTATGGACATCCAATTCTGGTGGGATCCCTTCCAAATCCTTGTAGGACCAAGCAAAAACATCTTTAAAAGAGTGTATAAAAGAGACTACCTGATCGAGTAACGTGGGATGCTCCCATAACCAAGCTGCTAAGAGGACGTGCTGAGGGTTGTCAGGGTCACCCAGGTTGATGTCTTTGACTGGGTCATGAGGTGTAGCTGGAGAGGGTGCCTCAGAAGATGAAGAGTGAGCTGCCTCTTGGAGCTTCGAGACATCATGGGCTAGTTGATCGATTGGAAACTCCACATACTCCTCTTGTAACCATCCTGGTGGAAGCTCCTCGGAGGGTAAGTCTGTAGACATAGCAAAGTGCTTTTGAGTGGGCGGGACGTCAAACCCGGAAGATGTTAGAGGAAGAGGTGGAAAGTTTGCAAAATCATGCAGAGGAGATTTCTTCCCCCTTCGGTGATGTGTTATAGGTTCACCAAGGCCGACAATTTCCATCATAGGAACACTTGAATCATGGTCATCAGGGACTAGCACACTTGCTTCTTTGACTAGTACACTTTCTGTTGTAGGACTTGGGTCACTGGTGTCAACCTGAGGAGCCAGGAGAGAGTGTGTTACAGGCAGTGACGCTTGAATAGAGACCACATAGCACGGCATCTATGTGGTAGCTTCCAACCACTACAGCATGTCTTCGTCAGACCCGTTAGGTGGGAGAGGCTTCTCGGGGTCAGGGTTGGACTGTACTGACAACGAGCTGTGTTGAACCACTGGATCCATACCTCCTTCAAGTCAAATTGGTTGCATGGGGGATCCAGGAGTATGTATCCACATGGCGTCGTTTTCCCAATCATGAAGTGCCTTAGTATGCCACAACCATGGTCTACCAATAAGCAAAGGAAATCCTCCCTCCACATAGGGAAGACTGACCACCACAAAATCCAAGCTAAATGTGAAGTCTTGTACCTTTAGAGGCACCTTATCTACTATGCCCAGTAGATAGACTGTCCTCTGGTAGGCTACAGACCTAAAGCCAACATAGTAAAATTTGGCATCAGATTGATCCCGGATCCACCATCCACGATGACGCCTGAGAAATGATGCCCAGAATATATACAGTGAGATGAGGACTTTTGTAGTCGGTGAGGGGAGCAGCTGGATAAGAAATCATGTAAGACTCTGAGGGCTATACAGGGAGGTGCCCGCCATTAGGCCCTACACCCAGGTACAGAGAGTGAATGACTGAGAGGGTGTCACTTCTGAGGGTTGCATCTAGGTGGAGCATCTCATAAAGGGACACTTGTTGAAAGGTGTTCTTCAAGATTGCTTCTGTTGTGGGCTTAGCTCCTTCAATCTGGGCTTCCTTTGGAACTCTGACCTATTCCAAGTCAACCACAGCTTCTAACAAGGCTCCATCAATGTTTGAAAGCATAGAGATTCGCCTACTCTTAGCACCAATGGAGGGCTGATCAGTTTGCTCAGATTGTGGAAGTGGAGATGGATGAGATGGACCTGTTGGCAAGCTCAGACCCATAGCTGCTCTTTGTGCCCAAGTGAGTACGTTAGCGGGCTCCCCCACTTGTTGTGGCCGAACTGTATGAGTAGCAGGTGATGGCTGAGGGGTGGTGTTCACTGTGATCAGATTGATCTTTGGGAATGTGAATTCTTGTTGGTTCTAAGTTGGGCCTGAAGATGAGGATGTCCTTTTCTTGGGACAATCCTTATTGTAGTGGTCGTTAGCCTCCGGATAATGACAGCAAGGAGGAGACCCTTTAGGTAAAGGACACTTGCTTTGGTAATGCCCATATTCTCCACATCTATAGCATAAGATGGGCCAATTTGATGGACGAAACGGGGGACGAGGTGTTCTTTGTTCTTGTTGCATGGAGTTGCAAGGTGAGGTGTAGAAACTCTAAGGGGCTGAGGGAGCATGAGTATGATAAAAACTTCAAGACGGAAAAGTACCTGACATACCTTGGACAATAGGGGTATTGAGCAAAGGTGGCATGTAATTTGGATGGCCATAGGGGGAAACCATATTGGATGTTGGTGCTAGCCTTGTTGGAGAGAAGGTCCTAGACATTTTTGTATTTGCCGTAATCTCTTGATGTAGTAGCAATCCTTGTCTTCATGCCCAAACTTTTTGCATAAATGGCAATAAGAACGAAGGGGACAGTCATGTGGAGGTTGTCCTAGAGAGCGACATGAGTTGCACCATAACATAGACTTAGTCTCCTACTAAGACCTAAGCTCTTCTAGGTCTCTCTTGATTTGATCCAAAGCGTCATGATGTGGGGGCTTCTCCTGTCTAAGAGAGATTGATTTCTCCTCTTGAAGAGTGCATTGTAGTTTTAGGGCTTCAAGTTCCCTACGTAAAGAAGTCAACGGTTCAGATAGACTCTCCAAGAGTATAGAGGCAGTCTCTACCTGAGAAGAGTTGGTAAACAGCTTCCTTGCCCCCTATCCTAGTAGCAGCCGCAAAAAACTCCTCCAAGGTGGCATCAGGTCGGAGATTCTCTCTCAGTTTTTGCTGAGAAGTATTTGGAAGAGCCTTCTCTACCCATTTCTTGACCATGAACTCACTTGGTGGTTGAGGAAGCTTGGCGACCAGAGACTTTGTTCGGGTCATCAGTTCTGCAAAAGTCTCTTTGGGCTGAAGCATCAGGTTGGCCAACTCATCCAGAACCCTTTCTTGGAAGTCCCCTAGTTTGAAAGCTTCACAAAACTGCTGTCTTAAATCTGCCCAAGTTGAAAAGTGATTCTCTGCAAACTGACTGTACCACTTGTCTGCTAAACCATCCAATGTTGATGGAAACAACACCAAATAAGCATCTTCTCTATTAAGACCACGACCTCTACAGAGAGCTACAAACCTCCTTGCATGGTCCTGCATCTTCTGAGGAGAGTCCCTTGAAAGTAGGAAACTTGATGTTTACCTTGGCCAAAACACTGGTCAATGCCTCCATGGCCGCTTGCTCAGGAGCCCGTTGCTCAATAGCTTGCTGTAACAAAATGGGAGAGAGCTTTATGGGGAAGGTGACCTAGAAGATGTAGAACAGGATGGAGGAATGGATGATGCCGTATGTGGAGGTATGGGTGATGAGGTTGGTGGACTTCTACTAGGTACCAAGGGTTGACGTCTTCTGTTGTAGTGCTTCAGAGGACTCATTAATGAGCTTTGACGCTCTAATGACCACCTTGTATGTGTCATGCAGTGACCACAAACCCAACCAAGCTTTGGGCAAGAAGACTTTTAACTGGTTGAACACGTCTAGAATCTACTAGACCAGGGCAAGTGACTAGACCACCTGGCTGGACCAGGGACAAGGAAGGACTAGACCAGGATGAGAGCTTGGTTGGACCAGGGCAAGAGAGGACCATACTAGCAGGGTGAGAGACTAGGTCAGCTAGAGTAAGCTGTCTAGAAATTGGACCAGACCAGCAGGTTGCACTAGCCAGGCGAAGTAGGCAAGGCTAGGTAAAACCCAGCTAGCTCCTTGATTTGTACCTCAACAGAGAGTGAGACTTTAGTTGAGGTCCCACCGGGCGTGCCAAAAATGAGAGCACTTGTAGCGCGGATAGTGTGGCGTGCTCTCTACAGTGGGTGCTCCTCAGTGAAATGTGCATGACATCTCACTCAAAATAGAATGAAAACAAAGGAAACAATAGATAACAGCTGATCAACATAGAGACAAAGCAGCAAACCAGAACATATGGACTCAACTATCTTAAAGAACCGATACATACTCTAGCATGGCACCACACTCAGCTCCAGCCCAGAACTCACGGGTACAATGGGGGTGTCGAGGCTCATATGTGTAGGGATGGTGCATACGTGCTGTGTGTATAGACTCGCTACTCTAGACGACGACGTTGGACCATATATGAAGAAGATGATAATCCTGACCCAATAGCTACTACTCACATGTACAATCATAAAGAGCCACCAATGGCTCATAAATGTTAGCCATCTAAGTCTATCCCCAAACTGAATGGTGGTGGTGACCTAGCCACGATGTCCACTAGACCACCGTCCGTATCCCTGCCACATGTCACTGCCCAGCCCGGAGAGTTTGTCCAGTGTGAACCTGTTGCACACATGTATACTTTATACCTTATTCTTTATATGCATATGAATGAGGGGTCCACACACTTTATTCCCTCAGAGTGAAGCTCCACCCATACCATGTGCTCATATCTTCCCTTCCCCGCTCTCTCTTGTGCTCTTTTCGCTCCCACATCGTCAGCACCGACCCTACATAACTCTTTAAGATTTCGGGTACCAGAGATGATAACCCATCTCTCCATTTGCATCATAGCCAATGAAGATACATTTGTGTGACTTGGGGTCTAGCTTATTTCTATGCTCTTTAGGCACATGTGAAAATGCCTCACACCCAAACACACGTAATCTGTCATAATTAGGCTTCTTGCTATGTGCATTCTTGCGATCCTGAGAAGGACCACGACTGTGACTATGACCTCTTTGCCATTTGATCGTTTTTCTAGCTACTTCCACTAGCCATATATGCATCACCATGCCCACTAGTGTCAAGGGATTGACGTCGAATCTCTTTCGTGAGCAAAGCACTAGTAACATCACTCAAAATAAGCTTACCCTGAAGGCCAAAGTTACTAATGGCAATGTTAAACGTATCCCATGATGCAGGCAAAGAGCATAGCAAGAAAATGGCTTTGGTTTCATCATCAAAATTCAGCCCCTTTGATGTCATTTGCGTAAACAAGCTATTGGACTCCTTTGGGTGGGAATTGACAATGCTACCTTCCTTTGTGTTCAAACTCATAAGCTTCTTCACAAAAAACACTTTGTTCGATGCACTCTAACCATCTGAAGCTGAGCATAATGATTCCCATAATCCCTTTGTAGTAGTCTTGTCCATAATCGTAAAGAAAATGGACTCACTAAGGTGTAGGCAAATAGTCACCATAGCACCAGGATCAAGCTCCTCCCACTCATCATCAGTGTAAACATCCTCTTTGTGCTATTTCAATGGCATTGCAAGGCCCTTATTGACCAAGAAATCAAGAGTACGCTTCTTTCATATCGTGAATTTTGTGCCATCAAACTTCTTGATATAATACTTTTCTTTCTCAGAAGTTCCAATCATGATGACTAACAAAAAAAAAAAGAAACCAAGAGAGTGAGACTAGATTTATGGAAAATTTTGGCAGAGTCTCCTCTATTCAGAGATCACAATCTTGACCAAAAACTTAGCAAAATCACTGCAATGTCAATGCAAAAGAGTGCAATAAGCAACCTAAAGGACTCATGGAAAAAAATGGCAAAGTCTCTCTGTGCGGAGATCAAAATTTCAAGTGAAACTGAGTCAAAAAACAATGTTTAAACCAAAAAAAGTAATGATTGGGCATAAACTGGCATATACCGCTCAAAAGAAGTGTCAATGACTGCTAACTTGACGTCAAAGCACGTATACCTGTCTATACATATCCTATGACGAGGCCACGAATAGGGATCTCCAACAACTTAATCCACCTCATATTGGGTAATCCAACCCCTAGTGTTCGACTTCAAAAAACCTCATGCAACGACCCTCGCAAAAAGGTCCAAAAGCACTTAAAATCACCACAGTATGCATACACGGTCTGTATATATATCTGTAGCTTTTCAAATACCTTGCAACCGGTTAGTCAATATCAAAAAAACTTTTCAAAATTTGCACAAACTTCGTTTTGCAAAGTTGTAGATTTTAAAAAAACGATCAGGTATTGCAGGAATGGGCATGAAATGGAGGTAAAAAAAGATCTGTAAAAATTTGCAATTATCTACCCTCAACCTGTAGGCACTCTATTAAGCGTGCAAAAAAATCGGTGCATGCGTTTTTCATAAAGATAGCAGGAACCAAGCTGAAAATTGACCTTTTACTCATTCAAATTTTTGCTGCAAAAAAGTGTTGAAAATTTTGCAGTTTCATCACAATGTCTGCCGTGATGTTGCAATGATGCAAAGCATTCACTCCGTCACTTCAAGAGTGCAGGGTGCGTATAGAGTGTGAGTGACAAGAAGAAGAGCAAACACGAGCATGATGTGGGTGGAGCTCTTAGTGGGGTTTGGAATGACCTCGCTACTCCTTATTGTTCTATATGATCAAAAGAATATGTAAGGTTAGTACGATCAGTGTGATGGGTGTTCGGCCAATTGGCCTAAACCTAACATCAAGCATATTGGCATGCAATGATTTGCAAACAACTTGCACCATGGTGAGAGAGATTCCCTTCAACTCTCCCTCATTGGCCATGGTCTTGAGTTTTTGGAGAGCTTCCTTTTAATTTTTCCTCATCTTGTTGGCATGTGTGTCACTAAATGTCCCAATAGCTACAATTGTTTGAATTGCACATCTTATAGGTGAGGCCTACGAAGTTTTGCTCTTAGCTATAGTGTAAACTAGACCACAAACAATGAAATGGTAAACCAAGTGCTAGTAGTTGAGCGTAATAGATAGCCACCAATGATGATTATTGAGGTTCAAGGCATGGTCGTGATGGTATGTGTAAGTCTCATCACTTGCATGCACTTGTGCACTATGTTCATCATGCATCACATGGGTGTGGTGCTCAAAACCAAATCATTGTAATCAAGCATATATTTTTGAAAATCGAGGTAACCAAAAGTAACATTAATTGAGTGACAAGAATGTAATATGTGTCCAAATAAATTGGTAGAGAAACAACTTAGTACAAGATGACTCAATGTGGAGAAAGCCAATGAGTCTAGAAACTTGAAGTTTCTCTCAAAACATGATATTTTGTAGTTGTGTATATTAATTTGATGTGTAATCATTGCACACAACATTCAACAGAGGAGTATTACTTAAAAATTTCCAACTAGATAACATTCATTCCATAGCTTTAGGAACCATTGGACATTGTTGCTGGTAGGGATGTTGTACATTGCCTTGAAGACATACAAGCACAAGCCATCTAAAATCTGCAAGAAAAATCATAGTTTTTTGTGAATATTACTGAGAACCTTTACACGTGGGCATCAACTTATTCTTTTTGTTGGTAAAGGGTATTGCTAAAGTTTGTAGCAAAAGTTGAGTGGTGCTACGAATGCTAGTAATTCAAGCATGCAATCACTACATGCAACCCTTGAGACTCCCAAAACTATTCAAACCTTGTTGATTGACATCAAATTCAAGACAAATAACTGCATGCAAGTCCAACGAATAAAAAAGTAGTCCATTTTGGTTTCAAATAAGATAGTTGATGGAGACTGCACACTTGCAAAATTTGGGCAAGCATAATCCTAGATCACATTTGCAAGAAAATCTTGTTATTTTTCAAAAATACTTTGTTGCACTGGCTTGTGGTCTCATGGAAAATGACTTAACCACGTCAAGTAAGAAAGTGTGCAAAACATCAACAAAGACTTTGGAAGACCCTTTTAAAATGAGCATGCAAGAGTGTAAAAATGCTCTCACTCTTAAGAGGAACATAACCATTAATAGAAATTGTTTGGTTTTCCAAAGTTTGTTTCTCATTCTTTAACTATATTTCCTTTAACTTCATGATGGTAGCCAATGGCTTTTGACCAATGTGTGTGCATCCTCTTTATGTGAGATCACAATGTCTTGTATGTTTATCAAAATAAATGCATGACTTTTATGGAACTCTAATGCAATCTTTTGAATGTGTTTTTCTACACAACAATAGGGTTTTAATATGGTACAAGGGGTACCTGAGTTGATATTGCTGGCATACACTCATTGCTGACCTCTCTCTATCCCATGTTATACGCATACGTCCTTTGTGCATGTAATTTTGTTGGGAACCCTAGCCTACATACGATGAGGTCAATTTGGGATTGTAAATGGTTAGAAGAATAAGATTAGCATATTTCCAAGTAGGAGTTGGTGAATACAAGTCAAGAAATTTTGTCTTATCTTGAAAGTACCACTTGTTAGGACACAAAACCTTTAGTGGTTTCTCTATAGATGGATGCTGTTGAAAATGTGGGTAGTGCATAAATTATACATGGCAAAACACGTTGATTGCAAGATACATCCGACATGGCTATGGGCATGAAGCTGTGTGTTGTGTGATGTCTCTTGGGGTGCGCTTGTAGGAGTCTGAACTATTTTTGTTGGAAGAAACATGAGGGAAGCTCCCCAATTTCCACCACTTTTTTCAGTGTGCTCAATCCATGGACTCACGCATGTCAATTGGATGAGGGCCAAATGCTTTTTGGCATCATAGGAAAACTAGGCATATACGAGCTCATTTACACACTTAGCCATTGTGAGAGAGAAAGAGAGCACCTTTGTGACCTTGGGCGGACTACGTGGTTTTTCCCGCCGTAGAAGTCACTTGGACCACCATTGATCACTCAATCTTATAGGTATGCTCCGTATATGATACCCAAGCCTTTTATACAATCAATCATCACGCGTATTAGCAGTAGGGTGCGCAAAATCAAATCTAATATTTGTTGCATAAAGGGATTTGGAGCATCGCACCACATGACTAGCAAGAAATATTGGTTTTTTCTTAAAACCCTCGATAGAAAGCATTCAATGTAACTATTGGAAATAATGCTAAGTGTCCCACCCAAGGGTTCTGGAACTGTTCCTTTTCTAGTAGCTATAAATTGAAAGGAAAACTCTCTGATGAGGTGTATATGCATACATCAAGAAGAATTTTCTCTTAACTTTAGCAATCATAGATCATGGTCTTGAAATTCACTTCAAGAAAACAAGTGGAGCAATCTTGGATTCGAAAGGGCAAACAATGGGCACAGCAACAATCTTACAAGCTTAACATGCTTATAGTCGCTAGAGAAAGAGTCTCAACTAAAGGTTGGCAAGAGAGATTTGGCTTCCTAAGCATTGCTATGTTAAAAGAGATGCAAAAATCTAGAATACTTGCACATATGCCTACAATCTCATATATGCATGAAGTTTGTAAGCCTTGCATGACGGGCAAGCAACAAAGAAAGGTGTTTCCACAAGGGTCGGACTAGATCACAAGCTCCTCTTGAGTGGGTACATGTGGATCTTTGAGATAATTTTTCTACTTGTGCTTTGGGTGTGCTAAGGTTGCAAGAGATGGGAGGATGGATGGAGGAGAAGCACAAGCAAAGAGAAAGAGACTCAGCAGAGAACTTGAATGTGCTATTCCAAAATGCTTTCATTACAAAAAAAAAAAAAAAAAAACTATTACAAAGTTTCTATAGAGCCTTCTAGGCATATAGTAATTGACCTTAACCACTCGATACTTCAACCACTCAAACTACTGGTGCATGCTCATCATGCCTTACGTGACCTAATCCATGTATGTAGCTTTATTGCTAATAGGTTGGATGCTTCTACATTTTGCTATTAGTTGATGATTTTAGTAGGAAGATGTGAGTATATCTGATTTGTGAGAAGATTGGAGTTTCATGTGGATTCAAAGTGTGGCATAAGCTTGTAGAAATAGAAACAAAAGAGAAGGTTAAGAAGCTACCCACAAATTGAGGACAAGAATTTTCCTCAAATGTATTCAAATTATACTAAAACAAGCATGGAATCAAGCATCAACACACCACTACTCACATACTGCAACAAAATTGATTGCATTATGGTAGAGATGACATGTTGCATGCTCAAAACCAAAGAGATACCAAGTTTGTTTGGGTGAAGCAAAAAAAACAATGATGTATATCCTCATTCAAAGCTACACAACGGCTCCAAAAGTTATGACACCTCTCGAGGCTTATGCAAGTAACTAGACTTCATTTTCTCATTTCAAAACTCTTGGGTGTTTTTGTTATGCACAGAAGTGGTATTTGTGAAAGATCCTGCTCAATGGAGAAAGCAAAATTTTCATTTCTCTCATTACAGAAAAAATAACTCACCATGTGTCAATACAAACTCAGGTAAAAGTTGAGGAGGAGGAGGTGTCTCCTAATGAAGATAGCTTTATGGTGAAATTTAACCAACTTGTTGTAGCACTATAGGAAATAAATTACCAAAGTGGGCTCAATAGTTCTTTGATGATTGCAATCCTTGTGTTGACACTCCTAAGGTATCATCTTATGGTTTTCAAGGGTAAAGGAGAATAGATGAATGTAAAGGGGCCTTTTAATACATCATCAATATGGCTATAATCGTTGAGATCATGGATTCTAAGGAACCATCTTTGGAGAAGTCCATGGCCGATCCAAAAGAAGAAGAAGCAATGCACTTTGAGTGTGAAAACATAATGAAGAATAGATAGTAGATCAGCCACCAAAGAAGAAGGTCACTGTTACAAAATGGATTTGGAGAAAGCTACACAGAAGGCCAATTAGTACCACAAGGATTTTCAAAAGTTAAAAGTTTTGATTTTAGTGAAACCTTTGCTCCAACAGCTCTCATGACCACTATTTGCACAATGCTCTAGCTACTGATAAGAATTAACCAAGTTTTAGTGAAGGTTGAAGATTTTAGTCAAACCTTTGCTCCAACAGCTCGCATGACCAGTATTTGCACAATGCTCTAGCTACTACTAAGAATTAACCAAGTTTTAGTGAAGGTTGAAGGTTTTAGTGAAATATTTGCTCCAACAGCTCGCATGACCACTATTTACACCATGCTCTAGCTACTGGTAAGAATTAACCAAGTTTTCTAATGAATATAAAACTCAGCTTTTCTAAGTAGACATCACAAGGAGGGGGTATGTAGTTCAACCACCACGCTTTTAGTTGCCCCATTTTGAAAATAAGGGTTGCAAGGTGAAGAAGATTTTTAAGGCTTAAAGCAAGATAGATAGACAGTTCTTTCAAACAAAAAAAAAAAGGAGTGCTTTAATGCAAATTTTTATGCGATGAAGAATGTAATTTTTTTCATTATTATCTTAGGGATAGATTACTTGATTATCACACGTGATTGTGAAGAAATGCACTGATCATACTCAAAAAGTTTAAGTTCAAATTTTGAGTTGATAAATTTGGGGCTTCTAAACTACTCTTTACAAACTGAGATTTGGTAAACTTCAAATGGAATTTTCAATTCTTGGCGAAAATATCGAAGACAGATCATAAAAGCATTTGAAATTATAAAAAGCAAGCATGTGAGGACTCCAATGAAAATGAATGCTCTCATTTCAATGAGTGACTCTTCACTTTGGGATGTCAAGAAGTACAAGAAGCATGTTGGGAGATTTATTTTCTCCTATAATTCTAGACTAGATACTTGGTTTATAGTTGGGGTAGTGAGCAGGCTCTCCAACAAACCTAGAGAATCTCATCAAACAGCATGTATGCTCAAAGGTACTTTAGACTATGGCCTTTTCTATGGTCTAGGCACCAACACTTTCAGTGAATATTGTGATTGATTGTGATTCCAAATTAAGTTTTTGGTTATCATTGCTTACTTGGTTCAAAGACATTTTCTTGGATCGGTAAGAAACAACCAACTATGGCACTTTCTTCAAGAGAGTCAATATAAACGGCTTGCTTTGTAGCTTGTGAAGCTATTTATTTTACAAAAAGTCTTACTACTTTAGGTAGTCGAATGAAAATGACAACACTCCATTGTACCTTGGCATTTCTCCATGTGAATGCAGCTACCCAAAACGTGAACAAACCATAAATATTTGGTCCAAAGAACTACACTTTGTCCCAAGCCACTCACTCTCCCACAAAATTCACCTCCACTGGAGATCGATATAAACATTACTAATGGGTGTGTCAAGACAAGAGGGAAGGAATCTCCTACTTGCAAATTTTTCTTCCATTCTCTTACTTGCTCACAGCTATTCCATCACAATGAGACTTTGATACCATGAAAAGATGAAAGAGAGAAGAAGGGTTGAGCTCTTGCAAGCGCATGTTCCACACTCATAACCATTGACAAGAACGAGACAAGAACACAAAGGGTGTGAAATTGTACATTCTATTTTTTCTTCATGGAGTATGCAACCCTAATTGTAATAGTTAATAGCCATGAATCCTAGCTCATGTTGAGATTGACAACTCAACATGAATGCCTTCTAAGTGAAAGGTTTGTAGAGGACATGCGTACTTTTGAACTTAAATACATTGGTGGGGATGGCCTCAAATACAAAGAGCCTTCATAGCCCTGTGAAAAGCATTGTTAGCAAAGCCACAAAAGTAGAAGACCTTATGCAAAAGTTCTTTTTGGCACACCCTAAAAGTAGCTACCAATTGCTAAAAAAATGTGAGACTTGGTTTATGGTAAAGAACGCAATGACCATAGGATGCATATTTTTTAAAGCTTCCCCTTAGTGAAGTTTGAACTTTGCTTTGTTAAGTTTTTAGTTCTACTCATATTACAACCTCAAATGTAGTAGACCCATGTATTGCCTTGCAAACAACCAACACTGATGTAAAAACTTGCCTCAAAACTGATGCGTTGGCTCTCACCATTAAAGAAAACATATCATAAGTCAGGTGTTTCCCTAAAAATGTGATTGTTGATGATACTACTTTTATGGTGAACACATAAAAACATATACAACAAGCTTTTGAAGATCAATTTAAGGATATAACTTCACCTCTATATGAACAATACCATTGTACACAAGGTGAGGAACTCATAAGGGCCTCCCTATGGACATGGAAAGGTAAAGTGGCAAAAATTCAATGGTTATACAAATATTAGTGTGTATTCAAATTGTGGATGGGTTGAATTTGTGAGTAGCTCAAATGTGGTTGATTGTGAAGATGTTGAGCCTCTTGTTGGTGGTGATAGTATTAGCTTCTCCAAGCCATGTCAATCAACAATTTGGGCAAAAAGATGGAAAACTATGGTTGTGGTGCTTTGTATACAAAGTATACAAAGATATGTATCCAATGCTTTCGAAGTTGCTACAATTGGTGCATAACAAAAGAAGCGAAGTTTCTTCTTTGGTCAAAGTCAAATTTTCTTTTGGAGAGATTTGGGTCTTCTTCTTGTATTATCAATATCAAGTGCTTAAAAGAAATCTAGGTTTGATGCAATCTCCCCTATGAAATTTAGAGTTTCTTTGTAGATTTGAAGATTAGGAGATGCAAAACGCACAAAGGTTAAAGGACTTTGGTGAAAACCCCTTGAAAAGCAAGGAGTTTATGATATCTAGAATAAGCCTACTAAGGTTTCCACAGTTTACTTTTATTTCAATTCCTCCTTTGTTCAAAATAAAAAGTTGTTTTGTAAGGACTTGTGGGACTTCCCCCCCCCCCCCCCCCCCCAAAAATTGTGCTTAAAAGAAAAAAACTATGCTTATTGCATAGGTCGGACTTCATGGGATTACCTCCAAGATAATTGTGCCAATCATTGTTTAATGAGCAAGAAGACCCCCAAGCTTTTTGAGAATTTCAATCCCTATGAATCTATACCCAAAAAAGAAAACTTGAATCCCCATGAAGCATGATTGGGATCAATCCTAATGCACACACGACAAAATAGCGGAATAACTTAATGACTTGAACTAATGAAGTTAGTTAATCTCAGAAGCCAAAACCCTCAACTAATGATAAGTCAATCCTTTAAAATGGAAAGGGAGAAGCTGGCATATAAGATCTCTTACGAGGAAAATTTCTCTTTTCTCAAGAAGTACAAGTTGTGCCTTCGTTGTGAGCTACGAAGACAACGTTTTCAAAACCTTTTGGCTACAAGCTATGATTAACAAGGTAAAGGTTCAGTTTGGCAGTAAAAGCAAAAAAAGCCAAGTCATTTAAGTCTATGAAATAAAATGACCCATCAATTGACAAACTAAACACGAAGATTTCAACCATTCACATGAAAGGTGGGTCCAATCACTAATGGAAATAATGAATTTTCAAATGTCTGCCTAACTCTCCTCTCTCTAAAGCTTCTTTTAGAAAGCCAAAAATGATTGGGTGGTCAACAAAAAACAAGGCTTTGATACACTTTGACAAAAGGCTTTTAAATGGCTATAGAAAATTATGGGGGCTCCCCTCTTTACCATATGCATTCAAAAGAAAGGGTATTCTCAACCAATGTGTATTCGAACTTTACCCTACGTAAAACAATAAAGATATCTAAATTCTAAATATTTTAACTAAACCTCTAGAATATAGATGAAGCATAGGACAGCATGTTGATGTTTTTAACTCAAGCAACACCACAATTATTTCCCTAGGGCAATCTTCTATTTGTACATTCCTTAATGGAAATCATTGAGAAAAGTAAAGTTTTTCACTGTATAGATCTTAAAGAGGTGTTCTTCGAAAACATACAACTCCATGCTAGGAACAAAAAGCCCGTTAACTTGTTTCTCATGTTCCATTGTTGAGTTGCAATCGAACTAAACACATAATTACTTTAATTGTAAAATCTTTGTTATGTTGGTACCATCGTATTTTCGTGTCTTTTGTGTAAACAAAATCATGGTAACACCATTCAGTTACGTATCCTTTTGTACAAGCATCACGTTCGTAGCTAATGAGATTATACTCCATTCATCGATCAAAACCATAAGAGCTTCAAGTCCTTTACATGTACACCATCCAATTTCTCAACAAGACAAATTGCCTTGTTTTAGTCTTTATAAAAGGCGAAATAACATTCATGGTTCGTTGGCCTCATGTGTATTTTTCTGTCCTCTCCATTCTACGGCTGCAAAATAAAATCTCATTGTGGTCTATACATTGACTCAATCAAGTAGTGTATTTTAGGCTTTTGAGCATTTTCAAACTCTTTCCAACTGGAGATACTAATGCTACCAGCCCATACTCGACAGTCATGGCAGGAACATTAGAGAGGAGAGAAATTGCTGTACACAGTAGTAGTTTCTACCTCTTAAAAGGCGGTACAAACAGGAATGATTATGTATATCGATGGCAAATATGTTAGTCTTATGAGCTATGAAATGCAACACAGCGATTGGTTGCATACCTAGACATATAAGTTTACAAGGGCAAGACATCAGCATAGTCACGATACATGGGCATATCACCTGAGAAAATCCGTTGCTTTCCAGATTGCAATGTCTCTGACTAAAAAGCTGTGAAAACGAGAACCTTGTGTGTCCCAGAGCAGCAACTATCCAGAGCGGTGAAGCATGATTTGTTATGAACTTGTTTATATACACAGAATGTGGTAAACGCGTTACATTATTGTTCATCTAATTTCTGCAGTATCAAGGCGTAATTGAACTTGAAGTTCTGAAAGCCTTTTCTAGACCCATCAACTAGCTCCCCAACTTGTGGCTCTGAGACAGGAAGAGGTAAAAGTGGAGTACTATCTGCAAATACAAAAAAAGAGGGAAGAGAGGTGGACTCTCTCTCTCTCTCTCTCTCTCTCTCTCTCTCTCTCTCTCTCTCTCTCTGTGTGTGTGTGGTGTGTGTGCGCGCGCGTGTGCACGAGCGTGCTCATAAACTGCATTTCAGCTGGCAATGTCTATGCCATCCTTCAGTCTAATGTATGGATCGTGCATCATGGTAATCAGCTGTGGCCGCTTTCCGAGTCATGCTTGTGGTCACTGGTGGCAACACACATTGTCTCTCATTTGGCAGAGTCATCTACCTTTGAAGGAACGTGTTTTCTTGTGACGCTGCTTAGTGAGAGCTCTACCTGTTGGCAGTGTGTTACATGCACGGCATATTGCGCATTCCCGCTACCTAAGATGCCTTGAAGCTGAGGAGACCGTGCCACACTTACTCTGGCGTTGTCGCCACTCCAGAGCCTTCATTTGGCAAGTGTGGACTGCCCTTCGGCTGCATTTTCCTTCAGGCGCTTCTCACAGACGCTTTTGGCTTTTTGGGGTGCCTCCAGTCACCGCAATCTCAGTTTGCGGTGTTCCTTACCTGGGTCAGATTTTGGACTCTCTGCATGGCAAGCGACAAGCGGCTGGCCAAAAGAAGGGTGAAACAAAGCCCACCACCCCTTATGAGAGGGCAGTAGCCTGATCTCATGCCAGTCAGCAGAAATAGCAGTATCAATCTCTCGCATACATGTAGCAACCCCTCGACAGATCCCATAGGTGGTGCCAATAAGCTCTGCATCAACCAAGGAGGTGGCAGGCCTTAGACCAGCTATGTAAAGATGGTACCAGACCACTTTCCCATCTGGCCCAATCAATGAGTGTCCTCTCCCCAAGCTGTCAACCCTCTCAATCTGACATATAAGCATTCCAAATCAACAGCTGCCGCTCAAGCTCCTTCAAACAACGAGGGGACTGTTGAATCAAAGCACGACATAGAGTCATCCGCCACCTCAACAAGCATCGCATAAAAGGTCACAAATGAGACATATCCGAAGGGGGACACAAGGAGGACATGGAGACACGAGGAGGACATGGATAGAACCAACATTGGAGTCGGGCACAAATCTGGCTTTCTATAGAGAGCATCTTCTCCAACTCACAGGGGATGGGTTTGTGATTCGACCCAGCTATATGGATACACATCTATGAGGGATACCAGCAGCTAGCAGGATATGCCGCCTATGCAATACAGAGCCAGAGACGGAGATGCATTATATATGTCAGTGCACAGTGTATTATGAGATACAAGGTCGCTTCCACCATCTATTCAGAGAAGGCTGCGGACCCTTCTCCAAAGTCATGAGCTATTAGGACCAGAGATGAGGATGGAATCATCACCCATCGTATCTTTCTCTTCTATTGGGCACCCATTGTATCAGTGATCACACATAACCCACATTGTTCATGCTAGTAGCACTTCTAGATTCATTTAAGTATCTTTTTTTTTTGTACTCAAACATGACTCACCAGTTTGTAACAGATTCATCTCATAGGTCATTTTGGCCTTTTGACGACGCTAATATATCGTTTCATTTCATCTCATCTCATCTCATCTCATCTCTCTCTCTCTCTCTCTCGCTCTCTCTCTCTCTCTCTCTCTCTCTCTCTCTCTCTCTCTCTCTCTCTCTCTCTCTCTCTCTCTCTCTCTCTCTCTCTCTCTCTGTGTGTGTGCCTGTGCGCACGTCACCTACTGTCTGTGTGCGCGTCACCCAACTCTGCGACCTGCTGCCTGTGCACGCCTTAGACAGAGATTAGGGTTCGCGTCACCTGCTGCCTGTGTGCACGTTGCCCAACTCGGCGACCTGCTGCCTGTGCACGCCTTAGACAGGAGTCCCTGCCTGTGCCCTGTCTGCCCCGCCCCTACCTGCTCGCGTCACCCCCTGTGCGCTCTGCCCCCTGCAGCCCCGCCCCCTGCCCCCTCCTGTTGCCCCCCTTCGTGATGCTGCGCCCTGCCCCCTAGCTGGACAGCAGAAGCTGGTGGTCAGATACGCAGGCGGAAACAATGCAGACGGAGACATCATACTCGTAGATGGCGGCAAGAACGCATGGGTGGCATCATCATACACGTAGACGGCAACATCGTTCACACAGGTAGGCGCTTTTACTCCATACGCATAGGAGGGTCATCATACGCGTAGCTCAGCTGGGCATCATACGCGTAGGATTCAGTGGAAAATTCTGTGTGCAAAATGGTAAGTGAGCCCGATACATCTCTTGAACGACAAAACATGGAAGCAATCTCCCCTGCATAGGACACGGAAGCCGTCAATGTCTCACCTGTTTGCAAGTTGCGAGCAAAAGCAACCTTCATGCTCACGAACAAGCGGATGGCGCAGATGGAGAGAGAAATGAAGGAGTGGAAAACAGAGATGGAAGGATGGTGGAAGGAGAAGGCCAACCTCCTTCAGATGGTCTTCAATGAAGGCGCGCAGTGGAAGAAGGAGAAAGAGAGCCTTAACGCAGCAATACAGACACTCAACGAAGAAGTCTCAACCTTCAAACAGGAGAACCCAAACGCCGAGATACGGACACTCCAAAAAGAAGTCTCAGCCCTTAAACAGGAGCTTGCTGATAGAGTAAGCAGTGGACTAGAGGAAGGCGAATTTCAGCCCTCGGCAATAGATGAAATCAAGGAAATCAAGGAACACGTAAGGATGATCACAGAGGAAGAGAAACTGAGTGTGGCAAAGACATCTTCATGGGCGGAGATGATAACAAGGACACAAAAAAAGGCAAACGAAGCCGAAAAATGGATTGAGGTCGCCAAGAAAGGGAAAGGTCAAGAAACTCCTTGTACACCGACGCTTATCAACATGACCCTCGAAGAGGAACAAAGAAGGCGGATGCGAGCATTGCATGTGAGAGTGACCGATCTCAAGGACATAAACAATGTGGACAAAGAGGTCACAAGCCTTACATCCATGATGGGGATTGTCACGAGGACGTGGCAGTTATTAACCATGTCACAGAGATGTGGCAACTGCTAACCTTGGTTGTTGGTTTCTTTCCAATGGGGTTTATTTTATTTATTTTGAGACCCTCTTTTTGAAGTAGCAAACGGTCGGACATTGTATGGCCAATGTGAACGGTAGATTCACCCGCAGACGGGAAGTGGTCGGCACTGGAATTCGTATGGTAAGAGGATGTCTAGGCTCAGAGCAAGATCATATAGGTCCCCCCGTCGCACTTAGCAAGTTGGTGGATACTAAGAAGTGAACTCAATTAAGGCGTAAAGTCAAGGTGGGACTACCAACAAAAAGTATCCGACAGTTGGGCCACATTGCATTTTTGGATGCGGTCCCAATGAGGATAGATGGTCAGAAGACCAGTGGGAGCCCAACGGAAGCATCTCCTAAAATTTAGGGAACTGCTATTTTGGGCCACGAAATGTGTTCGCGTCATTACCTTCGGTATGACTAGGGGAACACTTTACAACTCTGCCGCGAAGTCAACTGACGCACCAGTTGAGATATTTTTAGCAGGGAAAGCCCAAACTCGGAAACTGGGCGACGTGTCAGCTTGTGAGCGATTCTGCCACTCTGGGAGGCAAAAACGAGCTGCATATCAACAAAGGGGGCGCCATTTTCAGCCACAGGCGGATTGTAACAGGTACAGAAGCTATGGAATGCTTACCTTGCCCTCTATGCACAGTATGGTGACGGGAGTGATGCCCCGCACGCTACATACTGCTCTCTTTCTCCCCTACGTGCAGTTATGTGATGCCCCACAAGAGGGCTACTCATTTGACTGATGTACAGTTGTGTGGGTTCATGCTTTTGTGCTGAGGCAAGAGCCTCCATGAGCAAGAACAGGGGTAGCTAACTGCTGCTCCAAAGCAGGCACTGGTGAGGGTCATAACCTCACCGTACAGGTGCAAAATCAGCGTTGTGTATGCGCTGTAATTTGACTGTTTTTCAGCCATACGGACGCCAGGATCATTGGGAATCGTGCCCCACTGGCAAAGGACAGTTAGGGGACTGTTTGGGGCTGAAAACAAGGCAAAAACCAGTAAATACAGCGTGCTGAATTTACTGTTTTTGGACAGGAATCAGAGGGTATACGACAGTGCAAGCGAGTTCCAGCAGGGGAATTGGTTTCGCGCAAGTTTTGGGGCTGTTATGCTGCCGAAATTTGGCCAAATCAAATGGTATCTAGGTGGATACACGTGAAGGATTCCCAGGACCTTACCTTGTAATTTACCCTCCTAAAGAATAAAGAAATACCGAAAGGGGCGCCAATTTTGGGGCCTACAGGTTGTCGGCGTCTGCTCGGAGCATTCTAGCTTCCGAGCCGTGTGTGTATTCAAGTGTTAACTCCCGTCGCAGGTTCTCTTTGCAAAGTGCTCTGTGTGTGTGTTTAAAGTAAAGAATTTCGGGTGAAAGCCAACGCCTACCGCCCTACGGGCCGGTTTCATGGTTCCATCGCCGGGATATGAATCACTTTTTCCTCAAAGAGTGAGCCTGGATTGTTCAGGGTAAAGACACAGTGCAAGAACGCGGGGATTACACTATGGCCGACAAGGGAAAGGGAATTATGGAAGAGGGTTCCTCTCCAAAGGACAGGCAGGAGATTCCTATGGTTTTTGAGATTGGCGAGAGCTCACGGCCACGTCAGTCTGTACCTCCTGCCAACGTGAATGTCCCTCCAGTAGTACAGGGCTTTATGACAGGGCAACTTGAGGATGATGCGTTTAAGACTCAGTTAGTTGCCGCGGTGAATGTCTTTTCGCAGCTGGTGCAGAATCCGAGGTTTATGGAATTCTTGCAAGCGCCACCAGTGCAACAGCAAAATAGGCAACCTACGCCGCGTACGGAGCTTGTTGAAGCTCAAGCCCAGGTACTTCATGAGGCGCAGGAGGAAAGGGAACACTCGCATGTTGCGGAGTCGGGGGCTCCAAAGAAGATTCCTCCCGTGCTTGAACAGGTGGCTAGAACGCCTATTCCACAGGTTATGCCAGTTCAGCCCGCCACCTTTCAGAGCCAGCATGCTGTTTTGAATGGACAGGGAGCTGGATACCAGGCTATGCACTCAGTTTTTCCACCACCCACGGTACATCCTGGGTATTTCGGGGGTGGATCAGTGTTCCAAAGTATGGCTGGTTATGCGTCTGGAAGTCAGCCGTACATGCCAGGAACAGTGTTCGGGGGTATGCAAGGCATCATGCCAAACCCCATGTATGGTACTATCGGCATGCAGCAAGGTTTCCACGGCAACCAGGGCCAGTTTGGGGTGCCACAGGGTCATTTTGGCATGGCTGGTTTTTCTGGACAGCAGCCAGATATCGCACCTCTGACGCAAAATGTGAACGGCCAACACGTGCCGATCATGCCTAGTACAGTGCCCATGTTACAGACCATTCCGTATGACAATTTGGGGGCACTAGAGAAGCCGAAGGCTTACAAAGAAGGTGGTGCAGCGGTAAAGTTCAGTACCTTCAGTGGTTTCGAGGACAAGACAAAGGCACTCACTTTCCTCCAGCAGTTTGATACAGCTTATGCGGGAGGGAATTTTACAGAGGCCTCGAAGGTCAGGAAAGCTGCCACTTTCTTAAAGGACAATGCGCTTACCTGGTGGACGACATTGTTAATGCAAGGACAGGCACCCGCCACTTGGGTTTACTTCAAGCAAATGTTTGCATCTGCTTGGCTATCAAATGAATTTGAAGCCGATGTCTTGACAAATTGGCACCAGCTTACGGCAGCTTCGTGCAAGAGCTTGCTGGAGTACAATAGGAGGTTTTGTAAAGCATTACTCTCAGTGACCTCCTACAGATTTGTGCCACTGACAGAGCAGATAGAGAAGTATTGTTGTGGGTTGCCTAAAGGGCTTCGCGATTACTGTACAAAGAATAGAGTGGCTACCCTTACTCAGCTTATGGAAGTTGCGAACACTGGTCTTGCCCTGTTGAAAGGAGAGGACAGTGGATTTCCGAGCAGTGATAAAGGAGGGCAGCAAAAGAAAAATTCAGCGAAGAAGCCCTTTGTGAAGACGGCTCCTGATGCGTCACAGGGGTCAGAACAGGCCACCAAAGATAAGGATTCAAGTGGGACTTCTGGAGCGTAGGCAAAGAAACAGAAAAGGAAGCCTTTTGTGCGCAAGTCGCTCGAGGAAAAGAAGGTCCTAATGGCCGAGAACAAATGCTTTATATGCGAGCAGCCTGGTCACTTTTCTATCAATTGTCCACAAAGGAAAAGGCCAGCTGACTCAGAGGATAAAGAAGACCAGAAAGGCAAGAAGCCTAAACCCACGGCAGGTTTAGTGCCAGACATGGTGGGTGACAGGCCCAGCACAGATGCCAGTGAGTTATGCAGGGCATGGGGTAAAGTTAGGGATCAGACGGCACTCATCTTCTTTGATCCAGGTGCCAAAGCCAACTTTATCTCACCAGAGTTAGCTATGAAGCTCGGCATCAAAGCTGAAGAGATGGGGTACACAGCAGAGGCAGGGTTGGCATGTCCTGGCCACTCAGAGTGTGTTACTCCTATCATTGGAAAACTGCGTCTGCATATTCAGTCGTATGTGGACACTGAAGAGTTTTACATCATGCCGCTGGAAGGTTGTGATGCCTTGTTGGGGATCCCGTGGATGTTCCGAGTGCATGGAGTCTTGGATACCTACAACAAAAAGATCACTGTACAGCATAGGGGCAAAACTCACATCTTGGATGTAAAGCTTAAAGGAGAGTCAGTCCCTATTGTATCTGCTTCTGCTATCACTTCTGTAATAAAGAATCATCTTTCTGTGTACTTGATTTTTGCACGTGATGTCTCAGACAGGGATCAGTCAAATTTATCTGTGTTAGATAAAGAAAGGTCAGCATTTTTGCAAAAGTTTAGTGACTGTTTTTCTGATTCATTACCGTCGCAATTACCGCCAGAGAGACCTGAGGACCATCGGATAGATTTGGTGCCAGGGTGTAGCCCACCAAATAGACCTCCCTACAGGGTTAGTGCGGCGCAGCAGAAAGAGATTATGGGCCAGGTTGAGGAGTTATTAGAGAAGGGGCTGATTCAGCCTAGTTCTTCACCCTTTTGCTCCCCAGTGCTCCTAGTGCAGAAGAAGGATGGCTCATGGCGCATGTGTATTGATTACCGTGCGTTGAATAAGAATACCATCAAGAATAGGTTTCCTATTCCTCGCATTGATGATATTCTCGATCGTTTAGAGGGTGCTGCAATTTTCAGCAGGATAGACCTGAAGAGTGGGTACCATCAGATTCGTATAAGCCCAGAGGATGTGCACAAGACTGCGTTTAGAACGACATTTGGTCTTTATGAGTTTCTAGTGATGCCGTTTGGGCTAACAAATGCTCCTGCCACGTTCAACAGAATGATGGACCGGATTTTCCGCTCGCATCAACAGTTTGTTGGAACATTCTTCGATGACATGATTGTGTATTCGAAGAATGAAGAGGAGCATAGGCGTCACTTGACCATTGTGTTCGAAGAGCTGCGCAGTCACAGGTTATTTGTCAATCCTAAGAAAAGTGACTTCTTCCTTGAAGAGATCCACTTTCTGGGCCACATAGTCTCAAAGGATGGTGTTAGAATGGATCCCGCAAAGGTCGAAGCTATCAAGACATGGCCAGACTTGAAGACTGTGCACGATGTCAGAAGCTTCTTGGGATTGTGTTCCTACTATAGAAGGTTTATCAGAAATTTTGCAGAGATAGCATCGCCTCTTCACGCATTGCAAAAGAAAGAGGTCACTTTCAGATGGACCCAAAAAGAGATTTCAGCTTTTAGTCTCTTAAAGGAAAAGTTGACTTCAGATCCAGTTATTGTTTTGCCAGATCTCAGGAAGTCATTTGTGGTCCAATGTGACGCGTGTGGCAGTAGCATCGGAGCAGTGCTAATGCAAGATGGACGGGTAGTAGCATATGAAAGCCGAATTTTGCAAGGGCCAGAGAGGACTATGCAAGTCTATGAGAAAGAACTCTTGGCCGTTATTCATGCGCTTTCTAGCTGGAAGCACTACCTCTTAGGTGCTGATTTTGTTGTCCAAACAGATCATCAGACCTTGCGATACTTCTTGACACAGTCAAAGTTATCCGAAAAGCATATGCGATGGGCAAACATTCTTTCCATGTTCCACTTCCAGATTATGCATGTGGAAGGCAAGAAGAATGTTGTGGCTGATGCGTTATCAAGAAAGCCACAAATTTCAGCTGTGTCAATTCCTTATCATCATGAGTTAGATGACATGAAGGAACAGTATACTGCTGATGAAGATTTTGCAAGGATCTTTGAACAATTACAAGAGGGGCAACATCACGAGCACTACCTCCTCAGAGATGGTTTTATGATGATGCATGGCAGACTTTGTGTCACTAGGCCACTGCGACATAAGGTCATGGAAGAGAGTCATGTCCCACCGTATGCAAGGCATCGTGGCATTGATGCAACAGTTAAAGCGGTAGAGACGTTCTTCTATTGGCCTACCTTGAGGAGAGATGTGGATGCCTTTGTGCGAGCATGCATAGTTTGCCAAAAGGTCAAGTTTGACAGGCAAAAGGCACCAGGGTTGTTACAACCACTGCCGATTCCGGATAAGCCATGGGAAAGCATTGCTATGGACTTTATCTTTGATCTTCCAAGGACGCCAACAAGGAATGATGGTATATGGACCATTATCTGCAGGTTCAGCAAGCAGGCCCATTTTATCCCTATCAGGAAGAAGATAAAATCTGATCAGATGGCACGCTTGTTCATGTACAATGTGTTTAAGTACCATGGTATGCCACAATCGATTATCAGTGATCGTGATCCTCGCATGACCAGTTTGTTCTGGAGAGGATTGTTTGAGAACATGGGTACTACGCTCAAGTTCTCGTCTTCGTTTCATCCACAAACTGATGGACAGTCAGAAGAGGCCAATTCTACTGTCTTAGATCTGCTGAAATGCTATGTGTCAGATAATAAGGGCAAGTGGGAACAGTATTTGCCTATGCTTGAGTATGCGTACAATAATACGGTGCATTCGTCTACTGGCAAAGCACCTTTTGAAATTGTTGAAGGCGGCAAAAAGGTTCCTCCCATTTTGCACACAAAGGACAAGATCTTTGAGGCAGATCGATATGTTGAGAACATGGATGAGATGTATAAGAAGATTAAAGTTGCCTTGGAGAAGACTCAGGCAAAACAGAAAAAGGCTGCTGATCGTCACCGTCGTGAATTGCTACTATCACCTGGTGATTGGGTTCTCTTAAGGTTCGAAAAGGCAAGATTAAAGAAGATGAAGGGCAAGGAACGGCTGTTTCCTAAGCTCAGCATGCGTTACTATGGGCCTTTTCAAGTGCTTGACAAGATCAACGATGTGGCTTACAGGTTGAAATTGCTTGATGCGTGGAAGATTCATAATGCGTTTCACGTGAGTCTTATAAGACCCTTCGTGGGTGATGTGCCAGAAGATATGCCAGTTGAGGATCAGCCAGAAGTTGAGGAACTTGATGAGATCCTGGTACCTGAGCAAGTTTTGGCACATAAGGACAGAAAAGTTAAAGGACAAGTTGCAAGACGCTATTTGGTGAAGTTCAAGAACTATTCGCCTATGGATGCAAAGTGGATGGAAGAGCATGAACTGTCAGAGTCACCAAATGTATTGCAGCTTTACCTTGAAGCCTTTGGGTTACAGCCTACTTATGCCCCAACCCAACGTGTGCAAAAGAGGGGTAATGATAGAGCTAGTACATCAAATGTACATATGAATTCAGTGCCATAGATGGAAATGGCAAAAGTATGAAGGCCTCATTAAGTCATTTGTATCTATGCATGTTACGACCTTTCTTGCGGATACATGCGATGATAAAAGAGTGTTAATAGCACAAGATCATCAGTGGCGTGTATTTATGGTATGCAATCGAGGACGTTTGCGATTTCAAGAGGGGGGTATGTCACGAGGACGTGGCAGTTATTAACCATGTCACAGAGATGTGGCAACTGCTAACCTTGGTTGTTGGTTTCTTTCCAATGGGGTTTATTTTATTTATTTTGAGACCCTCTTTTTGAAGTAGCAAACGGTCGGACATTGTATGGCCAATGTGAACGGTAGATTCACCCGCAGACGGGAAGTGGTCGGCACTGGAATTCGTATGGTAAGAGGATGTCTAGGCTCAGAGCAAGATCATATAGGTCCCCCCGTCGCACTTAGCAAGTTGGTGGATACTAGGAAGTGAACTCAATTAAGGCGTAAAGTCAAGGTGGGACTACCAACAAAAAGTATCCGACAGTTGGGCCACATTGCATTTTTGGATGCGGTCCCAATGAGGATAGATGGTCAGAAGACCAGTGGGAGCCCAACGGAAGCATCTCCTAAAATTTAGGGAACTGCTATTTTGGGCCACGAAATGTGTTCGCGTCATTACCTTCGGTATGACTAGGGGAACACTTTACAACTCTGCCGCGAAGTCAACTGACGCACCAGTTGAGATATTTTTAGCAGGGAAAGCCCAAACTCGGAAACTGGGCGACGTGTCAGCTTGTGAGCGATTCTGCCACTCTGGGAGGCAAAAACGAGCTGCATATCAACAAAGGGGGCGCCATTTTCAGCCACAGGCGGATTGTAACAGGTACAGAAGCTATGGAATGCTTACCTTGCCCTCTATGCACAGTATGGTGACGGGAGTGATGCCCCGCACGCTACATACTGCTCTCTTTCTCCCCTACGTGCAGTTATGTGATGCCCCACAAGAGGGCTACTCATTTGACTGATGTACAGTTGTGTGGGTTCATGCTTTTGTGCTGAGGCAAGAGCCTCCTTGAGCAGGAACAGGGGTAGCTAACTGCTGCTCCAAAGCAGGCACTGGTGAGGGTCATAACCTCACCGTACAGGTGCAAAATCAGCGCTGTGTATGCGCTGTAATTTGACTGTTTTTCAGCCATACGGACGCCAGGATCATTGGGAATCGTGCCCCACTGGCAAAGGACAGTTAGGGGACTGTTTGGGGCTGAAAACAGGGCAAAAACCAGTAAATACAGCGTGCTGAATTTACTGTTTTTGGACAGGAATCAGAGGGTATACGACAGTGCAAGCGAGTTCCAGCAGGGGAATTGGTTTCGCGCAAGTTTTGGGGCTGTTATGCTGCCGAAATTTAGCCAAATCAAATGGTATCTAGGTGGATACACGTGAAGGATTCCCAGGACCTTACCTTGTAATTTACCCTCCTAAAGAATAAAGAAATACCGAAAGGGGCGCCAATTTTGGGGCCTACAGGTTGTCGGCGTCTGCTCGGAGCATTCTAGCTTCCGAGCCGTGTGTGTATTCAAGTGTTAACTCCCGTCGCAGGTTCTCTTTGCAAAGTGCTCTGTGTGTGTGTTTAAAGTAAAGAATTTCGGGTGAAAGCCAACGCCTACCGCCCTACGGGCCGGTTTCAGGGATGGAGAAGCCTTTGCACACAAAGGCATAGAGGGTAGGTAAGAAAAGTGATGGCACGGGAGAGTCTTCAAAGGGGAGAGCTCTCATACTACGCTTCCCCTCGTTGGAAGAGAAGAAGGAATTCTTGAGGAAGAGGCCCACTCTCAAAAAGACAGGTATTTTCCTCGGTGATGGCCTGACTCTCTCACAGCTCGCACATGAGGCGGCAAGGGAGAAGGGAAAGATGGCCTTCTACAGAGATGGACGGGTGGTGATTTTAGAGCGGCGCATTGCATAACAGTGCGAGACCTATGGGACCACACTGAAGATGGCTACCTGGAATTGTAATGGATCTATGAGGTTTGACGTGGGTGCATTTGAGGACAGTTTCAAAGACAAGGATATTGTATTCTTCTCAGAGACTCATCAGGCCCCTGGACAGGTGATGCCACATGTGGTGGGATACAAATGGGAGACAGCTCACAGGACAAATGCGAGATCTGAGAATGGGAGTAGAGGTTCAGCAGGAGTAGCAGTGCTATTCAGAGAGGAACTACAACCATTACTGCATATTGTACGAAGAGATGATCATGCTAGATATATGTGGGTGAGAATGAGAGCTGACACATGTAGATTCCTTTATATTGCCATATATTACTTTCCTCCAGTACATCAGTGTATGCTGCATCTAGAGGGCAGTCGCCTTTCTCTATACTGGATGATGACATATGGGAGTTTTCTAGGAATGGTGATATCATTCTCTTAGGGGACTTCAATGCCCGAACGGGCAACTCGCAAACAGTCTTCTACGACACTTCAGATGAGATGCTTAGAGAGCTGGATGTGGGTGAGTTGGGACTTGACAGATGCTCAGATGACAGAGAGCAGACGGAGTATGGGAGATACCTCATGGAAATGACGACTACAGATGGATTAGCCATACTTAATGGCTTACAGCGATTTCCTGGAGCAGCCGGTTTCACATGCTTTCCACACAGACATGGGGCCAATACAGTTGATTATGTTATGACACAACCGAGCTTTGTCCACTGCATTCAGGATTTCACAGTGGGAGCCAGACCAGTGGGCATAGCAGTAGATCATGCTCTCTTGACACTGTCCGTTAAATTTCAGTATAGTACAACCCAGACATCAGGAGGCAGGTCACACACCCGCTATACATTTACACCAGAGACTGATTTCTTTTATACAGAGGAGATCTGGGACCGTCTATTGGAAGGCACGGCTAGCACAAATGGTACAGGCCTCTCAGTGGAGGAGTGCACCACTCTACTAACTGAGACACTGCATGGGGCTGCATCAATGGCATACCCACACACTCAGTCGGGCAAGAGACGACATTCTGGGAGCATGCCCCAGAATAGTTGGTATGATGAGGAGTGCAAAGAGATCAGAGCCCAGCTTCAAAGGGATCTTCTTTTAGGAGTCATCACTTACAGACAGTCTCGGATTGCTTTCCGACGCCTTGTGCAACGGAAGAAGCGAGCTTACCTAGCTCAGATGGAGCGAGACTTATATCAAATGTTCTTGAGTAGGGACTCAGGAGAGGCATGGCGACTCTTCCATGAGTACTCTCCTCCCCCAGTGATTACTTCACCTGATGTGTGGGGCCAATATGCGACGTCATTATATATGGTTCCTTGGCAGGAACCCCTTCCAGACCCTACCAAGCCTTGCCCAGCTACAAGCACTTTCTTTACATCTGAGATGGTACAAAGGGCCATTGAAAGGATGAGGACGGGAAGGCATATGATCATGACAGTCTAGTAGCGGAGCACTTTATACATGCGAGGGATATGCTGATGGAGGTTCTCGCAATGTTGTTCAATCGTGCCATGCGTGAGGGATTACCTGAGACTTGGAGGTTGTCTAATATTGTGCCCATCTTCAAGGCTGGTGACCCTACAGAGCCTGGGAACTACCGCACTATTATGGTTGGACACACATTGGCACGGTTGTATGCATCTATTTTGGAGCAACACTTGAGTAATTGGGCAAAGGGCGAGGGTGTACGAGCAAAGGGTCAGGCAGGCTTTGGGAGGGGTTTCTCCACTTTGATCATATTTTGACACTCAGGGCCATCATTGAGGAGGGCAGAGCACATGGGAGACGGATCTATTGTAGTTTTGTGGATTTTCGCAAAGCATTTGATATGGTACCAAGAGCTCAATTGATGCGCAGACTACAGGAGATGGGGGTGCCCATGGAGGTGATTTGGGGGATTATGGCTTTGTACAGATCAGTGATGGGACATGTACGCACTCCGGAAGGGGTATCTGATTTAGTTCACTCTACTATTGGAGTGAAACGGGGCTGCCCATTGTCTCCTACTCTATTTGGTATTTATGTTGATGAGGTGTCTGATTACATTGACAGAGAGGGTGACAAGGGTGCCCAGCTGGCAAGGACGTGGATCCCATTGTTGCTATATGCTGATGATATTGTGTTGATATCTGACTCACCAAAAGGTATGCAACGACATTTGGATGCACTACGCAGTTTTGCAAAGGATAGTGGATTGTGTGTAAACCTAGGTAAAACCTAGGTTATGGTGTTTAACACCACACCGCAATGGGTCAGGAGATCAGTACCTACTTTCAAATATGGTCAAGAGATTGTGGAGTATACAGATGCATACACTTACCTGGGGGTAGTCTTTCCTGGGCCGAGATTTTCTTTGAGAAGAGCAGCAGAGACTAGACTAACTAGAGCTGGTGCGGCTCTGGGAGGAATGGAGAGGATGTGTTCGCAGGTGTTCAGTTCCAGGAACCTAGGGCAAAGTTATGGCTCCTTGATACTTTGGTTGCCTCTACTATGTTATATGGGGTGCATGTTTGGGGACCTTCTGTAGGCCAGGATGGTTGGAGGCGTATGGAGAAGCCCCTGGTATCTATGATCTCTCGGCTGATTAGAGCCAAGGCTTCCGTACCGCGTGATATCATTCGAGCGGAATTGGCTGCCCCCTATGGAGATTGAGGCGCTTACCAGATCAGTCTCCTTTGTACACAGTTTGTAGGATACTGCCAGAGACAAATATGCCAGGGTGGCTCTAGAGTCCTCCAGACAATTAGCTCTTAATGGGGATACATCATGCTATGCACAGATGGCATCATGGTTTCACCATGGACAGGCTGCCTCCTTTTCAATACTCTCTACAGGCACCCTTGAGGTCTCTGACGCGGGTAGAGATTAATAGACTCATTCGTCAAGATTTGATCCAACTGGACACGAGGAGGACATGGATAGAGCCGATACAGGAGTTGGGCACAAAGATGGCTTTCTATAGAGAGCATCTTCTCCACCTCACGAGGGATGGGTTTGTGATCCGACCTAGCTATATAGACACGCATCTTTCTCATGGTTTGCGTTGTGCCATTGGCCAGATACGCACGTCCTCACATCAGCTCGAGATTGAAACTGGCAGATTCAGAAGGACACCAACAAATAGCAGGATATGCCACTTATGCCATCTAGAGCCAGAGACAGACGTACATTACATATGTCATTGCACAGTGTACTATGAGATACGAGGCAGTTTTCATTGTCTATTCAGAGAAGGTTTTGGGCCTCTATCTAGGGTCATGAGTTATGAGGATCAGAGATGTCTTGGGCTATATCTACTTGAGTTACACAGGCATAGAGAAACTTTACTGAGGAGAGCTCAAGAGAGACAACCCCAGAGACACATCACAGATTTCTTTACACTAGATATTGTACACCCAGAAGAACAGACAGAGGAGCAGCCAACAGTGGAGAGGTCTGCCCGCACTACTGGCATTCTCATAGACCGAGCATTGGAGCTAGGGAGATCTAGACGACCCCGATGGAGAAGAGGAGCTACACAGTTTCGAAGGAGGCTATAGCAAAGGATTCGAAGCATGCTTTTCCGTCGTCCAAAGTGCAGATGAAGATGAATCTCTATGAAGATGGATCTCTACTTCCCTCCCATATTGTCTACACATTGTACTGCTTAGTTCACACATTTCACGCCTTTCACCTTTCACACCTATCAACTTAGTTTAGGATTCTGTAGTATTTATACTTTGTTATCCTAGTTTTATTTATTTTGTTAATCTGACTTTGTATCAGATACACCACATTGTAACTTTCTGGTCTCATAGGTCACTTTGGCCTTTTGAAGACGTTAATATAACATTTCATTTCATTTCATTTCTCTCTCTCTCTCTCTCTCTCTCTCTCTCTCTCTCTCTCTCTCTCTCTCTCTCTCTCTCTCTCTCTCTTCAAGTATCTTGGCCTTGAGGTTCCATCCAATCATAAATGGAAGGATTGTGCAATGTGTCGCTTGGAAGCCGGAAAGAGGGCTTATTATGCATTTGAGAACATGTGCAATGCTGGAGAGATCAAGTGTTGGGCTCTCAAAAAGTACCTCTTTGACACATTGGTGACACCAATGCTTCTTTATGGAGTGGAGGTGTGGGGTGGAAGCATCGGGAAGTCTACTTGGAAAGAGTTTGAGAATGTCCAAAAGCCTTTTCTCACCAACTTTCTCCAAGTCAAGACACAAACACCCTACATGCTCTTACTTCTTGAGTCCGGATTGCTTTCCATTGAGGTCTTGGGCATGCAAAGGGTTGTGGAGTACATGCGTAAGACACAACGTAGCCCTTTGCATTGACTTCCTAGAATCGCATATGAAGCAAGTCAAAAGGTTCAAAAGACATGCAAGAGCAAAATACTAAGTTCGGGGTGGATGCTTGACATCAAGAAATGGTTTGGAAGATGGGATGCATGTCACTTGGTCAAGGATGCGTCGATCGACTCCCAAGTTAATGAGGCCTTCTTACAACGCCAATGTATCACGGCTTGGGAGAAATCTGGAGGTTCTCCCTTCAGCCATTACACCACACACGTTGCCCCAAACTACAAATCTCTCTTCTTCTCCGAACGAGGTAACCGAACACATCCCTACATCCTTGAGCCCATCCCGTTGAGTGCGATCCGCACCATTGCCTCCATTCGTCTTAGCTCCCATTCTCTACGCTGCGAGACAGGACGTTGGGGCACTGGCGAGGAGTGTCATCGACTTTGCACCTTATGCCCTCGTCAAGTGCGAGAGAGTGAGTACCACACACTACTTGAGTGCTCAGCTTTTGACCACATTAGGTCCTCTTTTCCCCATATATTCAACCATGAGCTCTCCCTACATACCTTCCTCTCCCAACCACGATGTGGACTCTATTGCGACACTCATTTCAGCCATTTTTGAGCATCGAGAGTCACTTATGACCTCCACTCACACCACGTGACATGTTCATTTGGTCCCATAGGTCATATTTAACCTCCGAGGACGATAATAGAACTCTCTCTCTCTCTCTCTCTCTCTCTCTCTCTCTCTCTCTCTCTCTCTCTCTCTCTCTCTCTCTCTCTCTCTCTCTCGGGATTCCCTACTTGATCATATCTTCACACTTTGAGCGATCATTGAGGAGGGTAGAGCACATGGAAGGAGGATTTATTGTAGCTTTGTGGATTTTTGCAAAGCCTTTGAGAGGCTCAAGAGCCAGATTGATACGGTGACTGCATGACTTGGGAGTCCCATAGGAGATTGTACAGGGTATCATGGCACTCTATGAGATAGTTATAGGGAGAGTACGGACAACAAAGGGTCTTTTAGAGCGTGATCACTCTACTATTGGGGTGAAGAAGGGATGCCCCATTTTCTCCAACTTTGTTGGATTGTGTATTGATGGGATCTCTGACTACATTGAGACAGTAGGGGATAGATCATAGAGGGGCACAATTATGAGGAATATGGGTACCTCTATTGCTTTATGCTGATGATATTGTGCTTATTTTAGACTCTCTAGAGGGTATGCTTTTCATTCCACCTTTACGAAGATTAGTTGGAGGGGGTAACTCTGTTTGACTCAAAAATCATCTTATCCTTCCAAAAGCTCACATTCTTCTCATAGGCCTCATGATAGCCTTCACAATCCTTTTGTTGATGATGATGGTCATCACACCAAATACAATTCTTTTTAGAAACAAATCATCTTGCCTCCTATCGAGGACAAGGATGGTACGTACCACAACCTATGGTACAACCAACCTACTTTGCATCGCCAGAGGCTGCTCCGATATACTCTATTGCAAATCAAGGACCCAGACCGCCTATAATTAAGCAACAACCACCGCCTAAGCAAAGGCCAGAGGCAAGTGATGGTCATAATTGTGAGCGCTTGACCATTGGAAAAGCTTGTGAAGCTTTAGACAAGATGCTATGATTTAGTCACTCGAGAAGACTTCTCTCTCCTATACTAATCATCTTGAGCAAAGTTGTTTCTTTTGGACCCTCCATCAAAATGGGTCCATTGGTTTTGAAACCTTTCTTGAAAATTAGTGTTAGCAAGGTAGTTGTTAGTGGTGGGTTAGTGATCCAACTTTGGCCGGTCTTTTGGAAAAATTGATTCGTGTATGCTAACTATAGTCTATAAGACTATAAGTTCCCCTATGGATTCCTTCTCTCCAATTGACCCAGTCTTGAACTTCTGCCTTGGATCTTCTTGCCAAGCTCTCAAGATCGTCCTTAAAGTGGTTCGATACTTATAGATCCCCTTAAAGTTTATTCTAAGAAATGGTTCTCCAGAGCCCCAAAAAACGAGAGTTTTGGACTCAAAGAGGCGCATGATTTTACTTCACCTGAAGCTAGATAGAATGTCCCCTTACTCTTCCCCATGGGTATTAGCCTTTGATTTATCGAAATTCTCAAAAAAGTCTTTAGGATCATTTGGTAGAGAATGGATCATTATATATACCTTCATAAGGTCAGAATAGTCTGAACTTACGATTTAAAAGAAGGATAAACACTCACAAAAATACAAAAGAAAGGGACACAAGAAAACAAGTAAAAAAGAAAAAGCTAATTGCTACTAAATGAAAGTAGATAAAACAATTTTTTATAATGATTTTAGAAAAGGCATAAGCAAAATAAGTTAAAGCAACTTACTTTACTAAAACTTGAATCAAGTACTCAACTTTAAACTAACAAGGATAAGACATCTCAAAGACTTAATCCTAGAAATCAAACTCCACACAACAACTTCTAAAGCAACAACTTCCTAATGTAAGCTAAATACGAGAAATGATACTACTACGAATCTACCTAGTACAAAGTTCAAAACTTGACAATATGCGACCTCAATTTCGCTGCTTGTTCAAACAAGAAGAATAAGATTATCACCTTTACCATGCATCCTTCTCAAGTCGTCAATGCCCAAGAGTAGGTGCAGGTTTGTATAGAGGTCATGCATGTTTTAAATGCACTCTATAAAACCAACAAATTGAGTTTCTATCACCCTCTAGAGAGAATGGATATGTCATATTTGTGTGTGTGTGTGTGTGTGTTATACAGGGAATGGCCATTTTTAGGTCACCATTTCCCCTTCCCAATCTAGCTTCCCCGTTACGTGTTTCAAAAGTGGACGTCTGAAACAAGAAATGGCATTTCATACGAATTGCCTTTCTGCATTCCTCGTTCCAATTTCCCATTCTTGGTGTGTGTGTGTGTGTGTGTGTGTGTGGACAGTTTGTTGGTCAAGCTTATGCGGATGACTCTTTGATGATGTGCAACAGATTATGCATACTCTTCACTTGTTTGGATTGGCAGCAAGTCTCAAAGTTAACTTTTGCAAATCCAAGCTATTGCCTCTGAAAGAGTGTGACTGGCATAAGATATTGTGGCCTAGGGAGATTGTTCCTCCCCATGTTCTGGTTCGCCATTTGGGTTATCCGCTGGGTTGGAATGTATCGGCTATTAAGAAAACGGATTGGGTGCTCCAACGTCTACATTCCAAGTTGAATTATTGGAAATTGTCCTCGTGGCCACTTCATGTGCGTCTCAAGATTGTCCAATGCATCCTTGTGGCTTATGTGCAGTTTTACTTGCCTTTGTTATCCTGGCCTCGGTTGCGCTTGCAATCCCTCATGTCCAATATTTTAGAGCATTTTTGGCGGACCTCGTCTAGCAAGAGGGGCCTTCGGCTTCTATTGATGGACAAGCTGTGTTCTCCCAAGCGGCTAGGAGGGTTTAATATTTTGGACTTGAGACGTCATCTTCTGGCTCGGAAAGCTATGTTGTTGCCCGTTTTGGTGGAGCAGCAGCAACCCTGGGCTCTCATGGTCACACATTTGTGTGCGCACACTGTCACCCCTTCTTTTGGTCATTGGAAACCGACTTATTGGGATGTTATTTTTGGGAAGCTTGAAGGACACATTCCTGGATGTCCATTTACTTCTTCTCTAATTGTTGATTGGAAGGTTGTCACTTCGCATTTGGCTTGGGATGGTCGACAATCCTCTGGGGGTAACTCTCTTCGCTTGGAGAGTCTGTATTGGAGCAGGGTTTTAGCTTCGACTTTGGTTCAACTGTCTCCTCGCCAAGCGTATTTTCTTTCCCAAAAAGGAATCTGTCAGGTGCATCAGGTGGTTGATGACTCGGGTTATGTTCTTTCTTTCGCTGATGCCGTCTCCTACTTTCGGTTGGGTCTTCACTATTCTCCTCTCTGGCAGGAGATTCAAAACATGCTTGCTGCTCATTCGCCCATTCCTCCTCTGGATGAAGACTCTCGCTTCTCAGATTGGAATCTGGCTACTACTAGATTGGACTGCATCTCAGCTGCCAGTGTCTATGCCATTCTTCAGTCTAATGTATGGATTGTGCATCGGGGTAATTAGCTGTGGTCGCTTTCCGAGTCATCCTTGTGGTGGCAACATGCATTGTCTCGCATTTGGCAGAGTCATCTGCCTTTGAAGAAACGTGTTTTCTTGTGGCGGTGCTTGGTTGGAGCTCTACCTGTTGGCAGTGTGTTGCATGCTCGGCATATTGCGCCTTTCTGCTGCCCCAGATGCCTTGAATCTGAGGAGACCGTGCCACACTTACTGTGGTGTTGTCGTCACTCCAGAGCCTTCATTCGGCAAGTGTCGACTACTCTTCGACTACGTTTTCCTTCCGGCTCTTTTCACAGACGATTTTGGCTTTTTGGGGTGCTTCGGTCACCACAATCTCAGTTTGTAGTCTTCTTCACCTGGGTCAGATTTTGGACTATGTGGGCCATCTGGCATCATAGGAACTCCTTAATGTTCCAGGGCACTTTTGTTGACCCCTTTCCCTATTTCAAATTATCTCTTGGTCAAGCGCTGCATTTTGCCTATGAAGCTGGAGACATCACTCTTAATGCCTACAAGATTTACTTTGACTGTTTCTAGCCTTCGGAGCCTCATAGTGCTCCATCTTTTGTATCCTTATCTTTTCGTGGGTTTTCCTCGCTTTGAGGTTTCCCACTTGTAAATTAATCAAACCAGATTTACAACCAAAAAAAAAATATGTGTGTGTGTGTGTGTGTGTGTGTGTGTGTGTGTGTGTGTGTGTGTGTGTCAACGTTAGGATTTGGATTTGACGGCCATCCACCATGCCAAAGGCTTTCAAATTGTCATAGGAACGGCAAAGAAGGAAACAAGATGTCCACAGCACGGTAGAATGGAAAATCGCCCATCCACGTGGATTGGGAGGATTTTGAGTATATTGTCTACGGAATGGCATCCAAAAAAATCGCTTGTCCAAAACAAATTTTGATAAACATATTTATATGTATGTTAAATAGTTATAAAAGACACTACAGAGGGAATTTGGAAACTTGGAAAGTAGAGGGATTTGGGAAAATCGATTTAGGGGCAAGGACGGACCAAGGTTGTAACTTGTAAGTTGTGGCTTGGCTACGGAGTCCGGACAGCCGAAATCAATTTGAAACTTGCTTACACAACTTACATCCAGATTTTAATTTGAAGGCCCAAGGGATAATACTTGTGCCTGGTAAGTGATAACTGGTTCGAACGAAACGCAGTGCGGCCTCAGCTTGAGCCTTGCGAACAGAGAAGTTGCGCGTTGACTCCTGAGTCGAGAGACTCGACCTGGGTCCTACTCCTTGCCAACGCAATGGCGCCCCACTTGCTACCTGTTGCCGCCCCAGTGCCCACGTTGGACTAGAAGCTTGAGAGCGAGACGCCCCCGAGGCCTGGCAACTGAACGGTCTGCAGAATGCACTTGAGTCTTGCGTCTTGGCCCCTATCCCACTTGCACCCTATCCTAACTAGTAACGTTGGTCTGCAGAACTCACTTGGCAAGTGGTAAGTACTAAGTGTCCATGGACCATTGTTAGCGTTTATTTTCAATTTTGAGAGCTATGCAATGTTCATTGTTCCCCTTACTCCTTGACTCATTTATCACAAAGAGAGTCTGACCAAAACTATTTCCTCTGAACAGTCTACAGAAACTTGAAAGGTTATAACTCGGTCACGTGCATTGTGGTCCGTGAAGCAAGAAGCCAATATCACAAAGAGAGTCTGACCAAAACTATTTCCTCTGAACAGTCTACAGAAACTTGAAAAGTTATAACTCGGTCACGTGCATTGTGGTCCGTGAAGCAAGAAGCCAATAACATCGACTCCTAAGCGTGGTGCACCGTTTGACGAAGAGATGGGGCAAGAGATTGAAAAGAAGGGTGGACTTTATCATTGTAACCCAGGTGCAATATTTATCTTTTTTCTTCGGTATTGTGTCTCAAAGAGTCTTTGGAATGGTATTGTTACAGTATTTGTTTTCCTTTCAAATTGTTTAGTCTCCTCGATTTTGTTTTTGAATTGCAAACTGAGCTATACTTAGTATGTTTTATTTTGTTATCCTTAGCAGCTAAAGTCAAGTTATGGCTGCTCTAAGAAGTCCTAAGAAAAGCAAAAAGCAAAGAACTCTTTATAAGTCTATTGGTTTGCACGCTTTGCCTAATTAGTATGTTTTATTTTGTTATCCTTAGCAGCTAGAGTCAAGTTATGGCTGCTCTAGGACGTCCTAAGAAAAGCAAAAAGCAAAGAACTCTTATGAGTCTATTGGTTTGCACACTTTGCCTAAGGAGACTGGAGAGGAGGCACTTCAAAAGGAGGAAGCAGAAAATAAGAAATACCATCGAGTGTTTCTAGAGAGCTAGAAAATAGCTCATCCATGGGCTTATTGTATCATCGACAAAGATGGTAATGAACGAGTCAAGTGTAAGTGGTATACGTTCGCTCATAGGAAAAATGTTTATGCAAAGCCGGAAAGGGCTCACTCATTGCAAAAACCTGCTCTTCAAGTGCATGAAGACTCTAGAGAGCATCATGATGCAAAGCTTTTGTGGTTAGAGCATGAGCGAAGAAGCACTTTATCCATTGAAAAAGCATGTTGCTATTATGGCAGATAGCGAAAAGGAATGCATTTTGTCATGCATGCAAACAAGCTGGTATATAATGAAAAGGTTCTTGCCTCTTGAGGAGTATCCTAATTTATGCAGTTTTCAAAGATTTATGAGAAATCCAAATATGCCACTTGCCAATGAGTATTCATCTTAAACTGGGAAAGATGCAGGCAAACAGTTTGGCAAGGCGATTCAACATGTATACTTTGAGAGACTGATGCAAGATCTAAAGAGTAGTCCATATTTCTCTATTCAAGTGGACGAGAGTACGGACATTAGTGTCAAACAATATATGATTCTCTATGTCACATACATTGAAGATGCTGGCAATGGGGCAGCATGTACAAAGTTTGTGAAGCTTTTGGAGCCTCGGAATGCTACTGCAGAAGCTCTTTATGATGTTTTGATTGAGTTTTTTAAGAGCCAAAATGTAGCTATAGCCAAGATGGTTGGCATTGCAACAGATGGTGCAACTGTCATGACAGGTTCACATGTAGGGGTAGTGACAAGGCTTAAACGAGTGGTTCGCCATATCTTGTAAGCTTTCATTGCATAGCTCATAGATAAGCTCTTGCATCCAATGATGCTTTTAGTAAGCATAAAGAGTTCAAGTACACTGACAAAATTGCAAGAAAGCTTTATAAATGGACTTCGAGGTCTCCAAAGAGACATGCTTTTCTTGCGGATGTGGTGAGAGCTTTTGGAATTGGTATAAGGGGAAAATTGAGACCCCAAAAGATGCATGATGTAAGATGGCTCTCAAAGGGTGAGGTCTTGATTAAGGTTATGCTATTGATGCCTCCGTACTTGAATATAATGAGGAGTGCAGATGCCTCTTTATAGGCATCACTCACTAATTACAAGGTGCAATTTCTTCTTCACTTTTTTGCCGATGTACTTGGAGAGTTGAATATCTTGAATTACAAGTTTCAAGAGCTGTTCGTTATGTCAACAGGAGCCTCTTGAAACTTGCAATTCAAGATATTCAAATATCCAAGTACATCGGCAAAAAAGTGAAGAAGAAATTGCACCTTGTAATTAGTGAGTGATGCATATAAAGAGGCATCTGCACTCCTCGTTACATTCAAGTACGCAAGCATCAATCGCATAACCTTAATCAAGACCTCACCCTTTGAGAGTCATCTTACATCATGCATCTTTTGGGATCTCAATTTTCCCCTTCTACCAATTCCAAAAGCTTTCACCACATCCGCAAGAAAAGCATGTCTCTTTGCAAACCTCGAAGTCCATTCATAAAGCTTTCTTGCAATTTTGTCAGTGTACTTGAACTCTTTATGCTTACTAAAAGCATCATTGGATGCAAGAGCTTATCTATGAGCTATGCAATGAAAGCTTACAAGATATGGCGAACCACTCGTTTAAGCCTTGTCACTACCCCTACATGTGAACCTGTCATGACAGTTGCACCATCTGTTGCAATGCCAACCATCTTGGCTATAGCTACATTTTGGCTCTTAAAAAACTCAATCAAAACATCATAAAGAGCTTCTGCAGTAGCATTCCGAGGCTCCAAAAGCTTCACAAACTTTGTACATGCTGCCCCATTGCCAGCATCTTCAATGTATGTGACATAGAGAATCATATATTGTTTGACACTAATGTCCGTACTCTCATCCACTTGAATAGAGAAATATGGACTACTCTTTATATCCTGCATCAGTCTCTCAAAGTATACATGCTGAATCGCCTTGCCAAACTGTTTACCTGCATCTTTCCCAATGTAAGATGAATACTCATTGGCAAGTGGAATATTTGGAGTTCTCATAGATCTTTGAAAACTGCATAAATTAGGATACTCCTCAAGAGGCAAGAACCTTTTCATTACATACCAGCTTGTTTGCAACTTTGCATGCATGACAAAATGCATTCCTTTTCGCTATCCGTCATAACAGCAACATGCTTTTCAATGGGTAAAGTGTTTCTTCGCTCATGCTCTAACCACAAAAGCTCTCTAGAGTCTTCATGCACTTGAAGAGCAGGGTTTTGCAATGAGTGAGCCCCTTCCGGCTTTGCATAAACATTTTTCCTATGAACGAACGTACACCACTTACACTTGGCTCATTCATTACCATCTTTGTCGATGATACAATAAGCCCATGGATGAGCTATTTTCCAGCTCTCTAGAAACACTCGATGGTGTTTCTTATTTTCTGCTTCCTCCTTTTGAAGTGCCTCCTCTCCAATCTTCTTAGGCAAAGCGTGCAAACCAATAGACTCATAAAGAGTTCTTTGCTTTTTTCTTTTCTTAGGACGCCCTAGAGCAACCATAACTTGACTCTAGTTGCTAAGGATAACAAAATAAGAGATACTAAGTATAGCTCAGTTTCCCATTCAAAGACAAAATCGAGGAGACTAAACAATTTGAAAGCAAAACAAATACTGTAACAATACCATTCCAAAGACTCTTTGAGACACAATACGGAAGAAAAAAGATAAATATTGCACCTGCGGTTGACCTCACGATGACAAAGTCCACCCTTCTTTTCAATCTCTTCGTCAAACGGTGCACCACGCTCAGGAGTCAATGTTATTGGCTTCTTGCTTCACGGACCACAATGCACGTGACCGAGTTATAACTTTTCAAGTTTCTGTAGACTGTTCGAAGAAAATAGTTTTGATTAGACTCTCTTTGTGATAAATGAGTCAAGGACCAAGCGCGTGAGTGTGTGTCTCTCTCCAAGAATAGCTCAAATTCACTTATGACGGTAAGTGCAGCTATAGACTCATGATAGTCAAGACTCAATCCATAAGACAATATAACCATCAACTTCGTCATGCATAGTCTATAGCGTCCCCACTAACGTCAACAATGCCCAATGATAGTTTATTTTGGCCCATATGGTAATTCCCTTGCCCCATAGGTTGCCCAATTGATGACCATTGAAATATTGACAATTTTTTTCCCGAGAAAAGATCCTTCCACAAGTTAATGAAACTGCTCATAAGGGCTACAAACCACCCCTACTAAAGAGGGCTACATCAAAAACATGGGAAGACTCTCCCAGTGAGTAAGCAAAGAATGTACAATGAGGGCTAAATCACAAGATGGGAGGAGGAAAAAGCCACACTGGCACACCCTAGACAATGGTGAAGAAAGGCCCTGGACACCAGAGTCGCAGGAAAGCCTCTCTGCGCTCCCGCATGTGGTTGGAGCTACCCTGAAGTCTCTCAAATTGATCCCTGAGAGTGTAAATCAGCTCAAGCCAAAAGTCACGAACAATCTCTGCCGATCGGACAGAGCAAGCCTCTAAAATGCGGAAGCAACAGGCCCACCAAATGAACTAGAGTGTCAGGCCACAGATGAGCTCCCAACACCTCTCTCTCACTGCACCACTCCTCGGGGGTTAAGCTCTATGGCAAACTAGAGCGTAGTTCGACCCCCCTGGATCACTATCATCCTGCTAGTGGAAGCCAACTCAAAATGGAGGGTAGGGCTCGTGAGAGTGGACCAGGCTGCAACACCCCAAGTACACTGTCGAGCTGTGGAAAGAGCTGGCATCAGCTGAAGAACCCGAAGCCAAACCTATTGTGCCATGGGACAGTCCCACAAACAATGACGCTGACTCTCCAAAGGATGGCCACAAGTTGTTGTGTACTAGCCAGCTCCCAACTGCTGTAGCTCCGTTGCAACTAGCCACTGAAACATAGTTACTATCCTCGGCTACCTGTTGTCCCACAATCGCTCCCAAAAACCTGACAAGAACTCAGTTGTGAGACCCTTCTCCTGCCAATGAAGTGTTGCTGCCTCTCTCCGTGCTACTAGTATGTGACGCTCCAAGCGAACTGTGTACTGGAAAAAGGAAGTCCCAAGGTGATCGGCTGAAGAGAAAGGATCCCGCCGGAACCACTCTCCTGGATCCCACTGCACTCGTGCCAAAGGGCAGCTCTCCCAAGCCCAAAGCCACCAATGGCCTATCTCAAGGTCTACTAGGTCAAGATCTATGATACAGGTCCTCCCACAGATACCCGCAACACGTATCCTTTGAAAGAAACACTCTGCAAACTGTGGAGCCTCTACTGAGACTCTGTGAAGGCGACCCTCTCCCTAAACCTCAAAGAACATGTGGACTCCGAGCAAGTTGGACCTGCAATGAGGACCTCCAGTCGCGTGAAGGCCCCCATCCATTTGGGAGCTGCTGCCTCTAGAGGGGTGATCCACTCAGCTGGTAAAGCCTCTGTAATATCCCAACACATGCTCTGCACCCCCCTCATGCCTCGTAGCTGGATGCTTTGAACCTCCTCGGACAAGCCTAAAACTTAAGCCAGCCACCGAGAGTGCGGGCTGGACCCTCTGCCATGGGACCACAAGAAACATGAGGCCTACTACCAACCAGGTGGTCTCTCTGAGTACTAACCATGGGGTTCCAAACAAGAGGATACCTCAAGCGCTCCTCCGTGCAAGTGGGTTGATGCTGCTCCAAGCCACTCCTCAATTGCTCCCAAGACCTAAGTAGGCTCGCATCAAATCAATCCTCCTACTCACGCTAACCCTACGCATCTCTGTAAAAATCCACCTGATGGACGGGCTCCAAGGGCCGCCCGCACGAGGGACTTGACCTCGAAGCCGGTGAAGCAACAGCTCCTTCCAGGGTTCCTCCCCTGGAAGTAGTCCTTTGACCACAAACTTCCCAAGGAGAGCTTTGCTCTCTGAGCTGGGTCAATGATCCACAGGCCCCCTAAGAACATGGTAAGGTGATGACCTACAATGCAACTTTGGCCCGGGCTAGCTGGGTGTCGCGCCCTGACCACATAAAGTTTCTGATCATTTTCTCTAGCTGGCTGATTCAGGAGCTCGAGAAGATCCAGCAAGACGTGCAGCACCTGGTTGGCCACTATGACTCTGCCTGCCAAAGAGAGCCGTGCCGAACTCCAGTGAAGCAGTTTCCTCCTGATGGACAAGAGGAGGGGAGCAGTCTGCTGCTCAAGGGACAAATCCAAGCCAATCTCACAACCCAAATAGCGTATTGGAGTCCTAGGGGGAATCTACCTGAAGCCCTCACCCGACGACCAATCAAGCCTAGAAGCACTGCCAACCCAGAAAGCCATTGTCTTCCCCAGTTGATCGGTGCTCCTGATGCACAACAAAACACCTCAAGAGCCTACTCACACCTGTGCAGATTGGCCTCTTGGCCCTCCAGGTACATGGATGAGTCGTCAGCAAACTCAGCGTCAAGTAGCTCGTCTCCCCTAGTAGGGAGCTCTAAACGTCGCAAGCCAACCTAATGTGAAGTCAAAAATCTGCTCATCGCCTCAACATAGAAAAGAAAGAGGAAGTAGGCATGAGGGCAACCCTGTCTAACCAAACTAGTGAGTATGAAGCGTTTCCCTCTTCCCCCAGCCAAGAGCCCTGACTGTGCGCACATTTGTAGAGACCTGACACACCTCTGATCCAAGCATTTGAGAACTCCATCTTCCGTAAAGTGCCCTCCAAGACATCCCAGCCAACTCTGGCGTAAGCCTTCTCAAAATAGAGTATCACAAGATCCTCTCCTCGGAAACGTGCCAGGGTAGATGCCTCCAAGAAGGTGAAAATGTTGTCAAGGGTACTATGCTCCTTGAAAGAACCTATTTGGGTCCCATGAATAATGCTCTCAAGTAGCAGCTGGATACTCAAACTCAGAGCCTTTGCTAAAATTTTGTAGGTTGAGTTGAGAATGGTGATGGGTCGCCACTGCCGAATCTCATCCAAGGAGCCTCCCTCCTTGGGAATAAGGCAAATCAAGCCTCTCACTCATGCTGTCACGCATCTCTCAAGTGTGCAAGATGTACTAATAGGCCTTGAAAAGATCCAAACCAAGCAAGTCTCGATACTCCAAGAAGAAGTTGGAGATCCTCCCTTGGACAGCTACCTCGGTGGAGTGCTCTGAGGGCCTCATGGAGCTCCTCTGGCTGGAGAGGAAGCTCTAGTCTCTGAAGACTAATGTGTCTCCTCAATAACAAGGCAAGGCATCTCCACCCAAACCTGCTCTCTGCATGCATCCTGACGCTCTGATTACGACTAAGTTGATAGCAAATCACGGTAAAAGTCAGTAGCAATTACACGCATATCCTAGGCTCTAAAGCAACTGACCCGTCGGGTCTCCTCAACTAGCTAACACTGGTGTGCGCATGGCGGGGCCCAAAGTCTAAAGAACTCCCCAGTAACTCTGTTACCCACCTGGGTCCACTGAGATGCCTGTCAATAAGGCAAACTCATGACGCCGTTCCTCAATGCTAGTTAGCTCCTGTCGAGCCTGTTGCATTTGCTCCTCCAACCAAGGACTATCTGGGTGGTGTTCCTGCAACCGCTACAAGGAAGCAATGCCCCGGCGGAGACGCTTCTCCTCCTTGGCTGTAGTCAAGCGAGCTTCACACTCTTGGAGCAAGAAGCGACTAAGCTCAGTGAGTCCAAAGGCCACTCTACCAACAATGATGTCTTCAATGTCCAAACTCTTTGTCCAAAGTGCCACCATCAGCTCTCTGAACTCTAGATCCAACAAGACCCTCTCAGGGATGCGCAACATTGTACTCCCACTCCTTTGTTTGTTTGTCACAGTGAGAATCACTAGCGCATGGTCAAAAAATGTAATCCTTGCCAAAATGCCAACAAAGTCACAGATGTGGTCACTGGCGTAGAAGCGATCTATCCGAGATAGATTCACTCCTTATTCTATATGGTCAGAGCGAGAGAAAGACAAGCTGTCTAGGGGCCGCACAAAGCCTACATCCTGCCAAACATCAGAAACCCTCAAGATCATACATAGACTGAAACCGGCCCGTAGGGCGGTAGGCGTTGGCTTTCACCCGAAATTCTTTACTTTAAACACACACACAGAGCACTTTGCAAAGAGAACCTGCGACGGGAGTTAACACTTGAATACACACACGGCTCGGAAGCTAGAATGCTCCGAGCAGACGCCGACAACCTGTAGGCCCCAAAATTGGCGCCCCTTTCGGTATTTCTTTATTCTTTAGGAGGGTAAATTACAAGGTAAGGTCCTGGGAATCCTTCACGTGTATCCACCTAGATACCATTTGATTTGGCCAAATTTCGGCAACATAACAGCCCCAAAACTTGCGCGAAACCAATTCCCCTGCTGGAACTCGCTTGCACTGTCGTATACCCTCTGATTCCTGTCCAAAAACAGTAAATTCAGCACGCTGTATTTACTGGTTTTTGCCCTGTTTTCAGCCCCAAACAGTCCCCTAACTGTCCTTTGCCAGTGGGGCACGATTCCCAATGATCCTCGCGTCCGTATGGCTGAAAAACAGTCAAATTACAGCGCATACACAGCGCTGATTTTGCACCTGTACGGTGAGGTTATGACCCTCACCAGTGCCTGCTTTGGAGCAACAGTTAGCTACCCCTGTTCCTGCTCAAGGAGGCTCTTGCCTCAGCACAAAAGCATGAACCCACACAACTGTACATCAGTCAAATGAGTAGCCCTCTTGTGGGGCATCACATAACTGCACGTAGGGGAGAAAGAGAGCAGTATGTAGCGTGCGGGGCATCACTCCCGTCACCATACTGTGCATAGAGGGCAAGGTAAGCATTCCATAGCTTCTGTACCTGTTACAATCCGCCTGTGGCTGAAAATGGCGCCCCCTTTGTTGATATGCAGCTCGTTTTTGCCTCCCAGAGTGGCAGAATCGCTCACAAGCTGACACGTCGCCCAGTTTCCGAGTTTGGGCTTTCCCTGCTAAAAATATCTCAACTGGTGCGTCAGTTGACTTCGCGGCAGAGTTGTAAAGTGTTCCCCTAGTCATACCGAAGGTAATGACGCGAACACATTTCGTGGCCCAAAATAGCAGTTCCCTAAATTTTAGGAGATGCTTCCGTTGGGCTCCCACTGGTCTTCTGACCATCTATCCTCATTGGGACCGCATCCAAAAATGCAATGTGGCCCAACTGTCGGATACTTTTTGTTGGTAGTCCCACCTTGACTTTACGCCTTAATTGAGTTCACTTCCTAGTATCCACCAACTTGCTAAGTGCGACGGGGGGACCTATATGATCTTGCTCTGAGCCTAGACATCCTCTTACCATACGAATTCCAGTGCCGACCACTTCCCGTCTGCGGGTGAATCTACCGTTCACATTGGCCATACAATGTCCGACCGTTTGCTACTTCAAAAAGAGGGTCTCAAAATAAATAAAATAAACCCCATTGGAAAGAAACCAACAACCAAGGTTAGCAGTTGCCACATCTCTGTGACATGGTTAATAACTGCCACGTCCTCGTGACATACCCCCCTCTTGAAATCGCAAACGTCCTCGATTGCATACCATAAATACACGCCACTGATGATCTTGTGCTATTAACACTCTTTTATCATCGCATGTATCCGCAAGAAAGGTCGTAACATGCATAGATACAAATGACTTAATGAGGCCTTCATACTTTTGCCATTTCCATCTATGGCACTGAATTCATATGTACATTTGATGTACTAGCTCTATCATTACCCCTCTTTTGCACACGTTGGGTTGGGGCATAAGTAGGCTGTAACCCAAAGGCTTCAAGGTAAAGCTGCAATACATTTGGTGACTCTGACAGTTCATGCTCTTCCATCCACTTTGCATCCATAGGCGAATAGTTCTTGAACTTCACCAAATAGCGTCTTGCAACTTGTCCTTTAACTTTTCTGTCCTTATGTGCCAAAACTTGCTCAGGTACCAGGATCTCATCAAGTTCCTCAACTTCTGGCTGATCCTCAACTGGCATATCTTCTGGCACATCACCCACGAAGGGTCTTATAAGACTCACGTGAAACGCATTATGAATCTTCCACGCATCAAGCAATTTCAACCTGTAAGCCACATCGTTGATCTTGTCAAGCACTTGAAAAGGCCCATAGTAACGCATGCTGAGCTTAGGAAACAGCCGTTCCTTGCCCTTCATCTTCTTTAATCTTGCCTTTTCGAACCTTAAGAGAACCCAATCACCAGGTGATAGTAGCAATTCACGACGGTGACGATCAGCAGCCTTTTTCTGTTTTGCCTGAGTCTTCTCCAAGGCAACTTTAATCTTCTTATACATCTCATCCATGTTCTCAACATATCGATCTGCCTCAAAGATCTTGTCCTTTGTGTGCAAAATGGGAGGAACCTTTTTGCCGCCTTCAACAATTTCAAAAGGTGCTTTGCCAGTAGACGAATGCACCGTATTATTGTACGCATACTCAAGCATAGGCAAATACTGTTCCCACTTGCCCTTATTATCTGACACATAGCATTTCAGCAGATCTAAGACAGTAGAATTGGCCTCTTCTGACTGTCCATCAGTTTGTGGATGAAACGAAGACGAGAACTTGAGCGTAGTACCCATGTTCTCAAACAATCCTCTCCAGAACAAACTGGTCATGCGAGGATCACGATCACTGATAATCGATTGTGGCATACCATGGTACTTAAACACATTGTACATGAACAAGCGTGCCATCTGATCAGATTTTATCTTCTTCCTGATAGGGATAAAATGGGCCTGCTTGCTGAACCTGCAGATAATGGTCCATATACCATCATTCCTTGTTGGCGTCCTTGGAAGATCAAAGATAAAGTCCATAGCAATGCTTTCCCATGGCTTATCCGGAATCGGCAGTGGTTGTAACAACCCTGGTGCCTTTTGCCTGTCAAACTTGACCTTTTGGCAAACTATGCATGCTCGCACAAAGGCATCCACATCTCTCCTCAAGGTAGGCCAATAGAAGAACGTCTCTACCGCTTTAACTGTTGCATCAATGCCACGATGCCTTGCATACGGTGGGACATGACTCTCTTCCATGACCTTATGTCGCAGTGGCCTAGTGACACAAAGTCTGCCATGCATCATCATAAAACCATCTCTGAGGAGGTAGTGCTCGTGATGTTGCCCCTCTTGTAATTGTTCAAAGATCCTTGCAAAATCTTCATCAGCAGTATACTGTTCCTTCATGTCATCTAACTCATGATGATAAGGAATTGACACAGCTGAAATTTGTGGCTTTCTTGATAACGCATCAGCCACAACATTCTTCTTGCCTTCCACATGCATAATCTGGAAGTGGAACATGGAAAGAATGTTTGCCCATCGCATATGCTTTTCGGATAACTTTGACTGTGTCAAGAAGTATCGCAAGGTCTGATGATCTGTTTGGACAACAAAATCAGCACCTAAGAGGTAGTGCTTCCAGCTAGAAAGCGCATGAATAACGGCCAAGAGTTCTTTCTCATAGACTTGCATAGTCCTCTCTGGCCCTTGCAAAATTCGGCTTTCATATGCTACTACCCGTCCATCTTGCATTAGCACTGCTCCGATGCTACTGCCACACGCGTCACATTGGACCACAAATGACTTCCTGAGATCTGGCAAAACAATAACTGGATCTGAAGTCAACTTTTCCTTTAAGAGACTAAAAGCTGAAATCTCTTTTTGGGTCCATCTGAAAGTGACCTCTTTCTTTTGCAATGCGTGAAGAGGCGATGCTATCTCTGCAAAATTTCTGATAAACCTTCTATAGTAGGAACACAATCCCAAGAAGCTTCTGACATCGTGCACAGTCTTCAAGTCTGGCCATGTCTTGATAGCTTCGACCTTTGCGGGATCCATTCTAACACCATCCTTTGAGACTATGTGGCCCAGAAAGTGGATCTCTTCAAGGAAGAATTCACTTTTCTTAGGATTGACAAATAACCTGTGACTGCGCAGCTCTTCGAACACAATGGTCAAGTGACGCCTATGCTCCTCTTCATTCTTCGAATACACAATCATGTCATCGAAGAATGTTCCAACAAACTGTTGATGCGAGCGGAAAATCCGGTCCATCATTCTGTTGAACGTGGAAGGAGCATTTGTTAGCCCAAACAGCATCACTAGAAACTCATAAAGACCAAATGTCGTTCTAAACGCAGTCTTGTGCACATCCTCTGGGCTTATACGAATCTGATGGTACCCACTCTTCAGGTCTATCCTGCTGAAAATTGCAGCACCCTCTAAACGATCGAGAATATCATCAATGCGAGGAATAGGAAACCTATTCTTGATGGTATTCTTATTCAACGCACGGTAATCAATACACATGCGCCATGAGCCATCCTTCTTCTGCACTAGGAGCACTGGGGAGCAAAAGGGTGAAGAACTAGGCTGAATCAGCCCCTTCTCTAATAACTCCTCAACCTGGCCCATAATCTCTTTCTGCTGCGCCGCACTAACCCTGTAGGGAGGTCTATTTGGTGGGCTACACCCTGGCACCAAATCTATCCGATGGTCCTCAGGTCTCTCTGGCGGTAATTGCGACGGTAATGAATCAGAAAAACAGTCACTAAACTTTTGCAAAAATGCTGACCTTTCTTTATCTAACACAGATAAATTTGACTGATCCCTGTCTGAGACATCACGTGCAAAAATCAAGTACACAGAAAGATGATTCTTTATTACAGAAGTGATAGCAGAAGCAGATACAATAGGGACTGACTCTCCTTTAAGCTTTACATCCAAGATGTGAGTTTTGCCCCTATGCTGTACAGTGATCTTTTTGTTGTAGGCATCCAAGACTCCATGCACTCGGAACATCCACGGGATCCCCAACAAGGCGTCACAACCTTCCAGCGCCATGATGTAAAACTCTTCAGTGTCCACATACGACTGAATATGCAGACGCAGTTTTCCAATGATAGGAGTAACACACTCTGAGTGGCCCGGACATGCCAACCCTGCCTCTGCTGTGTACCCCATCTCTTCAGCTTTGATGCCGAGCTTCATAGCTAACTCTGGTGAGATAAAGTTGGCTTTGGCACCTGGATCAAAGAAGATGAGTGCCGTCTGATCCCTAACTTTACCCCATGCCCTGCATAACTCACTGGCATCTGTGCTGGGCCTGTCACCCACCGTGTCTGGCACTAAACCTGCCGTGGGTTTAGGCTTCTTGCCTTTCTGGTCTTCTTTATCCTCTGAGTCAGCTGGCCTTTTCCTTTGTGGACAATTGATAGAAAAGTGACCAGGCTGCTCGCATATAAAGCATTTGTTCTCAGCCATTAGGACCTTCTTTTCCTCGAGCGACTTGCGCACAAAAGGCTTCCTTTTCTGTTTCTTTGCCTACGCTCCAGAAGTCCCACTTGAATCCTTATCTTTGGTGGCCTGTTCTGACCCCTGTGACGCATCAGGAGCCGTCTTCACAAAGGGCTTCTTCGCTGAATTTTTCTTTTGCTGCCCTCCTTTATCACTGCTCGGAAATCCACTGTCCTCTCCTTTCAACAGGGCAAGACCAGTGTTCGCAACTTCCATAAGCTGAGTAAGGGTAGCCACTCTATTCTTTGTACAGTAATCGCGAAGCCCTTTAGGCAACCCACAACAATACTTCTCTATCTGCTCTGTCAGTGGCACAAATCTGTAGGAGGTCACTGAGAGTAATGCTTTACAAAACCTCCTATTGTACTCCAGCAAGCTCTTGCACGAAGCTGCCGTAAGCTGCTGCCAATCTGTCAAGACATCGGCTTCAAATTCATTTGATAGCCAAGCAGATGCAAACATTTGCTTGAAGTAAACCCAAGTGGCGGGTGCCTGTCCTTGCATTAACAATGTCGTCCACCAGGTAAGCGCATTGTCCTTTAAGAAAGTGGCAGCTTTCCTGACCTTCGAGGCCTCTGTAAAATTCCCTCCCGCATAAGCTGTATCAAACTGCTGGAGGAAAGTGAGTGCCTTTGTCTTGTCCTCGAAACCACTGAAGGTACTGAACTTTACCGCTGCACCACCTTCTTTGTAAGCCTTCGGCTTCTCTAGTGCCCCCAAATTGTCATACGGAATGGTCTGTAACATGGGCACTGTACTAGGCATGATCGGCACGTGTTGGCCGTTCACATTTTGCGTCAGAGGTGCGATATCTGGCTGCTGTCCAGAAAAACCAGCCATGCCAAAATGACCCTGTGGCACCCCAAACTGGCCCTGGTTGCCGTGGAAACCTTGCTGCATGCCGATAGTACCATACATGGGGTTTGGCATGATGCCTTGCATACCCCCGAACACTGTTCCTGGCATGTACGGCTGACTTCCAGACGCATAACCAGCCATACTTTGGAACAGTGATCCACCCCCGAAATACCCAGGATGTACCGTGGGTGGTGGAAAAACTGAGTGCATAGCCTGGTATCCAGCTCCCTGTCCATTCAAAACAGCATGCTGGCTCTGAAAGGTGGCGGGCTGAACTGGCATAACCTGTGGAATAGGCGTTCTAGCCACCTGTTCAAGCACGGGAGGAATCTTCTTTGGAGCCCCCGACTCCGCAACATGCGAGTGTTCCCTTTCCTCCTGCGCCTCATGAAGTACCTGGGCTTGAGCTTAAACAAGCTCCGTACGCGGCGTAGGTTGCCTATTTTGCTGTTGCACTGGTGGCGCTTGCAAGAATTCCACAAACCTCGGATTCTGCACCAGCTGCGAAAAGACATTCACCGCGGCAACTAACTGAGTCTTAAACGCATCATCCTCAAGTTGCCCTGTCATAAAGCCCGGTACTACTGGAGGGACATTCACGTTGACAGGAGGTACAGACTGACGTGGCCGTGAGCTCTCGCCAATCTCAAAAACCATAGGAATCTCCTGCCTGTCCTTTGGAGAGGAACCCTCTTCCATAATTCCCTTTCCCTTGTCGGCCATAGTGTAATCCCCGCGTTCTTGCACTGTGTCTTTACCCTGAACAATCCAGGCTCACTCTTTGAGGAAAAAGTGATTCATATCCCGGCGATGGAACCATGAAACCGGCCCGTAGGGCGATAGGCGTTGGCTTTCACCCGAAATTCTTTACTTTAAACACACACACAGAGCACTTTGCAAAGAGAACCTGCGACGGGAGTTAACACTTGAATACACACACGGCTCGGAAGCTAGAATGGTCCGAGCAGACGCCGACAACCTGTAGGCCCCAAAATTGGCGCCCCTTTCGGTATTTCTTTATTCTTTAGGAGGGTAAATTACAAGGTAAGGTCCTGGGAATCCTTCACGTGTATCCACCTAGATACCATTTGATTTGGCCAAATTTCGGCAACATAACAGCCCCAAAACTTGCGCGAAACCAATTCCCCTGCTGGAACTCGCTTGCATTGTCGTATACCCTCTGATTCCTGTCCAAAAACAGTAAATTCAGCACGCTGTATTTACTGGTTTTTGCCCTGTTTTCAGCCCCAAACAGTCCCCTAACTGTCCTTTGCCAGTGGGGCACGATTCCCAATGATCCTCGCGTCCGTATGGCTGAAAAACAGTCAAATTACAGCGCATACACAGCGCTGATTTTGCACCTGTACGGTGAGGTTATGACCCTCACCAGTGCCTGCTTTGGAGCAACAGTTAGCTACCCCTGTTCCTGCTCAAGGAGGCTCTTGCCTCAGCACAAAAGCATGAACCCACACAACTGTACATCAGTCAAATGAGTAGCCCTCTTGTGGGGCATCACATAACTGCACGTAGGGGAGATAGAGAGCAGTATGTAGCGTGCGGGGCATCACTCCCGTCACCATACTGTGTATAGAGGGCAAGGTAAGCATTCCATAGCTTCTGTACCTGTTACAATCCGCCTGTGGCTGAAAATGGCGCCCCCTTTGTTGATATGCAGCTCGTTTTTGCCTCCCAGAGTGGCAGAATCGCTCACAAGCTGACACGTCGCCCAGTTTCCGAGTTTGGGCTTTCCCTGCTAAAAATATCTCAACTGGTGCGTCAGTTGACTTCGCGGCAGAGTTGTAAAGTGTTCCCCTAGTCATACCGAAGGTAATGACGCGAACACATTTCACGGCCCAAAATAGCAATTCCCTAAATTTTAGGAGATGCTTCCGTTGGGCTCCCACTGGTCTTCTGACCATCTATCCTCATTGGGACCGCATCCAAAAGTGCAGTGTGGCCCAACTGTCGGATACTTTTTGTTGGTAGTCCCACCTTGACTTTACGCCTTAATTGAGTTCACTTCCTAGTATCCACCAACTTGCTAAGTGCGACGGGGGGACCTATATGATCTTGCTCTGAGCCTAGACATCCTCTTACCATACGAATTCCAGTGCCGACCACTTCCCGTCTGCGGGTGAATCTACCGTTCACATTGGCCATACAATGTCCGACCGTTTGCTACTTCAAAAAGAGGGTCTTAAACAAATAAAATAAACCCCATTGGAAAGAAACCAACAACCAAGGTTAGCAGTTGCCACATCTCTGTGACATGGTTAATAACTGCCACGTCCTCGTGACATAGACAGACACTCCGAAGCTGCCAACTCAAACCCGTGCACAGTAGTATGGCTACCTCCAATCCTGTTTGAGGGGTCCTCCAACGTGTTGAAGTCTCTCCCTAGACAACACTGCTCTGCATGCGGCAAGGACTCTACCATATGTGACCAAAACTCAGCTTGTGCATTTGCCACATTGGGCGCATAGATGTTCAAGAAGCCCATGAGGCAACCCTGAACCTGCATAGTAATCCACTGGGCCTTGCCTGGCACAATAATACCTCTGCCCACAATGGCCTGCTACCATGAGTCCGCAATAATCATACATACCCCTCCCTGAGTGCCTTTAAGCCCGAATGCAGCTGACCAAAATGTCTCATAACAACCACGCAAAATCTAACCACATCGTCTAATGAGGCTCTCACAAAGATGGTGCTCCTGAAGCATAAGAATATCAAACATACGACGCACAAGGCATCCCTGAAGCTCCTGACGCAAGCGACCCCGCCGACGTTGAAACTGGGGTCCACCTACGTCACAAAAATACGAAAGCGTAAATGTTAAATGCAATTCATATACTCGAGAGAATTTGGAAGAGAGAGAGAGAGAGAGAGAGAGAGAGAGAGAGAGAGAGAGAGAGAAGCTTGACACATCATTGGGGACCAGAAGATGGGCTGGTCCCCAATGATGCATCAAGCTTTTCTCTCTCTTCCAAATTCTCTCGAGTATATGAATTGCATTAACAGTTACTTTACGCTTCCGTATTTTTGTGACAGTTGTATCAGAGCAAGGTCATCTCTCTCTTTCTTAAGGGATTGACGACTCTTGGCAAACTGCAGAAATGGAAGGCCGTGAGATAAACTTCTCTCCTCCATCAACAGGTGGCAAAGTTGCAAAAAGCTCTCTCCCATCCAGAAGTTCAGAAGATTCTCCATACCCTTGAGAAAGGGAAGGAGAAAGTGTCAATGGAGTCGGGAGAAATCCCGCAGAAGCCAAAGACGCAAGAACGAAAGAAAGATCCTTTAATTGGAACCTCCCGCATGCACGAGAGACAGAAGAAGCCTCCAGAACGTATGTGCGGTTTAATCCAAACGTTCAAGAGGAGGATCTTCCTGATTCTTCTCAGTTTTCTTTCATGAAGGATCTGGATGACATAGTCTCTCGAGAGGACATGTTCCTTGATGATCCGCCGCAGCAGGAAGTGCAGCCAAAGGATAGAGCTCTTGACTACAAGGAGTCGAAAGGCAGAAAGAAGAAGCATCATAAAAAGAAGCACCACAAGCAAAAATCATTTAAGTCAGGTGACAAAGATGTAAAATTTGAGACCTAGAACGGACGGCGGGACGACAACAAAGCTTTAGCTTTCATTCGCCAGTTTGAAGTTGCATTTGCTGAAGGGAACTTTAAAGAAAGGTCCAAGCTTCGCCATGTCAATATGTACCTGAAAGGCACAACCAGCACTTTGTGGCTCACTCTAATCCTTGAAAAACGCAAGCCTCAGGATTGGACTGCCTTCAAGAAGGAGTTCTATGCTCAATTCCTTCCTCCAGATTATGAGAAAGAAGTAAAGAAAGAATGGGACCGACTTTCTCAGTTAAGGAACGAAATTGTTCCACAATATGTGGACAAGTTTTGGGATGTTCTCTTGAAAGTTACCCCATTCAGGAAGATTGAAGATTCGGAGAAGATACGGAAGTTTGAAGCCGGGTTGCATGAAGCTTTATCCTCGAGGCAACCTACAAATACTTATGGAATCAGCTCACATAGCTGATGCTATACACGAGAAGGGAACTCCCAGGAAGATGGAGCAAAGCACCTATCATGCCAAGCAGACACTCTCCATGAACGGCCTACTTCCACTTCTTCTTCTCAAAAGAAGAAAAGAACCACCTCCAATGCAGAAGCAAAGCCAAATCAGCCCAAGAAAAAGAAACACCTCTCTCCTGCTGAATTGAGAACCTACATCAGCGAAGGAAGATGCTTCAAGTGTGAACAAATTGGACATATGGAGGGTGATTGCCCTACCAAAACCATGCAACCACCTTCCAATGCAATTCCAGATGTACAAGGGAACACAACTAAGGATGGGAAAGAAGATCTCTTCTCAAAGCATAGGATAGCACAACAATCAGTGGGCACTTATCCTGCTTGACCCAGGCAATACAAATAACTTCGTCTCTTTCAAGTTAGCCGAAGATCTCAATTTACAGCCCAATCGCTTTGGAATTTCTACAAGCTTGTCAACAAAGGCATATCAAAAAGCTGCAAGTTTAGGCAGTTTTGGAAAGAAGTGGTTTTATGACCTTTGCAAACTTTTGCTAGCATTTCAAAATGCTACTGCAAATTGGCAGTTTTTGGGTGAGCTTAATGGCATCCAATGACTGGAAATTCACATGCTCTTACCGTTAAAGTTTTGGCATCTCAAGTGAACTGCGCAAGTGGCAACCCGATGCCTCCATTGTATACACATTCAGTTATTCATTGCCAAGGTTGATCGGTTCAGGAGACTCTCTCTCTCTCTCTCTCTCTCTCTCTCTCTCTCTCTCTCTCTCTCTCTCTCTCTGGTTGGAGACGTATGGAGAGGCCCTTGGTATCTATGATCTCCCGATTAATTAGAGCCAAGGCCTCCGTACCTCACGCGATCATTCGAGCAGAGCTAGCTGCCCCCCCCATGGAGATTGAGGCGCTTACCAGATCAGTGTCCTTTGTGCACAGCCTATGGGATACTACTAGAGACAGATATGCTAGACTGGCCCTTGAGTCTTCCAGACAATTAGCTCTACAGGGGGACACTTCATGCTGGTATGCACAGATGACTTCATGGTTTCAGACGCATGGCTTCACCATGGACAAGTTGCCCCCTTTCCAGTATTCTCTTCAGGCACCCTCGCTGTCTCTTACACGGGTGGAGATCACTAGACTCATTCGTCAGGACCTGATCCAGCTCGACACCAGGAGGACATGGATAGAGCCGCCTCAGGAGTTGAGCACGAAGATGGCTTTCTATAGAGAGCATCTTCTCCACTCCACAGGAGATGGGTTTGTGATTCGACCCAGCTACATGGACACACATATGTCTCATGGTTTGCGTTGTGCCATTGGTCAGATACGCACATCCTCACATCAGCTCGAGATTGAGACTGGTAGATTCAGAGGGATACCAGCAGACAGCAGGATATGCCGATTATGCCAGAGAGAGCCAGAGACAGAGTTGCACTACATATGTCATTGCACAGTGTTCTATGAGATACGGGGGCGTTTCCACTGCTTATTCAGAGAGGGTTTTGGTCCTCTATCTAGGGTCATGAGTTATGAGGATCAGAGATGTCTTGGACTATATCTACTTGAGTTACACAGGTATAGAGACACTTTACTGGGGAGAGCTAGAGAGAGGCAGTCCCAGAGACACATTACAGATTTCTTTTCACTAGATATGGGACAGCCAGAGGAGCAGCCACCACTGCAGAGCTCGTCCCACACTCATTCGACCACTACTGGCACTCTCATCGACCGAGCATTAGAGCTACAGAGATACAGACGACCGCGACTGAGGAGAGGAGCTACACAGCATCGACGGAGACTACAACAGAAGATTCGAGCCATACTCTCTCGACATCCAGAGTGCAGATGAGGATGGATCCTCACCATTTCTTCCATCTTTGTTTCACACACTGTTACATCCAGTTTACCGGGTACCTATTGTATCAGCTGCTACACCCACGTAGTTTTAGATTGTAGTAGTAGTAGTAGTATTTTGTTCCACTTCTAGTTCTTTTCTAGTTCTTTTGTACCCAGACATGGTATTAGATTCACTATTTTGTAACTGATTGGTCTCATAGGTCATTTTGGCCTTTTGAAGACGTTAATATAACATTTCATTTCATTTCATTTCTCTCTCTCTCTCTCTCTCTCTCTCTCTCTCTCTCTCTCTCTCTCTCTCTCTCTCTCTCTCTCTCTCTCTCTCTCTCTCTCTCTCTCTCTCTCTCTCTCTCTCTCTCTCTCTCTCTCTCTCTCTCTCTCTCTCTCTACACCACACAGGCATGAGTCACTCGAGCAGAGCATCAGTTCACATTTAGAAGGGAGATGGTGGAGCAGGTATGGTCTTATGTATACTTAGGAGTGACTTTTACAGGCCCGCGCTTCTCATTGAAGCAAGCAGAATATGCTAGGTTGGACAGGGGCTTTGCAGCTTTGGGGAGGCTTGAGAGGCAGTGTGCTCATGTACAGTTTTAGGAGCCGCGCATGAAGCTTTGGTTGTTCGATTCGTTGGTCACCCCGGCATTGTTGTATGGATCCATGGTGTGGGGGCCTAGCCTCAGTACAGAGGAGTGGAGGCGTATGGAGAGACCACTAGTTATGATGATTGCACAGATGATCCGGTGCAAGGCATCAATACCACATGCTATTGTCAGAGCTGAGATGGCAGCATCCTCCATAGTGACAGAGGCCATATTTCAAAGTGTGATAGGCCTACATCGCATATGGGAGCTCCCCCCCGAGAGATATTCGAGATTGGCACTGGATTCCTCCAGACAGTTAGGAGAAGATGGGGTTCATGATTGTTGGTATGCACAGATGCAGACATGGTTTGGGAGACATGGACTACAGATGGATGCACTTCCACCCTTCCAGTATAGCTTGGACTGCCCGCACCTCCAGCTTACGCACACTGAGCGCAACCAGGTGATCAGATCATATATTGTGCAGCTGGAGACAGAAAGGACCTGGCAGTGACCTCCAGAGCCATTAGGCACGAAGATGGCCCATTACAGAGACCACTTCTTGCATGTTTCGTTGGAGGGTTTTGTGATTCGGCCAGCATACATGGATGTACATCTCTCACATGGGTTGCACAGTGCCACTGGACAGATTCGTACCTCCTCCCATCAACTACACATCGAGACAGGCAAATACATGCAGATGGCCCGGACAGATAGGACATGTCAACTATGCCACCAAGAGGTGGAATCTGAGGAGCATTACATTTGCCGCTGCACAGTCTATTACGAGATCAGGGGGAGATACCACTGCCTTTTCAGAGAGGGCTTTGGACCATTACGTCGAGTGATGGATTATGAGGACCAGAGATGCCTCGGACTCTTTTTACTAGAGCTGAGGAGGCACAAGGACAAACTATTACAAGACAGTTCTCCACCCGCAGATCGACAGCGCACTATGCGTGACTTCTTCAGTAGAGAGGGAGAGGACCTTGGGACACAGACTCCGTCTACGGATACAGTCACACCCCCAGGACCACGTCCATCGAGGCCTAGGAGTCCGTCTTGATCAGGCCACTGCACACGGTCGTACTCGCCGTCCTCGACCACCCGGTCCTTGACCCAGACCCAACCATTTGCACCAAATCAGAGCTGTCACAAAGTGATGACGTGGCGGACAGCAGAAACCCTAATTTCTGCCAGAAACCCTAAAATTCCTGCAAACCCTAATTTCTGCCAAAAACCCTAATTTCCGGAAATCGCGGAGGCGGATTATTAAATTAAAAAATATATTTATTTATTTTTTTTGGAAAATGATGAGCGACGCAAATTTCGCTTTTTCTCTACTTAAATGAGAAAGAGAGAGAGAATGCTTTTGCTTTCATGTTTTGACTCTCTGTGAGAGAGAGAGCAATTGCTTTTGATTTGAAGCTTTTGGGGCTCTGCTTTTGGGCATCCCTTGTAACCTTTAAATTAGTGGTGAGGGCCTCACTTCTCAGAGCATCTGGACGCAGAGTCTGAGAGTGAAACCCTAACCGCTCTCTTGTACTTTGATGATTGATTAATACAAAAAGAAATACCGAAAGGGGCGCTAGTCTTTGGGGCCAATATCTCTAGGCACGGAACTCCGTCGGGCCAGTGCAAATCTATTGTGATCTGTGAATTGTTTTGAAGTGGTTATTTGGTGCTGTCGCGGTTGATTCTTGACTTGGAGTGTCCAAGTCTGTTACAGTGGTATCAGAGCACGGCCGATTTCTCTTCTACGGGAAATCCGATCCCCGAATTTTTTTCCGCGGCACCTATGGCTTCAAGCAATGATCAGTCGACTCCCTCTGCATCTGGAGATGCGGGCTGGGATCACAACGAAGATTCACACAGAGAGTATGGCCCGCCTCGGCCTACTCAGGCGGAGCAAAGAGAGTGGAGCGTCGTCAATTGATCAGCGATGCAACAAAGATGATGCTCAATTTTGCCAAGGACCCGAAGATGGCAAAATATATGAACCAGACCTCTTTGGAAGAGGTATAGATGGAGTGGCAGAGAACCACAACCACTCCCGAAACCCGCTCTCAAGAAACCTTCTGCCTCCAAGGAATATACGGAGAAGGAACTGGAGAACGTGGTTGATGCACGGATTGCTCAGCTTTTCGACGTGCAAAAGAAAGGCAAAAAGCACGGCAAAAAGCAGAAGAAAAGCACTGACTTCCCGGGATTTTTGGGTTGTCGGTCGACATTTGACAAGGCAAAGAAATTGAAGAAGCGCGTCAAGTTTGAAGACCTACCCAGTTATACTTCTTCTTCTTCTTCTTCTTCTTCTTCTGACAGTTCTTCTAGCTCCTCGGATTCGAGCGAAGAAGACAGGAAAAGCAAAAAGCGAAGCAAGAAACAAAGCTTCGGAAAGGGCAAGAAAAAGGCAAAGAAGGCTACATCTTGCCCAGAGACTGACAGTCCTACTGAGGACTCGTCTACAGACAGCTCAGATTCCGATGACGGAAAGTTTTATGCGAACAAGAAGAATTTTTACAAAGCCAACCAGTATGACTTTCTCGAAGATGAAAGCAAGAAAGTCCAAGAGTTTAAGGAAGGTGGCCACTCGATCAAGTTTGATACTTTTTCAAGATACTCAGATGCTTCGAAGGCTTTGTCTTTAATATAGCAGTTTGACATCGCTTCCGCGGGAGGACGCTATTCAGAGCACTCCAAGATTCGGAGAGCTGCCTCTTACTTTAAGGGGAATGCTCGTACTTGGTGGTCCACGCTTCTTTTAACAAGAGTGCGCCAATTAAATGGCTGAAATTTAAGAAGCTTTTTATTTCTTCTTGGTTGACGCAAGAATATGAACGAGATGTACGAGCTGCTTGGAACCATCTCCGGATGACCAAGAGCGATACAGTGAATTCTTATTGTGAAAGATTCTGTAGCTCTTTTCTACCCGCCTCTTCATTCAAAAAGATCTCGTTCAGAGAACAGATTGAGCGGTTTACCTTGGGTCTACCTACAGAGATCCGAGATCACTGCTTGGAACAGAAGTCAGCTTCTATTCAAGAGTTGATGAGTCATGCGAAGCGGGGCTTTGCCATTCACTATGGCAATATGACCTACCCCACAGATAAGGCCATGACACAACGAGCCGAACAGACTTCTGGGAATGAAAGTAGAAAGAAAAAGAGCAACCCAGAGAAAAAAAAAAAAAAGGATGCACGACCCAAGCTTACTCCTGAGGAGAGAGCTCGCTTCATCAGAGAGGGGAAGTGCTTTGGATGCGGGGAACATGGACATATTTCCGCGAAGTGCCCTGATACGGCACAGAAAGAACAGAATGATAAAAACGACGACAGGTCTAAGAGTTCAAGAGCAGCTGAGGAATGTGGCAGAAAAGGCAGATAGAAAAGCAGAACTGGTACCACATGGCGTGGGACCTGCACCGAATCTAATGAATGAAAGTACAAACTTTGCCGCTTTCGGGGCAAAGTGAAGGATCAGGAAGCTCTTTTGAAGGAGCCAAGGCCAACTTCTTTTCACTTGGAATTGGCGGCTCGATTTGGAATTACGCCCGACAGACTGACGCTACAGGCAGAGGTAGTTCGACTAGCACCCGGATGGGATGTTGCCATTACACCGAGCATTGGCAAACTTCGTTTGCAATGACAGGGGTGTTCAGGGCACGCGAGTGACGTTCTACTCGGGATCCCTTGGTACCACAAGAACTACGCCGTGGTTGACTACTGGGCCGAGAAAGCGACTTTGATAAATGAAGGGCTTAGAGATTGTACTTGATGAACTTGAGTTTTCTTACTCATTCTTTTGGGAGAACTAAATGATGGATAAAGGTTGAATATGTTTTGACCTGAAGAAAAGAACGCCAAGATTTTTTTTCTCCACGCTCATGCCGATTGCTTTTGAGAGGGCCTGAAGATCATACCATTGATCTGATATCTGGAAGCACGCCACCGAATCGGCCACCTTATCGTGTGAGCCGAGTACAGAATGAAGAGATTATGAACCAAGTGAAAGACCTCTTGGAAAAGGGTCTTGTCCAGCCTAGTACTTCACCGTATTGCTCTCCAGTATTGTTGGTTTTGAAGAAAGACGGATCTTGGAGAATGTGCATCGATTATAGAGCTCTCAACAAAATCACCATCAAGAACAGATTTCCGATTCCTAGGATCGATGATATACTCGACAGGTTACAGGGATCCTCATGCTTTAGCAGGATTGACTTGAAGAGTGGATATCATCAGATCAGAATAGCGCCGGGAGACGTCTACAAGACAGCTTTTCGGACGACTTTTGGGTTATTTGAGTTTTTGGTGATGCCTTTTGGCTTAACCAATGCTCCTGCGACATTTAACCGGATGATGGATAGGATTTTTCGAGAGTACAGGCTATTTGTTGGCACTTTCTTTGACGACATCATTGTTTTCTCCAAGAATGAGGCAAAACACAGAGATCATCTGCTTCAGGTCTTTCAGGCATTACGAGATCACAAGTTAGTGATTAATGCAAAGAAAAGTGAATTTTTCCTACCAGAGATACACTTTTTGGGACACATTGTGTCAGCCGCAAGAGTGCAAATGGATCCGGCCAAGATAGAGACTATCCGTGATTGGCCCGATTTGAGGAATGTCCATGAAGTTAGAAGCTTCTTGGGACTGTGTTCGTACTACAAGCGGTTCATACGTAAGTTTGCAGAGGTTGCTTCCCCTTTGCATACCTTGACACAGAAAGGAGTACCTTTTTCGTGGGGACCCACAGAGGTGACTGCCTTTCGGACATTGAAAGAGAAAGTGACTACAGGACCAGATTTGACTTTGCCGGACTTGCAGAAGTCATTTGAAGTATATTGTGATGCTTGTGGTCGTAGTCTGGGTGCGGTCTTGATGCAAGAAGGCCATGTCATAGCTTACGAGAGCCGTTTGTTCTCTAGGCCGGAGATGACAGCACAGATCTATGGAAAAGAGCTTTTGGCGGTTATCCACGCTCTTACTCAGTGGCGGCATTACCTACTCGGAGCGGATTTTACTGTCTTTACGGACCATCAGAGTTTGCGCTACTTCTTGTCACAGACGCAGCTTTCGGAAAAGCAGATGCGGTGGGTGAACATCTTGTCACAGTTCCACTTCCAGATTGTCCATGTGCAGGGACAGAAGAATGTGGTGGCAGATGCTTTGTCTCGAAAACCGTTGGTTCTGGCTATTTCCGCGATACATCATAGGAGCTTCGAGGATATGGTCGATCAGTGTGCCACAGATACAGATTTTGCAGATATTTTCACACGGATACGGGATGGGGAGACAGTAGCTGGATACTCCCTTCGGGAAGGCTACTTGATGAAAAAGACTATGTTGTGCGTTACACAGCCGTTGAGGGAAAAGGTTATGACTGATTGCCACTGTTCACCTTTTACGGGTCACCGCGGCATTGCTACCACCATGAAAGGGATAGAGAGAGATTTCTTTTGGCGGAGACTGAAGAAGGATATGGAAGAGTTTGTGCGCACTTGCTTGGTATGCCAGAAGGTCAAGTTTGACAGGCATAAGGCACAGGGATTGTTACAGCCTTTACCCATACCCACCCGCCCCTGGGAAAATATTGAAATGGATTTCATTTTTTTTAATCTCCCGAGAATACAGAATGATCACGATGATTTTCCGATTACATGGCGCGCCTGAGACGATTGTCTCCGACAGAGACCCCAGATTTATGAGTTTGTTTTGGAAGGCAATTTGGGAGAACATTGGCACGCGGTTGCAGTTTCTCGTCATCGTTCCACTTGCAGACTGACGGGCAATTTGAGATTGCCAATTTAGTGATTTTAGATTTATTGAAGTCTTGTATCTCGGATCAGAAGACTCAATGGGAAAAGAACTTACCTTTGGTGGAATTTGCCTACAATAACACGATACACTCTTCGACGGGGAAGACGCCATGTGAGATTGTTGAAAGTGCTGCGAAGGTTCCATCCTTCCTGAGCACGAAAGATTAGATATTGGAAGCGGATGAATATTCGCGAGATTTGCATACGGCTTTTGCCAAGGTTCGTGAGACTTTACAGGAGTCTCAAGAACGACAGAAAAAGGCAGCAGATCGCCATCGTCGCGACTTGAAATTGAAGGAGGATGATTGGGTGCTCTTACTTTTGAGAAGGCACGCCTGCGAAAGAAAAAGGGAAAGGAGAGGCTTTTTCCAAAGCTTAGTATGTGATACTACGGACCTTTCCAGATCACTGACAAGATAAATGATGTCTCCTTCCGATTGAAACTGCCAGATACTTGGAGGATTCACAATGCATTGCATGTGAGTCTCTTGAAACCTGTTAAGGGTGATGTGCCTGATGATGGGGAGCCTGATGAGCAACCCAAAGTGGAAGAAAACGAGGAGATCCTTGTTCCTGAACAGATTTTGGCACATAATGATACGAAGAAAGGTAAAGTCCGAAGGCGGTTCTTGGTTAAGTTCAAGAACTTTCCTGCATTTGATGCGAAGTGGATGGAGGAGGAGGACCTAGCAGATACTCCTCGGATTGAGAAACTTTACCTCGATGTTTTGGTTTAGCATAGTCTACTCCAAACGGAACCCAGAATTCAGCTTGGCCGGAGATCTGGTGCAGTGGGATGCACAAGAGGGGAGTCACTCCACTCCTTTGTCAACAGATGCCTCGATTTTGATACTAAAGTCACTGATGTCTCTTTGAGCTTCAGGGATACTGAGAGCTGACAGTATTCTGCTGGATGACTTTATGAAATGGAATTCCTGATTATGATACTGATTTGTTCTTGACTTCTTGTGAGTGCAGGAACTAATAGCCGAAATGACTGCAGCATTTTGGTCTGATTGATCTCGAATAGACATGGTTGCAATAGGGGTTAGTCAATCGGACATCGATGAGGTCCCGATTGGACCTAGATGTGATTGCTAGCTACATTGCCAATAAATCATGGTCTAAGATCCGAATGAATGTTGAATGTCATGTGATGTCCTGTGATGTCTGGTGAAATCCTGTGATGTCGTGTGATGTGACTGTCGATTTTGTACATGTGCTAGATGTGTGTTCCTAGTACGTAGGTACTATCAGTCAGTGTCTGCTAAGACAGTTTATGGCTTTTGTCGATTTTGCAGGCGTAATCGCGGTCGATTACAATGCTTTCAAGAGGGGGGTATGTCACAAAGTGATGACGTGGCGGACAGCAGAAACCCTAATTTTTGCCAGAAACCCTAAAATTCCTGCAAACCCTAATTTCTGCCAAAAACCCTTATTTCCGGAAATCGCGGAGGCGGATTATAAATTTTTTATTTTTTTAAAAAAAAATTTTGGAAAATGATGAGCGACGCAAATTTCGCTTTTTCTCTACTTAAATGAGAAAGAGAGAGAGAATGCTTTTGCTTTCATGTTTTGACTCTCTGTGAGAGAGAGAGCAATTGCTTTTGATTTGAAGCTTTTGGGGCTCTGCTTTTGGGCATCCCTTGTAACCTTTAAATTAGTGGTGAGGGCCTCACTTCTCAGAGCATCTGGACGCAGAGTCTGAGAGTGAAACCTTAACCGCTCTCTTGTACTTTGATGATTGATTAATACAAAAAGAAATACCGAAAGGGGCGCCAGTCTTTGGGGCCAATATCTCTAGGCACGGAACTCCGCCGGGCCAGTGCAAATCTATTGTGATCTGTGAATTGTTTTGAAGTGGTTATTTGGTGCTGTCGCGGTTGATTCTTGACTTGGAGTGTCCAAGTCTGTTACAAGAGCCATCATCGCTCGACATCGGAGACAAGTGCCACCTTTCAGCGGCCTCTCTATACTGGATCTATCCATCTGGGATATCTTGGGATAGAGGACAGGGAGATAGAGAGTTGATGGTCAGATTTGGATGGGATCAGTCATGTATTTGTACATATTCTCAGTTTTAGCTTTGTAGACTCAAACATCACTATGATGTTGAGTAGATCTTTTTTTTTTTTTCTATTTCAGTAACCGAGAGATGTATTACCAGATGTATAGTTTCTTGTCTCATGGGCCATTTTGGCTCTTTCGAGACGTTAATCTCTCTCTCTCTCTCTCTCTCTCTCTCTCTCTCTCTCTCTCTCTCTCTCTCTCTCTCTCTCTCTCTCTCTCTCTCTCTCTCTCTCTCTCTCTCGTGCTCACTCCCCTTGGTCTCTACGCTTCCGCATCGTCGACTTTGACCTGGTATCAGAGTTGTGTGCTCCTTGAAGGCCTTGGACGTGGAGGAGCAACCCAAAAGAGGAGAAGAAGAAGCGGTCTCTTCCCTTGTCGTTGCTGTCACCATCCCCACCCCCCCTCTCTCTCGTAGCTGCATATCAAAATACTGGCGTTTTCTGCTAGCCGAAGAAGAAGCAGCACCCTGCAACGTTTTGAAACGTTTGCAACCTAGCCTACTACGGTCGTCGACCCCCCTTTGCACTACAGCATTTCGAAACGCTACCCAGGCGGTCATTGATTCCTCCCATTCTGTCTTGCGTTTTGAGACGTCGGAGTCCGCCTAGTCAACATCGCTGATCTCCCCCACGCTCTCCCTGCGTTTTGAAACGTGTGGCAGCTAGGCGCTTCTCTCCATTGCAACAGCGTTTCGAGACGCTGTCTGTCGCTAACCCCTACATGGCCCTTGCTTCTCCTCCAACGGTCCCTACCTACAACATTTTAAAACGCTGCCAGTGGCAAGCAAGAGAGAGGCTTGGAGTTTGTAGAATGGTTTTGTCGAGCCTTAAACCACAAGGAACGAGGTGTATGGCTCTTAAGAGAGAGAGAGGTGCAAAAGGACACTTGTGAAGCTTGGAGCAATTTTTGTGCTGCTTGGAACAATTTTTCAACCCTTGGAGTGCGAGGAGTACACTTTTCCAGATCTTGCAACTTCAAAACGGCCTCCCCTTGCTCGAGCACCCGCGACGACATTGGCCAAAAAACCAACCAGAAGCTATGGATAACGGATTGTCAACCATCCATTTAGCGGCCTGTACACCGGCAAAGTTCTCAAGGAACCCGACAAATTGTTTGGCTCGAGTTTGTGAAGTCAAAAGCAAACGGCGAAGGTCGCTAGAGGACAGCGGCAAAGGACAGTTGGAGAAGGATGACAGTACCAGTACTCAGTTAGCTGCCTCGGTACCCGGGAGGTACGACCACAATCATGATTGTGGTTCGACGCTTTGTTTGGCTCAAGAGTTTGAAGCCAAAGGCAAAAGCAGGAACTCGCAGATAGACAAAGTCAAAGGCAAGTTGGACAGAGATTAAAGAACAAAGAGATACAAGAATTGAATCTGGTGAAAGATACGACGCGCTCGCTGCTGTTGTATCTCCCGCTGCGCCATTGCTATCCCCCCCCCCCCCCCCCCCCCCAAGCGCTGCCCGCCAACCCCCGCTGCCCCCACTACCCAGCCTGCCCCCTCTCACCTCCCCTGCTCGCCCGCGTATTGCCCCTGTTTCGCAGAGGTGGGCAAGATCTTGGACGTACAGATTCTCGGACGAGGTTACTATCAGATCGAGTTTGAGACCTCCGAGATGGCATCCAAGGTCATCGCCATGAGTCCATTGACCATCCGAGCAACACATGCCCAATTTCAACAGTGGAGACATGGTTTCGACTCTGCTTCGGATGTTCTAGTAGAGGAGACAGACATCCCCATCTCGGTCTGCTTTCCGGGTTTGCGGAGGGAGTACTTACCACTGCTATCCAGGATCGGCTCAGCCATTGGGACTGTCCTGGAGACACCTCGTCAGTAGCTGCCAAGGCGGCTAGCATTCCCTCAGTTCGAGTTTTGGTCAGAGACACTCACACGCTCCCGAAGGTTATTCTTTTGCCTCGGGTGAGTGGGGGTTGGTTTAGACAGTGTGGAGTATTCGGGCCTCTCGAACCAGTGCTTCATTTGCCGACAGATGGGCCATCTAGCGAAGGCCTGTCCGCGGAGGAGGCCTTGACCTACACCACAGCCTCAGCCCCAGCCTGCAAGGGCTGGCAAGCAGCCACAGACAGAGACACAGCGCACACATGCAGAGCCACCCTCTGAGCCTGGGGCTCCAGGGGAGGAGGGATGGCAGCAAGCCCGTGGTAGACGACGTCAGGGGCCACAGCGTCAACCTGGCACTCAGAGTGGCCCTCAGGCGCCTACTCAGCAACAGTGGGTTCCCACGAGGAACCGCTTTGGTCCTCTTGAGCAGGAGGAGGTCCCTGCTTCAGCCCCCACCCTAGCTTCACCCTCGACAGCCCCTCCCCCTCAAGAGTTTCCCTCCTCTTCCTCATCCTCCCCCTCGCCTCCTGCTCCCACCGCCTCTTTACCCCACCCCTCTGCCTCTTTCGCCCCCTCCCGCCCCTCTTCTCCACTGCTTCCCCCAGCTCCCTCCCCCCCCCCCCCCCCCCTCCTACTCCAATTCCACAGTCTACCCAGGGGGCAGGGCCTTCTCCGACGGCTAGGAGATCTCTTGGCAGCGCCTTTGCCACGAGTCGCCTAGTGAGAGAGGGTCAGCCTTTCTTATGGCCCCCTCTGCAGGTACAGACATCTTCCCTTGCAGCTATCCCTCGTGGTCTGACGAGCGTCAACATCCGGCGTCGATGGGACTTCTTCAACTACGGTTTCACTCGCTTTCTCAGAGACCCCTCAGCAGACCATGATGCTGCCTGCTTCAAGGTCCATGCTCTCTTCCTTGCCGCTAGGGGGACAGAGGCCTTGGACTCGGCAGTTGGTTTCTCCTTCCCCCTTTGCCGCAGGGCCCAGACAGAGTGGACTCTCGACTCAGTGTTGGGATGGTTGCACACACAGGTCCTAGAGTTCTCTCACCACATGGGAGAACTAGGAGTTACAGACATGTTACAGACTTTGTGGCCATTGGCCAAGTTTGCGGTGACACCTCCAGGCTCAGCAGGATGTAGGCACATTGTGGTTTACTTCTTTGCTGATACACAGTGCTTGCCATGCTATGTATACATTCGTGAGGACTCCTGGACAAAGGAGGTTGCTTTACGTACGGCTCCCTCTGCTTGGGCTTGGGCTAGGCACTCGTTGCGGTCACGCCTATCTAGAGGACACTCGGATGCGGATTACTCCCCATCCAAGCCAGCCTCGAAGATAGCCCGTCTAGCTACTGCGGCAGCATCTGTTCTCTCTCGCTCCCCATGAGGATCGTCTCATGGAACGTGTAGGGACTAGGTGGGCCCCAGTTTCAGCGTCAGTGGGGCCGACTACGTCAGGAGCTTCAGCGTTGCCTTGTGGGAGGAGAGATTGATCTCCTTATGCTTCAAGAGCACCACTTGTGTGAGAGCGGCATTCGGCGATGTGGTCAGCTTTTGCGTGGACGATGACACTTTTTGGTCAGCTGCTTTTGGACCTGGAGGCATCAAGGGTGGGGTATGTATGACTATTGCGGACTCATTACAGCAGGCCATTGTGGGCAGAGGGATTATGGTGCCAGGCACGGCTCAATGGATTACTATGCAGGTTCAGGGTGGCCTTGTGGGTTTCCTGAACATCTATGCGCCCAATGTGGCGAGTGCTCGTGCAGAGTTTTGGTCACAGATTGTTGAGTCTCTGCCGCAGGCAGAACATTGGTGCATAGGAGGGGACTTCAACATGTTGGAGGACCCTTCTGACAGGATTGGTGGCAGCCATGCTATTGTGCATGGAGTTGAGTTGGCAGCTTGGGAGAGGTTTTGTATGACTGAGGGTCTCGGATGCGTGGCAGCACTCTGGTTTTGTGAGGCCCCCAAACAGTCTTGCCTTCTCTCGATCGGACCGCAGAGTGGGAGGAGTGAATCTATCGCGGATAGATCGCTTCTACACTAGTGACCACTTCAGTGACTTGGGAGGGTCAGTGGGCATCCTGGGAGGGACCTCCTCCTCGGACCATGCACCAGTGATCCTCACAGTGGCAGAGAGGCAGAGGAGTGGGAGCACGATGCTTCGCATCCCAAAGAGGGTCTTGTTGGACTCAGCACTCAGAGAGAGGGTTCTTTGGCTGGCAGAGTAGTAGTTGCCAACCAGGTGTTGTTGGCGACTATGTGGTACATCACTTCTTGCTGGATCTTCTCGAGTTCTTGTATCAGCCAGGTAGAGAGGCTGATCAGGAACTTCCTTTGGTCAGGACGTGACACTCAGATAGCCCGAGCCAACGTGGCTTGGCAGGTCATCACTCTTCCTTGTTCACACGGAGGGTTTGGGATCATTGATCCAGCACAGCAGAGCAGAGCTTTCTTGGGAAGTTCATCGTCAGAGGACTTCTTCCAGGTGAGGAGCTCTGGAAGGAGTTCTTGCTACAGCGGCTTCGTGCTAGGGTGCCTCAATCAGGAGGCTCTTGGCAACCTTCAACCAGATGGATCTTTATAGAGATGCGCAGAGTTGGTTTGAGCAGGAGACTGGAGGACCGCTTCGTTGTGAGTTTGCTTTGATCTCGGGAGCTCTTACGGTGTGGCCTAGAGCAGAGATAGTCAACGTGCACGGAAGAGCACCTACGGCAGCCCCTCGTCTGGAACCCCATGGTTAGCACTCAGAGAGGCCACTTGGTTGGTAGTCGGCCTCATGTTTCCTGGGGTCCCATGGTAGCAGGTCTAGCGCGCTCTCTAGGTGACTAGCTAGAGTTCACAGGTTTGTCAGAGGAGGTGCAGGGGCTCCAGCTACAGGGCATGAGAGGGGTGCAGGGCATGTGTGAGGACATCTCAGAGTCAGTTCCAGCTGAGTGACTTACGCCTCTCCAGCCAGTAGCACCCCGATGGATGGGAGCCTTCACACAACTGGAGGTTCTCATCTCAATCAGGGCCTGCTCAGAGACTGTCCCAGCCCTGTTCTTCGAGCTTTAGGGTGGGGGACGCCTACAGCGAGTTACAGTAGAGACCCCGCAGGTAGCACAGTGTTGTTTTCAGAGGATCCGAGTAGTGGGCATCTGTGGGAGGACTTGCGTCATAGACCCTGACCCAGCAGCTCTTGAGACTGGACACTGGGGGCTGTGGGCTTGGGAGTGTTATCCACTGGCACGAGTACAGTGGGATCCTGGTGAGTGGCTATGGAGGGACCCCTTCTCCTCTGCAGACCACCTAGGAGTCCCGTTCTTTCAATACATTGTTCAACTGGGACGTCACATACTAGCAGCACAGAGAGAGGCCCGCCCAGCTGCAGCACCTCATTAGCAGGAGGAGGGTCTCACAGTTGAGTTCTTGGCAGCCTTTTGGGAGAGGTTGTGGGACTCCAGACAGCCGAAGCGAGTCACCTTGTTTCAGTGGCTGGTCGCACACAGAGCTACAGCAGTAAGGAGTTGGCTAGTGCATAGTGGTCTCTCGGCCGCATGTGCAGCTTGTGACCATTTGGTGGAGAGTCAGCGTCACTGTCTTTGGGACTGTCCCTCGGCCCAGCACGTGTGGCTACGAGTTCTTCGGCTGATGCCTGCTCTCTCCACGGCTCGACAGTACACTTGGGGGGCAGCGGCTTGGTCCACCCTCACGGGCCCAGCACTTCAGTTTGAGCTATCTTCCACCAACAGGATGATAGTGATGCAGGAGGGGCAACCTACACGTCAGCCTGCCACAAAGCTTACTCCACAGGAGTGGTGCAGTGAGAGAGGAGTGTTGGGAGCTCATCAGTGGCCTGACACTCTGGTTCATCTGGCGGGCCCGCTGTTTCCGCATCTTTGAGGCTCGCCCTGTGCCACCAGCAGAGACTGTTCGTGACTTTTGGCTAGAGTTGATCCATACTCTCAGAGGACAGCTTGAGGGACTACAGGGCAGCTCCGACCACATGCGGGAGCGCCACGAGGCTTTCCTTCGACTCTGGCGTCCTGGGCCTTTCTACACCATAGTCCAAGGTGTACTCCGATGGCATTACCAACCACCTGTGTGGCTCTTCCCTCCCCCTATCTCTTGATTTAGCCCCATTGTACATATACTGGTTTTATCATTGGGAGCGTCTCCCACCATGGTTGTTATAGCCCTCTCTTGAAGAGGTGGTTGTAGCCCTATGGGCAGTTTCAGTAACTAATAGAAGGATCTTTTTCTCAAGAAAAAAATTTGGACAGAGATTACAGTAATAAAGATTTGGCAGAGGAGATCGACATGGCCCTTGTGGCAATGGCCACAGTGGCCTCGACGTCAGACTTCTAGTCAAATGACAGGTGTCACCGCTAGCTTCACCCAAAGAGAGGCTTGTGAGTGGCACAGAGGGGCAATGACTACTCCCTATAATAAATTTGGACCCTTCTATTGGAGTTCAAGTTATTGGTGTTTGGGCCCATAGGTCGGAGTTCAAGGCACATGCATTTGGCAAGGAACCAATCAGACGTCTAAAACACTATGGATGGGCACGCCAATTCATTGTTGTTGGTCAGATTATGGGCAAGATGTGTTCCAATAGTTCATTATCTTGGAGTTTTATATTTTGGACGTGATGTGTTCACAGCTCACGAATGGGGATTCTTGGACGTAGTATGGTCTACAGTTCAAAGTTTCTACAAAGACAACCGATGCTCAAGATGGCATTACTTTCAGGTACAAAGTTGAGGAGAGCAACACCGAGGTGTATCAAGTATCCCGGCCGGTGTTGGGGTGTCCATGGTAGCTTCTACATCGACTTGGTCTCACTATTGATGTCCACTATGAGTTGCAGAGAGGGTGTTAAAGTTTTGGCATCTCAAGTGAACTGCCCAATGTGATCCCATTATTTAGTTTGGCTTTTAGGTATTTAATTTACTTATTTGTCAAAGTCTTGGGTAGGGCAATTTCCTGGGATTGCTATATAAGCAACCCCTTGCCTCCATTGTATACACATTCAGTTATTCATTGCCAAGGTTGATTGGTTCAGGACTCTCTCTCTCTCTCTCTCTCTCTCTCTCTCTCTCTCTCTCTCTCTCTCTCTCTCTCTCTCTCTCTCTCTCTCTCTCTCTCTCTGTGTGTGTGTGTGTGTGTGTGTGTGTGTGTGTGTGTGTCACACTCCCCTTGGTATCTACGCTTCCGCATCATCGACTTTGACACTTACAACATATCAAAGCACTCCTACAACATAGAAAATCTCAGAATTGATTATCATAATTTGGATAGTGATGCCAAAGAAGATCAAAAGGGTGACTCCAATATTAAAGTTGATATGGAAAGAAAGCTAGTGATGACTTTTTCAATGATTTGCTTCGAGCACTCGGTACATAAAAAACACGAGAGTATAAAAACAGTTTGCCCTATTAAGTGTCATAGCTTTGTTCAAGGTTTCTCTTCGTCAAGACAATTATATATTTTCTATCAAAAGACTTGTTTTAGGATGTCGGTTTTCAGTTATTTCCATGTTAAATAAATTGTACGGGTTATAGACACTACCACATACAAAGTGGTAAGACCTCCCGAAATTCATATGTTCTCAGCCTATTGTCCCTCTCATGAGGTTATTGGGTACATCTTAAACCCAAGGTTTTGAAGTAAACCAAAAACTCCGCATGTCGGTAGCTATTTTGACCTACACCCTATTTGTTCCGAGGGGGTTTCACTATCATAGCACCAGGTTATGGGTGTACCAAAACCCTTGGTTGTGAGAGAACCTAAAGCTCATGGTTGACGACTACACCAAAAACTCAAGCTATCATGAGAGTGGTTTGTCTAGTTCGGGCTTGAGCAGGGGATTGTTAGGTTTTCAAGCCCTCTACCCGTGGGAACAAACTCTATAGCATGCAGGCGAGGGCAGTTTACTGGAGTTTTTGCATGGCAACTCCTCTTTTATATATGTAAGGTTTTTCAAGTCAATTAACACACAAGCGTGTCTTTTGCTATCGTGTCGACTCCTGCTCTCTCTCTCTCTCTCTCTCTCTCTCTCTCTCTCTCTCTCTCTCTCTCTCTCTCTCTCTCTCGCTCTCTCTCTCTCTCTCTCTATATATATATATATATATATATATATATATATATATATATATATATATATATACTATGCACGCTCCTTCCTGTCGCCATGGCTCCACGCTATCACCCGCCATAGCCATGCACCCCTTTCAAGGGTCAGCGTGACGCTTTCATTAGATTGTGATGGCCAGAACCATTCTTCATAGTGGGCATTGCCTCAATTGGATGTGCAGGCCCCTTGGTTGGTTTTTCCCCTCCCACTATTTGTTGTAGCCATTGTATATGTTGTGTCTAAGAGAGTTCCCCCTCTTTATACAGTTTTCCCTCATGCTAGGGATTTTGTACTAACGGATCTTTCCTGTGAGAAAAAAAAGTGCTCATGCCTTGCCATCACGGCCTTTGATAATGAAAGAGTCACCACCATCAATAATTCCAATGGGTATTACAGCCTTCGACCTTTCTTGATATGTTCACCTTGAATTAATACTATCTAAGCCTTTCAGCCTCGGTTTCAATGTTCCTTCTTTTTTTTAGTGCCTGCCATAGGATGTTTATATGTCCATTCTCTTATCACTGCTATAACCTCAGACACACAATGCCCTTATTACTGCAAATTGAATGTAAATTCTTTCAGAGGATAACATTTCAATGTAGCAGTACGCTTGTTCCAATGTAAAAAATTTACCTTTAGAAGATGGCTCCAACTTCTGACCTGATAAAGGCTTGTGGCGAGCAATCCAAGCTTTGAGAGGCCTAAACAAATACATTAAAAAATTATACATCTCTGGACTGAATGAACCCCTTTGAAAAAGCTTCACCAAAGTACACATATTCTCACCCTACAAAGGGTGTAACCATGTAATACTTCATGCCATTTGCACCACGTGAATAAGAGGGTTCATTGCCACCCATAGGAAGCCCATCAATCCTATGCCAAAAAATGTCCTGCAAGCTCCAAAAAAAGCCACTAGATGATCGTTTATATTTACCAGTAAATATAAAAGCAACAAAACCAAGTACTTTTGGAGGGACATACTACAAAAAGCTAGAACATAAGGCTGAAGGTATTAGGAAAAAAAAAGCAGCATTAATTGATTGAATCGAAACGAATGCTTTCAGAACAGAGGCTTGCATAGACATAAGATTTTCCTGACAAAGGATGCTTCCATTAGGATACTGTTAAAATTAAATAACTGTTCCGAGAATTATGGTTTAGCTTCACTAATTAAACTGAAAAAGCACTTACTAACAGCAGCAATTTTATTAAAAAAAACAAAAGATTTCAAACAACACAGCAGTAGATGCAGTTGAAGCTATGCTTCCTGTGAGTAACATGGTTCAGCTAGCCTGATGAAACCCGAAACCCACTTGTTGATAACAACAGCCATTCTAGAAAAATAAACTTTTCAGAAAAATTGACAGTACATGTAGAAATGAGCTTCTTCAATGATCCAATGCAACAAGGCAGAATTAACTTACACTGATTTCATTTTTGGTCCGTGGAGCAAACAAAGTGCTCTCACTAACACCTCCAACGATGAAGAGACGTATTCTTTGCTCGCCTATTACCACCTCTAAATCATCCTCAACTTTTAAAAGTTCCGAAACATCAAATCCTGTCTCTTCCCAAACCTACAGAAGAGTGCCAAAACAGGAAACTTTGACATAGTGCAAAACAAAAGTTATAGCTACTACAGAAACTCAGTATTAAACAGATTGGTAGCTGATAAAGGAAGCGGCCTTAACTCTCAAGAATGTGAACAACCATATTCAAATAAGGTTTTTTATTCATCAAGCATGCCCATGAAAATTCTGAGTCTAGCCCTAGCCAGTAAACTGGTGAAAGATGGTAATTACGACATCTATGGTTAAGTTCACCTGTAATATGGACACGTACTAGTCCTTGCGCACAAGAAATAATGTCAGATTGTACAATGGAAAGGGGAAAAGAAAGGGGGGAGAGAAATGAAATATGTAATAACGTCTACAAAAAGCCTAAAAGACCAAAAGAGGTTACATCATCACGATCATATGATCCATATCCCGACATGAAAAAGAACAAACAACCTACATAACATTCACATCACATGAAATCTCTCATAGGCCTATGCCTCATGGCCTCAATCTCCTCCACTATGAAGAACATGGTAGGAGCCACTCTATGCCTCTCAATGATGGCCTTAATACAACGATGAAACATATGGCATCGATGTAATCTACCGGTCGTCTAATCTGTGTAGCTCTATCTATAAGAGTCTCCTCTATGGTCTAAAGATTCCTCTGGATCTGCCACGGATGACCCCCTCTAGAGAAATCAATGACCTGCCTCTGTGTCAATACTCTGACTGGAGCTAAAGTCTGAAGTAATGTCTTTGTATCTCCGGTAGAAAAAGCCCAAGACACCTCTGATTGATGTAGTCCATCACTCTCGCAAGAGGGCGGAAACCCTCTCTCAAACAGTGGAAGCGGCCTCGTACCTTGTAATGCACTGGGCATCTACATATGTAATGCTCCTCTGTCTCTGGCACTAGGTGGCATATCCTTTGATCTGAAGGAACTGATGTATATCTACCAATCTCTATCTGGAGCTGGTGTGAGGATGTACATAGCTGACCTGTCACACATTGAACCCCATCTCAAAGATGCTCATTCATGTAGCTCGGCCATATGATGAAGCCATACTCAGTGGCATGCAAAAAATGGTCTCTGTAGAAAGCCAATTTCTGAATCCAAGATAACCCAAATTCACCCTTAAAGGAAAGTGCAAGGTATAGGCCCATGGTAGTCCCCACAAGACAATATAACAATCAGCTCCATCATGCACAGTATTGATCAAATACCACAACATCCCCACTAACATCGTCAGCGCCCAATAGTGGGTGTAGAACTAGGTACTAAAATATGCTCCCAAACACAACACACAACACATGCACACACACATGAGCATACATCAACACAAAGTTCAGCGTAGTTTCTGTCATGACTCCGGAGATCAAGGGCAACCTCAGCCATAATGAGGCCTAGCACTAAAAGAAACATTAGATCGGAAAATTTATCACAAAAATGAGGTAGTTGATCTACACACCACAAAAGATACAAAGAATTAGCACAATCGTCGTAACTCAGACAAAAACTTCACAATGTGAGTCTACATGTCCGCTATACAACTAAAGAATACACCTAGATGAATCCAGGATAAACCCAGATTCACCCCTAAAGGAAAGTGCAAGGTATAGACCCATGGTAGTCGCCCACAAAACAATATAACCATCTCTCGCCATGTTAGTGAAAGTGATGGTGCATCCAATGAGTATTGAAAAGGTAGTAGTTTATTCATAGTAAAGCCATGCACTGAAGCCAAGCTAACACCTGTACATACCAACATGAGGAGTCTCCTCCCATAGCAAGGTATCGTGGATGACTCTAGTGCTAGTATAGCATATCGATTATGTAGAAGCTCCCATAAGCGATGTGTATTTGATACTAAATTACTAATCTCATAAGTGCCTTGACCACAATCGGAGTGGTTTCCAACTCTATTTTGACAATCTCATGTGGAACTGTGACCTCACATCTCATCAACCTAGATATCGTAGTCACTAGAGGTCTCTCCATTGCCAGCGTCACCGTGAAACGCGTTTCAGCAAGCCTGAAACTAGAACGGCCGAGACGTTTCACCTTGCTAGTGAATATCTGAACTCAAACGGCTGAAACTTGGCCATTAAAAAATTATTCATTTATTGGTATGTTACTTCAAGGTTGACATAACATGTGTCTTTTGTTTGCTACAAGCAACACTATCATCCACATTGATACCGCTTAATGATTATTCTTAGATGAACTTCTTGGTGCTTTCTCTTCTTCTTCTTCTTCTTCTTCTTCTTCTTCTTCTTCTTCCTCCTCCTCCTCCTCCTCCTCCTCCTCCTCCTCCTCCTCCTCCTCCTCCTCCTCCTCCTCCTCTCCTCCTCCTCCTCTCTCTCCTCCTCTCTCTCTCTCTCTCTCTCTCTCTCTCTCTCTCTCTCTCTCTCTCTCTCTCTCTCTCTCTCTCTCTCTCTCTCTCTCTCTCTCTCTCTCTCTCTCTCTCTCTCTCTCTCTCTCTCTCTCTCTCTCTCTCTCTCTCTCTCTCTCTCTCTCTCTCTCTCTCTCTCTCTCTCTCTCTCTCTCTCTCTCTCTCTCTCTCTCTCTCTCGGGTCATGAGTTATGAGGACCAAAGATGTCTTGGGCTATATCTACTTGAGTTACACAGATATAGAGACACTTTACTGCGGAGAGATAGAGAGAGACAGTCCCAAAGACAAATTACAAGTTTCTTTTCACTAGATATGGGACAGCTAGAGGAACAACCATGACTGGAGAGCTCGGCCCACTCTCATTCAACCACTACTGACACTCTCATCAACCGAGCACTAGAGCTACGGAGATCCAGACGGCCACGATTGAGGAGAGGGGCTACACAGCATCGACGGAGACTACAGCAGAGGATTCGAGCCATACTCTCTTGACATCCAAAGTGCGGATGAGGATGGATTCTAGTAGTAGTATCTTTGTTCTAGTTCTTTCTTTTGTACCCAGACCTGGTATTAGATTCACCATTTTGTAACACATTGGGTCTCATAGGTCATTTTGGCCTTTGGAAGCGTTAATATAACATTTCATTTCATCTCTCATCTCTCTCGGGTTGTTTTTGCTAGAGCTGCGCAGACACAGGGAAAGTCTCTTGAGGAGACCAGGTAGTGGGAGACATTCACAAAGGGAGATTACTGACTTCTTTAGCACGGACTCAGCAGCCCAATGAGCATGCTTCACAACAAACTTGAAAGCCCACTGCTACCTAAGGTATATTAGTGGACAGAGCCATTGAGCTCGTGAGAGCTAGACGCCCAAGTCGATGGGGGCGACCACAACATCGACGGAGGCTCCATCAGAGAATCAAGACTATTCTAGCACGACATGGGAGATGCCCAGTACGACTATTTACAGAGGCGGACATTGACAAAGCTCTTCAACGATCGATGCAATACTTACTCGAACAACACCCGATGCCGGGCATCCTCGGGCATGGATGATGATGATTTTCAGACTAACGATTTTAGTATTTTCGTTTACTTCATTTTATTTTTGTACCCTGACATTGGATTAGATCCACAAGGATTGTATCCGTTTGGTCTCAAAGTTCATTTTGGCCTTTTGAAGACGTTTAACATAACATTTCATTTCATCTCTCTCTCTCTCTCTCTCTCTCTCTCTCTCTCTCTCTCTCTCTCTCTCTCTCTCTCTCTCTCTCTCTCTCTCTCGTGTGGAAAAGGAAACTGTATTCGATGTACATAAGAGACCTCTAGAGGTGCACAATGACCTATCTCCCAAAGGAAGTACAAAAGTGGGCTAACAAAGTATGAGCTATATATACATCAAGCTGGTTTGTATGTTGAGTGTAAAAGGAACCACTGTGGGGGTGCATAATGCCATATGATGTGGCCATGATCACGACGGCTCCTGACGCAATCCGCCCCGCTGTCGCTGAAACTGGGGCCCACCTAGTCCCTGCACGTTCCATGCGCAGCAGCAAGACGGGCAATCTTCGAGGCTGGCTTGGATGGGGAGTAATCCGCATCCGAGCATCCTCTAGATAGGCGTGACTGCAGTGAGTGTCTAGCCCAAGCCCAAACCCAAGCAGAGCGAGCCGTGCGTAAAGCAACCTCCTCTGTCCAGAAGTCCTCATGAATGTATACATAGCAAGGCAAACACTGCGTATCAGCAAAGAAGTACTACACAATGTGCCTACATCCTGCTGAGTCTGGGGGTGTCACCGCAAACTTGGCCAATGGCCACAAAGTCTGCAGCATATCTGTAACTCCAAGTTCTCCCATGTGGTGAGAGAACTCTAGGACCTGTGTATGCAACCATCCCACCACTGAGTCGAGGGACCACTCTGTCTCGGCCCTACCACAGAGGGGGAAGGAGAAACCAACTGTTGAGTCCAAGGCCTCTGTCCCCCTAGCGGCAAGGAACAAAGTATGGACCGTGAAGCAGGCTGCCTCATGGTCTGCCTGCGGAATCGCCGAGAAAACGAGTGAACCCGTAGTCGAAGAAGTCCCAGCGGCGTCGGATGTCAATGCTCGTCAGACCACGAGGGATAGCTACAAGGGAAGATATCTGAATCTGCAAAGGGGGCCGTAAGAAGGGCTGACCCTCTCTCGCTAGGGCGACTCATGGCAAAGGCGCTGCCAAGAGATCTCCTAGCCGCCGGAGAGGGACCTGTCTCCTGAGTCGACTGTGAAACTGGAGCAGGAGGGGGGGGAGAAGGAGCTGGGGGGAGCGGAGGAGAAGAGGGACAGGATGGGGCGACAGAGGTAGAGGGACGAGGTGGAGAGGCGACGGGAGCAGAAGACGGGGGGGAGGATGAGGAAGAGGGGGGGAACTCTGGGGGGGGAGCGGCTGTCGAGGGTGAAGCGGGGGTGGCGGCTGGCGCAGGGATCTCCTCCTGCTCAAGAGGACCAAAGCGGTTCCCCGTGGGAACCCACTGCTGCTGAGTAGGCACATGAGGGCCACTCTGAGTGCCAAGCTGATGTTGTGGCCCCTGGCGTCGTCGGCCACGGGCCTGCTGCCACCCCTCCTCCGCTAGAGCCCCAAGCTCGGAGGGTGGCTCTGCATGTGTGCGCTGTGCCGTTGACTGTGGTTGCAGGCCAACCCTGGCAAGTTGGGGCTGAGGCTGTGGTGCAGGTCGCGGCCTCCTCCGTGGACAGGCCTTCGCTAGATGGCCCATCTGTCAGCAAATGAAGCACGGTTCGGGAGGCTCGAGTACTCCACACTATGTCTAAACCAACCCCCACTCACCCGCGGCAGAAGGATAACCTTCGGAAGCATGTGGGTATCTCTGACCAAAACTCGAACTGAGGGGATGCCTGCCGCCTTGGCAGCTACTGATGATGTCGTACGAGGTGTCTCTAGGACAGTCCCAATGGCGGAGCCGATCCATGAAAGAAGTGGTAAGTACTCCCTCCGTAAACCCGGAAAGCAGACTGAGATAAGGATGTCTGCCTCCTCTACTAGAACATCCGAAGCCAAGTCAAAACCATGTCGCCACTGTCGAAAGTGGGCACGTGATGCTCGGATGGCCAGTGGACTTATAGCTATGACCTTGGACGCCATCTCGGAGGTCTCAAACTTGATTTGATAGTAACCCCGTCCGAGAATCTGGACATCCAAGATCTTGCCCACCTCTGCGAGAAGGCAAGCCTGGAGAAGGTCTCGCAGCTCTCCTCTGCTAGGTCGGGTGTCGAGAATCTTACAGATGACCGAAGTCGCCTGCAATCGCTCTGCCTCTGCGGCAAGGCTCGCTTGCTCTGTCGGCGAGAGAGCAAGTCGAATGGTGGGCTCAGCGGGGTCGGGCAAGGGGGCTTCTAGCGAGTCCCTCTGTGGCGAAGCTGGAGCCTCCATTTGTGTCTATTACTGTGTCGTAGGAAGATGTCAACGGGAGGATGCTGCAATCCGGCGCAAAAGGCACCGCCCCAAGAATTGAAACAAAGCTGAATGGGCCGAATAGCAGGGCTATCGGGGTAAAACCCAGACGGGCGGGCAGACGGGCCCCGGGGGGGGGGGGCTAGGGCAAGTGGGAGCGCTGGCGGCAACAGGAGGGGGTGATGGGGGCGGCAGTGGTAGGTAGGCAGTGCGGGGCAGGCAGCGGGCGGGTGGGCAGGCAGGGGGGGCCAAAGGCGGGCAGGCAGCACGGGGGCAAGCAGCGCTGTCAGGCAGGCAACGAGGCCGTTAGGGCAGCAGGGGGGGAGGCAGCGGGCAGCGCTGGGGGGGGGGGGGGGAGCGAAGGCATGCAAAGGGAGCAGGAGCAGCAGTAGCGAGCCAGCGGGCTGTTTTGTACTCATAAATATAGGATCTACTGTATGACTTTATGAATATTGAAAATGAAAATTCCCGAACTTGAACCTTATTGATGTGTACTCTCTCATGTGATTTTGTTCGCGTCCAGGATTGAAAGACGAAGTGACTTCAGCATTTCGGTCTTGAGAATCTATAGACATGATCACAATAAGAATTAGCTAATCCGACGTCAGTGAGGTCTGGGATGGATGAGATTGCTAAATACCTTACCAGGAATCATGGTCTTAGATCTGGAATCAATTTCTATGTGATTGATATGAAGTGAATGTGCACTGACTGAGTCGTCTTTGTGCAAGAGCTAGATTTATGTTGGTCTAGTGCATCGGTACTTAGAGTCATTGTCTACTAAACTGGTTTATGGCCTCTCTCTATTTTGCAAGCGTAATCAAGGGCGATTACAACTCTTTCAAAAGGAAAGTATGTCACAAATTGATCATGTGGCATAACCATGAATGTCCCCAACTTATAGGGCACCTGCCAACAATGCCCTAGGGACACTAGAGTATAAAAAAAAAAGAACATCAACGACTAGCAGTGCAAAAATTTTTGCAATTCGCGTTGATGGTGCTGACGTGGTTGGTCGTACGGATTTACGCAAAACGCGTTGCTGTGGTGACATGGTAGGTTGTATGGATTTCCGCTTGTGCGTTGGTTGCTTTTGGAGAGCCTAGTGCTTCCGAGTTAAAAGCTTTTCATGTACTACTTTTCACCAGGCCAAGGGCCTTTAAATAAGCCCCTTGGGTTCTCTTTGGCTCACTTTGTGCTAACGAGCCGGTGAGCACAGGCGACCCAACAGCAACTGTACTTTTCTCAAGTATTAATACAAAAAGAAATACCGAAAGGGGCGCCAATCTTTGGGGCCAATCTCTCAGGGCACGAAACTACGTCGGGCCGTGTTGACTCAACTGAACTATGATTTAAGTGTGGAGTGTTTAAAGCGATTCTCTCTCGTGTGTCGTGCCAGATTCCAGACTTGGGGTGTCCAAGTTTGTTACAGCCCTTCGCACCTTGGAGTAATCTGTGAACAAACCTCTAGAGAAGGCGACGTCAAACTGTTGTACAAACTCAAGGGCTCGATGGGTAACCTGGTAGCCTAAAAACGTCTCAAACCTGACGGCCTGACTCCCTTCCTTGAACACCTTGGTCTTCTTGCTCATCTGGTCACTGTCAAAAAAGGACGAGCTCTCCTCCTTTGAACTACTAGATGGCCTTCTATGCCGTCTAGACTCTCTCAAAAATCTGCTTTTCTTGCTTTTTCTCCGCTTCATAAATCTTGTCTTCGATGCTCAGAAATGGTGGGACCTTCTTAGCACCCTCGACTACCTCAAATGGCACCTTCCCCGTCGATGAATGAACTGTGTTGTTCTAGGAAAACTCCACCAAGGGCAAATATTTTTCCCATTGAGTCTTTTGATCCGAAATATAGACTTCAACAAATCCAAAACCACTGAAATGGCTCTCAAATTTCCCATCTGTCTGTGGGTGGAACGAGTACAAGAACTACAACCGTGTGTCAATGTTCTCCCACATTTCCCTCCAAAACAAACTAGTAAACGGGGGATCTCTATCTGAAGCAATGGACTTAGGCATGCCATGTAATCGAAAAATTTGTGAGAGAGAGTTTCGCCAAATGATCGGGCTTAGCTGTCTTCTTTACCAGAATAAAGTGGGCTTGCTTGTTAAATCTGTCTGACTGTCCAAATCCCATCATGCCCACTTTGGGTCTTGGGAAGATTAAAAAATGAAATCCATAGCAATGCTTTGCCAAGGGTGGGAGGGTATGGGTAAAGGTTGTAGAAGTCCTCGTGCCTTATGCTTGTCAAACTTGAAATTTTGGCATACTAAGCAATTGCAAACAAACTCGTCCACGTCCTTTTTGAGCCTTGGCCAGTTAAAGTAACACTCAACACCCTTCAAGGTGGTATCTATGCTGCGGTGGCCCGAAAAAGGTGGAGGACAATGGCACTCTATCAAAACCTTTTCCCTCAAAGGCTGTGTGACACACAACATCGTTTTCCGCAACAAATAGCCGTTTTGTATGGAATAGCCTGCAACTAGCTCCCAACACTGTATGCGGTGAAAGATATCTGCAAAATCAAGATCGGTGTCGTACTGATCAATTATACCTTGAAGCTTCGATGATGTATCTCGATAATAGCCAGAACCAAGGTCTTTCTAGACACGCATCTGCCACTAAATTCTTTTGTACTTGAACTTGGACTATCTGGAAATGAAACAGTGACAAGATGTTAGCCCACCACATCTACTTTTCCGGAAACTGCTTCTACGACAAGAAGTAGCGTAAACTCTGATGGTCTCTGAAGTCAGTAAAGTCAGCTCTGAGTAGATAGTTTCGCCACTGCATAAGAGCATGGATAATTACCAAAAGCTCTTTCTCATAAATCTGTGCAACCCATTTAGGAAGTGAAAACATCCTGCTCTCATAAGCTATGACATGGCCTTCTTGTATCAAGACTGCTCCCAGATTGCGACCACAAGCATCAAAGTAAACTTCGAATGGCTTTTGAAAGTCTGGCAAGGCCAACACTGATCCCGTAGTCAACTTTTCCTTGAGAGTCTAAACAACAATCTCTGTCGGGCCCCAAGTAAAAGGAACCTCTTTCTGAGTCAATACAAGAAAGCTTCAAACCTCATGAACATTCTTCAAATCAAGCCAATCACAAATAGTCTCAATTTTGGCCCAGATCCATCTTTACCCCTTCTGTTGAGACGATGTGTTCCAAGAAATTTATCTCGGACAAGAAGAAACTCGCTCTTTCGCATTTATCACACTTTTATGCTTCCGCACTGCCTGGGAAACCTACAACAAGTGGTGTCTGTGTTCTGCTTCATTCTTAAAGAAGACGATAATGTCGTCAAAGAAAGTGCCCACAAACAATCGGTACTCTCTGAAAATCCTATCCATCATGCAGTTGAATGTAGCCGGAGCATTTGTATGGCCAAATGGCATCACCAAATATTCATACAGACTCAAAAGTCATTATGAAATCTGTCTTGTAGACGTCTGTAGGAGCAATTTGGATCTAATGATAGCCACTCTTCGGATCAATTTGGCTAAAGCAAGTAGAACCCTTAAGTCTGTCAAGTTTATCATCGATCCTCGGAATGGGGAATCTGTTTTGGTTCATTATTTCTTCATTTTGGGCTTGGCTAACTCTGTAAGGTGGCCAGTTTGGTGATGTACTACCAAGAATCAAATCACTCGTGGAGGCAACTCGCCTGTAAGCCCTCAGAGAAACAATCAGCCTGAGCTTGCAAAAAATCTTCTTTTTTTTTTCGAGGTCTGATATATTCGACCTTTAATCATCATTCGGTTCTTTCAAGAAAATCAAATAAACAAACAAAAAACTGGATTTCATCAAGTGGGACTAGCTCACCTTTCAGTTTTACATCAAATACAATCTCTTTGCCCTTTTCATTCTTCAAGATGTCCTTCCTTGCCTTATAATCGACCATGGCGCTGTTCTTGGGGAACCAAGGAATTCCTCGGAAGACGTCACACCCTTCCAAAGGCATGATGTAAAAGTCATCGTGCCCTAAATACCCCCGACAATGCAAAAGTGGTTTGCCAATGACAGGTGTAGTGGCAACATCCTGTCCGGGTGCCTCTAGAACAGACTCGGCCGATGGCTCCATTTCCCTGGACGTAATTCCAAGTCAAGCCGCCAATTCGGTTGAAATGAAGTTGGCCTTAGCTTCTCCATCAAAGAAGATAAGGGCTTCCCGGTATGGCACTTTGCCCCATGCTTTGCAAAGTTCAGTACTTTCGTTCAACTGGTTAGCAAGCTTCTTGAAAAGAACATTTTTGGACATAGACTTACGATTTTGGAGGTGTCAATCAAGATAATCATAAGACTCCGTATTTGTGATACTCTTGTCTATGATGTACCTTGTTAAAGTAGAGTATGAAACTACTCCAAACAAACCCTTTTATGAACCATTAAATTACTTGGAATAAAGATGTCAAAGTTTCCATGTACGTCAAAGAAAACTACCCTATCATATATGAAGTAGGCAAGCATCACCTATGTGGCAATGCCTTGGCTAGCACCGGCAGAGTAAGGAATCCATTCAAAGAAAACGTCACACTTGGCAGTTTGGTAAGAGGACCATGAGACAGCCCATACAAGAGCCATCTATAGCACGCCAAGGCACAACTGAAGGAGAGAGTTCTCACAATCGATTCAACACCAACAAAACTTGAAATATCTCAAAGCAATGAGACCTGAAAGAGGACGTTTTTATGAGCAAGTGACCTTCAAAGAGAAAGAGGGAGAGAGTGTGGTGAGGGGTACACTAAGTCTCCTCTTGGAAAAGGGTTTTTTGTGAAGGTAAAAGAGTGATAGCACAAACTATTCAGAAAGGTGGAAACCTTCTCCAACCAAGGGAAAATTTTTCTCAAGATTCACGCTCAATTCCTACTTGGAACAAGCTTTACTTACTTTTGGTTCGCCTTATACAATGGTACCCTTTGCTTGGGGTACAAGAGCCTTGTTCTCCAAGAAAAACAAAAGTCTTCTTTATAAATTTCACACTCAATTCTACTAGGAGAACTTTTAAATACCTATACTACCTAATGGCTCTACTCTTGAAAAATTGAATCAATTCGTTGTATGATTCCCTTTACCCAATGGCTCACATTTAAATTTCACACCTACCATCTAAGAAATGTGAATATCTATGAAAGAGATATAGATATGCAAATTGAAAATATTTTCTGGCGTGCAAGATTTGCCTTTTGTAGGAAATTGAGACTTTTCTTTTCATCTCCCCTCCTAGACTTTTTTGACTTTTCAACAACTTTTTACCTTCATCTCCTTCTACACTCTTGCCTTTCCACATCCTTGAGTCCACCCATTTTCCTTACGAGACTTTACAAGTGTTTTTCTTCTAAGGTTTGTCGTTCACTCTTAAAGAATTCTTCAATTAAAACAAATGGGGGGCACCTATTTGCTGCCACTTGCTTGCTTTAGACAAGGGCACCTTTGTTCCCTTTTGAGGAGCAAATGAGAAGCATAGAATTTAGCCTCTTTTGTACCCTATGACCCACTTTGCCTCCTAAAGTTTCAAGAAGCCACCTATTTTGTGTCCGACAATCTTCACATATAATTGAACAAATTAGTTCTCTCTCACCTGCTATTCTAACCTCAATTGTAGATTCTCACATCAAAAATATTACACTAACATCAAATAGATTGACTAGGCTAAACACTTGGAAATGAGATTCTGATAAATGAGCTTAGAAATGACAAGTTTTGGTGACTTTCCAAAAATAATCACCCTGCTCTTTTCAAGTACTACACATCTACCAAAAAAAGCAACTTTATGCCGCCATAAGGTCATAATAGTCTTCTGAACTTAAGAATTATAACAGGGGATAAACCATTCACAAAAACACAAAAGCAAGGGACACAACAAAAAACATTTTAAAAAAAGGAAAAACTTACTTGTTACTGACAAAACTAAGGAAACAAACCATTATTCACTTAAAAATGCTTTAGAAAAGGCATAAGCAATATAAGTTAAAGAAGATTACTTGACTTAAACTTGGAAACAAGTACTCAACTTTAAACTAACAAGGATGAAACATCTCAAGAACATAATTCTAGAAATCATACTCCACAATGCACACAACATCTTCTAAACGAATTTTTAAATCATGATGTAAGCTAAATATTAGAAAAGAATACTAGAAGAGACAAAACAAAACGAAAGTAGTACAAAGTTCAAACAATATGCTACCTCAATTTTACTCCTTGTCCAAACAGGAAGAATAGAATTATCACCTTTATCATGCATAGCTTGGACAACAACTATGACATCCCTACTCACGTCATCAATGCCCAAGAGTAGGTGTAGGTTTGTATTGAGTTCATTCATGCTTTGAATGTACACTTAAAAACCAACGAGCTGAGTTTCTATCACCCTCCACATTTGTCAAGTAAGAGAAAAATTACTAAAAGCAATAAAGATATAAACAACAAATTAGTGTGTTACTAACTCAACCAATTAGTGGACTTTAAGCTCCCCACTTTTATTGAATTTACTATTGATTACCTTGAACATTTGAAAAGAAAATAAACTTACTATGACGCAAAAATGAATTTTCATAATTCTTTTGAATGAGTATCCTTTCTCGACGACTAAAGAAATAAGATGGCACGATTGAACAACGAAAGCATACTTACTAGAACAAAGACAAGAAAATCTAGAACAAATTACACCATAATTAGCAAAAAGAGAGATGTTCAAAGCAATGTGAGGCATACAAATGATATTTATATTGACATATTCCGGTTCAAGTTTATCATAGATATCTACTTCCAAACTCAAGGGAGTTTGCATTATCTTAAGGTCTAAAAAAGCAAGCAACAATATTAGTGGTACAATTAAGTTCACAAGACTCCTTGGGATATATTCCTCCACCTACAGAACTCAAATCCAAGTACATAAAATCTTGAAAGGAGGACAAGACGTTCCATAAAATCAAACTCATACGCAAAAATTATCCAAAAGAAAATCCAACCAAGATATGATATCAGGCTTATCTACAATCTTGGTGAATCTCTTTCTCCCTTTGTCTGCATCTACATTCTTACTTTTTAATCATAAAAATAAAGCAACTTCTCCACTTGCAGAGCTATCTTAGATTTACATCACACCATGCAACATACAGCAACCAAATTAAGTAATCTTAACACCCTAAAACCTAAAAGAAATTCTTTGATGATAATACCTCTCTAATAGCACACTTGTGATCTTCCTCATCTTTATTTTTTTTGCCACGTGGAAAGCTCCAACTTGCTCCTGCTTTCCAGCCTTTCACCAAGAGGCACTGCAAGAAAAGAAATACTAAAACAATAAGAAAATACCTTGCAGAGATACAACATTTATAACCAAAACTTGAGCACAAAACATAACAGTTGCGACTCAGCTTTTGGTACTTATGGCACTTAAGATGATATGTTGACCCAACAAGATTTTACAGGATGAATTGGAACCCTTCAAGAGATTACTAAGCCAAAAGTAGCCTCAATTCAAAGAAGTCTTACCTAATTGGATGTCCTCTTCCTCATTCTAGGTCACAAAACATATTAAAGAATGACATATTTAGAGGCTCTTTCTTCAGACCGATGCGTAGATGTAAATTTACATATCACCAAAAGTGTAAGTGCAAGAGAGAATAGATAAAATTAAGCAATGACAATCAAAAAATGCTTATGTAACCTTTGCAAACCCGGAAGTTGAGATTCCCAAGGAAGGACTTCGCCTCCAAGAAAGCAGAGTTGTTCTACACGAGGAGGATTATGAGAACGGAGTAGGAAAAGAGTTGTAGGGATGCCATGCCCTGAGTCTGAAAGGTGAGATCCAAAGGCGAGAACCTTGATTCTCAAGGATTCAAAATAAGGAACGGAGGTTCCTTCGAATAGGGTTTTGCCCTACGAATGGCTTCCGAGCACCATCAAGTCTGATTCTAGAACGAACATGGTGGTAGGAGATGAAGGTGCAATAACAAGATGCTCCATAAAAGTAGGGAGTTGGTCCTCATGAAGATCCTCCTCTCGATGTCCAAGTAGTGAAAGCTCGAAAACAAGATTGTCCTCAATAGAAGACATCTCAGCTATCATAGCCTCGCTTCAATGAGAGTTAGCGATAGTCTCCACTACACAATCTAGTTCATTTACCTCGGACAGGAGCATGATTCACTTGCTCTCAAACTGGAGTCACCCGAAAAATGGTAGAATCCGAGGCAAGAATCTTGAAGTAGAGCACGAGCCCATCTAGAAGGAACCTTGGGCTTCACAAGCGTGACAGAGGATACCGGAGTAGAAGAACTACACACAGAGGGAGAGCGAACAATTGATGAAGAGGAAAAATGGATCATACCACGAGAGGATGTAGATGATGGACGGGGTAAAGAAGAACCAACAAGTAGGAGCAAGGTGTAAAGGTACGTAGTGTTTGATTCGTAATACTTGATTATATTAATTTTAAGGTTTTTAGAAATTCGGACCATATTATAAAAATAACCCAAAATATTAAACAAAATAGGATTTTCGTAATACATCTTTAGACATACAAAATCAAGTAAGCAGGATAGGGTTTTTGTAATATAGCTATAGACATATAAGACAAGATGTTGAGATGTGGATGGGATCATACGGTATGAGGCTAAGGGCTAAAAATGGAAAACGCTAGTGTGACAAGTCAGTGACGTGGCACCACCAAGTTCCAACCAATGGATAAATCCCGGCCAAGGGGTTTTAATCCTAGCCCACTTTGTCTTTTAGGCCACTCAACTCGTCTTGAGTAAGTTGGTATATTTTCTTCTTCTTCTTTTTGCTAGGGTTTAGGCCCCTTGGTCAAGATCTATTCCATTGGTTGGAACTTGGTGTTTCCAAGTTCATTGACTCGTCACAACTAGTGCCTCTGACTTGGATCTGCAACTACGACGAGGCTATGGACTAATCTACTAGTGCCAATGTCGAGGGTGTTCATGAGCATGACAATAATGCCTAAAAACTGAAAAACGTTGATATCGATGATAGATCTCAAGCTTGAAAACTTCTAACGCCGGCTAGTCTCTTACTACATTGCTGATTTGCTACTGTAGGCTGAAAACACTAGGTTGAGAATGGGTTTGCTACTGAAGATGGCAATGTGTAACACATTTGGACACCCCTAGTCGGAAATCTAGCACGACACACGAGAGTTTCACTTAAAAACAATTCACAAACTTTATCACAATTCAATAGGGTCGACAGGACCCGGCATAGTTCCGTGCCCAGAGGTATTGGCCCAAAGTCTGGTGCCCCTTTCGGTATTTTCTTTTATATTAATTAATGCTTGAGCAAAGTTACAAAATCCGAGGGTCCTCTCTGCTCAATGCTCGTCAGCAAATCTAAGTGCAGGAGGCCCTCTCGTTACATATTTAAAGGCCCATGGCCTCTTAAACGAACGAGGAGAAAGGATCTCCCGGCTACACGGACCGCCTACAGACACACGTCGGACAAACCACCCGACCATAGCCACCATCCGGCAGCTCCCCCGTGCTGGGGCCAACGTCTGAGGACGTAGGCGTGCACCTGTAAGACCGAGCGTCCCATACCACCCGGCCTCACCCCCTCGAGGTGACCTCGCGCACTCCTAGCCTCATGGGCTAACCACTGGCACTCTGCCAATGGGGGTCGATAACTGCAAATGAGGCCTTGGCCTCCCTTTTATAATAATGGCCGACCACACTGGCCGGGTTCACACTACGTCCGCCCGGACACTGGATGCCCATCCCGACGGCATCTGGGCTAGATCCCCTCTCCTGTGAGAGGAACATAACATACTTCCCCCCTTAAGAACCATTGATGTCCTCATCAATGAAGTGGGGATATTGAGCCTTCAAAGCTCTAACAGGTTCCCAAGTAGCAAACCTTTCAGATTGACCCTTCCATTTAATTAAGTACTCGTCATAAGCCTTTTGGCGCGAATGACGGGTACGATGATCTAAAACTGCTTCTGGTTCTCGAGGAATGTACTCAATTTGCATATCTTGCCATACATTTTCCTCGATAGGCACAACGTCGGCTTCGCCCAATTTCACTTTAAGGCGGCTGACATGAAACACTGGATATACACTAACATCCGAAGGAAGAGCTAGCTTATAGGCAACTTGGCCAATTTTCTTTGTGATCAAGAACGGACCACAAAAGCTAGCTGAAAGCTTATAATGCTTTCATGTTCGCATAGTCTTGGAATCCTTGGGTATCTTCAGATAAACCCATTGTCCCACACCTAGAGTCCTTGGAGACCTCTTTTGATTAGCATAAGTAGTGACTCAATCACGAGCCGTTCTTATACTATCCTTAGCCAATCCGAGCATTTCCTGCATATCATACAGGAAATCACGAGCTTGGCGTTCTTTGACTTTCTCTAAGCCAATAGCAATTGGGGATTTAGGCTCAAATCCATACATCACCATGAACGGACTAAATCCCGTAGCAGAATGCTTGCTACTATTATAGGCAAACTCTAACTGTGGAAGATACCTTTCCCAATCAAACTGCCTATGAGAGACATAGGCTCTCAACATGTCCTCTAACATCTGATTCATCCTCTCAGTTTGTTCGTCGGACTCAGGATGGTCAGAAGACGACATACTCAACTTCGTTTGAAGATGAGCGAACACATCTCGCCAAAATCGGCCAGTGAACTTAGTATCTCGATCACTGACGATATCCTCTGGGAGACCATACAGCTTATAAAGATGATCGACAAATAAAACCGCCAACTCATGGCTTTTTACTGTCAACTTCGTTGGTATAAACTTCGCCATTTTTGTGAGTCTATCGACCACAACCCAAATAGCGTCATTGCCCCAACTAGTATTTGGCTAACCAACGAAAAAGTCCATGGAAATACTCTGCCACTTGGCATTTGGGATTTCCAATGGATATAGCAGGCCAGCTTTTCTAAGGCGCTCTGCCTTATTGACCTGACAATGAGCGCATCTCTTCACATAGCTCTCTATGTAAGAGCGCATTCTTGGCCGATAGAAATATCGTTTGACCAAAGCCAAAGTTTCCGGATGCCTGGGTGCCCAGCGCTAGAAACATCGTGGCATTTGCACAAAATCCCTTGTCGAATCTCACTGATTTCCGGCACGCAAACTTTACCATTTCTGAACAATAGTCCACCTCTAATGGAATATTGTCGCTGTCTTGTCTCTCCAGCACGACTCACTTGGGTCTCCGGACCACCCATGCGAGTCATGCCCCGCTTCGACCTCGTTCCATATCTTGCCAAAATGGCCATCAGAACGACATAGCCCTCGGAGAGAGAGATAGAAATCCGTCGAGATTTCAGCCATAGACAAGGCATTGACCTCAGGAATCTTGCTGAGCGCATCGGCAACTCGATTGATGGATCCTTTTCTATAACGGATCTCAAAGTCAAACTCTTGCATAAGCTCAACCCGTCTAACCTTCCGGCCACTGAGATCACCCTGATCACAGATATAGCGCAAGGAATGATGATGTCCATGCAACAAACGTAGAGCCATACAAGTAGTGCCGCCATTTCCTCAGGGCGTGGACTGCGGCGTAAAGCTCCTTCTCGTACATTGGATAACGCATCTCAACGTCAGAAAGCTTCTTACTTTCAAACGCAACAGGACGTCCATCCTGGTATAACGCCGCACCAATAACATAATTGCTAGCATCCGTTTCAACCACAAACGATTTGCTAGGATTCACAATGTGCAATATTGGCGCAGTAGTCACCAAGTGCTTTAGTGTCCGAAAGCTCTCGTCGAGACGCTCATTCCAGACAACAAGGGGATTACCTTTACGACAAGGACCCGAAGTCTTCGGCCCTTTCACCCCTCCTTTTAAAAGTTGCGTGAGCGGAGCAGCAACTTTAGAGTAATCCTTGATAAACTTGCGAAAGAATCCAGTAAAGCCTAAAAAGGACTTTACTTGGCGTACATTCTTCAGAATGGGCCAATTTCGCACTTTATCCAATTTTTCAAGGTCGACGAGAGAATTCCATCGCAAGTAGTGATGTGACCCAAGTACAGAAGCTCTTTCTTAAAGAATTCACACTTAGAAGCCTTAGCGTAAAGCTTCTCAATTCTCAGTACTTCGAGAACAGTGCGTATATGCACTAGGTGCTCAGACAAACTTCGGCTGTAGATCAAGATATCATCGAGAAATACAACAACGAAGTTCCCAAAAATGGTCTCAGCAGATCATTCATCATCTGCTAGAACGTAGCTAGAGCATTGGTCAAACCAAAAGGCAAAAACTCGTAGTGACCATAACGCATATGGAAGCCTGTCTTAGGAATATCTTCCAGTTTGATCCGTATCTGATGATAGCCTGATCGCAGGTCTATCTTCGTAAAATACAACGCTGCATGGAGCCGATCTATCAGATCGTCCATACACGGAAGCCGATACTTGTTCTTGACAGTGAGCTTATTCAACCCTTTGTAATCCACGCAGAAGCGCATAGTGTTATCCTTCTTTCGAGAAAGTAGCATTGGCGCTCCCCACGGGGATTTGCTAGGCCGAACAAAACCCTTGTCGAGATAATCCTTCAGCTGTCGCTGAATCTCGTCCTCGGTTTTACTAAACCGATAGGGTTGCTTTGAGAAGGGCTGACTACCAACCACCAACTCAATGCCATGATCTACTCCTCTCGAAGGCGGCAAGCCAGGAGGTAGATCATCAGGAAAAACATCCTTGAAATCAGTCATGATTTCTCGGATAAGATTGGATTTGTCAGAATCCAACAGAAGAACATGAAACATTTTTACGAAATTCAGTGACAGAAGTACCAAGCACTAATGAATCAAACCAAGCAGATGGTACACATTGATAAAAGTCAAGATTAGAAGACTTTATTTCTTTATACATTTCCAAGACAATAACAACTGGTATTGCAAAATTATTATTTACAGACTTCTGATCACAAAGCGACAAAGATACATGAGGCATGTTTTGCTTAACAAAAACAAGAGAGTGATGTACATAGTCTATATACAATGAGTCTTGTTTATCATAAAACCATGGAATTCCTAAAATAACATCTGCTCTGTCCATGCGCATGATGTGGAAATCCAAGTTCTCTTTGTAATCAGTCAGCTCAAGCGATAAGTCTGGAACCATCCGATTCCATATATCTGTATCCACGCCACGAGCCATCTTCACGCAATACTCATGGTCACTGTCCTGCGTCCGCAGGTTCAGTTTCTGCACCAATTTTGCATCCACAAAATTGTGTGAGCTTCCATTATCAAGGAGTACGGTCACGTCGTGACCATTGATCTTCCCCGGAAAACGGAGAAGATCGTGCTTATCAAACACTTTGGTGCTAAAAGCACAATTAGTGCATGCACTGTGCGCTAAATGATGGATTTCAACTTGAACAACATCAGAGTTACCTGAGATCTCGTGGATTTGAACCGAAGGACGCCTTGCGGTTTTTGCGTCTTTTTCTTCTTGGGGTAATCCTTGATTTGGTGACCCGTCTGGCCACATCCGAAGCAAGCCCCCTTCTTCACTACATCAGCAACTGAAGCATTTCTGGCTTTCTTCTTCTCCTGAGAAGATCTCGACAGTGATTTAGACTTATGCTGGAATCGGGGTCGCTTCCTCGAAGCACCCTCACCGGATTGATGGTTGGCAATTCTTTTTTCTCATAATTCGCTCCATTTATCAAATGGAATGTCCTGGCCTTTGCCACTGCATCCTCGACGTCAGTCGAGGCTTTATCCTTTATTAAGGCCCAACGGTAGTCCTCATGCAATCCCAACAGATACATGTGCACCGCGTGCGTAGAGTCCACCTTGCAGAAGGTGAGCGCCTCTTTGAAAGCTGTCGTATATTTATCAAAAGACAGAGTTTTCATCGAAAGACTCTGCAGTTTGGCATAAGCTTTCAAAGGGTCCATTTTGGCGAAATCCCTCTTGAATTTCACACAAAAGTTAGTCCACGTCGTAGGCTTCTCTGTCATGTCACGCCACCAGGTAAGCGCCTTACAGCGCAGATAGAGAGGAATCGTCTGAATTCTCCGTTCATCATGCTCCCCATGGAGATCAAAGTATGTGGTCCAGAGGTACAGCCAGTTATTCACGGCCAATTCCGTACACTCCTTCTCTTCACCTGACAATTTGTAGTTTTGTACGGAATTGTGGCAGTTGGACCACCCTGCAAACGCCCAAAAGCAGCAATCTGCATCCGCAATTGCTGGAGATGGATTTCCCCCCCAGAAATACGCGCAGTCGTCGACTGAGCCATATTTTCAAGAGTAGAAAGTCGGGAACTGAGCCCCTGTACAACCCCTTCGAGAGAGGCCAAGCGAAGGTTTGTCTGAACATTCGCGTTGTCCAGAGCGATAACACGATCGAAACTCTGGAAAGTGCTTGTAATCCATGTGTAGAGAGCATGCATGAATGGAATTTGGATGTTACCTGGTGCGTCGTCACGCTGCGTATTTGAGCTGGAGGAATCCATGGCGAAGTGCGTGAAAAACCTGGAGTTTGCACGCGAAACCGGGCCTTTTCTGCAATTTTCGATCGTGAAAAAGTGAAGTTCGAGGAGCTCCACGCATCCGCGTGAGCGTCTGAAGGCGAGCAGGTGATGGCGGGAGCACGGGAGTGCAAGCAGATGAGAGAGAGCAGGCTGGGGAGAGAAGCAGGAGTCTAAAAACTCATTTCTCTGCAACTTACAGGTCTCTGTAAGTGAGTTTTTTAATAAACTCAGGTTTCAGACCTTTTAAAAAAAAGTCAAAACTTAAAAGGGCTTGGCCACTTTAAATTAATCAAAGTGGTCACTTATCAAAAGGGCGAGCGTTAAAAAAATTAAAGCCAGCAGCGTGGGTTCTTCGAAGGCAACGCTTGTCAGAGTACTGACGCGTGGAGGAAAAAAATCGCCCCCCCCCCCCCCAAGGCTCGTGGGTATATGTGCCCAGCACACGCCATGAGCGCCACACTGGAGCCAACGTATACAAACTTCTCCACGTTGGAGAATTAACGTAGCCCTGGCAGAATGATTTGGAGAGTTAACGCAGGCTTGGCTCTTCGTTCTGCAGGTGGTCACCCCCAAGCAAAGAGAGAGGTAGCACTCTCTCTCTCTCTCTCTCTCTCTCTCTCTCTCTCTCTCTCTCTCTCTCTCTCTATGCTTCGCACAGAGGAGAAGGAGATTACAGAGAAAGCTTATAAAGGATGCATGCTGAATTTTAATCTAAAATCAGTCACTTAATAAAGTATTCACTGATTTTCGTCAAAAATCAGCAAAACTAGTGAAGGAGCTGCGATTTTCAGTACCTCCTGATGTGCTGATTTTTATCAAAAATCAGCGACCAAACTTTAATTTTCACCTGCAAACATGCTCATGAGAAGAAAAATGATTAATTAAATAACTATTTCATCAAAAATTGCATGAAACAAAGACTATCCGACTCGAACCTATCCGTAGGTGTGCACACAGTCCCTCGGGCAGCCAAGCCGGCTCTCATACCATGAAACGAACGAGGAGAAAGGATCTCCCGGCTACACGGACCGCCTACAGACATGTCAGACAAACCACCCGACCATAGCCACCATCCGACAGCTCCCCCGTGCTGGGCCAGCGTCCGAGGACATAGGCGTGCACCTGTAAGACCGAGCGTCCCATACCACCCAGCCTCACCCCCTCGAGGTGACCTTGCGCACTCCTAGCCTCGCGGGCTAACCACTGGCACTCTGCCAGTGAGAGTCGATAACTGCAAATGAGGCCTTGGCCTCCCTTTTATAATAATGGCCGGCCACACTGCCCGGGTGCACACTACGTCCGCCCGCACACTGGACGCCCATCCCGACGGCATCTAGGCTAGATCCCCTCTCCTGTGAGCAGGACATAACAGCCTCTCAATAGCAATACATGAAAAGCTTCAAACTCAAAAGCTTCACGTCCCAAAATCTTGCGCCAAAACCAGCCAGCACGATTTGTGGAATTTCCGTATGCTGCCACATCAATAGTCAACGTAAAACGTGGGGCTATCTGTACAATTTGCCACGTCAACATCCTTCATACGATTTCCTTTTTAATTATTCTTGTGTCCCCCAAGGTCCCATTGAACTGAACGGGACCCTATAAGTTGGAACAACTTATAGCTTTAAATCTTGTCAATTTTTGGACAGACATGCCACGTCATCATTTTGTGAAATACCTCCGTCTTGAAAGAATTGTAATCGCCCTCGATTACTCCTGCAAAATCAGACATAAGCCATAAACTAGTTCAGTAGACATTGACTCTAGTACCAACGCACTAGACGACACAAATCCAACACTTGCACAAAGACTACAGTCATTGAACATCAAATCACATTCAAATCGAATCACATAACATCCCGAGATCTAGGACCATGATCTCACGGCGACGTGTTTAGCAATCGCACCTAGATCCACACCGGACCTCACTAATGTCGGATTAACTAATTCTTATTGCGATCATGTCCATAGAATCTCAAGACCGAAATGCTCCAGTCATTTCATCTTTCAAACCTGCACTTAAACAAAATCACATGAGAGAGCACACATAAATCAGATTCATTTCCAGGAATTCCCATTTCAAAATACTTCATTCATAAAGTCATAAAGCATAATACGGTCAGCACATCCGTATCCCACTTCAAAAATCTTGTCTTTAGTGCTTAGAAATGGAGGAACCTTCTTAGCACTCTCGATTACTTCAAATGGCGCCTGTGACTACCTGTAAGCTGTAGCCACTACGAGCATATGCAAATCTCACTACTATGAGAGAGGGTACAAAGAACACCAATCGTTTCCGAAACTGACAAAACCTATCAAAGTGAGAGTAAAAAACTCAATTGTGTTCAAAGAGGGAGTCACACTCGACCACTAGACCATCAAAGAGTAAGTTGCACATACGCCAAACCATGGCGAGAATATGGAAAAAATCGGACAAAGTTTTCCCTGAAATTTGAGCTAAATCTCAAAAATCTCACAAAAACTGCATAAACCATGAACATACATTCAATGTCTCAATAGAAAATCCACATGTGGTATGTATAAACTGCCAAAATCCTGGAAATCAAGCTTACTCCTGAACGAGTGGCTCTATGGACAACTGCACCTATCCAAAATCCCTATAAACCTGTGAATCTGCCACTTGTGAGCTGTAACTAGCTCACTCTATAACTGCATATGCATACATATTAAAAAGCGCACAAAATCATGCTGAAAATACTCTTTGGAGTGACCCACATAGTCATACATGAGTAGTACCAAGTGTGCCACATAATCCGTATTGGAAAGAAAGCAACATGTAAGCAATATCTTGAAATCTGGCACACTACCTCGTCGGTTGAAAAACTCATCGATTAAAATTTTTAGACGCATAGAACAATCAACCACATGTGGTCAAAAACATTGTCTAGGAGCCAAACTCGCTCATGAGAAATCCACTCCAAAAAGGTCCATCGGAGCCGTATGTGTCATGGATGTGTGTCGCCAAAGGAGGGAATCAAGCCATCGTCGAGGAGACTATGTCAATCCCGAGCTCCGGATGTAGGATAGAGGAGAGCCGATGCCGCTCTCTCTTGATTTGTCGCGTGCTAAGTCAAGGCCGGGATGCCAGATAAAAATCATGGAGCAAAATCGCTCTAGATGAGAGTGGGAGGAAATTGATGGCGAGGCTATGCCGGAGGAAGGTAGCTAATGCCAAGGCTACACCGGAGGAGAGCCAGATCGCTCTCTCACTCTTGCTATGTCAAAGTCGGGAAGAAGAAGCTGATGCTATCTTTTACCGTTGTACGGAAGCTGAAAAACTAACGCTATGCCTAAGGAGAGCCAAGCCGCTCTCTTTGGCTCTCGCTCGCTACAAGTGCCGAGGCAGGAAGCCGAATGCAGATGGTCAACAAGATGTCCGAGTCTCTCATCGAGAGACTCCCTTCAATCACACCGCCTGAGGAGAGACGAACCACTCTCTCGCTTTCGCTATGCCAAAGTCCACTACCAAGTGCCGAAGGCGAGTGTACACCACTCTTGCAAGTATATGTGTATCCATGTTATGTACACACCTCCCTGTCTCCTACTTTTCGATGTTGAGAGCTGATGTTGATAGAAATTTGTGTGTGTGTGTATGTGTGCATACGTATGCACACACACAATCCCTATCTTCTTGATTTGTCAACCATGGAAAGAACCGTGTGTGTGTATGCACACACACATACAGTTGCCAAGATGTCAACTTTCACATGCTGAAGAGGAATCACCAAGAAATGATGAATTGTCCCCGGGTAACCGTCGAAACGGGGGTCCCGCCTCATGCCACCCTATTGGGTGAGCAACACAGTGAAGTGCACTGCCGTGAACAGGTACGTCTCCCTCAAGTACGGTCGGGCACAACCACAAAAAAGTCCTCGCTCCCTAATCTGCTCCTAGGAAATATTGAAGCTACCACTGAACTCTAAGAGTACCTTATGTGGTGCAAACTATAGTATGATAGTATCTCTGATGAGAGATCCATGTACACAAAGCAATAGCACCTTTTGGCAACTAGCAAAAAGAGTTTAAAGCAGAACAACACCAACACAAGGCAAGGCTTGAGATTGTCAAAGGTGTAGCGGAAAAGGTGAATCGGATGACAATCAAGCCTGCAACTCAGCAAATCTCCTCTCGAACATAGTTACCGGGCAACGCGTTCCCTAGGCCCGGGAACGCCGGAACGCCGTTCCCTTCCCCCTTGCAAGGCTGGAACGGCAAAACCGTTCCAGGTGACCACTCGATATTGGAACGGCCAGCCGGAACAGCTCCGGAACGGTCAACTTTCAAAATGGGGAGAAAAAGGCAATTTTTTGCAAATTTGTAGTGAACATTAGGTGTTTTCTAAAGTGTGCAAGGACTCAAAATGCACCCCCTCACACCCATTTCCTTCTCAAGCAAATCCACATGCCCTCAAGGTCTAAGGCTTAAGCCTTAAGCTCTCTCAACTCTCAAGTCTCAAGCTCTCCTCTCTCTCTCTCTCTCTCTCTCTCTCTCTCTCTCTCTCTCTCTCTCTCTCTCTCTCTCTCTCTCTCTCTCGCATCATCCATGGCCTAGGGGTCTTCAAATCGAGTTTTTTGTGAGTATTAGAGTCAAAGGACTTTAATACTACTTGTATTCAAGTTTCAAACATGTAGAGCTAAAAATTGCATTATTTGGGTGTTTTTATGCCTCCCGTTCCGCGCCATTCCCGTTCCCGACCCCTGGCCGTTCCCCCGTTCCGCGGGGGTCCTCGTCGCCGTTCCCGTTCCCGTTCCATGTTCCAGGTAACTCTGCTCTCAAACACGGACAACCACCAGATCTCCGATCTATTGCGATAAAACTCCTATGAATCAACCTCCGATCAATGTGCAGCTCGCCCGCACGAGCCTAGGGCAGCCAAGGATGTCCTCTTCCTGCAAGAAACACTACTAAGGACAAGGCGAGAGAGAGAGAGAGAGAGAGAGAGAGGATGACATCGCTAGACAGATAAAACATTGCCACATAACGACGCAAGAGCGCGTTTGGAAAACGCTAGAGGGGTGAGTGAAAAAACGTGGAGAGAGAGAGAGAGAGAGAGAGAGAGAGAGAGAGAGAGAGAGAGAGAGAGAGAGACCATCCCAAACGCTAGCTCATTGCTATGCTAAACTGATGTACAAGGAAGAGGGGCGCAAATATAGGGGGGGAGGGGGCGGCGGCCTCCCCTCACTTGCCCGATCCAAATCTAAATAAACACCACGGTTCATAAATGGGAGCGCCAGCAAAATGCCACATCACCATTGAAATAATAAGCCCCTGACATAATTATGCCAGTTATGCCACAACATAAAGACCAAAGGGGGAAAACTGCAGTACACAAAGATCTGACCACACGAATGCCCAAGAGAAGTGGTTCCGTCTCATGCCAGCCTACCGAGTGTGCACTAACATGGCTTGCACTGTCAAAAAAGGTGTGTATACAACCATGCACAACGACAAAACAGCCCTCACTCCATAATCCACTCCTTGGAGATATTGGACTATCTGGATGGGGAACCAATCCAAGGGAGCGGGAGCTCGCATGAAAAGATAATGTTGCTTGAGATAGAGGTTTGGTTAAGGTATCAACAAGGTTATCTGACGTAGAACAGTACTCATGACGTATAACCATCCAGCCTGGTCTTCTCCCAAATAAAGTGATACTATATCTCTATATGCTTAGTCCCAGCATGAAACGTTGGGTTCCTTGCAATAGCTATACAACTCTGGTTGTTGAAATACATGATGGAAGCAAACTTCGTAACCGAGCAGACTCATGTGCGCTTCAAATTCTCTCTCTCTCTCTCTCTCTCTCTCTCTCTCTCTCTCTCTCTCTCTCTCTCTCTCTCTCTCTCTCTCTCTCTCTCAAATCCTTTGTTTTTCAAAAATTTTATTCCATTTTAACTTAGGCAGTACAATCTATGTAAGTATGATCTCTTGTATTGACCCTTCTCAAACTTTGAAATAAGTCATTATATTTAAAACCTAAAAAATGAAGCTAAGCTCTGTGGTAAACAAAGATGAAGAAAGATCTACAATAGAAGCAAGTTTGATCAACTTTTCGTCAAAAAATAGGCCACCATTGTTACATACCTTTTCATAAGATTCATCTAAAATTATTGCGCCTGTTACGGGGACCCTAACTTTGTAGGAGGTAAAGTCCTTGTAGATGTCGTCAATGTTTGCAATATAAGGACGAAGTGCTGCACAGCTCTGGAACACTATAAAGTTGGTCAAGAAAAGCCTTTTGCCTTTGGTCCTAAGGTCTACTTCTACAATTATGCACCAAACAAGAAAAGTCCAAATGGATACTCAATGCCGTAAACTCGCGAGCGGTTAGTGATTTCAGAGACGGATGCTGCTCTCTTGAATTGTCCTCATAGAACCAATGGGCTTGCTCGATAAGAAAGAGGATCCTTTCAAAAGACTGCAACTCTTCGTCAGGTGCATTGAGAACAAAACGACTACACAAAAGATGTAGCTGGGATCAAACTATGCACCACACATGATTAACAGCAAGGAAAAACCAATGGATGAGTGTGCAAATGCAAGGATAGCACACACACGGGCGGACCCACACATGTGCACCAGAGGTTTCTATATATTTCTGACCAACTTGAAAATGCTTCATTATCCTTTCTGAAAAAACTCTTAATATATGCACAATGCAATCGCCTGGTGTGTCTGTGTGTGTGTGCGCGCGCGAGAGAGAACTTTTTAAAGAAGCTACCTGCAAAGGTCGTCAAGGAGCTCCTGAGAAGGCATGTGAGAAGGCTTGTGCATGCGAGGAGGAGGCCCGCCCCCGCTCGCGCTTCGCGACAGTATTCCCGCCATGACAACTCTAACGCAAAGGTCGCATAACGCAGATTTACGAAATGCTCGACTAATATTTAAATGCGTCTACTAAAATGCGATGTCATAACAAAGAGCTCGCTCGGAGGGCCTCAGGACTAAATCCACGGGGTCTTTAATGAAGACCCCATCATGGGATCTATGGCGGAGAACTACGGACACGCGATGCCAGGTAAGTTCGGCCATCCGATTGTACCCGAGCTTGTCTAAGTTTACTTATAATGCATTTGTTTTCCCCCATGGGCACTATATGCACACGGGAGGGTTGGATAGATCATAAGCCTCGCACAACGGTCGCCCGGGCTCATGAAGGGTGATCCCACCATTCCCCATCATTTAATAACTCGTGGCATTCCAGGCTCGCAGGGTGTTTACACACTGCCGTATCAAAATGGACGTGTGTCCAAAATATGGTACCATATTTTGAGATGGCGGGGAGGTTGCATGTGGGTGTGAATGCACACTTATTTTATAATGCAAATGAACTCAAAGTATGGATGTGCAATTTGATTGGTCATCAGCAATATAGCAAGGGCTTTGCCATTTTGGGTGGAAGCAGAATCCCGTCCAAATGGATGCTACATTTTTGGCGGTGGCATGGATGCCAACAAGGATTCGGTGTGCCGTGTGATATGGCAGAGTGTAAAAAATTCATCGCCTAGCAATTGTGTGGTTGTTTCTGTTGGAAATAGGGTTGTAGAGAAACGCGCACAGCTTGGAGAAGACGAAGGAAGCTCAAGGCACACAATAGAGAGTGTATTACTTAGTGTGCAATGGAAAGATAGATAGCCCTAGAGTGATGGGCGTATATACAATGCTCGAGGGAAAAAACCTCTTAAAGAGGGAAAAAATGCCCCGACGGTCCTAGTGTGTTCACACATGTCACTACCACATGTATATGGTAACAAATCCCCCCTGGAGTGATGCGGTGAACGAGAGCTGGCACATGAGTAAAGGGAAGTGCCATGCCTTGAGGACATGATCAGTCCGCAAAGGGGAGTAAGCCCAAAGCTTTGCGGAAAGCTTCAAGCTTCTCACGAGACAATGCTTTGTGAAAAGATCTGCAAGGTTGTCTTGTGTTGGCACATAAGCCAAGCTAATCTCTCCTGTTGAGAGCCTCTCCCTGACATAGTGGTAATGCACCTCAATGTGCTTTGTGCGAGCATGAAAAACTGGGTTTCTCGCAACTGCCAATGCGCTCTGACTGTCAGTGTAGATAGTGTTGGCAATGTCCTCTCCAACACCCAAATCAGCCATAAGGCATCTGAGCCATACACACTCAACTGTAGCTGTGAAGATTGCCCTGTACTCAGCCTCATAACTCGAAGTGGCCACAGTAGGTTACTTCTTGCTCAACCATGATATACATGAACTGCTAAGCATGAAACAAAAACCACTTGTGAACACTCGCATGTCAAAACAAGCAATCAATGATCCCCCATTGGGATAAAACAAACCAAGATGTAAAGTGCCACTAAGGTAGCGGAAAATCCTCTTGACAGCCTGCCACTGCTTAGACCCTGGGCTATGCATAAATTTGCTGACCTGTGAGACTGCAAACTGAATATCCGGTCTCGTGTTGCATACATAAATGAGGCAGCCAACAACAGTTTGATAAAGAGTGACATCAGCAGGATCGCCAGCATCATGTAGACTCAACTTCAAACCTGTTTCTATGGTAGTGGCAATAGGTTTACAATCCTCGAGTCCAAACTTACATAGCAATGTCTCTATGTAACTTTTCTGACACAAGGCAATACCACCATCACACTGCTTAAACTGTATCCCCAAGTAGTGATGCAACAGCCCCAAATCTTTCATCTTGAAAGTAGCATTCAAATCAGCCTTAAATTTAGCAATATGTCTATCATTTCGTCTAGTGATCAACAAATCATCGGCATAAAGAACCACAATGAGAAGTACATCACCCTCACGCTTTACATATAATGTGCTTTCTGTTGGACTGTTACGAAAGCCTCATTTGACCAAATGAGCGTCAGCTTTCTCATACCAAGCACGAGGAGATTGCTTCAACCCCATACAAAGCCTTCTTACATCTGCACACTTTGTCCTCTTCTCCTTTTATGACAAAACCGCGAGGCTGCGTTACATTAACTTCCTCAAATATGTCACCATTCAAGAAAGCAGTAACAATGTCTGATTGATGTACATCCCAACCAAAATGAGCTGCCAATGCACATAGAAAACGCACAGTAGTCATACGACAAGTGGGAGCAAAAGTCTCTTCATAATCTATGCCTTTTTGTTGTGCATAACCCTTTGCAACAAGTTGAGCCTTATGGCGATCCATCTCACCATCCGGCTTGCGTTTCAACTTGTAAACCCACTTTGTACCAATGGCCTTTTTGTCAAGAGGCAAATTACATAAATTCCATGTGTCATTTTCTATAAGTGCCTCGTATTATGGTTGCATGGCAGCCATCCAATTTTTTGAATTATGTGCTTCATCAAAAGACAGAGGCTCCTCAACATCATGTAAGCTAGACACAGCCAAAGCATAACAATCTGATGCATAAGATGCATGCCGAGAGCATGAACGAGTATGACTAGACAAAGGTGCATCCAATTTACTGTCACGCAAAGTGTGCACCAGCCATTTTGGAATACCTCTAGCCTGCTCATTTTCATCCCTTTCCTCATCAAGTACATCATGTACATCTGCATCAGTAATAGGCTGATCTAAAACATTTTCAGAAACCCCCATAGGCTGTACATTTGCCTCATTGGAACTTACATTCGTATTTGCACCACTGAAAAGAGGCAACAAAGTGTCATAAATGTCCTGTGAGCTTACATTACTGTCTCTAGTACATGACAGCAAGGGCTGAACAGAATCTTCCACAAACACTACATCCCTTGAAACCAGAATACGTTTTGTTTGCGGATGATACAACTTGTAACCTTTGCTTTCAGCACTATAACCAACAAAAATACATTTGACAGCCTTATCTCCAATTTTTTGCGTTGTGTTTGTGGCACCAAAGCATATGCCAAACAACCAAAAATACGCATGTGCTCAATAGAAGGCTTTCTATCATGCCATGCTTCATATGGAGTAATAGACTGCAAAGCTTTCGTAGGACAACTGTTTAGTACATAAGTGGCACACATGATGGCCTCAAGCCAAAAAGAATGCGGCAAAGCTTGACTTTTGACCACACATCGTGCCATTTCCGTAAGTGACCTGTATTTCCTCTTAGCAACACCATTTTGTTGAGGTGTATACGGCACTGTACATTGGTGTTTTATCCCACGACTAGCCAGAAATGTATTGAATTCATGAGACATATACTCCCCCCCTCGATCGGAACGGAGGGTGCCCATAGTACATTTCGAGACATTTTCAGCCATAGCCATAAATTTTTTGAAGCACATAAAAACTTTGGACTTCGCTTTAAGCGGAAATACCCATGCATGCCTGGAGTAATCATCAATGAAAGTCATGAAGTATATAGGTAATTGCCCAAGGACGGAGTTTGCATGGGCCCACAAGCATCACTATGCACAAGCTGCAACCTACATGTGGCCCTAACTGAACCATCCTTTGGAAACTTAGAACGCTGCATTTTACCCAAAATACAGCCTTCACAAACATGTTTGACAGGTGCTTCAAGAGGTGGCAAAGAAGCAACCATATCAGATTTCTGCAAATGCAGCAAACTGGAAAAATTCAGATGACCAAAACGTGCATGCCAAAGTTTTGCATCTGAAATAGCCCTTGAATCTGCAACTGCAGTTGCAAAATTTTGTCCACACTTATCATACAAAGTGAGCTTATATAGCCCACGGCACAAAAGGCCAGATGCAACAATTTCATCACCAAAACTGAGATCATGAACTGTACATCTATCATCCACAAATTTGACTACAAGTCTGAGTCTAGCAAGTGCGGATACAGACAAAAGATTCTTCTTGATCCCAGGTACATAAAGTGCATCAACAAGTGTGAAAGAACTGCCATTAGCAGCAGTAAGCACAATCTTTCCAACTCCCTGAACCGGATAAGAGGCATTGTTGGCACAAGTGACTGAATTGCCGTGAGGGACAGACACGAGAGAGGTGAACAATTCACGATGTGAGGTAATGTGCTTTGTAGCACCACTGTCGAAATACCACACATGTGAAGCTACAACAACTAACAAGCATGCATCATGGACAACAGGATTGTAAGTGCACTCTGCGCTAAAAGCCCATTCTACATCAACATCAGCATTACAGTCTCCTTTTACAGAATAGTCAACAATGGCTGCATTTGTAGTGGAACCAGCATTTGCAGTGGAACCACCCTCTTTCTTCTTAGCCTCTTTGGCCTTCAACTTAGGACACTGCTTGATCAAGTGACCTGCTAGAATATCCCAAGTCTGTTTTGCAAATTTTGTTGAACGGATGTGAGGAACAATGGTGCGCTTCACAGAAAACGCAATCAATGCATGAGCCTGCGCATCCTTTACATCCCAACAATCTTGTTCTACCGTAGGCAAAACAACTCTAATAGTAGCAATCCTTGCAGTAAGACCTGCAACATCCTCAACATCGCCTACATCCTCAGAACCAAGACGTACATCAATGCCCTGCACAACATTCCAGACGCCCTTTGACACAAGAACATGTTGCATCATGTAAGCCCACATAGGGTAATTGTCCACATTCAACCTGTCCTTAATAGCAAACATCTTGAACACATCTGTGTTGTTGTCAGCCATGGTAAATGCTGCACCTAATGTGAAAACTGCTCAAAAAGAGGAGAAACAAAGCGGGAACAACACGTGCTATATAGCACAAATTGTAGAAGACTGTAAGACACCTGTTATGCAGAAAATGGCACTGACAGAAATTCAGTACAAAATGAAGATATAGACTGTGCAGACCTGCCTGTAGTGGAGACGGAGGCCGAAATGAGCCCGAATCAGAAATCTGAGCAGACTGAGCTCTATGAGCTTATCCGAAATATTTGTCGACCATCGAACGCTCGCCAAAACTCACTGGAATTGGAGAAAGTGAGCAGGCGTGTGCTGGAGCAGTTGGCGACTAAGCCCGAGAGGACGTTACCTGCTCTCATACCAATTGTTGGAATTAGGGTTACAAAGAAATGCACACAGCTTGGAGAAGACGAAGGAAGCTCAAGGCACACAATAGAGAGTGTATTACTTAGTGTGCAATGGAAAGATAGATAGCCCTAGAGTGATGGGCATATATACAAAGCTCGGGGGGAAAAACCTCCTAAAGAGGGAAAAAATGTCCCGGCGGTCCTAGTGTGTTCACACACATCACTACCACATGTATATGGTAACAGTTTCTCATAGGCCCTACTCATGGAAATTGTGAGGATTGCACGTAGTGTGTAACCTACCTCAAGCCCTAGGTGTCATTGCAACTTGGAACTTAGGATAGAAGCATTTAGCTTTCATTGCCTAATTTGGGCTCAACTCAAAGGGTGCACGGAGTGTAGAATGAGATAGCCTTCTCATGAAAGAGACAACTCTTGGAGCATAGCTAAACACATCTTTGAATTCATTTACTTGGCATAAGGTGGAATGAATTTAAAATAGAAAAGATTACAAAAGTCTCTATGGAAGGGAGAGATGCAGCCCCCTTTGAGTAAAATTTGACTTGCCAAGACCAATACTGCAGGTAGGCAATTTAAAGCTAAGATACACCAACCAAATGGGGCATAAGGAATACCACACAAAACCGAGTTTGGCAATCTGTGCCCATCTAGCAAAAAGAAATTCGGCTTTTTTGTAACCAACACAAGGCTTTGTTACCATATACATGTGGTAGTGATGTGTGTGAACACACTAGGACCGCCGGGGCATTTTTTCCCTCTTTAGGAGGTTTTTTCCCCCGTGCATTGTATATACGCCCATCACTCTAGGGCTATCTATCTTTCCATTGCACACTAAGTAACACACTCTCTATTGTGTGCCTTGAGCTTCCTTCATCTTCTCCAAGCTATGTGTGTTTCTTTGCAACCCTAATTCCAACAATTGGTATCAGAGCAGGTCACGTCCTCCCGGGCTTAGTCGCCAGCTGCTCCAGCACACGCCTGCTCACTTTCTCCGATTTCAGTGAGCTTTGGCGAGTGTTCTCAGGTCGAAAAATACTTTGGGGGGGCTCGAAGAGCTTGGTCTGCTCATAATTTTGATTTGGGCTTATTTCGGCCTCCGTTTCCACTACAGGCTGTACTGCACAGGCTATTTCGTCATTATGTGCAGAATTTCTGTCAGTGCTGTTTTCTGCATAACAAGTGCCTTATAGTCTTCTACAGTTTGTGCTCTATAGCACAGGTTGTTCCCGCTCCGTTTCTCCTATTTTCGGGCAGTTTTCACATCAGGTGTAGCATTTACCATGGCTGACAACAACAACACGGATGTGTTCAAGATGTTTGCTGCCGAGGACAAGTTGGATGGGGACAACTACCCTATGTGGGCTTATATGATGCAACATGTTCTTGTGTCAAAGGGTGTCTGGAACATTGTGCAGGGCATTGATGTACGTCCTGGTTATGAGGATGTAGGCGATGTTGAGGATGTTGCAGGTCTTGTTGCAAGGATTGCAGCTATTAAAGTTGTTTTGCCTACGACAGAACAAGCTCATTGGGATGTTAAGGATGCGCAGGCTCATGCATTGATTGCGTTGTCTGTGAAGCGCACCATTGTTCCTCACATCCGTTCAGCAAAATCTGCAAAACAGGCTTGGGATATTTTAGCAGGTCTTTATGCAAGCCGCAATGAGGCTAAAATTGCTTTGCTACGTAAAGAGCTGGAGTCAAAGATTATGCATGAGGAAGATGATATGGACACTTTCCTTGCTAGTGTCAAGGATATCAATGAGCGGCTTATTTCTGCAGGTGAAGTCATTTCAGACAGTTCCCTTGTGCAGACTGTTCTTGATGCCTTACCAGATTCCTACCAGACTTTTGCTAGTACTTGGAGACTGATGACCCAAGGAAATCCTGAAGTTGTCAAGTTTGATGCATTATGCACATTGCTGTTGCAAGAGTCACTTTCTAGAAAAAACAGAACTAGGCAGCGTGCAATTGAACATGCTTTTATTGCTTCTCAAAGAAAGGGTGGTAACAGTAATTCAGCCACTTCTTATGGTTCTGCTGTGAGTGGAAAAAATTCTGTTCCTAATGCTTTTGCTGGCAGCAATTCGTATGGAAATTCTGGTGATAAGGACAAAAAGAAGATGCGCTGCCATTATTGTAAAGCCAATGATCACTTGATCAAGTTGTGTCCTTAGTTGAAGGCCAAAGAGGCTAAGAAGAAAGAGGGTGGTTCCACTGCAAATGCTGGTTCCACTACAAATGCAGCCATTGTTGAGTCTTCTGTCTGTGTTGCTGATGTTGATGCAGAATGGGCTATTAGCGCAGAGTGCACTTATAATCCTCCTGCAGATTCACATGTGTGGTATTTCGACAGTGGTGCTACAAAGCACATTACCTCACATCGTGAATTGTTTACCTCTCTCGAGTCTGTCCCTCATGGGAATTCAGTCACTTGTGCCAACAATGTCTCTTATCCCGTTCAGGGAGTTGGAAAGATTGTGCTCACTTCTGCTAATGGCAGTTCCTTCACACTTATTGATGCACTTTATGTACCTGGGATCAAGAAGAATCTCTTGTCTGTATCCGCACTTGCTAGACTTGGACATGTAGTCAAATTTGTGGATGACAGATGTACAGTTCATGATCTCAGTTTTGGTGATGAAATTGTTGCATCTGGCCTTTTGTGCCGTGGGCTGTATAAGCTCACTTTGTTTGACAAGTGTGGGCAAAATTTTGCAAATGCTGTTGCAGATTCAAGGGCTATTTCAGATGCAAAACTTTGGCATGCACGTTTTGGTCATCTGAATTTTGCCAGTTTGCTGCGTTTGCAGAAATCTGATATGGTTGCTTCTTTGCCGCCTCTTGAAGCACCTGTCAAACATGTTTGTGAAGGCTGTATTTTGGGTAAAATGCAGCGTTCTAAGTTTCCAAAGGATGGTTCAGTTAGGGCCACATGCAGGTTGCAGCTTGTGCATAGTGATGTTTGTGGGCCCATGCAAACTCCGTCCTTGGGCAATTACCTGTACTTCGTAACTTTGATCGATGATTACTCCAGGCATGCATGGGTATTTCCGCTTAAAGCGAAGTCCAAAGTTTTTATGTGCTTCAAACAATTTCTGGCTATGGCTGAAAATGTCTCGAAATGTACTATGGGAACCCTCCGTTCCGACCGAGGGGGGGAGTATATGTCTCATGAATTTAATGCATTTCTGGCTAGTCGTGGGATAAAACACCAATGTACAGTGCCTTATACACCTCAGCAAAATGGTGTTGCTGAGAGGAAAAACAGGTCACTGACGGAAATGGCACGATGTATGGTCAAAAGTCAAGCTTTGCCACATTCTTTTTGGCTTGAGGCCATCATGTGTGCCACTTATGTACTTAACAGGTGTCCTACGAAATTTTTGCAGTCTATTACTCCATATGAAGCATGGAATGATAGAAAGCCTTCTATTGAGCACATGCGTGTTTTTGGCTGTTTGGCATATGCTTTGGTGCCACAAGTGCAACGCAAAAAATTGGATGATAAGGCTGTCAAATGTATTTTTGTTGGTTATAGTGCTGAAAGCAAAGGTTACAAGTTGTATCATCCGCAAACAAAACGTATTCTCATTTCTCGGGATGTAGTGTTTGTGGAAGATTCTGTTCAGCCCTTGCTGTCATGTACTAGAGACAGTAATGTAAGCTCACAAGACATTTATGACACTTTGTTGCCTCTTTTCAGTGGTGGAAATACGAATGTAAGTTCCAATGAGGCAAATGTACAGCCTATGGGGGTTTCTGAAAATGTTTTAGATCAGCCTATTACTGATGCAGATGTACATGATGTACTTGATGAGGAAAGGGCTGAAAATGAGTAGGCTAGAGGTATGCCAAAATGGTTGGTGCACACTTTGCGTGACAGTAAATTGGATGCACCTTTGCCTAGTTGTACTCGTTCAGGCTCTCGGCATGCATCTTATGCATCAGATTGTTATGCTTTGGCTGTGTCTAGCTTACATGATGTTGAGGAGCCTCTGTCATTTGATGAAGCAGAGAATTCAGAAAATTGGATGGCTGCCATGCAATCAGAATATGATGCACTTATAGAAAATGACACATGGACTTTATGTGATTTGCCTCCTGGCAAAAAGGCCATTGGTACGAAGTGGGTTTACAAGTTGAAACAGAAACCGGATGGTGAGATGGATCGCCATAAGGCTCAACTTGTTGCAAAGGGTTATGCACAGCAAAAAGGCATAGATTATGAAGAGAATTTTGCTCCCACTTGTCGTATGACTACTGTGCGTTGTCTATGTGCATTGGCAGCTCATTTTGGTTGGGATGTACATCAATCAGACATTGTTACTGCTTTCTTGAATGGTGACATATTTGAGGAAGTTTATGTAACGCAGCCTCGCGGTTTTGTCATAAAAGGACAAGAGGACAAAGTGTGCAGATGTAAGAAGGCTTTGTATGGGTTGAAGCAATCTCCTCGTGCTTGGTATGAGAAAGCTGACACTCATTTGGTTAAACGAGGCTTTCGTAACAGTCCAACAGAAAGCACATTGTATGTAAAGCGTGAGGGAGATGTACTTCTCATTGTGGTTCTTTATGTTGACGATTTGCTGATCACTGGACCAAATGAGAGACATATTGCTGAATTTAAGGCTGATCTCTTTAGGAGGTTTTTCCCCCCGTGCATTGTATATACGCCCATCACTCTAGGGCTATCTATCTTTCCATTGCACACTAAGTAACACACTCTCTATTGTGTGCCTTGAGGTTCCTTCGTCTTCTCCAAGCTGTGTGTGTTTCTCTGCAACCCTAATTCCAACAGGCTTTCCATGTTTGTAGCAGATGCCTTGTAATGTTGGAGTGTTGCTTGCGTAAAAGTTTTGTCCACTTTTTCCATCCTAGATGGTTGTTGTAGTTCATAAGGAGGAACAGGAGGAACTCTTTGGAGCAAAACCTTGATGAGCATATCCTTCCAATTGGTAGAGGGCAGCACTAAAGCTACATCTAAAGAAGTGTGTTGTGTTGATATGAGATGTCCAAACAGACTATCATGTTTTTGTGGAACCATATATATCCAACATAAGTGTGCTCTAGCTGTGTGTCAAAAAACAACATCGAGCCCATGACATTCACCAACATGATCTCTCTCCATGTGAAGGGTTGGTGGATGAAAACGAAAAAAAACTAGCATGCAACAACTAAAGAAGTTCTTTGCTAGCAGGACAATATCCTCCTCTGAAGTTTATGTATGCAGCATAGTCCATTGCCAATTCCAAAACTTTTGGCCTTACTTGAAGTCCAAACATCCTTATGTAGTAGTAGCCATAAACAATGTTGTTTGTTTGCTAGTAGGAGAAAAGGCCCATATACTCTTGACTCTATATCTCCATTAAGATTTGTCCCATCTTAAATGGAGTTTCTGTAATAAAGAGAGCTCAACTTGAATTGATTGTAGGCATCTATTCATGTTGTTGTGAAAGCTTGACCATTTCCCGAGCATTTGCACGTGCAATTCCTTCCCACGAGGTAAGAATAGCATCCAAAATAAATCTTTCCCTTAATAATGCTATTTGCTCCTTGAGGATAGAAGAGTCCATTAAAAGGGACAGTCTTTGGGCTAGAATTTGAGTGTACCAAAGAATTTGAGACATTCTTGCATGTCATATTAGAGATGAAGGCTACCTAAAACATTATACTTGCAAATAATCCGGTCCCATTTCAATTGGTGCATGCAAAGAACTTGCATAGCCTTGTCTCTCTATTTGGGGTGTAACATTTACTACCGGAGGTTGTCTCATAACTAGCACCTCTACCCTAGAGGTCTTAAATTTGAGCACAAGGGATGGTTCTCAATTACCCTTTGAATCTACCCCTCAATCCCTTTGGGATTAGAGGTGCACTAGATATAGTTGGTCAAGTGCGAGAGAGAGAGAGAGAGAGAGAGAGAGAGAGAGAGAGAGAGAGAGAGAGAGAGGAGTAGGTTGAAGAGAGATATGGGGGAGAGGGTGACTGAATAGACAAAAATGTGAAGGAAATATTTTTAAGTCCACATAGATAGGTCGTTAGTCATTGTAGTGTACAATTGACTATACACGTGTGTGTGTGTGTGTGTGTGCGCGTGCGTGCGTGTGCTTCTTACAAACACAAATGCCAAACAAGATGAGATCTATGATAAGTTTCTACTACCAATTTGGTTTTACACATTTGTATTAGTAGAATATGTGCACGTTCTATACTACATGTGAGCATTAGTTGTACATATTTCACACATTATCTTTGCCTAAAGAAATGGAGTCTTTGAGTTGAGTTCCCATCTTCCGCTTTGCTTCATCAAAAGTAAATTTTCTATTTAACTAGGTAAGTACACAAAACCTTACATTGTAAGTTGTCCTCATCTTCTAGGATGCTTTTTTGGTTATCCCATCTACCTCCTGAATTTATGAGGATCTTCTTGAGTCGACTTTGTAGGAGGAGAGCCCTAAACGGCTTCAAAAACCTTACAAGGAGTTGGAAGCTTAAGCTTATGTGCCATTTCATTTATCTTTGCCTAAATTTGGAATGGCCCAAAATATTGACGAGCTACCTTTGACATAAGCAGACGTTTGAGAAACTTGAGCAAAATCCCAATCATTCTCCTTAAAAGACTAAGCATAGTAATGCTTATCATCAGCTAGCCTTTACTTGCATTGAGAGTAACCTATGGAAGCTTTGACTTTTGAAACACAATCTATGGGTAATGCACATTTTGTTGAATAGCAAAGTTCTTATTATGTGTTTTCAATATGGGGAGGAACATTAGACCTTCATTTGATAGTATCAAATGGAGAGGAACACTTGACAATATCAAATGGAGTCTTTTCAATAGAACATTACAACCTTCAATTGACAATATCAAACAAAGTCGTTATAAGAGAAATAGACACCACGTTATACGCAGATTATTGTAGCCATAAATAGTTTTTTGAACTAACTTTTTGGAACAGCCTCAATGGCATAATTTTTAGAAGATCTAAGACATTGGAGTTGACAGTTTGATGTGTAAATCCATTTTTGGGTGACAAGTAGAAGAGGAATTCAACCTAGTGTGTAGATTTTGTAAGTAGTCAACAGTCTTTACAAGAGACAATTTAGTTTGCAAGGCATGAAATTTATGTATGTGAGAAATAAAGAGATTAGTTGTTTGACAAGGTTAGTCTTCTGGGTAGGAATTCAACATGCTCATTTACAAAACTATCTATAAGTGTTCGAAAATGAATGTTTCCATGAAGAAACGATTTGGGAAGACTTTATAACCAAACATGTGGGCTGTAATGAACAAGGCATCCACATTTAAAGAAGTTTAAAAAAATCCACACACAAAAATCTCTTTTTTGTTTTCCTCATTCATATAAATTGTTTTTGTATACATAGAATGTTTGAATGCATACAACAAGTTACGACTTCTCAAGCACCAAGTAGATTGAAAGTCATTGGAGACATATTCTCTACCATTATGAGTCCTTAGGCACGTAAAATGCTTGTTTGAGTGATTATGATTATACCAAAACTCCTTTTCCATAAAATGTATATTGTAATGGAAATGGCCCATGAACTTTGAGAATAGCGGAATTAAGAGAATTAAAGAGAGCATTTTTGTGACGCTACTTTGAGAACATAGAGGGTGAACTTCATTAGCGGTAGAAACATAACCATTATACTTAATTCACTTGGCATGAACAATACTTTTGCGAGAGAGAGAGAGAGAGAGAGAGAGAGAGAGAGAGAGAGAGAGAGAGAGAGAGAGAGAGAGAGAATTAGAGAACTTGACAACAATTGAGGACCGGATTTGTGTGGAGCCGGTGCCCCCTCCAATAGGCTTTTGTATTATAGATTCTCCCATAAAGAGGGACTTGGTATAATACAATCTTTGTGGTCCTTGTGACCTTGGTGATGCTATGAAGATGGAAAGCTTCATGCATCACGAGCATAACATAAACTTTGTAAAAGCATTAACCATCCCCGGCCTCAGTCTCCAAGCCTCAAACACCTTCAAAGGTGGAGAGAGTTAGCGGGGAATGAGGGTAGGGAAGAGGAAGTTGGTTGAATTTGCATTCCATAGCCAAGAGTGTCGGTGTAGGCTCTCAACTTCTCAACCAGCTTGGAGAAGGAGATGGAGTTCTTCCACTTTCACCAAGTGAGAATGTGTGAAAAATGAGTGTGTGCAAGAGTGTATACCCCCAAGCACACCCCTTGCTTGCTTTGGTCGACCCCTCCTTGTAGCTCAAGCTTGAAGCTCATTGGACCCCTCTAAGCCTAGCCAATCACATGCACAATTCATTTCAAGCAACATGGGTAGCTTTTGGACAGCTTTCCCCCTTCTTTGTAGGGTCTCTTTTTGACTCAAGCACCTTACCTCCCATGCATGGGAAGCTTTCAAGCACCTTAGTCATTAAGCATGACAAGCACCTCAAGCACCTTAATCAGCAAGCACGACAAGCACCTCAAGCACCTTACTCATCAAGCATGACAAGCACCTTAGTCAGCAAGCACGACAAGCACCTCAAGAACCTTACTCATCAAGCATGACAAGCACCTTAGTCACAGCAAGCACGACAAGCATCTCAAGCTTGGGTCGGGTTCCCATCTCAAGCACAGCCCTAGCTTGCCTAAGGTCTAAGGACTTTTAACACTAACCTTTGGAGGTCTTTAATGAAGCTAACCCTAAGGTCTTTAAGCTCCATCAGATGCACGTCACTCTTTGATAGACTGTCTCCTTTTGGACCCTTGTTGAGATGTAACCATCTCTCCTCTTGGTCCCCTGTTGAGATAGTCTAGAAGCACTTATTGCACATTGCTCTTGGGTAGACCGTCTCCTTTTGACCCCTATTGAGATGCAACCATCTCTCCTTTTGGTCCCCTCTTGAGATAGGTCTAGAAGCACTTATTAAACATTGCTCTTTGACCATCTCCTTTTGGACCCCTATTGAGATGCAACCATCTCTCCTTTTGGTCCCTTGTTGAGATAGGTTTAGAAGCACATGTCTCTATTCTGACTCTTGGTCATGTTTATTCTCCCACATTAAATGATCAATTTGATATGAAAAAATCATTTGGGTTAGCTAGATATTAGATTTTATGACATTACTTCTCTCTTGAAATCATAGTCTTCCTCCATTATGAGGTAGAGAAGATAGATCCTAGTCGTTAGTCCATGTTTTTTAGCGGGTAGAGGATACCTTTTTACCCTATAACGTCATCCGAAGATGGATGACTTATCCATTTGGTGCTCGAGACACTTAGCTGCCGCAAGCACGTGTGCTTTTTAGTCCATATCATACTTCCAAAGTAGAGTGATAAGTTCTACTTGGTGTTTGGGAGACGTCGTCACCACAAACATGATCCTAAGCATGCATACTATTTAAATTTGTGCACAATAAAAAGAGAACTAGTTTTATAAGACAAAAATATTGTTCCTTTTAAATGCATTTTTATATGCTTACTTTAAGGAATTATTGTAAGCATTGACAAGGTTCATATTATCCTTAAGCTTCTTTGCATCCATTTAGCATCTTTAAAAGGATAATTCTTTAACTTAATAAGATATACCGTTTCTTAATACCTTGTTTTCATGTCATAGGATGACTCAGATTGAAATACTTCTTCTTCATCTTTAATTTTTGGAGGGTCTGTAACTATTGCTTCTTTTGGTGGCGCTCCTTTGTATGGCTTACATAGGCTTTCATGGAAATTATTGTGCATGAGTCAATGGTTGGGCAACTTTAATTGATAAGCCATCTCATTGATTGGCCTAAGAATTTAAAAAGGACCATAATATCTTTTGCTAGTTTAGCATAATACTCTTGGTGGCTTGTAGGATTCTTGCCCGTAGTATGCCTTAGACGAGCCTTGAGAAACTTTAGCAAGACCCAATCATTTTCCTTGAAAGTTAAGGCTTTTCTGTGCTTATTAGCAACAACCTTTTTTGCCTTTGCTTTGAGATGGATATAACCTCTTTAATCTTTAGAAAAGATTCTTGTGAGTCTTGGTTATATTCATCAGTAGCGAAGATCTTCCCATGTACTTTAAGTAGTAAGGGACTTTTGGATCTTCCCTCTTTAACCTCAAAAGGTGCTTTCCCAAATAGAAGTATGTACAATGTCATTATACACATACTCTATAAGAGGTAGGTACTTCTCTCATTGAGAACGTTGATCTACTTCCATGACATAGGCTTTTCGTAGATTCAAGAACCGTTAGATTAGTTATTTCACTTTGGTAATCCATTTGTGGATGATAAGCCAAAAGAGAAAGTTAATCTACTTTATAAATTCTCAAAGAGACCCTTCTAGAAATTACTGGTCATTCTAGGATCTTTGTCCAACACTATGGATGTTGGCAAGCCATGATACTTGAAAATTTGAGATCTAAATAGGGTTGCCGTTTGATGTGCCTTAATAATCTTTTTGACAGGCATAGAGTGTGTTTTCTTGCTAAGCCTGTCGACTGTAAGAATCCAAGTTGCTTCTCAGGGCCGCTTTTCAAATTTTGCTCCACCTCTCTCTTGGTATGCACTTGGTGGCAAGGCTTCAAGGACCCTAAGAGGAGGAAGGACCTGATGCATGAAAATCACACAAAAAATCTATGTATTTATTTTGTACATAGCTATGGTTTTGACACATTTGGATCTCAAAAATAAGGAGAGGCAGGAGCAAACCCTACGTAAAGGAAAAAAATAAAAATAAATAAAAAATCAATGGGTGCTGATTCTACCTGACGGTCACTATAGGTGAAGAGTAAAAGTCAATAGTGAAAGGGAGGAGAATCTTATGTATTATTGAGTTGAAGTCAACAAAATATTATCAAATTCAAGCATAATTCATTTGTGGACACAAGGCTTGCACATGGAGTCAAGAGGGTACCACCTGGAAGACTTTGGGAAGGGAAAAGACGGGCACATATTTTTGTGGGATTTTTCTCTATTATTTTCATTCTGAATTGAAAAAAGTTTTCAACAACAAATTTCTAGGCGTTGAGCTGACCTTTTGGTTCCTAATTTTTTTATATTTTTTGAAGCTACGATTTTGGAGATATGACTGAAATGGTGGAGCCTATCTGTCCACATGGGAAGAAGTCATGATTATCCAGCTCCACACACACAATTTCTTATAGGTTTCTCTCCATTATTGCTGAATTTTCTCTTATTTTATCAAGATTCTTGCAAATAATATAAGGAAGCTCTTGGACTCAAGCTATGGAAGGTGGCATGGAGACAAAGCTCGCCATGATGAAGGCGATTAGGAGGAAATTGGTCAATAAGTAGGGCACACGAAGCTCTCTCATTGGGGGAATGCCTCCAATTGAGGTTACTTTGTAATAACTCTTTTTGTTCATAATCTCTTCCCTAATCACTCTCTTGGCCTATAAAAGGAGGCCTCCTCTTTTGTAAACATAGATACTACACACACACACACACACACACACAATCCCATACCCACACACCTACACATACACACCCTTGTGCTATATGCTAGTAGAATGAACCCTAATCACATAATCACAACACCATCACCATCACCATCACCATGCACAAAATGAGCAACATATCTCCACACACTTGTAATGAAGGATTGAAGGCACGATTTCAAGAAGAAGAATGACGGGGCTACACTTATGATATTCCTCCCTGTCAACTCCCATCCCTCCATTATGCATCCTACGGTCTTGTCCCCTTCTCATCTTCTTGCCCTATGTTACCTATTGTATTCATCTTTTGCAAGCAATCAACACACTCTATCTTGGTGCTATACCTTGTGTCGTTTGGGATATACTTTATTGTGAATATGGTTTATGATTGTTTCTTTCCATTTTATGCTTATGTTGAGGTGTGCGGATTTTCCACCATACACTCTCTCTCTCTCTCTCTCTCTCTCTCTCTCTCTCTCTCTCTCTCTCCTTCTCATATTCCTATCATCTTGCTACTTGTATCTTAATGTATGCGGATTTGCCACCTCTGGTATGAGAAGTGAGCATACTTGCATGTTTTCCTTACCTCACTATCTTCCTTACTACATGCACGAGTAGCAAGCCCATTCTCACTCACTCACCATTCCTCTCATCTTGTTTTCTGACCACCCCATCCCACACTTGGGCGTGGATCTTGAAATTGTTTTCCATGGCATGTTTGATTGTGTATATGTACGCATCCTAGCCACATATCTTGCTAGGTGGTGCCCCTATTGTGTACCCCCATGATGAGGCCATCGTCCATAATCTTGGTGTAGAGGCCACCCAATCTGTTTTGCACTTCCGCCTCTCATTTGATGCCCCCACTGAGGAGGGCTTTGCAAAGACCTTCAGTCAACAAAGGGTAGCGATGCATGCCATCAATCATGGATGAGTGGCTACAAGATTTTTCAAATTGGAGGACTCAAGAAGAGGAGATTGTAGAAGCACTCAAGGCCTTCATCGAAGTGCTACTGCCAGGCTGTAGCGTCATCAATATCCAAGAGGTAGTCTCCCCATCTCGCATTGCTCATTTTAATCGCAAATCAAGAGCATCAAGAGGGAGGCCTACAAAATGTAATCATTGTTGTCAACCAAAGCATTCTGTTAATGAGTACCGGCAGAGGAGGTGAAGAAAGAATGATGAGTTTTGCTTTTGAGAACCGCATCAGCACTCTCATATCAGTCAGATTTGTGTAGCACCAAGTGTTTTCTCTCCAACAGTTAGAGAAGATTCATAAAACTACATCAACTACAAAGTCCAAGCCACAAAGCCTAAAGCATTTGGTAGAGCTTAGTCTGCTCAGATTTTTGATTCGGGCTCATTTCGGCCTCCGTTTCCACTACAGGCAGGTCTGCACAGGCAATTTCGTCATTTTGTGCAGAATTTCTTTCAGTGCCGTTTTTTGCATACCAGGTGTCTTACAGTCTTCTACGGTTTGTGCTATATAGCACGTGTTGTTCTCGCTCCATTTATCCTATTTTCGGGTAGTTTTCACATCATGTGCAATATTTACCATGGCTGACAACAACACAGACGTCTTCAAGATGTTTGCTGCTGAGAATAGGTTAGATGGGGACGATTACCCTATGTGGGCTTATATGATGCAACACGTTCTTGTGTCAAAGGGCGTCTGGAATATTGTGCAGGGCATTGATATACGTCTTGGTTTTGAGGATGTAGACGATGTTGAGGATGTTGCAGGTCTTGCTGCAAGGATTGTTGCTATTAGAGTTGTTTTGTCTACGACAGAACAAGCTTGTTGGGATGTAAAGGATGTGTAGGCTCGTGCATTGATTGTGTTGTCTATGAAGCGCACCATTGTTCCTCGCATCCGTTCAACAAAATCAGCAAAATAGGCTTGGGATATTATAGCAGGTCTTTATGCAAGCCGCAATGAGGCTAAAATTGCTTTGCTGCGTAAAGAGCTGGAGTCGAAGATTATGCATGAGGAAGATGATATGGACACTTTTTTTGCTGGTGTCAAGGATATCAATGAGCAACTTATTTCTGCAGGTGAAGTAATTTCAGACAGCTCCCTTGTGCAAACCATTCTTGATGCCTTACCAGATTCTTAGTAGACTTTTGCTAGTACTTGGAGACTTATGACCCAAGAAAATCTAGAAGTTGTCAAGTTTGATGCATTATGCACATTGCTGTTGCAAGAGTCACTTTCCAGAAAAACAGGACTAGACAGCGTGCAATTGAACATGCTTTTATTGCTTCTCAAAGAAAGGGTGGTAACAACAATGCAGCCACTTCTTATGGTTCTGCTGCGAGTAGCAAAATTTTTGTTCCTAATGCTTCTGCTGGCAGTAATTCCTCTGGAAATTATGGTGATAAGGGAAAAAAGAAGATGCATTGCTATTATTGTAAAGCTAATGATCACTTGATCAAGCAGTGTCCTAAGTTGAAGGCCAAAGAGGCTAAGAAGAAAGAGGGTGGTTCCACTGTAAATGCTGGTTCCACTACAAATGCAGCCATTGTTGAGTCTTCTGTGAAAGGAGACTGTGTTTCTGATGTTGATGCAGAATGGGCTTTTAGTGCAGAGTGCACTTACAATCCTATTGTCCATGATGCATGCTTGTCAGTTGCTGTAGATTCACATGTGTGGTATTTTGATAGTGGTGCTACAAAGCACATTACCTCACATCGTGAATTTTTCACCTCTCTCGAGTCTGTCCCTCATTGAAATTCAGTCACTTGTGCAAACAATGCCTCTTATCCGGTTCAGGGAGTTGGAAAGATTGTGCTTATTGCTGCTAATGGCAGTTCTTTCACACTTGTTGATGCACTTTATGTATGTGGGATCAAGAAGAATCTCTTGTTTGTATCGACACTTGCTAGACTCGGACTTGTAGTCAAATTTGTGGATAACAGATGTACAATTCACTATCTCAGTTTTGGTGATGAAATTGTTGCATCTGGCCTTTTGTCCATGGGCTGTATAAGATCACTTTGTATGACAAGTGTGGACAAAATTTTACAAATGATGTTGCAAATTCAAGGGCTATTTCATATGCAAAACTTTGGCATGCACATTTTGGTCATCTGAATTTTGCGAGTTTGCTGCGTTTGCAAAAATCTGATATGGTTGCTTCTTTGCTGCCTCTTGAAGCACCTATCAACATGTTTGTGAAGGATGTATTTTGGGTAACATACAGCATTCTAAGTTTCCAAAGGATGGTTCAATTAGAGCCACATGCAGGTTGAAGCTTGTGCATAGTGATGTTTGTGGGCCCATGCAAACTCGGTCCTTGGGCAATTACCTATACTTCGTGACTTTCATTGATGATTACTCCAGGCATGCATGGGTATTTCCACTTAAAGCGAAGTCCAAAGTTTTTATGTGCTTCGAACAATTTCTGGCTATGGCTGAAAATGTAACAAAATGTACTATGGGCACCCTCCGTTCCGATGGAGGGGGGAAATATATGTCTCATGAATTTAATGCATTTCTGGCTAGTCATGATATAAACACCAATGTACAGTGCCTTATACACCTCAACAAAATGGTGTTGCTGAGAGGAAAAACAGGTCACTTACGAAAATGGCACGATGTATGGTCAAAAGTCAAGCTTTGCCGCATTCTTTTTGGCTTGAGGCCATCATGTGTGGCACTTATGTACTAAACAGGTGTCCTACAAAAGCTTTGCGGTCCATTACTTCATATGAAGAATGGCATGATAGAAAGCCTTCTATTGAGCACATGCGTGTTTTTGGCTGTTTGGCATATGCTTTGGTGCCACAAACATAGCGGAGAAAATTGGATGATAAGGCTATCAAATGTATTTTTGTTGGCTATAGTGCTGAAAGCAAAGGTTACAGGTTATATCATTCGCAAAAGAAACGTATTCTGGTTTCAAGGGATGTAGTGTTTGTGTAAGATTCTGTTTAGCCCTTGTTGTCATGTACTAGAGACAGTAATGTAAGCTCAGAGGACATTTATGACACTTTGTTGCCTCTTTTCAGTGGTGGAAATACGAATGTAAGTTCCAATGAGGCAAATGTACATCCTATGGGGGTTTCTAAAAATGTTACAGATCGGCCTATTACTGATGCAGATGTAGTTGATGAGGAAAGGGCTGAAAATGAGCAGACTAGAGGTATGCCAAAATGGCTGGTGCACACTTTGCGTGACAGTAAATTGGATGCACCTTTGTCTAGTCGTACTCGTTCAGGCTCTCGGCATGCATCTTATGCATCAGATTGTTATGCTTTGGCTGTGTCTAGCTTACATGATGTTGAGGAGCCTCTGTCTTTTGATGAAGCAGAGAATTCAGAAAATTGGATGGCTGCCATGCAATCAGAATATGATGCACTTATAGAAAATGACACATGGACTTTATGTAATTTGCCTCTTGGCAAAAAGGCCATTGGTACGAAGTGGGTTTACAAGTTGAAACGCAAGCTGGTTGGTGAGATCGATCGCCATAATGCTCGACTTGTTGCAAAGGGTTATGGACAACTAAAAGGCATAAATTATGAAGAGACCTTTGCTCCCACTTGTCGTATGACTACTGTGCGTTTTCTATGTGCATTGGCAGCTCATTGTGGTTGGGATGTACATCAATCAGACATTGTTACTGCTTCCTTGAATGGTGACATATTTGAGGAAGTTAATGTAACGCATCCTCGCGGTTTTATCATAAAAGGACAAGAGGACAAAGTGTGCAAATGTAACAAGGCTTTGTATGGTTTGAAGAAATCTCCTCTTGTTTGGTATGAGAAAGCTGACACTCATTTGGTCAAACAAGGCTTTCATAACACTCAAACCAAAAGCACATTGTATGTAAAGCGTGAGGGTGATGTACTTCTCATTGTGGTTCTTTATGTTGATGATTTGCTGATCACTGGACCAAATGAGAGAATATTACTGAATTTAAGGCTGATTTGAATGCTACTTTCAAGATGAAAGATTTGGGGTTGTTGCATCATTATTTGGGCATACAGTTTAAGCAGTGTGATGGTGGGTATTGCCTTGTGTCAAAAAAGTTACATAGAGACATTGCTATGTAAGATTGGACTTGAGGATTGCAAACCTATTGCCACTCCCATGGCAACAGGTTTGAAGTTGAGTCTACATGATGTTGGCGATCCTGTTGATGTCACTCTTTACCAAACTGCTGTTGGCTGCCTCATTTATGTATGCAACACGAGGCCAGATATTTAGTTTGCAGTCTCACAAGTCAGCAGATTTATGCATAGCCCAGGGTCTAAGCATTGGCAAGCTGTGAAGAGGATTTTTCGCTACCTTAGTGGCACTTTGCATCTTGGCTTGTTTTATCCCAAGGGGGGATCATTGCCACCAGATTTACATGCTTTTTCGGACTCAGATTGGGCTGATTGTTTTGACACTCGAGTGTCCACAAGTGGTTTTTGTTTCATGCGGCAGTGCATGTATATCATGGTTGAGCAGGAAGCAACCTACTGTGGCCACTTCGAGTTGTGAGGCTGAGTACAGGGCAGTCTTCACAGCTACGATTGAGTGTGTATGGCTCAGACGCCTTATGGCTGATTTGGGTGCTGGATAGGACACTGCCAACACTATCTACACTAACAGTCAGAGTGCATTGGGAGTTGCGAGGAACCCAGTTTTTCATGCTCGCACAAAGCACATTGAGGTGCATTACCACTATGTCAGGGAGAGGCTCTCAGTAGGAGAGATCAGCTTGGCTTATGTGCCAACACAGGACAACCTTGCAGATCTTTTCACAAAGGCATTGTCTCGTGAGAAGCTTGAAGCTTTCCGCAAAGCTTTGGGCTTACTCCCCTTTGTGGACTTATCATGACCTCATGGCATGGCACTTCCCTTTACTCATGTGCCAGCTCTCGTTCACCGCATCACTCCAGGGGGGATTTGTTACCATATACATGTGGTAGTGATGTGTGTGAACACACTAGGACCGCCGAGGCATTTTTTCCCTATTTAGGAGGTTTTTTACCTCGTGCATTGTATATACGTCCATCACTCTAGGGCTATCTATCTTTCCATTGCACACTAAGTAACACACTCTCTAATGTGTGCCTTGAGCTTCCTTCGTCTTCTCCAAGCTGTGTGCGTTTCATTACAACCCTAATTCCAACCGATGTTTGAACCTTTGTGAATCACTAAGTCATTCCAAAAATAAAAAAAGTTTTAAAAAATTGTGATTGTCTGCTCATTGATTTACTACCATGGCAAGCGTCTCTTCTCCCACATTCAGCGGCAAGAAGGGAGAAGATATCACCTGTGTTTTTTTGGATAACTTTGACATCGCTTGTGTGGTTTCCAACAAGGATTACGACGCCTCACAACTATGAATCTTTCCTTTATTAATGAAAGGAGAGGCCAAGTCTTGGTACAATGCTTTACCCCAAGCTACCAAGGATGCATGGGATTCACTACATGTTACCTTTGTGAAGAGGTTTGGTGGAGGCACAACCTCAAAAAAGTTATGGCAGTCGCTGAGAGAGTTAAAGCAAGGAGGTATGCTATAATATGCCACTTACGAATCCAAGTTTGTGGATTTGTGGGAGCGATGTGTTGCCTCACTAGAGGAAGGTGAAGGAGCACCTAATTTCTGTGGTCGCCGCTTAAAGAGAAGTGAAGGGGAGATTCCCTATAACGTATGAGTTGGCAGTGGAAGTAGCCCGCTTTAAAGACAAGAAACTGTGCATGCAAGCGAGAGTCAACGAGTTAGAGGAATCAAGCTCGGTCCGACTAACCCTAATAACTACAACAACTCATAGAAACCCAACCACAAGAGGCATTAGAAGAGCAGTAAGACCTATTGAGTCACATCACTACTCAGATTGAGAATCTATCTATGCCTTTGGTACAGCAAGGGCATGCATACAACCGCAATCAAGATCAAGTAGAGGACAATGAAGGCAGAACCAAGAATACCACTGCTACAATTGTGGGGAAGATGGCAATGGCATGTATTATTGCCCACAACCAAGGAGGCAAAATTTCAATGGAGGAGCCAAACAAAACTAGAGTTCACCATCGAGAGAAGACCACCACCACTGAGGGCACCACAACAAGCGCCACCTGTGAAAATCCTACAACCACCCGTTTAACCACATCCACCACCACTAGCATAACCTCTCATTCCACCCTTACCCCACCACCAATCGGCAACCAAATGGTAAGTGTCATTAGTCTTGAAGGTAAGGGAAAGGAGAAAGTGAAGGAGGATATCAAGGGAGTGGCAAAAGGTAAGACCAAGGTTAAAGGAGTAGATGCCATGGGGGTAAAGCACGCTAGGCATGGTGAATCTTCCCAATAGGAATAAGACATGAAAACTAAAGGGTAATCTAACGAAAAGCTATCCAAGTCACGACGTAAAATTGACATTGTAGATTTCTCTTTAGGTGAATGTTCTAAACCATATGATTGGTTCAAGATGTTTCTATGCAGGGCAGATGCCGCGGGAAGCGTGTGCGAGTGCAGAGAGAGGGTGGAGCGCACATCAACATAATCCTGTTTTGCAGCTCCTTATTATTTTTGTGTATTAAAGAATAAGTGTATAATGGTTAAGTTAGTAGATGGGTTAGTAGTAAGTGGGATGTCCGGCGAGTTGGCTTGAATCCCAACAAACTCCCACTTGAAGGCCAACGCAACCCAAGTGACCTGGTATGTACAACTGTGAAGCAATCTAGTGGATTCAACCTTTACCCATCAACTCACTGCAATGTATAAAAAGCTCCAAAGCTAAGCCTTTCGTCAAAGTATCTGTTGGGTTGTCGTCAGTGTGTACCTTGACCAAATCAATGAGCTTTTCGGACAAGAAATCTCTTGCGAGATGATACCTGACTTCAATGTGTTTCGTGAAACACGGGATTCCTTGCCAATGCAACAGCACTCTGATTATCACAATATATCACTGGAGTCTCATCAATGCCAAGATTTCTGACCAAACGAGATAACCATACAACCTCTTTACTTGCATTCGACAATGCAACGTACTCTGCTTCCGTAGTGGCAGACGATTTACAATCTTGAAGACATGACCTCCAAGATACTGCTGCTCCAACAAATATGAAGACATAGCCAGATGTCGATCTCATATTTCCGACACAACCCGCATGGTATGCATGCGCATAACCCATGATTGATGCATCACTGTCCCCGAAGCATAAACACCTATGAACCGTACCTTTGAAGTACCTAAGAATGTGCTTCACTGCTTCCCAATGCTTGCTGCCAGGAATTGCCATATATCGGCTCACCGCTCCCACTGCAAAAGCAATGTCTGGCTTGTGGCTACCATAGCATACATGAGACTGCCCACACTACCAAAGAATATGGTACCTTAGCCATTTCAGCTCGCTCAGCATCAGATTTGGGTGCATCTTCCTTGCCGAGTTTCAAGAATGCCTGCATTGGGGTACTCAATGCTTCCCCCCCCCTGCATATTGAAACGCTGCAAAACTTTCTCAATGTATGCTTCCTGAAATAACTCAAGAATACGATGTTTGCGATCTCTTTTGATTTGCATGTCAACATACAGAACTAGAATGATCATGGACCCAACATCTAGCTTTCTTGTGTACAAGCAGTGATCCTCTTCGCTCCTTTTATACCCTTGAGACCTCATACATGCATCAAATTTATGATACCACTGCCTTGAACCCTGGTTTAAGCCATAAAGTGCCTTTTTGATCTTACATACTAGCTCCTCACGAGATGCGTTCTCCTGAACAAACCCTTTAGGTTGCTGCATGTAAACATCCTCATCAAGATCCCCGTGAAGAAATGCTGTCTTCACATCCATTTGGACAAGTTCCATGTCCTAAATCACTACAAGACCTAGTACGGTTCTTGTCATCTTGACCACAGGCGAGAAGATTTTATCATAATCGACTCCCTTTTGCTGTTTGAACCATTTGGCTACAAGTCTAGCCTTGTACTTTGGATTTGGATTACCTAAGGTAAATTTCTACCCATTTGAAAGGTAAAGCTTTCACATCATTTGGCAGTTCTACCAAGTCCCAAGTGTCATTAGCCAGAATCGAGTTATACTCAGATTCCTTAGCTTTCTCCCACTTCACCACATCATCCGTCATCATGGCTTCTTGGTAGCAGCTTGGCTCACCGCAATCGGTCAACATGATGTAATCAAGACCTAGCTTGAAACGCTCAGGTGGACGAGAGACTCTAGTAGACCGTCTCACTCCTTGACCATTGCTATTCTCTCCCTCTAGAGCATTCGTAGTGGAAGGTACATCACTAGCACGCTGAGTTGATTTCACTATCTCTGAGGCAACATCCTCAAACGTGACTCTTTAATTCTCGATTTCCTTGATAGGTTGTTTATGCATCTTCGACCCATTGAAGATCACATCTGAAGTATGGATGACTCGACGAGATTTCGGGTGCCAGAGACGATATCCCATCTCTCCATCTACACCATATCCAATGAAAATACATTTGTGTGACTTTGGCTCTAACTTCTGTCGAAGTTGTTTAGGCACGTGAGCATAAGCTTCACAACCAAAAACACGTAGATGGTCATAGTGGGGCTTATGTTTAGACCATAACTCTTATGGAATCTCATAATTCAATGGCGTACTAGGCGAACGATTTATAATGTGCACTGCGGTCAAGACGGCGTCTGCCCAAAAGCTTTGTGTGAGATTTGCCCTAGAAAGCATGGTTGTGACTCTTTCCTGAATCGTACGATTCATACGCTCAGCAACTCCATTATGAGCTGGTGTGTATGGTATAATAAACTGCCTTTTAATCCCCCTTCTAGCATAGAAATTGTCAAACTCCTTGGAGACATACTCTCCACCGTTGTCAGTCCGTAACCTCTTGAGTTTCTTGCCAGACTGATTCTTAACGAGTGCTAAGAATTTTTGGAACACAGCAAGAACTTGATCCTTATGTTTCAAAAGATATGCCCACACCTTTCGAGTAGAGTCATCTATGAATGTCACAAAATAGCTTGCCCCCCCTAGAGATTTGGTTGACATAGGACCACAAACTGTTGGAATTACGGTTGCAGAGAAACGCACATAGCTTGGAGAAGACGAAGGAAGCTCAAGGCACACAATAGAGAGTGTGTTACTAGTGTGCAATGGAAAGATAGATAGCCCTAGAGTGATGGGCGTATATATAATGCACGGGGGAAAAAACCTCCTAAAGAGGGAAAAAATGCCCTGGCGGTCCTAGTGTGTTCACACACATCACTACCACATGTATATGGTAACAAATCCCCCCTGGAGTGATGCGGTGAAGGAGAGCTGGCACATGAGTAAAGGGAAGTGCCATGCCTTGAGGACATAATTAGTCCACAAAGGGGAGTAAGCCTCTCACGAGACAATGCCTTTGTGAAAAGATCTGCAAGGTTGTCCTGTGTTGGCACATAAGCCAAGCTGATCTCTCTTGCTGAGAGATTCTCCCTGACATAGTGGTAATGCACCTCAATGTGCTTTGTGCGAGCATGAAAAACTGGGTTCCTGGCAACTGCGAATGCGCTCTGACTATCAGTGTAGATAGTGTTGGCAGTGTCGTGTCCAACACCCAAATCATCCATAAGGCGTATGAGCCATACACACTCAACCGTAGCTGTGAAGACTGCCCTATACTCAGCCTCACAACTCGAAGTGGCCACAATAGGTTGCTTCTTGCTCAACCATGATATACATGAACTGGAAAGCATGAAACAAAAACCACTTGTGGACACTCGCATGTCAAAACAACCAGCCCAATCTGAGTCCCATAAACCATGTAAGTCTGGCGGCAATGATCCCCCCTTGGGATAAAAACACGCAAAGATGTAAAGTGCCACTAAGGTAGCGGAAAATCCTCTTGACAGCCTGCCACTGCTTAGACCCTGGGCTATGCATAAATCTGCTGACCTGTGAGACTACAAACTTAATATCTGGCCTCGTGTTGCATACATAAATGAGGCAGCCAACAGTAGTTTGGTAAAGAGCGACATCAGCAGGATCGCCAACATCATGTAGACTTAACTTCAAACTTGTTTCCATGGGAGTGGCAATAGGTTTGCAATCCTCAAGTCCAAACTTACATAGCAATGTCTCTATGTAACTTTTCTGAAACAAGGCAATACCACCATCACACTGCTTAAAGTGTATACCCAAGTAATGATGCAACAGCCCCAAATCTTTCATCTTGAAAGTAGCAGTCAGATCAGCCTTAAATTCAGCAATATGTCTCTCATTTGGTCCAGTGATCAACAAATCATCAACATAAAGAACCACAATGAGCAGTACATCACCCTCACGCTTTACATACAATGTGCTTTCTGTTGGACTGTTACGAAAGCCTCGTTTAACCAAATGAGTGGCAGCTTTCTCATACCAAGCACGAGGAGATTGCTTCAACCCATACAAAGCCTTCTTACATCTGCACACTTTGTCCTCTTCTCCTTTTATGACAAAACCGCGAGGCTGCGTTACATAAACTTCCTCAAATATGTCACCATTCAAGAAAGCAGTAACAATGTCTGATTGATGTACATCCCAACCAAAATGATCTGCCAATGCACATAGAAAAGGCACAGTAGTCATACGACAAGTGGGAGCAAAAGTCTCTTCATAATCAATGCCTTTTTGCTGTGCATAACCCTTTGCAACAAGTCGAGCCTTATGGCGATTAATCTCACCATTCGTCTTGCGTTTCAACTTGTAAACCCACTTCGTACCAATGGCGTTTTTGCCAGGAGGCAAATCACATAAAGTCCATGTGTCATTTTCTATGAGTGCATCATATTCTGATTGCATGGCAGCCATCCAATTTTCTGAATTCTGTGCTTCATCAAAAGACAGAGGCTCCTCAACATCATGTAAGGTAGACACAGCCAAAGCATAACAATCTGATGCATAGGATGCATGGAGAGAGCCTAAACGTGTACGACTAGACAAAAGTGCATCCAGTTTACTATCACACAAAGTGTGCACCTGCCATTTTGGCATACCTCTAGCCTGCTCAGTTTCAGCCCTTTCCTCATCAGGTACATCATGTACATCTGCATCAGTAATAGGCTGATCTAAAACATTTTCAGAAACCCCCATAGGTTGTACATTTGCCTCATTGGAACTTACATTCGTATTTCCACCACTGAAAAGAGGCAACAAAGTTTCATAAATGTCCTGTGAGCTTACATTACTGTCTCTAGTACATGACAACAAGGGCTGAACAGAATCTTCCACAAACACTACATCCCGAGAAACCAGAATACGTTTTGTTTGCGGATGATACAACCTGTAACCTTTGCTTTTAGCACTATAACCAACAAAAATACATTTGACAGCCTTATCATCCAATTTTCTGCGTTGCACTTGTGGCACCAAAGCATATGCCAAACAGCCAAAAACACGCATGTGCTCAATAGAAGGCTTTCTATCATGCCATGCTTCATATGGAGTAATAGACTGCAAACCTTTCGTAGGACACCTGTTAAGTACATAAGTGGCACACATGATGGCCTCAAGCCAAAAAGAATGCGGCAAAGCTTGACTTTTGACCATACATCGTGCCATTTCCGTCAGTGACCTGTTTTTCCTCTCAGCAACATCATTTTTCTGAGGTGTATAAGGCACTGTACATTGGTGTTTTATCCCACGACTAGCCAGAAATGCATTAAATTTATGAGACATATACTCCCCCCCTTAATCGGAACGGAGGGTGCCCATAGTACATTTCGAGACATTTTCAGCCATAGCCAGAAATTGTTTGAAGCACATAAAAACTTCGGACTTCGCTTTAAGAGGAAATACCCATGCATGCCTGGAGTAATCATCAATGAAAGTCACGAAGTACAGGTAATTGCCCAAGGACGGAGTTAGGCATGGGCCTACAAACATCACTATGCACAAGTTGCAACCTGCATGTGGCCCTAATTGAACCATCCTTTGGAAACTTAGAATGCTGCATCTTACCCAAAATACAACCTTCACAAACATGTTTGACAGGTGCTTCAAGAGGTGGCAAAGGAGCAACCATATTAGATTTCTGCAAACGCAGCAAACTGGCAAAATTCAGATGACCAAAACATGCATGCCAAAGTTTTGCATCTGAAATAGCCCCTTAATCTGCAACAGCATTTGCAAAATTTTATCCACACTTGTCATACAAAGTGAGCTTATACAGCCCACGACACAAAAGGCCAGATGCAACAATTGCATCACCAAAACTGAGATCATGAACTGTATATCTGTCATCCACAAATTTGACTACAAGTCCAAGTCTAGCAAGTGCAAATATAGACAAGAGATTCTTCTTGATCCCAGGTACATAAAGTGCATCAACAAGTGTGAAAGAACTTCCATTAGCAACAGTAAGCACAATCTTTCCAACTCCTTGAACTGCACAAGAGGCATTCATGGCACAAGTGACTGAATTCCCATGAGGGATAGACTTGAGAGAGGTAAACAATTCACGATGTGAGGTAATGTGCTTTGTAGCACCACTGTCGAAATACCACACATGTGAATCTGCAGCAACTGACAAGCATGCATCATGGAGAGCAGGATTGTAAGTGCACTCTGCGCTAAAAGCCCATTCTACATCAACATCAGCATTAAAGTCTCCTTTCACAGAAGACTAAACAATGGCTGCATTTGTAGTGGAACCAGCATTCGCAGTGGAACCACCCTCTTTCTTCTTAGCCTCTTTGGCCTTCAACTTAGGACACGACTTGATCAAGTGATCATTGGCTTTACAATAATGGCAATGCATCTTCTTTTTGCCCTTATCACCGGAATTTCCAGACGAATTGCTGCCAGCAGAAGCATTAGGAACAGAATCTTTGCCACTCGCAGCAGAACCATAAGAAGTGGCTACATTGCTGTTACCACCCTTTCTTTGAGAAGCAATAAAAGCCTATTCAACTGCACGCTGTCTAGTCCTGTTTTTTCTGGAAAGTGACTCTTGCAACAGCAATGTGCATAATGCATCAAACTTGACAACTTCTGGATTTCCTTGGGTCATAAGTCTCCAAGTACTAGCAAAAGTTTGGTAAGAATCTGGTAAGGCATCAAGAACAGTCTGCACAAGGGAACTGTCTGAAATAACTTCACCTGCAGAAATAAGTTGCTCATTGATATCCTTGACAATAGCAAGGAAAGTGTCCATATCATCTTCCTCATGCATAATCTTCGACTCTAGCTCTTTACGCAGCAAAGCAATTTTAGCCTCATTGCGGCTTGCATAAAGACCTGCTAGAATATCCCAAGCCTGTTTTGTAGATTTTGCTGAACGGATGTGAGGAACAATGGTGTGCTTCACAGACAACACAATCAATGCATGAGCCTGTGCATCCTTAACATCCCAACGAGCTTGTTCTGCCGTAGGCAAAACAACTCTAACAGCTGCAATCCTTGCAGCAAGACCTGCAACATCCTCAACATCGCCTACATCCTCAAAACTGGGACGTACATCAATGCCTTGCACAATGTTCCAGACGCCCTTTGACACAAGAACATGTTGCATCATATAAGCCCACATAGGGTAGTTGTGCCCATCTAACCTGTCCTCAGCAGCAAACATCTTGAACACATCTGTGTTGTTGTTGTCAGCCATGGTAAATGCTGCACCTGACGTGAAAACTGCCCGAAAATAGGAGAAACGGAGCCGGAACAACCTGTGCTATATAGCACAAACCATAGAAGACTATAAGGCACCTGTTATGCAGAAAATGGCACTGACATAAATTCTGCACAAAATGACAAAATAGCATGTGCAATACTGCTTGTCGACCTGCGAACGCTCGCCAAAGCTCACTGAAATCGGAGAAAGTGAGCAGGCGTGTACTGGAGTAGCTGGCGACTATGCCCGGGAGGACGCAACCTGCTCTGATACCAATTGTTGGAATTAGGGTTGCAGAGAAACGCACACAGCTTGGAGAAGACGAAGGAAGCTCACGGCACACAATAGAGAGTGTGTTACTAGTGTGCAATGGAAAGATAGATAGCCCTAGAGTGATGGGTGTATATACAAATCACGGGGGAAAAAACCTCCTAAAGAGGGAAAAAATGCCCCGGCGGTCCTAGTGTGTTCACACACATCACTACCACATGTATATGGTAACACAAACATCACTATGTACTAAATCTAGAGGTTCAACGCGCTTTTGACCCGATGGTAAGTGCACTGACCTAGTCTGTTTTCCATAGATACAATGCTCACAAACAGGAAAGTCAACATAAGACAAGACATGTAAGTAGCCAAAACGAGTCAGAGTTCTCATTCCTTTTTGGCTAATATGACCTAGTCGGCAATGACACAACTCAGTAGACGGCAGCTCAGCTATAGATATGTAATCATGACCAACATCTGACACATGCATGGAATACAAGGTACCATGATTTTGGCCTCTGAGTACAACAAGATTACCTTTGCATACTATCCATGAACCATTGCCAAATGTGGTGTTGTAGCCCAAATCATCAAGCTGGCCAACAGAAAACAAGCTCTTAGTCAACTTGCGCACATGTCTGACATTACATAAATTAAAGTGCGTGCCATTTCTTAGATGCAATTTGATGTTTCCAACACCCTCAATGTCTATTCATAAGCATCACCAAGTCTCACTTTGCCGCAAGAGTGAGAATAAGTAGAGAACCACTCTCTATGTGGTGTCACATGAAAACTCACATCTGAATCTACTATCCAATTCTATGCATACTGCGCATCTTCTGTAACAAGAGCCTCGACATGTAGATCTACTGTGAAGACCAATACGTCAGAGGTAAGTGGCATAACAACCACTAGAAGAGTCTCTCCAATAGGAGCATTTGAAGAATCTAGCACATTGATCTCCTCTAACTTTGCATTGCCCTAGTTTGAATCATCATACTTAGAAGTGTCACCGGATTGTTTATCCTTCTTGCTTTGCTGCCATTTCTTGCAATCCCTCTTCACATGCCCTTTTTTATGGCAGTGATAGCACTTGACATTATGCATAGAACCTTGAGACTTACTGCATGAGCCCCCACATTCCTTGCTTTTGGCACGACTTTGAGTGCGCCCCTTTGTCTATCACTAGAAACATACGCATCACCATCCTTCTTGCCTTCAAGAGATTTCCTATGAATCTCCTCGGTAAACAAACTCCCAAGGACGTCATTGTACACTAGACCGATACCAGGTGTTGAGTTGCTAATTGCAGTATAGAACGCATCCCAAGACGAGGGTAAACTGCATAGCAAGAAGATACATTTGATTTTCTCATCGAAGACCAAACCTTGAGTGGTCAACTGAGTGAAAATGATATTGAACTCATTGATGTGAGTAGAAATAGTGCCCTCTTCCTTCATACGAAGGTAAAACAACTTCTTCATCAAGAAAACCTTATTAGTGGCACTTTTGTTCTCATAACTGGAACACAACTTATCCCATACATCTCTAGTAGTCCTTTCTCCAAGTATAATAAAGTACATAGATTCGGCCAAATGCAAACGGAGGGTAGATTTGGCCTTAGCATCAAGTCTCTCCCACTCAACATCTGTATACTCGCCCTCTAGACGCTCCATGATAGGATCTAGCTGGCCATTTTGTATGAGAACATCTTGAATTTTCTCTTTCCAGATAGCAAAATTTGTCCCATCAAATTTTCGGATACTGTAAATATCCTTTTCACCGCTAGATGACATGGCTGCAAGCTAAAGATAATATGGCGATAAACACTGGTAATTCTGGGAAAAATTTGGCAGAGTTTCCCCAAAAAAACTCACAGAATCTCAATCCAAGACTGTCACAAGAGATCAGTAACACATCAAACGTAATGCTCTTAGAGCATAAGACAGACACATCAACCACTAACTGTGCATAAAAAGTCAAAAGTTGACCAAGACTGCCAACACGACGTCAAATGCACCTAGCCCTCTCTATACATGTCCTATGACAAGGCCACGAAAAAGGGATACTCCAGCAACCTGTATCACCGAGAGGATCTCAACATTCGAGAATCCCCCAGTTATGGAGACAAGAAACCAACCCAGTCTCAGAAAGGGCCTCCGAACCGAGTCTCAAAAATGGTCGGGACTGCTAGAAACAAGCCAAATTGGCTCCACAAAAGGGACATATGGCAGTTTTTGCAACTCAACGTACATCCACTATCAGCAATACTACAAGGTGTAGTATACACGCTCAAACAGGCGCCAAACAAAATGTGCAAGCAATAAACAAATCCCTGCGGGGAGTAAAACCGCTCTCAAAAGAGCTCAAGCACTATCAAAAGTGCATAAACAATGCATATGTGCATCAAGTACTCCCATTGAAATTTGTTCGGATGCTAAACACTGCAACCTGTAAGAATCCTGGATGTTTTGTATGTATGCAAGAACCTGTGAGGAGATGGATGCCTGAAAAACCCAAGACAATGTCGATGTCGAAAAGCGCTCCTAATCAGCCCATAAATAGTCTCAATAACACATAATAGCCATATAAAAGGCTATATACCATCCCAAAATAGTATGTGAACAACCTGCACCTGTGTCATGTACATGTACCTGTAGCTCTAGCAAAAGTGGAGTTGAAAAATACAACTCCTGAGGCGTAGCTTGGATGAAGTTTTTGACTGCACGAACAGCTTTGAAAGGGGAGTAAGCTACAGGACACCTGCTGGAAACGCTCTCGGAATGCTGAATTTACCGATGACAAAATCAAAAACCTGTTTGCAATTTTCTAAGTGCACGCGTGTAGACACAAAAACGGCAAGCACAAACCCTGCTCTGATACCAGTTGAAGGTGCCGTGGGAAGTGTGTGCGAGTGCAAGTGCAAGAGCAGAGAGAGAGAGACCTGCTTTGGGTGGAGCGCACATCAACGTAATCTTGTTGCATCTCCTTATTCTTTTTGTGTATTAAAGAATGAGTGTATAATGGTTAAGTTAGTAGATGGGTTAGTAGTAAGTGGGATGTCCGGCCAGTTGGCCTGAATCCCAACAAAAATCACCTAGCCCCACTTACTCTACCTAGCACCTAGGGTGAGGAGACAATGGACAAAGATGGTTAGCACGAGATGAACAAAGCCAAAGATAGCTGGGGGTATCTTTGGGAGGAATCTAGATGACATACTACCCGTGATGGATGCTCACATCAAAGGGTAGCACATCTCCAATATCTCCCTCGATGGTGGCACACAAATATGCATCATGAGTGAAAAAATGATGCACCGTTTGGGTTTAGAGTTGAGTAGGCTAGCACCATGCCGAGCCAAAATAGCAAATAATGGAAAAGTTCAATGTGTTGGTGTTATAAATGCAGTTAGGATAAAGATGTTCAACATCGAAGTAGAAGTGGACATTTTTGTCATGCCACACAAGGGGGAGGGCTATCCTATCATTCTAGGGAGGCCTTGGCTTATGGCTAGGAGAGCTAAGCAAGACTGGGACATCGCCATAATCCAGATGAAGGATGCCAAAGGGAAGCCAATACTTTATGACATGAAGACAGGTCGGCAATGCGACATGGATCTAGAAACCTCTGGGGATGAGTTTTATAGTAGTGACTCTTCAACCACTTTAGAGGAGGAGTCAACAATGACCGAATAAAGTGATAGTAGCATTGAGGTGATGGGGGTCATTCTCAAGGACCCTAAGAAGATGGAGCAACTTGATGCCTCATCATCAAACCAAGGGGAGGCACCAGGTATACAACCTTTAGTGGAAGCAAGTAAGCTACTTCAAATGCCCTCTACTGGGTTGTGTGGGAAGGAGCGTGAAGATTATATTTTGATGCTAAGTAATTTTACCACATTGTTCATTGATCAATATGATAAAATCATTGGCATCACAATAGTTCAACATCACATTAAGCTCAAGGAGGGAAGTAAAATTGTAGTGCAAAAGCTCAGACGACTAGGAGTAATTCTACAAGACGCCTTGCTCAAAGAGGTAAGGAAACTGCTAGAAGTAGGCTTCATCTATCCTATTGAAGACTCAGAGTGGGTTTCTCTAGTGGTAGTCACACCAAAGAAAAATGGTAAGTGGAGGGTTTGTGTTGATTACAAGCCCCTTAATGCAGCCACAAAGAGGGACCGTTTTCCTCTTCCTTTCCAAGATGAAATTCTTAATGAGGTAGCAGGACATGAGTGCTACACGGTATGTGATGGCTACTCAGGTTACTTCCAAATTAGCATTGATGAAGAAGATCAAAAGAAGACAACCTTTATTACACTGCGGGGATGTTTTTCTTACAAAGTTCTGCCTTTTGGTCTCACTAATGCTCCAACCACTTTTCAGTGCTATGTGACATTTGTTTTTCATCTATTCTTTGGAAAATCAATCTGTGTTTTTATTGATGACTTTTGTGTCTATAGCTCCCGCTCTCTTCATTTGAAGAAAGTTTAGGAAGGTCTAGGTAGGCTGCAAGCTTTGGGTGGCCAACTCAACGTGGAGAAATGCCACATTGGTCAAAGCAAGGTTACTCTTCTTGGCCATGTGATCTCTGTCAAGGGCATTGAAGCTGACCCAAGCAAGGTTCAAGCCTTGGTGGATTTTCCCTCTCCCACCACAACAAAGTAGTTGGTCTCTTTTCTTCAAAAGGTGAGGTATTTGAGTAGGTTCATTCACTTGCTCTCTCAAGTGGTTCTCCCTTTACAACAAGTTACCCATCAAGAGATCTTCGCTTGGAGAGAAGAAAATGAACATCAGTTCAATGAGGTAAAACAAATTCTAGCCTCACTTCCCACCATTGCACCTCCAAAGTGGGACAAGTCATTTTATGTAAACCCGAGTGTGGGGAATGACACACTTGGGGCAGTATTGATGCAAAAGGATCCTAAACTTCTTTCATGCGTCCTATCTACTTCTCTAGTCTCATGATGACTCCATTGGAAAAGGGATGCACGGCACTGGAGCACATGGTGCTTGCATTAATGGTTGCTACCACCAAATTTTGCTCTTATTTATTTTCTAGACCATTCATAATCTTAACATTGGAAGAAGTATTTCCTTATGTAATGCAGCACATGGACGTTTCTTCTAGGATTTCCAAATGGATCACAAGGTTACAAGAGTTTGACTACACAATCCAAGTGGAGATCTCCACAAGAGCTAGTCTAGGAGGCATTCTCACTCATTGCCACTATGAAAAGAAGCTGAAGATCAAGACAAGTGACAAAGAAGTAACACCTGTGTTGGAAGTCACTAAGATAGAGAGAGCTCACTCTCTTTTCTTTGATGGAGCCTATAAGAGGACAGTGGACAACGGGCATTGTGATCTTCAACAAACAAAGGGAAAAGGTGTTCTCCATTGGGCATCTCTTGGATTCCCACTCCAAAAATGAAGCAGAATATGTAGCCTTAACTCTTGGGTTAGAATGGTGTGTGACACAAGGTATTCAACGATTAAATGTATTTGGTAATGCCATGCTTTTAATAAAACAAATACAAGGAACTTGGGCTTGTAAAAATCATAGCTTGCTGGGCCATTTGCACCAAGTTAGGAAACTTTTAGGGAAGTTTCAAGCTGTACAATTACATCATGTCCCTTGAGAAAAAAATCAAGAAGCAGATGCTCTAGCTAGAGAGAAGCTACAAGATGTTCTGATACTAGAGAATGCGAGGCTTGTATTGACATTGCAGGAGCTCTTGTGCGTGTGTATGCATCGATACTGCATAGTGTGGGCTTGGTGATTAGCTCACAAATTGCAGTGTGATACTAGAGCAGGCGAGGCTTGTATTGACATTGCGGGAGCTCTATTTTGGAGTGTGTCTCACAGGTTTTACATTGTGTTTCTAGCCATATTTGTAGATAGTTTCCAAGTGTTGTTGGTGAGGTGGTTTTGCTATCTAGCTTGCTACTTGTGCTCATGGCAGAGACAGGTGATCGATCAGATTGTGACCTCTCACAGATGCGCGTGTTTGATGGGTCAGACTTTGCAGCATGGAGAGAGTGGTATGCTTGATGCATTGACACAGTGAGGGTTGCATCGACCATTGAGCGGTGATGCAGGTAGACCTTCAAACATGTCTGACGATCGGTGGTAGGAGCTAGAGGAGATGGCACTATCTACACTCTCTTTGCACCTTGCGGAATCTGTATATGCTCTTGTTATGTATGAGACTACTTCGAGAGCACTTTGGCGCAAATTACATGATATGTATGATAGATCTGAGTCATCAAGGACTTGTGTGAGACATGTACATTCATGAGTACGCCGACAGGTGATATGTTGGTATTGTGGTCATTCTGGACACATCAGACGGTGCTATTTTCGTCGTATGCGACATCGTAGGAAACATGGCAGTCTTAGAGATGTATGTAGTGATGCCATGGATTCAGTTGCTTTGACAGTTGAGGCAGATGTAGTGTTGGAGTATACTAGTGACGGGGATGTCACTTTTACCTCGAGCTATGCACGAGATGCTATACATGTGGATAGTGCACTCCCTTCGCAGTGGTTGCTAGACGCAGATGCTATGTTTCATGTCACGCCACATCGTGAATGGTTTTGTAGCTATTCTAGCAAGATGCTTGGCAGTGTACGTTTGACCGATGGATCGGTGCATGCGATAGCAGGTGCAGGAGATGTGAGACTGTCATTACCGAGTGGTGCATCTTACTTGTTACGACATGTGCACTATGTACCAGATTTGACAGTGAGTTTGATCTCGATTGGTCAGCTTAGAGATTGTGGATGTCAGATTTCGCTACGAGAGCGAGATTTTGTGATGCATTTGGGTTCGCTAGTGATTGCGAGAGGTGCCAGGAGTGGTACAAGCTACCCATTGCATGTGGATCATGGGAGAGACGATGTTGTCTCTGTGATCATGCAGCCAGGTAGAGAGCGAGAGAGCAGGCACAGTCTCTTTTGCTTGTGGGTTGCAGGATGCTTTGCATGGAGTGCAGAGCAGTGACCTTGTTGTGCAGATTGCATCTAAGGATGCACAGGTAGAGCGGGACAGCTCTAGTGAGTCACAACAGGATGAGTCATCAGAGGTGATGACAGAGATGACTCACATGGATGCTGAGATGTCTGCTATTGTGGAGTCATTTCTTGATATGCTTATGCCAGAGCTTGATGTAGATTCAGGACAGATGGATACTCTTGGTACACATGTGATATGTGTTGGGCACGAGGAGTCACTCCAGAGCTCGGAGTCAGAGTGCCATGGTCTCTATGATAGGGGACATGATTTCCATGAGTTGAGTTCTGAGTTGGAGGTGGCAGAGGTTGCCAAGGTTGCATCAACGTTCGGTGTCCTCATGTACGAGATGCTGATCTCGAGGCCCGACATAGCAACTGTAGTGGGAGCATTTGCAGCAGGGTTGATTAGTTGTTCGATGACTGATCTCGACATAGAGCATAGGGGAGGTTTGCAGGTATTGGACCGATACTTGCAGGAGTGCATGAGCTCTTGTAGACTCTTTGCAGAGCTTGGAGCTAGCTCTGTGTGGCTTCTGTAGCGGGATGTTTGTCTATCAGTAGAGCCGAATGCACTAGCTCATCGAGAGTCAGTGGGCATAGGTTGAGAGAATCTCTTACCTTCTATTAGTTGTACACTAGTAGATCTTGCTTAAAGGCACATTGGCCTTTAAGTGGGAGGTTGTTGGGGTTAAGGCCTATGTGCCTTGACCGGTCGCCCAGGTCATGGGCGCCCGCTCACTGTTACCCTATACTTATAGTGAGTATACTGTATAGGGGGAGCTGCCACTTCACAGTCTCCCCACCCACATCGTGTGTGTGTCTCCTTCTCTCTCTCAGTCTCCGTCCGTGGTGCTCCCTGATCCCCTTCACTCCGTTTCCACGAAGGCTAGTTCACAATTGATGAGTAGATTTTTGGAAGTGCATAGCTACATGATGTAGCTTTAAGGACTCCGTGAAGCCCTCGTCTCCAAAGGCTTCATCAAATTGTTGGATGAAGGCCAATACTTTGTCGATAGCACCAAAGGTGCCATCATAGGTGAGAAAAAAAATACTCTTTCCTCCCTCTTTGAACTTCTTGAGCTTTTGGGACCTTCACCATGTAGGGGAAGATTTGTGATGTCCTCCCCTCTTGTATTCTCTAGGAGAATAGCTATTGCTTTCGTCGGAAGAGGAGGAAGGTGAACAAGAGGGAGAAGAGGGTGACCCCTTTCTTACCCTTTTATTCCTTTGTTTCCTCTCTTCCCTTTTGGAGTGATGAGGAGAAGGACTGTGGGTTGAACGTTTCCTCTTGGGAGGAGCTGGCGATCGTTTAGACCACTGTCTTTGTGGAGCCACATCTTTAGAGGAACTTATGGATTTGCTTCTTTCTCATTCTTTGGATTCCTTCTCTCTTATGGGATAGAGTCTTCTTTTGGGAGTCTCATCAAGAGGCCTCCTAAGCTCTCTCTTCTCTTGGAGAGGAAAGGAAATCCCATAAGCACAAAGTTGTTGAGTAATTTTGGCTTGCAAAGCAGGGTTGCCCATAGCTTGTTGTAGCCTAGTAACAAGATAATTAACAAACATGGGGCATCATCATTGGCACCTTCATGTGCAAAATCAAAGTTGTCAATATTCATTCTACTCTCTTGGTTATTGTCAGCCATGCTAATTAAACTTATGTATAAATTACTTTGTGCTTTAGTACCCTCAAAAACCTTAGTCGCTACTCTTCTTTACCTTTGAAAATTAGTTCTCAAGCAGCCATACCCGTGGTTTAGACACTATTGATTATAGTTCCCGTTGAGCTTGCTAGTAGCTCAACAATGGTTAAGCCAATGGCAAGCCCCGAGAGACTCCATTATTAGAACTATAGTTCCCAATGTTGTGCCTCAAACTAAGTCCTTCTCAACCAAGATAATAGATCCCTGTCCCACTTACCCTATTGCAATAAACATGCCCAACCTTTCCACTATAACTTAACGACCTCTCTTATTAAGCAAGAAAAGAGAAACCAATAGCTTTGATACCAATGTAATGGAAATGGCCCATGAATTTTGAGAATAGCGGAATTAGGAGAATTAAAGAGAGCATTTTTGTGAGTATTTTGAGAACATAGAGGGTGAACTTAATTAGTGGTAGCAACATAACCATTATACTTAATTAACTTGGCATGAGCAATACTTTGTGTGTGTGTGTGTGTGTGTGTGTGTGTGTGAGAGAGAGAGAGAGAGAGAGAGAGAGAGAGAGAGAGAGAGAGAGAGAGAGAGAGAGAGAATTAGAGAACTTGACAACAGTTGAGGACCGGATTTATGTGGTCCCCCCTCCAATAGGCTTTTGTATTATAGATTCTCCCATAAAGAGAGACTTGGTATAATACAATCTTTGTGTTCCTTGTGACCTTGGTGATGCTATGAAGATGGAAAGATTCATGCATCACGAGCATAACGTAAACTTTGTAAAAGCATTAACCATCCCCGGCCTCGGTCCCAAGGTCTCAAACACCTTTGAAGGTGGAGAGAGCTAACAGGGAATGAGGGTAGGGAAGAGGAAGAAGAAACATTCATAAGAGAAAGAAATAGTTCCTCACTTATCATCACTCTTCTTGCTAGCATACATAATAGCATAGTCATGAAGATGGAGAAGATGGAAAGCTTAAGCATTGAAGCATGGCTCTTGGTTGGATTTTTCATTCCATAGCCAAGAGTGTCGGTGTAGGCTCTCAACTTCTCAACAAGCTTGGAGAAGGAGATGGAGTTCTTCCACTTTCACCAAGTGACAATGTGTGATAAATGAGTGTGTGAGAGAATGTATACCCCCAAGCACACCCCTTGCTTGCTTTGGTTGACCCCTCCTTGTAGGTTAAGCTTGAAGCTCATTGGACCCCTCTAAGCCTAGCGAATCACATGCACAATGCATTTCACTCAAGCACCTTACCCCCATGCATGGGAAGCTGCTCAAGCACATTACTCATCAAGCATGCACCTCAAGCACCTTAGTCAACAATCACAACAAGCACCTCAAGCACCTTAGTCAGCAAGCACGACAAGCACCTCAAGCACCTTACTCATCAAGCACAACAAGCACCTCAAGTACCTTAGTCAGTAAGCACGACAAGCACCTCAATCTCCTATCGGGTTCTGAAAGGTAGAGGGGACTGGAACATGCTAATCTCCACCCAACCATGATCTGTATAGGCCCTTGGCTTGCTAAACATAGAGACCCCCTTGACTGCATGTCCGTCCTGGCCCTTGGCCATGCCAAGTCCCACCTTTGGCATGACATTACTCCCCCCTTGGAGAAGCATCTACGTCCTTGAAAACTAGAGTGATGATACACTAATGTTTTCCACAGTGGAATCCTTCATGGATCCAGCTGTTTGCTTGATCAAAACAAGGTTCGGTAGGAGGTTCAATGAAACCAAGAGTAACATCTTGATTTTCCACATTGTTGTCCATTTGCAACCATTTTGTGTTATCGATTCCTATCCAATCATAGTGTGTAGACTCCATTTAGAACAAACATGAGCATGCTAAAAGAGTTATCACAACAAAGATGTACCCAAAAGAGTACCTCTTTTCACTTTCCATGAAAGTAACTTGTTGACATAACTCATCAACCAAGTTTAAGTCCTTGACTTGCTCTCAAATTTCATCAGTAAACAACCCCACCATAACTAGTGTTCAAGATTGAGAACCTGACTTATACATGAAGAGACTAAACCTAGTCGCAAACATGCTTTAATTGATGGTAAGCAAACTCAAAGTAGAGCAATAAATGCTTACTAATTGGATTGCTTGGTGCTAATGTACGTACTTTCATATCCTTTAGCACAAGTTTACACTTTGTAATCTGCCTATCCCCTTTGATAACTAATAGTAATGAGGTGTTTTTACAGACAGTCTTCCTAGATGACTGGTAAACGGGGATCACAATATCGTACAACATTGCTGAGGAATCAACAATGTCCTGAATAACCATCTTGGTTAACTTGAAAGATCCACAAGCACCCAAATTGAGCCATGACCTCTATTGGTGATTGGTAGACCTAAAAGTAATCTCATAGAGATACTGCACATAGAGTGCAAAATGCTTCTTAAGCAACTAATGTGATGAATATGCATGTCGCTCTCCAAATCAGCCTTTGCTAAACACTAGGCCCATAGCACCTAGTGTGCATGCATTTAGCAAAAAATAGATCCAAACCTGTGTATCCAGGATCATCCTTGCCAATACTTCTGGCAAATGTGATGCTCCTAGCACACATTAAAGAGGATTGTAATTTTTTTTGAAAATAAACTAAATACTTTTTGCTGCAAACATTTGCAAGCCTTCCTAAGACGTTTGAACCATAATAGAAGGTGAAACATTAATCACTTCTAGGTACAAACAATGTAACTTTTTCATTAACAACTCATAGCCTTGCTATATGTATAAACAACCATCTGTTAATGTTGTTTAGCGGCACTTGTACCTTAACAAGTCATTTTGAGTATCCGACAATTTTTGGCCGATGACATTGTTCCTGACACGTCGGACTGAAAACAATATATAAGACGGATTCGACTAGCACCTAGGGACTTTGCCGTGACACATACTTGAAATAATGGATGCCAAGGTCAGTCCCAGAGACTCATATTCTCCACATGTGGAATATGTCTCATGTAAGGGTGTCTGAAAAAAGAACATCCTTTAAGTACAAGATGTACTTGTGCGTGGAGGTAACTGCAAACACTCTAGGCGGGAGTGAGAGGGACCCTCATTAGCCTTGCTCCACATTGGCTAAACCAAACTCCTTGACTTCCTAGACCATGTTGCATCCCATTTGACAACATGTGCCAAATAATCCTTACAAGTGGGGTCTATAACTACACTCTAACTACATAATGCAGAAACCTATGTTGGACACTACAACCCAAATTTCTTGGCTCTTACCTGACCTTGTCATCTTGCTGAAGAGAAATGGATGAAAACATAGAAGTTTATGCATCCTACTTGGAAAAGGAAACAAAAAATAGAAATAAAACCAAATCAGATGCGTACCTGGAGGTTGAACATAGTGTTCACTTATCCGTAGTGAAAGGTACCTGCCCAAATTTCCCACCTGCAAAAGCCTAGGAACACTAATTGAAAATTAGTGAAATGCAAGTAGTATTGCAGATGTAACCCTTGGGTGTTGCCATTGCAATCTTCTTGGTTAAAATCAACATTGTCAGACCCCTTAGTTAAACTTTGCAGGAAAAGTGCTCAACTAGCAGCTGGCCCTTGGACTGTGTTCGTGACCCCCCTTGGGTTTTCCCATGGCATTATATTACTTTTGAAGCTGAAATTTTTCCAATACCCCTTGGCAGTTTGTGGACTTCTTTCCTTGAAAATGCAAGTGTGAAGGTTCCAAGAATTGACCATCAACCCTTACTAAGTGATTTAGTAATCATGAGCTGGGTCTTACCCCAAAACTGTACTCATATAGGCACTCTTAGTGGTAATAAGAGCTCCACGGAAGTTGGAGGCGTATTCACAACTAGATCTTTTTCACACCCAAAAATCCATAATCTTGGATTTTTGTGAACAGTCTTGCTGTATGAAATGACTGCTTCATCTATACACCTTGGCAGAGGTAAGACCTTACGAGTTTAAGACGTTCAAAAACTCAACTTTACTTTCACAGTTAAAGTGTGTAGTGCTAAAATAATTCCCAAAAAGTCCCTAATGGCAAGACACTTGCTTGTCCATGGTACTCAACTGGATAGAATTGTTCGATCTTGAAATCAATCACTGATGGACTACAAATGGCTCTTATCCACTCCAAAATAGGTGGAAATAGATGGCTCTTAGCCCTTCCTGTTTTACCGATTGACATAAAGAATTTTAGTAAGTTCATGCTGAGTTTCACTGTTCCCTTAGAGAATTTGGAATGGGAGAGAGAAAATGCTGGGTTGAGGAAAACCCCTTATCCTAATGTGTTGCATGCCCCTTGCATATGCTCTAGTGCAGACCATGTATGTGTCAAAGCTTGTCCTATAAGCGTACAACAATGTGCTGGTACAACTCTCTCGTAGAGAGAGGGAACACAAGTCATTTCTTGACCAATCACTTACCTTGTCCTTGACAAAGTAGTTAGTGTTATAGCATAAATAGTAATGAGATGGAATTATGTAAATCTCATTGGCATGCCATGCACACAGAGGTATAAGCCCTTGGCGACATTGATGGTTCGACAGATTGAGCCGATACCAAAAGTGCCTTGCACAATCAAATTTGGATACATCACAATTTGCTGTTGTCTAACTTATATCCGCACCTAGACGAATGCCCATAACTGTGTGCCAATCTCGTTGATTTGAAGTCAATGGTAGGATCTTGGCACGGGTGACTCACAAATGCTGTCAAAGCAATTTGCTTTGTACAATAGGCAATCTTTGCCAACTTAAAAGTTAAAATGTAGAAAAACAAGAAAACTTGAAATTGTCTAACTTGGTTGCTCTAATGTGGCTCTGGTAATTTGCTCGAATATGGCTCATAGCCATATGCACTGCTCGAGTGAGTTAGCGTACGTATCATATACACCCTCTTGTGATTTAAAAATTGCAAACATTTTGGCAAGTTTCCCCAAGTTCGTATGCTAATAGCATCAGAAACCGCGATGTAAAATGCCAAACAGGAAGCCTTGCTTCACATAAGTACTCATGGAGTTATGGTGCTCATAGCTAACAAATACTCTTGCCAATTTCCAATGGCATAGCAAAAGAAAGTCGACCATGTCAAGCATTCATAGATAATTGACCTTGTCAAATTGTATACTGTATTGAAAAACAAAAAAATACTTGCAAGAGATGTACCTCGTACCTGCTCGGCTTGATTGCTGTTATCCTAAAGATTTGTAGATAGAGCCTTGCTCCCGTGATGTCTTAGCAACTGTCGGATCACGCTTGCCGACAATGGGTGGATCATGTCGTCGTCTGATTGCATTAATGACACACAACTTGCCTAGGATCTAGCAACTTGAAGCCTTGCTTCCCCCCTCTCCTTGATAGTAGGAAGAGGATAAATCAAAGAGATACTTGTTAATCAAAATCAATGGCCAAGTAAGTGTATGGAGCCTTGCTCCTCTTGGGAATTCTAAATGAAAGAGAAGGAAGCGTCGCTTCATAGGACAATCCGCATGCCATGCACGACAAAAAGCATATAAATAATCAACAAAGAATCAACGTGCGGTGCATCGACATTCATTGCCACCGCTACCTTGCACAAGAAGTAACTTGTGCAAATCTCTTAAAGAACCACTGTAGTGTAAGTTATCATAAAGCTAGAAAACCTAAAAAGCATGAAATCTCAAACCTGTTGATCAACCTCAATCATGTTGCTCTTCCTAAAACCTTGCTCCAGAGCATATCCCTTGGATTAAATCTCCCTTGGAGAATAACATGCTATTTGTCAATTTTGCCTTGGAAATTGGTCCTGGTCTAACACTTTGTGTTGCTAAATCCATGTGCATCACTAGGACGGTTATGGCTTTGGAAAACCGACTAAAACACACGTTGATTCGCAGATCCTTGATGTTTGGATACTATTGAAGGTTTTCCCTTAGCGTCCAATTTTTTTTCACTTTGACATTGCCTTATTTCAGAATTTGATATGCAATCAAAATTTTTGCAATTTTCATGCATGCAATTGGAATTTCTGCACTTATCTTCTTTCCTTGATTTTACAACTACAGGTGTGTGTGCCCGGGGGTGGGCATGCACCCTTAAATGAAATTTAGGGGCCAAGGTCAATGGCCTTGGGCGCCCATCTTTTGAAAAACGAGCTAGACCTTGTACTGAGGCAATGGCGGCCCGCTGTGCAACAAAAAGAGATGGAAAGAACGTTGTACGCACTCAGGATCCTCACGACCGTATGACAAGTTTGATAGCCCTTCACAAGGCAATACGAGCCAGCCTACTCTGCAAACCATGCAGGTTGATTGCCGACCTTAGTGACCCCTCCCACGCAGTGCCGATTGTCTACTCCTCTGCACAAGGGACCATGTCTGCCTTTCATTATCAAGCAGAGGGTCCGAGTCTTCATGAGCTCCTTCTTCCATGCCCCTGATGGCTTGACACGAGAGAGAGAGAGAGAGAGAGAGAGAGAGAGAGAGAGAGAGAGAGAGAGAGAGAGAGAGAGAGAGAGAGAGAGAGAGAGAGAGAGAGAGAGAGAGAGAGAGCACAAGACCATGCATGCGTCATGCAATTGATCTCATTTCTCCCTCCTCCATGGCTGCTCTCCCCTATGCTTTGATACCAGTGAAAGGTAGAGGGGACAAGAACATGCTAATCTCCACCCATTGATGCTCTATATAGGCCCTTGGCCTGCTAAACATAGAGACCCCCTTGTCCATCTTGGCCCTTGGATTTGCCGAGTCCTACCCTTGGCATGACAGGTTCCCACCTCAAGCACAACCCTAGCTTGCCTAAGGTCTAAGGACTTTTAACACTAACCTTTGGAGGTCTTTGATGAAGCTAACCCTAAGGTTTTTAAGCTCCATTAGATACAGGTTTATCTTTGATAGACTATCTCCTTTGGGACCCCTATTGGAATGTAACCATCTCTTTTCTTGGTCCCCTGCTGAGATAAGTTTATAAGCACTTATTGCACATTGCTCTTTGGTAGAACGTCTCCTTTTGGACCCCTATTGAGGTGCAACCATCTCTCCTTTTAGTCCCCTACTGAGATAGGTCTAGAAGCACTTATTACACTTTTCTCTTTGGTAGACCATCTCCTTTTGGACCTCTATTGAGATGCAACCATCTCTGATTTTGGTCCCCTGCTGAGATAGGTCTAGAAGCACATGTCTCTATTCTAACTCTTGTTTTTGTTTATTCTCCCACATTAAATGATCAGTTTAATATGAGAAAATCATTTGGGTTAGCTAGGTATTTGATTTTATGACATATGTCTTGATGGGAATGGGATCATGCTAGCTAGGGTGGATGGAAGACAAACATAATGCACATAAGTGAGTGTGTATAGGCTAGATTGTTACTCAAGCAAATTAGGTTCCTGTGGGCGTCTGCCACACATATTGAAGCAAGGGCCTTGCCTAACATTGTGTGCGAGCCACGGATGGCTCCAAGCACGCAACTAGCCTAAACTAGTAAGGTCAAAGATGACGATGGTGTGTCACTCATCGCTCTACGCTTGCTGTCATGGAGGATTCATCGTCGCAAAGAAGAGGGAGCTGCTGCTGCACAGCGCTCAACCGCCTTGCCACTGTCGTGGTGCCACAATGCTCAATCACTCTCTCTCTCTCTCTCTCTCTCTCTCTCTCTCTCTCAAGCACACACACTAGTACACAAGAGAGACGGAGAAGGAGATGGAGCAAGAGCACTCTTCTTGCATTGCACAAATGAGAGAATCAGGTTTTTTTAGGTTTAGATTGACTTTTATATGGGCTTGTCCGTTCACATTTGGGTGCCCACACTTAGCCAATCCTAACCAAACATTACAGGTTCCAAATTTAGAGTGCGCCTCTCATCGGCGATCACTCTTAATCATTCCTATTGGACCGACAAGCCCGGTACCCGACTCTACCAAATAAAAAATACGGTGTCTATCGTAGGTGATAGGAATGTGCGCGAGGGTTAACATGCCCCCCTTCCTGATGTAGATTCCGTCCTTGAAAGCGAAGCTCCTCGTTCATCGAGGTGGAAGAGCCCTTGAGATGAGTGTCCTTAGCGTTCTTCAGTCACTGCAAAATCAAACAAAATTGGCACAGTAATTGCATTCTTATATACAATTAAAAAGCATATGTAGTTGTAGGTAGACAATTTGATTGGTAACAGAATTTTAAACCATTTGTCAACAATAAACATTAAATTGCAATACGATCAAACACATAAACAATTGAAAAGATAAAAAAATTAAACAAGCCTGGGGTCGCTAGTTTAACGATCGAAAGGCACTAAAGATCGACTATTAATACCATGGGCAAACTTCTCAATTTTCTCTGGTCAATTAAGTTGTTTAATCGCGAGAGCCAATTATTTCATGTCCGAGGGTTGACTAGAGGCTATACCTAGAAGACCTTGTAGTTAAGCTACGATAAAAGGAATTGCTCATGAAATCATCGCCTGATTTATTTCCTTTTCTTTGACCCCCCAAAGTCTTTTCACAATGATTCAATTTTGATGTGATGCCTTGGGTTTTCTACTTTTCAAGGAAAAGCGTCCACACTGGGAACCTCTAAGGCTTTAGTACCATAGGTGATACATGTGAGTGAAGTACCAAATCAAGTTGAGATTTCTCTTCCAGCTTAAGATTTTACATTCTGGCACTTTCATTGGATTTTTTTTTTTTTGGTTTGTTTGTTTGTTTTTAGCATTTTCATTTTGTAAGTTTGGGGATCATATAACATTGTTACCCTCCCCAGGCTCATCACACTAGTAAACTCCCTTTATAATACTTAAGCTAAAGGTCAATAGGGACTAAGCCCACTAGAAAGCCCTAGTACATTTCACACAAATCTGCTTAAATTGGATTAAGAACCTAAGTAACCATTGATTATTAGGAAGGCATTCCCCATGGTATTAAGAGAAGATCTCTAACGCCTAACTTGGTCAAACTAGCTTAGTCGGACTGCTTGATTTTTAAACCTAGACAAGTGATTATGAAAAATCATTACATTGAATTTAATGTTTGATACTAAGCAAATGCGTTGAATATTATGCTACCAATCACAATTAAAGCAGACAAACATGGATGCAAAAAAGATAAGGGGCAATGCTAATGGATAAGAAACACCTGTTTGTGTTGATGATCGCGCTTGATTTGAAAAGTGAGTCGAGATAAAGATTCCATGAAGGTCCAAATCCTAACAACCGCAAGACGGTCCTGTAAACACGAGGAAACACAAAGAATACCTCTAGGAGGCACATCAGTGGGAAGAAAGAACTTTGCTAATCACTAAACTCTAAAACAGAAACACTCCTATTGTACTAATCTTACCTACCCTCCATCACTCGAGTGATGAGGATCAAAGGTGTTTGATGACATAGGTTTCTGTTTCAATGTATCGGATGTGAATGTGTATGTCTGGGTCAATGTTTTGACTTTTATTGTGCATACTCGTTTGCTAATTGCTCTTGCTCTTTACTATTTTTCTTTTTTGTGAGTATAAGGCTTTATATATACATTCCCTAAGATTGTTGATTGAGAGGTCAGGGAAAAGAAGGGTAAGAGGGAAATAATTCAATAGGCTGACGTGAATGAAGACTTCCCCCCTTCCTTGGGTAGGTCATACTTTTGAAATGTGCTCGTCACCCTTTGAAACCAATTGTTCCAGTTGGTAATAAGTGAGGATTTTTGCCAGTATTTTTCTATTACCTTAGGTGCCTCGTCGAGTTGCAAGGGTGGTAAGGTACTCTCCCAGGATCGTCCTTGAAGTTGTTCATCAGGTGATTCTTGAACACTGGGAGGTGTGGATTCCTTTGTAGCTTCATGGAGGTCCACTATTGTAGGTGGAGGCTGTGGAGAAGTCTTTTACCTCTATGGATGCATTACATGAGGAGCTAGAAGCTTCATGGGACTCCCCTCTTCTTGAGCTAGGTGGAACAAATCGTTCTTTCTTCGGTACCCAAACTAGCTCTGGAGTGGGTGTGTAGTATTCTGTAATTTTTTTCTTTCCGCGGTCGTTAATTTGGTTTGGAGCTACAGGATTGGGCTCACATGGGTCAGGTGACAAGTAAGAGCACAATTTAAGTTTTGGCACCCATATTTGATCATTTCCTTGATAGTTGCCTTGGGCTTCCAATAGTCGTTTAAGAATCCACCACCACGTTTCCTTACATTTCTTGGAGCGAGTGGGACGTTTCTTACAAGGCTTCTATTTTTTAGCACTAGCTATGGTCGCTAAGAAGCTTTAAGAACCCACTTGTATGTTTTCTTCGTTATATTAGGATGAGTCTTGTCAGAAGCTATATGCATTGATTCTAGCATATTAAGGGGTACGATTGGTGGCATTTCATCCCCCTCAGGTGTTACCCAAGTCGTCCCCATGTTTCCCCAAGTGTCTATGGTTGCTGCTAGGTGGACCCAATCCACATTGTCCGACTCAGTCATCCCAGGTAGTACATCCATATAAGGAGAATTTTTCCCAACATAAGTGTCCACTTTACACGTATAACAATACTGCAATGGGACGAGTGAACTGTGGTGTCAGATCTATGATCAATTATAAACCTGTTTCTTAGAGGATGTGCTCGACCAATTACAAGGTCCACTCGAATGACAGAATCTTGGAACTGCAAGACATGGTTTTTAGACCAGTCATGCACCATTTTTGCTTCCCTCATGAAAGGACATCCTAAGATCATCTCAGACGCCATAGTGTGCTTGGAGAAATTCATAACAATGAAGGTTATTCTTATTTTATGTCCATAGACCTTGATCTTGAGATCTTCTAGCATCCCAATAGGTTTAACATTAGACCCATTGGCCATTTTTACTACTATGGTTGTGGTCGGAAGGTGAGGTCTTCCCCTAGTTTCCCAACAATTTTTAGTCACAATGCTAACCCCAGCGCCACCATCAAGGATTCCCTTCACAGTTACTCCCTTGGTAGTGAGTGGTATGGTTGTGTTGGATTCATCTCCCTCAAAGTATTGTCCCAACTTGTTAATAGGTATTTCTACAATAGGGTTCTCATCTAGATTGGGTTGTGGATCTAAGTGTTCCTCCTCTATTGGCATCTCCCTAACTCCATCCATCTATGCAAATTGTGGTAGCCCAACCTTCAGTTCTCCATTGAGGAAAGCTTGAAGAGCTAAGAATAGCTCAGGGTCTCCATATAGTTTGGACATGATGGTGGTTCTAACCTCTAAATCCATGAAGTCCATCAATTTGGCAATATTTAACGGCACCTTTTGGGCTTTAGTTCCTTGACGTTGGGAAGATGGGATCTCCATTTCTTCGATAGGGTCAGGTAGTCCCTTCGTAAACATTCTTTCCAGCAAGAAGTGAGTACGCCCACTTTCCCATGACTTTAAGTCACTTTCTTCTTGGATGACATTAGGTATGGCTAGGGGTCTATGGACTTTGTGAGGTTGTTGTTGCATAGGAAACACTATGTCTGTAATCTGGATCTGCCTAGGTGCTAGCTCCAGATCCCTTTGGGTATCTTCTACCAAACTCCTTAATTGCTTGACTCGCTCGATCTCCTTTATAGGGTTTGGGTAAGTTCCTATCTTCTTCTTGGATTCTGGCCATTGTGGCTCATGACGATCTTCCTTGTTGGTTTCTTTCCTAGTGGTCATTTGGTCTCCATGGTTTCACCTGAATCAAAATCCTCTTCAGCGTCGTTCATATATACGAGATCGTCACCAGTCCCTATGTTGGTCTTTGAACTGGGGTCTGACTGCACTGCTTTTTGCGATCTCTTCCTTCGTGTTTTCTTCTTCTTCTGAGATTGGGCAATTGATGCTGTGTCTCTTTCTTGAAGAATATAATTTTGTTTTTGGAGCATCGATCGTGTGAGTACGTTTATTGGTACCACATGTGTACTTTGTGATGGCTCCTTGGTAACCTCAATCAACTTTAATGGTGTGATCTTCGGTGCATTTGGATTATTCGGACATTGGGCAATCGAATGATCTATGCCACATCGATTACACATGAGTATCAGCATTGTAGACGTACTCGCTTGATTGGTTTGCATTAGTGTAGCATTCTTTTGTAGCCTAATAGGACACTCGGATACACGATGTGGACCTCCACACTCATAGCATTAAAGAGGTGGTTTCTTGGGAGTGTAATTGATATTTTGGCCTCTTGTAGCAAGAGAAGCTACTTGATAGACAGGTTTGACTTGTCCCCAATAGTCCTCCATGTAGTATTGTGGACTTTCTTCAAGCGCATCCATCCCATAGGCAACATTAGGGGGTCTATATCTTCCTTACAGCCTTCCAAACAAGCAATAGATGACTCACAACCCATTTGATTCATAGACGCGATTCTCAGATGTGGTGGTTGCAGTCCTAGCACTGGAGGTGATAAGGGTGTTGTTTGAACAACATTTTGGGCCCTAGGGACCATGCACTGTGACATTTGTTCAAGAGGTAGGGCCGACATCAATGCAGGCACTCGAGGTGTGTTTGTCCATGCTAAGGTTGGTCTATTGGCCATCGCGCGCTTAAATACTATGAAATCCTTAGCTTGATGACCATACCTCCCATAGGCGTTGCAATTCCCATTGAATTTCACTCTAAAAGTAGGTCATTCACTGGTATATGCGGACCATAGCATACTGAGCACCATTGTTGCTCCCTTCTTGGATACATATGATTGTTTTGTGGAGCACGATTGTCTCTGAGACTCTCTTGAATGGCCTTCGTGAGATCTGCTAAAGTCATCTCAGATTATCTTTGGCTCCTTAGCAACAGGCTTTAGGGTCATTGGCTGATACTCTGATGCTTGCGAGCTAGTAGATTTAGGCTCAACAGACACTCTTTCTCCTTGAATCATTAAATTATCCTTCAATTGGATCGCATTGGTGGTGACCGCTTCCCAAGTGGTGATGCCTCTAATGACTAGGCCATTATAGATATCCTCATGTCGTAATCCCCTAATGAATCTATTAAGCAATTGATTATTATTGAAGCGCTCATTTGGATTACAACAAGAATTCAAATGCTTTAAGCGACTAACAAAGTCTCCCACCGACTCTCCTTCCTCTTGTTGGGCTTTATGGAGCTGAGAGGCTACACCCCAAAGCACTCCCTCTCGTATGTATTCTTTCAAGACGAGTCTCCTAAGAGTAGGATAAATTTTTTTTTCTTCCACCCTTAGAGTTCTATACCAATACCCTGCCTTCCCACTTAAGGTTAGGCTTAAAGCATCACTCTTATGCAGGTCATTGTGTTCTCCTAGAGAATCGCATAGTTGTTCAGACACTTCGATATGCTTTCTCACATCCCCGTCTCCACTAAATTTTTGTGTGAGCTTGGCTATTTGTACTGCCTTACTCCTAGGCTCTCTATTAGGTGTGTTACACATATTCTCAGCAATAGATCGACCTATAGCTTGAGAAAATGTTGCCAAGTCACTTAAATGAGCAGGCACCGTGGGTGAAGGCGCTCCAAAGACTACATGTGGAGTAGGTATTGGCATTGGTCTTGGCGCATAGGAAGCCCTTGGGTTCCACGTTTGGTATAGTATTGTGCCATGTGGCGGTCCAAAGTTCATATGTGTGGCCCTAGGCATACAGATGTCGGATGTGACATGCTAATGCTAGCCGGTATGGTCCCATGGAAAGAAGAGCTTGGGTGTTGTGGTTGTGGAGCATAGGTTGTTGAAACGTTGGGAGGGGTAGGGGTTACATGAGTACGAGGACCCATGGGTGTATACGATTGGTACACACTTGTAAGTACTGTTGCAGGTATTGAGCTATCATGTAGCGGTGCTTTACTAACAAATGAGGTCCATGGCGTGTTTCTTGGCATGCCCATCATTAGGGTAGGTTTGGTAGCCGTGGTGTCATTAAGGGAAAGTTGAGCTAGACTTGGAAAAGTAAAGCTATCACTTGTAGGCTCAGATTGCACTGAGATCCTTGGCGCAATAACATATGGGGGATCCATCGAACTTACCGAGGGAGTCTCCATTTGTGATAAGGTTGGTTGTTTAGTCTTCCCTGTATCCAAGAATCTCATGAGACCCGTTGAAGGCATGTGGATCTGCTTGTTTTGTCTCTCTAGCTCAATAACCCTATGGATGACCTCACAAACTCTTTGTTGTTGATCCTCCACACTAGTAGCACCCGTTGTGGATTGTAGGACATCTAACCAACCCACGTGATAGGTATGACCTGTGTATAGGTCGGTTAGAGTTTTCGTTTGTACTTCGTACTCCCAGTTCTCATTTAAGAACGCTCCATCTAGGATTGAGGTGCTAGGGGTGTCCTTTGAGCTAGATGCAATGTTGCTCTCTATAGGTTGGCCCTTAGTGGTTGCTAAGTTAGGAGCACACTCGATTGCTCTCCTAGCAAGGACATTAACATAGGAGCTTTCGCTTTTAACTCTCTTCGTTGCTCCGCCTTGTGTAAGCTCTCAATTTCCTTTTCCCTAGCCGCAATGATATTTCTCTCAACCTCTTACACTTCGGCAAGGCTTCTACCATCAGGTAATATAACCTCGGAGGGGAATAGCTCTGAAGAGTCAGGGTGTGCAGTGAATGGAGCATTCACATGCACACTCTGCAAGAGCATGGAGTCTATGTTGGTCATGAATGGCGAATTTACTTCCCCACCCCCCTCATTTACATCGTTAGCTCCATGTTCGGAGCAAGTGGCTCTACTAAAGGTTTCCTTCAAGCGGCTGAGCACGCTCGGCCTGGACCGTGGGCCCATGGCATTCATGTCTTGGATTGAGCTATCAGGATTAGGCATTGGGTATTCCTCCATGACGTTGCAGTCAGAGGAAGAGTCACTAGCCGCTATGTTTGGGTCTTGGTTTGTACTACCTTGGGTCCCCGCTGAGGGCTCGGAACCTAAAGTAGGTGGATATTGAGAACTCGCATAAATCGAAATAATTGCTAGTTGCTCCGTCTCTAGCACAAGACCAAAGCGCAGATGCATGTGCCTTGGGCACCCTACAAGCATCGGCGAATAACCTCGAAGGTTAACTGCTTACTTTTTTAGACGTCCGTTTTCACTCGTTTTTGATGTTTTTTAATGATCGATTTTTGGATTAGAGCGTGTGATAGCTTGAAACAAGCGTATTGCTTAGGGGATCGTCATGTGCTTTACAACACAACGCTTGATTACCTGAAGCTCTGTTGGTCCTCAAAAAGGTCGATTTTTACTTACGTGTAAGGGTAAAATAAGTAATTTTAAAGGGGGACCGAGGCTTGAGCCCGAGCGTGAGCTTGGTCTTGGGCTTGGGCTTGGGCTTGGGCCTGTGGGATATTGTAAAGTCTCTGACCCCGACCAAAAAAGAGCACCATTGTACCATGAAATGAATATAATGGAAAAAGTTACTATTTTTAGCAGTTTTCCGAATTCTGTCAGTGCCATGATGTTTAGAATGTTTTAAAGCTTCGAAATGTGAATTAAAATAATTTTTGTAAAAAATTCCAAAAATAGTAAGTTTTTGGTTACCCGACCCGTCCAGTTTTGATCGTCTCGAAAAACTGCACCCGTACCCCGAATTTGAAAAAATGCATTTTCGGACCTCGGGGGCTGCTAAATATGGCAGGTACTTGAGCCAATATGTCTTAGTTAGAGCTTTGTATAGCAATTTTCGGCATCAAAATCCGACTCGTATGACCCGTTTTAGCCTAAAACCAAATCTCCTAAAAATTGCCCGGGGAGGTACCGGGGGCCCGAGACTATGTGGGAACAGGTCCTAGCCCACTCCAGATCAGCTTTAGCAGCTAGGGGGCGCCCTCTTGCCTTGTGGGAGTCTTGGGAGAGTTTCTAAGCCAGTAACTAATTCTCAGAGCCAGTTAACCAAGCCAACCTGACACTTGGTGGGTAGGGGAACTGGACTTGCCAATGCAGAGACTGAGTGCTCCTGCAGATGCATTTAGCAAGGCTGGTCGATTTTCAGCCTGTAGGAGTCTATTTAAAGGCCTGCACACACACACACACACACACACAGACATATGCTCACACACACCCAGTGCATACACACACCCCTACACACACTGGGAAGGTGCTGCCGGTACACACACCTGTTGAAGGAGAAGCAAGGAAGGGAGGTGCTGCCGAATTCTCGCCTCAAGAAAATCGATTAGATCAGAGAATCGAGAAAATTATCAGCCCTTAATTATGATAACCACGGTTTAATTAATGCCTTCTGTAAATTCTTTTCATTACCATCTAAATTCCTCGTCTATTATACTTATTCCTAGTCGTAATTCTCTATAATTACTTTCTAAATTCTCCTTAACCATATTCTATTATGTAATCATCATCCCATAGCTGAATTATCAGCCATTCATCACTCTCGATTAATGATTAGTGCATGATTATTAGAATTTTCTCTCTCTAGGTAGCATAGTAATTAATCGGTAAGTTGGTAATTGTGTAGATTGATGAGAATCGCTCTTTCTATCACGCATTAATATTGTAGCAAAATTATATTCATTTATCTTATGCATTAAAATATAATTAAGGTAAGATTAATTTGTCATTAAGTCTCTAAGAGGTGGTTTTCTCACACCTATGCATAAGGTGAATCTGCACAATCTATTTGTTAGGAAAGAGATTAATCATACTTGATTCATCTCTCTGGTAATTCCATTAGTGAAATCCTATTATTCTTAATCATGTAAGCCAAGTAATTATCTTTAGAGCCGGTTCCCATAGGATTATGTGTCATCCATAATGATTGCTATATGAAAAATCTAGACCTCTCATATAGGAGGGATTAATTGATGTTACTAATCTACCTATTGGTTTGTTGTGACGCTTGCGAACCTTAGCTTTTTCTCCAAGCTAACTATTTAAAGTAGTGAGTAAAATGGCTCCGGTTAAGAGAACGCACTTCGGTGGTGCCCACGACCGCGAAGCAGGAACAAGCAATATCAATGGAAAGGGGAAAGCTCCCATGGAGGAACAAATACCGGCCATCTCACGGGCCATTGATGAAGAAATGGAAGAGGTAGGTCATAATCTTATTCAAGTCGTTTGAATTAACATTGCATACGTTTAGCTAGGAATGAACATATCCCCAAACAAGTTGGAGAAATCCGACGGAAACCTCGACAATTGAATTCATTTGTATATTAAAGTCTAAAATAGGAAAGAAATGATTGACAGATATGCTGCTTGCAATAGGAAAGAATGTCTGTTAGGGAAAATTTAGCTCGGCATGTTCATTCTATTTCCAATGTTGAATTAGTCATGAATCCCCTCCTAATCACAGGGGCAGAGTTCCTGGTTAAGGGCTCTTGAATCCACGACTGCTGGTTAAGCGGTGGATACCCACGACTGCTGGTTAAGCGGTGGGAACCCACGTCTGCTGGTTAAGCGGTGGGAATGTCCATGTCGTGCTTTCTATGCGGTGGACATACCTAGTTGTATGGGCAGCTAGGCGACAACGGGAGGAGTAAACTCTCGCTGGAGGGGGGATGTTGTACCTCCAGAACATTGGAATTTTAATGAATAAGTTTGAGTAGAATTTTTACTAGAATTCTGTCTTGGTGTTGTTTGCAATACTGGTTGAAGGGCTGTCTTAACGAACAATGTCCTTCGGAATTAAAACAAGGAATATTTATGTTGAACAACCTTTGTGGTAGTAATTAGGTCACACAAGGAAGTGTGAGTATGGGGTTGGAAAGTGGGGGCTTGGCTCAGGTTGCCAATGCCTACGAGATGGATGGTCCCGATTGGTCGGGAACTCTCTGTCCCCATAGTGCTTATTTCGATATTAGTAATACTCATTGGCCCTAGAGCGGTGAAATCTCGAGAGTACGTGCCTCTGAAATATGGGGAAAAAGGCGCTCGGGGTTTCTCTCCTCTTGGAAGGTGGATCTTAGGATCGTTAGATAGGTTAAGTACGCTTCCCCTACGAGGTGGAGCTAGATCTCATTGCTAGTAGGCTCGAACTCGACTCACTTTGTGATGAGAGATCGTCCGCTAGTTGAACTCTGAACCACTTTGTTTTCTTTCGCTATAGATCTAGTGGCCACCAGGTTCACCATCAGATCCGCCGTTTGAGACGGCGGGGTGGGGACCTCACAGATATTCTCGATCCCGGTCCTACCTTTAAATTATTATTATTTTCGATAAGATCGCCGCGGCCGTGCTGCGCGCACGAGCACACACACCTAACCTACCTACTTACAACTAACAAAGCTATTGTTACACACTAGCATAGTACTACAACAACTCATTAGCTAACAAATATACTTACTGTACCTTATAGAACTAACATTATAGCTCTCCTACCTTAATTCTAACACTTTATGAACAAAAAAAACACAATACCTTTCAACACCTTATTAACAAGACAATACACAAGAGCAAAACAAACTCCTCCTCAACACACACACCTTATTTCTCTACCTTTCCTAGATCCAAAATTGCACCACAAAGCAACATAGAGTACTAATCGAGCTTAGTGTATGGCATTTCCCCGGCAGTGGCGCCAAAAAATGTGGGCGTCTGTCGTACGTATCGAAGCAAGGGCCTTGCCTAACCATGTGTGCGAGCCACAGATGGCTCCAAGCACGCAACTACCCTAAATGGTGTGTCACTCACCGCTTTACCCTTGCTGTCGTGGAGGATTCCTTGTTGCAAAGAAGAGGGAACCGCCACCGCACTGTGCTCAACCGCCTCGCCATCGTCGCGTCGCTGCAATGCTCAATCACACACACACACACACTCTCTCTCTCTCTCTCTCTCTCTCTCTCTCTCTCTCTCTCTCTCTCAAGCACACACACTAGTATACAAGAGAGACGGAGCAGATGATGGATCAAGAGCACTCTTCTTGCATTGCACAAATGAGAGAATCAGGTTTTTTAGGTTTAGATTGACTTTTATATGGGCTTGCCCGTTCACATTTGGACGCCCACACTTAGCCAATCCTACCTAAACATTATAGGTTCGAGTTTTAAAGTGCGCCCCTCATCGGTGATCACTCTTAACCATTCCTATTTGACCAACAAGCCCGGTACCTGACTCCACCTAATAAAAAATACGGCGTCTATCGTAGGTGATAGGAATGTGCGTGAGGGTTAACAATTCCAAGATAAAATACGGCATCTATCGTAGGTGATAGGAATGTGCATGAGGGTTAACAATTCTAAGATAGATTAACTTGGACTCATAAACACGACCTTGAGTAGTTTGCTAACCCATCACAAGCTCACCATAAACAAGAGAGATGTAATGCAAACTTGAAATGAATTTTTTTATTCATGAAAGGACAGCCTTGCACCATTACATGTGAGATAATTCCACTCTTCTCTCTTTCACTCTCACGCTAGTGATTCTAGGACAAAGTTCATACCTTACTATCCTCCCCTTGAGGTTTGGACTAGGACAATACACTGAAGATTCTTATATCCACTAAGGATGACACAATATCCACATAGGATGTCAATACATATCCACGAAAGATGACAAAAATCCTCTCCTTGAAGTTGAGAGGCTACAATCTTCACAGTATGTTGTCGTAGTAGACAAGGTTGTTCTCGCCTTTGTCTTCTTCTTCTTCTTTTTCCTCCACCACACCAGTTGATCCTCTTACATGGTTCTTGCTTTTGTATTTTTTGTTGTTGTTGCTGCCCACTGCTGCTTTCTCCACTATTGTTGCCTCCACTTGAGTAGCATCGAAAAGGAGGATGCCCTTTCTTACCACATTTGTTGCAAGATTTGTTGGTGTAGCAATCCTTTGCTACATGTCCCATTCTTCCACAATCATAACACTTTTTTACACTTAATGATGATTTTGAATATCCGCCTTTTCAATCATAGTGAGCTTGTAAAGTTGTCTTTTGAGACCGATTTTACTTATTTTAGACATAGCTCCAAAATTTCTCTCTAGCACTCGCCAGGCTTCATGTGCATGCTTACATTCGTCTATGAAATGCACATAGTTATCATGCAAGGAAGTGATGATAATTCATAAGGCTTGTTCATCTTTGGCTAAATTATGTGCACTTGCTATGAGCATAGATGCCCTAATATGCACTCCATCGGCTTCAGCTTGTTGCTCTAAGGCTATGTTGATAATAGACCACAAAAATTTCTACATGAGGTATCCCCTTAACTTTGTCTGCCATGTATGGAACCTTTTCCCATAAACTTGTCTATTCCCTTCTCTCTCATTATGCTAATAGAGGGTTCTTAGATTAGGAGACTCTCCTAGCTAGTGTTTTACACAAGCACAATTATAAAATCAGCACTATAAATATAGATTATGATATACATTGCATAAAACTGTTGTGCTTGGTTACAAAGATATTCTTGTCCCTTTGTTCTTTTGTCCCTTTAGATCTTCTTGAGCCGATGTAAAGCATTTGATACTTTTGTAATAAAAAACAATCTCAAATTATGCACCATATAAATTATGTCCCCATTACTCAAAGCATTGATAATAGCATAGGGTTTTCTCTCATAGGCAAAGTAATTTTGTTGAGCTTTATATTGTAGCTTTTTATTTTTAAATATCACATGTATGTCATCTTGGAGTAAAATTGCACCTATTTCTCTATCAATGGCATTAATCTCTAGCACAAGGTTTATGAAGATCCATAATAGTTAGGATAGGAGTAGTAGGTAAAGCTAATTTAAGCCTATCAAAGCTATGTTACTACTCCATACCAAAATAGAAAGCATGTCCTTGCTTTGCCATAATGAGTGCTATGTTAGCAAACGCATGATAAATTTATGATAGTAGCAAGCTAATTTGAGGAAAATTTGTAAGAGCTATGTTAGCAGACACATTGACAAATTTATGACGGTAGCAAGCCAATTCGAGAAAAATTTGTAATTCCTCTAAAATTAGAGGGAAAAGGCAAGTTCAAAAATAGTCTCAACCTTTGGTTGATCCATCCAGAGAGCTTGCTACAAAATAAAGTGTGTAGGATAATGTATTTCTATCTCTAGAACCTCTCATGTGCTCTCCTTTGAAAAGAGCTTGTGTTCATGGAGCGACTCAAAAACTTTACAAAGTTGCTCCAGTTGTTCAACTTTAGAAGCATTGTAGACAAAAATTTCATCCAAGACAGAAGAAAAAATTTACCAAGATATGGACATAAAATACAATCGACAAGATCATAAGGTAGACATTGGTTATACTAAATGATCCAATAAAAAATTCACAATGCTTAATACCCGTTTAAAACATCGTCTTTGTTGTTGGGATGTAGGCGAGGTGGATGTGGGAAACCACTTTTATTTTCTTTTTTTCCCTAATCAATATAGGGAGAGAAAGTGAGAGAGTTGACTCACTCTCTCACTTTCCTCTCCACTAACCCAAAGAGCCTTTGCTTCATCCCCTTCCTCAATTCTCTTCTCCCCTCTCTTGCATGCATTCCTCACATGCATATTTCGCTACTACAACCCCCACAATTGGTATCAAAGCTACGGCTAGGCGGCAACGGCGGTCTCTCAATGGCAACGGAGCTTGGTGTTTTGCGGCACCAGATTGAAGTGATTTGGGGTGGATCCTGCACAAATCGGGCGAGATTGTGGACCTTGGCTTCTCTTGCGTGCATAGTCCCTCTCAAGGAGTAGAGGGAATCTTTGAGAGAAGCCATGGCATCTATGTAAAAACAACGATTCTGGAGAAACACAAAAAAAAAACTTTGTCTTTTGCTTTGAAATTGAACTACAATGTTTTATTTTGGAAAAGATTAAGGATTGTGAGCTTGGAAGCAAAAATGAAAGTAAGCTTGGAAGCAAAATGGGATGTTTTGGAGGTATGTCTATCTAAAGAAATGGAAGCTGTAGATTTTTTCATTGGCCTTTAAGTTAACCTTAGGTTTTTGAAAAGCTTGGAAGCCATTTCCTAACAAAGTAAAAGGCTTCAAAGGGCAACAAATCAAGCAAGAAAGAAAAAGTGTGTGTGTGTTGCACACACAAAGGTTTTTTGACAGTAAGCAAAGAATTGAAGCTATTTTTCTTTAAAGAAGAGTGTGTGCAAGGGTGTGTTCACACACTTGGACAAGAGTGTGAAGAGCTGGTTCCAGAGATAGAGAGAGAGAAATAGCGAGCGAGTGAGAGATAGAGATTGAGTCTGCCGCTTTTGGCGCGTGCTCATGCACATAGGCAAGCACATGCATGTACCAACGAGGAAACCCGGACATCACCTATCGATATCGACCCGATTTTGCTGATTTTTTTGACGGTTTTTCTTCCTCTTCTCTACTTCAATTTACGATGACATGACGGTTTCAACACCAATTTTGGCATTTTTTTATCGGCGTCTTGGCATTCCTCCTCTATGGCATCGAGCATTGACGGCTCGAATTGACGCATCGATTTTGACACCGAGCATTGACCAGTCGAATTGACGCTATTCGGCTGGCCACTCCTGTCCGACGGCGGGAGACGTCATCAACGTCGGTGATTATAGCCGTTATGACACCAACTCATGTCTCGGCATCGGCTTGACACTACTCCCATTACATGCAGATTTTCGACATTCGACCCGACATCAATTTCACGAGGACAACTTTTTTTTGTGATCGACAGTTGTGCTTGCCACACGCACGGGTGAGGTGCCTCTATCATAGAGAAGTGATGCCCGACATTGGCACAGACCATACCAATCATGCTCTATGGCACAACTTTTGACTACGACAGCTTTGGAAGCTATTCGAGTAACGCATTTCTTTCCGGTGGGAAAAATCTCCACATAGAGACACCGATACGCAGGTTATAGTTACATGGGGCTTTTCAGCCAGTTTAAACACAGGTTCTCTAGGTTTCTAAGCACAATGTTTTCACAAGCGATTTGGCAATCATTTTGACAATAGTTTCTCTGCGGACAGATGCGTTGACAGATGCATTTTTGTGTCAGCACAACTAGTGCTACTGAGCTCTTTTGAGAGCAGATATCCCCGCAAGGATCACTTTTACTGCATGCAACAGTTCTTGGCGCTTGTTTGAGCACAATTCACTCATGTACGTTGAGTTGCGGACACTGCCCACACTGTACTACGTGTGGAGCCATTCTTGGCTATTTTGGCAGTTTTTCTCGGCCGTTTCTAAGACTTAAACCGAAAGAGCCCTTTTTGAAACTATGGCTAGTCCATTTGTGCTTGCATTAGCTTTTTGGAGGATCGACAGCGTGAGGTTTTCTTTGAGCTAGGGTGTGCTCAAATGTCGAGACAACTTTGATGATACAGGTTGCCGGAGTTTCCTACTTTCGGTACCTTCGCCATAGGAAATGAATCTGGACAGTTTCATATGCTTTTGGCACCGAGTTGGCGATCACATTGGCAGTGAAAGTATGAGTTTTATGATGCTCAGTTAGTGCAGTTGGCACATTTATGCATATTTTGACTTGAGTTTTGACTCCTCATACAAAGGAGACTCTATCGGATTTCCTTCCCGTGAGTCGTGACCTTCATTGATGGCACCTTTGACCCTATTTTGGTTGAGATTTTACTCCCGATACAAAGGTTAGTCTGTCCAAATTTCTGCAACTTCTTGCCATAGTTTGACACCTCTCAAACCCTCTTGTCAGCGATGGATTCTTCTTCAAAAAAGGAGGAGTTTTTTATTTTCAAGTTCGATAGCAGCGACTTCACCATGTGGAAAGAGCACATGAAAGATGTTTTGACAAACAAAGGACTATCAGAATCGTTGAAAGAGCGTGCAGAGGATGATGACTATATACAAGCTGAGTGGGAGCTTTTGGATGCAAGAGCCATGGCTACAATACTCTACATCTAGCCGAGTCAGTGTTCTTCACTATCATAGGGAAGACAACAACCAAGGAACTTTGGGATAGCTTATGTTTAGCATGCGAGAGAAAAAGTGCATCCAACAAAGTTTTTCTCATGAAAAAACTTATGAAACTCAACATGAAAGAAGGTAGTAGAGTTTCTGGTCACTTAAATGAGTTCAGATCCTTGTTCAGTCAGTTGACATCTCAGGGCTTTAAGGAGTTTCACGACGAATTCAAGTTTATATTCTTGTTATGCTCTCTACCCACTTCATGGGACATATTTTGCATAGCCATTAGCAAATTGGCTCAGAATGGCAAGTTAGTGTTCAATGACGTCACAAATGCGTTGCTCATTGAAGAAATTCGACGTAAATCTCTTGACGGCGCTAGTCATGGAGATGCATATATGGCTGACAGTTCAACAATGGCAAGAGGCAAAGGCAAAAGTACGGTTCTGGCAAAGACAAAAGTATGGTAAAGATTGAGGAGCTCAATGTGGTTGAGTCTCCCGTACCTACTATTGGTAGAGGATGCTCCTCCTCTAGTGATGATCATTATGCCAATAGAGATTCATGCAGAGGTGACAGCAGATTCCTCAAATGTTCTCATTTTTCACTTCATATCTTACTCCAGATGCTTTGGTTGCACAAGATGAGGGTTATGCATAGAATTGGATTCTTGATTCTGGTGCAAGTTTTCATGTCACACCACATAGAGAGTGGTTTTCCTCTTATGCATCCATGCACGACATAATCAGGCTTGGTGATTTCTATGAGCTTGACATTATTGGCATTGGTGATGTGAAACTTTAGATGCATAATGGCACTACTTTTGTGTTGTGGAATGTCAGACATGTGCCTAAGCTTACAAAGAGCTTGCTTTCTACAAGGCAATTAGATGATCTTGGCTACACTACAGTTTTTGGTAATCGTTCTTGGCTGATCTGCAAGAACAACTTTGTCATGATGAAAGGTCATAAAAATGGATCCCTGTACTCTATATTTGTTTTGAGTATCGATGAACACTCTATCTATGTTGTCGAGCTGCCATCTATTGAGTTGTGGCATAGCCTGCTAGGGCATATTAGCCAAAAGGGAATGAAAACACTTCAACATTTTGGCTACTTACCTATGCTAGATTACACGGACTTTCCATTGTGTGAGCATTGTCTATATGACAGACGTACTTGGTTAACATCTTCGCCATTGAACAAGAAGCTAGGTGACCCCTCAGAGTTAGTGCACAGTGATTTGTGTGGTCCAATGCCACATAAAACTCTAGGGGGGAAAAACTACTTTTTCACGTTCATAGATGATTCCACCAGAAAAGTGTGGGTGTATCTCCTTAAGCGTAAGGAAGAGGTCTTTTCTATGTTCCAAGAATTCCTTGCCATGGTTGAGAACCAATCAGGAAAAAAGCTCAAAGCTTTTCGCATGGATATGGTGCAGAATATGTCTCCATTAAGTTCAAGGATTTTTGCAATTGAAGAGGCATTTGTCAGCAGTTTACTGCTCATACACACCTGCAAAAAATGGGATAGCTAAAGAATGAATCACACGATTCAAGAGCGAATTATCTCTATGATTTTTATGGCAAAGCTTACTCCAAAGTTTTGGGGGGAAGCTGTTCTAACAGCAATGCACATCATGAACATGTCAACTAGATCTCCTTTGAATTTCAAAATTCTAGAGGAATTATGGACTTGGAAATGGCCAAGCTATGAGCATTTACGTGTATTTGGATATGAGGCATATCCACATGTGTCCAAAGAACTTCGTCGCAAGTTAGATCCCACGTCACACAAATGCATTTTATCGGCTATGGTGCACATGGATAGATGGACTATAGTCTCTGGCACCCAAAATCCAACAAAGTCATTTGTAGCTCACACATGATTTTTAATGAATAAAAAATGCACAAGAATCCCATTAAAGAAGTTGAGTACAAATATGTTCGTTTTGAGGATCTAACCTTCGAACCAACTCAGTTTAGTAGTGTTGCACCAAATCCTCAAGTGTAAGATACTACTATTGCTCCGGAGTGAGCAGAGTCCAGTAGTTAGCCACTGAGACTCTCTGTAAGAGTATCACGTGCCCTCGATCGATTTGAGCTGGGTATACACCACATTTGGTTCACTGACATTGGAGAGCCAACCTACTACAAAGAAGCCATACCAATGGATGATAACATTAAGTTGGAGAAGGCTATGCAATTAGAATACAATTTGATTGTGGCTAATGAGACATGGATTTGATTGAATTACCAAAAGGCAAAAATGCTTTACCTTGCAAGTGAGTATACAAAAAGAAGTATACAGCAGAAGATACCGAGCTTAGGTACAAGGCTCGCCGAGTTGCCAAGGGTTTCAAGCAGCAAAAATGTGTGGATTTCGATGAGATTTTCTCTCCAATAGTCAAGATGACTACACTTCACAATATGCTTGGCTTGGTTGCTATCCAGGACATGGAACTTGTCCAAATGGATGTGAACACATCATTTCTTCACGGGGATCTAAATGAAGATGTCTACATGAAACAACCAGAGGGTTTCGTATGTGAAACCCAAATGCCAACGAGGGCATAATTGATTTGTAGTCTTAAAAAGGCACTCTATGGCCTCAAGCAAGGTTCAAGGCAGTGGTATCAAAATTTGACAAATTCATGCACTCTCAAGGTTAGAAAGAAGTCAAGAGGATCACTCCTTATACACAAAGAGGTTGCACGATGGTTCTTTAATACTATTAATCTTGTATGTAGATGATATACTTATCATAGGCCAATCAATTGATGAGATCAATCAGTTAAAAAAGATGCTAAGCAATCATTTATCCATGAAAAATTTGGGAAATGCCAATCACTTTCTTGGTATGCGCATCAAGAGAGACAAACAACGTGAAATTCTTGAATTCTCTCAAGAAAAGTACATCCACAAAGTCTTGCAACGTTTTAGTATGCAGGGGGAGAAGTCACTGAGTACCCCACTGCAAGTATACTCCAAACTTAGCAAGGAAGATTCGCCCAAGACAGTTGTTGAGAAAGAGGAAAGGCAAAAGTGCCATATACTTTAGCAGTTGGCAGTTTGATTTATGCTATGGTAGCCACAAGACCAGACATTGCACATGCAGTGGGAGTGGTTAGTAGGTACATGACAAACCCTGGCAAGAAGCATTGGAAAGCAGTGAAGAAAATCCTCAGATACTTGAAGGTAGAGCTAGCAAGTGTTTACGCTTTGGAAACAGTGATGCATCTATTGTAGGTTACACAGATGTGGATTATGCGGGGTTGCGTGGATTGTAGAAGATCCACATCTGGCTACGTGTTCATGTTTGCTGGAGCAGCTATCTCTTGGAGATAGCTGCTCCAAGACTGCACGTCTTCATCTTGGAGATAGTGTCTCCAAGACTGCACGTCTTCATCTACCACTGAGGCAGAATATGTTGCTGCGTCTGATGCAAGCAAGAAATCCATATGGTTAGCTCCTAGTGGGAGATTTGGACATTCATGAGGTTCTAGTACTGCATTGTGATAGTCACAGTGCCATTGCTTTGGCAAAGAATCCAGTATTTCACTCAAAGTTGAAGCACATAGAGTTCAGATACCATGTCATACAAGATGCATTAGCTAGCAAGCGCATTGAGTTTGTCAAGGTTCACAGTGATGACAACTCCGCAGATGCTCTCATGAAGAGCCTAGCCTCGAAGAGATTTACACATTGCATAGAACTTATGGGTGTAGGATGAAGCCTAGGAGATGCTTCATCAACTTTGTATAGACTAACTACACTGACGCCACTATTGGCCACCATGACTTCAAGTGGGAGGTTGTTGGGATGTAGGCTAGGTGGCCATGGGAACCAACCTTTACTTTCTTTTTTTCCCTAATCAATATAGGGAGAGAAAGTGAGAGAGTTGATTCACTCTCTCACTTTCCTCTCCACTAACCCAAACAGTCCGTGCTTCATTACCTTCCCCTATTCTCTTCTCCCCTCTCTTGTATGTATTCCTCACACACACACTCCCCTATCTACGACAACCCCCACAGTATTATGTATGTCAAAGTGTCTAATATGCACGGTGGCACCTTGAGTACAAATCAATTTTTGAAAACAAAAGCATGTAGCTTTACTGTTTGGAAGATAGGGCGATCAACTTGTGGGATTAGCCGATGAAACCCAATAGTGCCACATGTCCCACTATTTTGGCTTCCTAGATTATTGCTACTAGATTGGAAAATTCTACCTCTTCAATTGGATTATTGTTTACTAGATCTCATACTTTATTGGTTGTTACATAGGCCATGGGTTATATGTGGAACAAGACCAACAACAAGTTGCTTTCCTACCTTTACATGGATTGTGTGGATTTTATGATTTCACGTCTTACTTCATTTCAATCAGGGACTACCTTTGCAAATTGTATGAGACCATTATCCCCTATCAGATCCTTGCTCTTGAGAAGAATCTACTCAGTCTACATTACTCATAGTTTCCTTCTCTTTAGGTTCTTGTTTCTCTCATGCATCAAAAACAACAGCTTCAATATAAGCTTGTAGTTTGTGGAAAGATAATCACTTTGGAAGATATGGCTACTTGAACTTTAACAAGGCTTCCCTCGCAATATGAATCTCTTTACCAATCCCTTGATTCTTGTGCTTGTGTTATCTCTGTCTCTAGTGATAGGTGAGCGTACATATCTCCACTAGAACCATGCAAACCCCATAGACATCTCTGTATGATATGCATAGCTCCACAATGCATCATGCTAGTGCTAGTCATCATACAAATGACAATCCCTACTACAGATTCTCCCATTGTAGCTGCTAGGTTAGGCCTCGACATTGGTAGGTCATACATGAGAAGCCAACACATTGACAAAATCTATGCAAACAATGCTGTACTAGCCTCTTCATCCCTATCTACATGCAATCTATCATTAGGATTGCTCATCACGTATGGATGTGTCATCATTGACATTGGGATGGCTACACCCCTCTCATCTATAGGTGGAGCTATGCATCTTGCCATCAATTCATCAACCTCTAGCATGAGCATATCAAATAACTCCATGTCCATCATCTCTACATGTGTCTTCAAGGAGCAGACTTGCTCTGCCTCTATTTGCATAGACTCTAATGACATTTGTTGTGTCTCATTAGAGCAGTGACACTCTACCTCTGTCTCCATAGAGTCTATTGACATGTCTTGAACAGCTACATACTGTGTCTTGTGAGTATGGTGGATCTCATTAGCAAAGGAGACAAATCTCATCCGTGCTCATCACATGCCAACAACAAAATCAAGATTGTGTCGTCTCATACCTCAAATACATGCATACGATATCCAAGACACTTTGAGAACCCTTGAAAATCACTAGTGATTTGCAATGCATTTGGAAAGATTGCTCTCTAAGTAGTATCTAACACTCACAATCTGCTAGCTATCTCACTGAGATCAAACTTTGTCTCAGCTGAGGAACATATCGCACATGTCATAGGCATATAGGATGCACTAGTAAGGTAATGTAAAGCAAACATTTCCTGCACCTGCAATGTCAAACATCAAACCATTGACCAAGTGTACATGACCAAAGCTCCACTAGAGAAAGTGCTAAATCACTCACGATGTGGTGTGACGTGGAAAATTTCATCTTCACCTAGCAACCAACAGGGGGAAGTGCCACCTCTCAAAGACATGTAAGAAAGAGGAATGCTAAAGGTGAATGTGACATCACCATCACTAGCATAGAAGGCACTACTCTAGCATGTGTGAGAACCACATGTGCATCTCACATACATTACTGCCGCTACCTCATACATCAAAAGCGATGACACCTAATGTGCCCAGTGTGACCACAATGCCAACAACACAAGTATTGGGATGAACCAAACCTCTGTCTCTCACAAGTCATGTTTGCAGACTTTGAATGTCACACATGTATCCCATATGGATGTCAAGAAACCAAACTATGGTGAGAAATTTGACAAAGTCTCCCTTCTTAATTGAGCAAAATCTCAACCATAAACCTAGCAAAAAAGGTAACAAAATGGGAGATCACTCGACCACTACACAATCATAACCATGATCAACTGCAACAAAAACGATGCTTGTATAAGCAAAATGTAGTCTACCAAAGCAATGTATACTAGTAGTGTCTAACCTCCTCTGCTAGAAACCAAGCAAAGTCAGTGCATAAACAAGGGCGAAGTGATAATGCACACACAATGAGTTGCAAAGACTCAAGACTAGGATAAAAAACTATTAAAAGAGCATACAATGCATAACCATATGTGCAAGTAGAGAGCATAAAATTCATAACCTTATGCATAAGTAGAGAGAAAATGTGGTGCTCAATACACACAAAATGCATAACCATATGCATAAGTAGAGAAAAAACGTGATGCTCAATACACATCCCACACAACTGTATTTAAAATTTGACAATTGCACTTGTAACCTGTAGAACTTGTGACTACTTGTAAGCTGTAGTCACTATGAGCATATGTAAATCTCACTCCTATGAGAGAGGGTACAAAGAACATTAATTGTTTTCAAAACTGACAAAACCTATCAAAGTGAGAGTAAAAAACTCCATCACGTTCAAAGAGGGAGTCACACTCGACCACTAACCAGCGAGATCGCTCTCTCTCACTCTAGCTGTGTCAACACCGGGAAGAAGAAGCTGATGCTATCTTTTGCCACCGAACATAAGCTCACAAAGAAGCTAAAAAACTAACGCTATGCCGGAGGAGAGCCAAGCTTCTCTCTTTGGCTCTTGCTCTCTACATGTTCCGAGGTAGGAAGTGGAACGCCGATGGTCAACAGGATGTCCAAGTCTCTCATAAAGAGAGAGGCTCCCTTCAATCACACCGCATGAGAAGAGCCGAACCACTCTCTCTCGCTTTTGCTATGCCGGAGTCCACTATCAGGTGCCGAAGGATGTCGAAGATGCCAAAACATGAAGCCCAGTGTACACCACTCTTGCGAGTATGTGTGTAGCATGTAATGTTCACACCCCCTGTCTCCCACTTTTTGATGTTGAGTGTCAAGACAAGGGTAGGACCAGTCACGGCCAAGGGCCAGGATGGACATGCAATCAAGGGGGTCCATATATTTAGCAGGCCAAGGGCCTATATAGGGCATGGCTGGGTGGAGATTAGCATGTTCAGTCCCCATGTCCTTTCACTGGTATCAGAGCTCAAGGGGAGGGGAGAGCCATGGAGGAGGGGAAAGGACTCTCTCTCTCTCTCTTTAGGTATCTCTCTCTCTGGATCAAAGAAGAAGGCAATCCCTCTCTCTCTCTCTCTCTCTCTCTCTCTCTCTCTCTCTCTCTCTCTCTCTTCATGGAAGCTCCGACAGGAAGGGGATGAGCAACAAGCTTTGGAAGAAGCTTGGCGTTCTTGTCTTCTCTCATAATCGAAGTATCTTCTCTCTCTCTCTCTCTCTCTCTCTCTCTGTCTCTCTCTCTCTCTCTCTCGGAATTGAGATGCTCGTAGGATGCAGCCCCTGCAGACTCGAAGGGAGCAAGGGTTTGTTGGTGGGAAACCGGGCTTGCGAGAAGGAGGGCTGCCGGTTGACCTGCACCAAAACGGGCGGAGTTTGTCTCTGTAGGATTGCAAGGCGGAGTTACATCTTTTTCGACACAGGGCCGAGCCTCGGTTCATGGCAGAGAGCCTTGGCCATTGCAATTCTTCCTCGCGCGGCTTTGTTGCCGCCATCGCCACAGAGAACGTTATAATTTTTTTTATTGTTTGTTTTTTTTCCCCCAAAGTGACCTAATAGTTGTACCCCAAGTAAGGGCGGCCACCCACAAGGTTTGTCGGCAAACATGCCTTCTCATGCAAAGGGCATGCCCGGGTCCCCATCGGGCGCATAGTACAATACTTGATGCCCTCAGCACCCTCGGGTATGTAGTCGGTTTTCAGTATGAAGAAGTTAAAGGATAAATTTGACATGTCATCAAGGCAAAGTTCCGACGTGTTGTCCAAGCCACATGAAACTCGCCTGCATGGTGCATACAAGGACATATGCAATTTCTATCAGGTTCGCAATTTTCAGTTCTTGCATGTAATTTACAAAAGAAACCTACCAGTAGCCATCCACGCCGGCGTGGATGGCTGCAGGAAGTTTCATTTTCTACAAAAGTTGTGGCAGGGAGGTAGAGGAGCCCCGTGCAGTCAACGGATGGAAGGCGGTGTGGCCGCTCTGTGTGTCTGTGTGTGTGTGTGTGTGTAAGATACCTTCTCTCTTACGTGATATCATCACAGAAGGTTTCCCTGGCTGCCCTGTGAGGAGCCCCACCATGCCTCCTGTGCTGCAACCCCTGCTGTGGCAAGGCGCCTCACCTCCAACCCCCAAGGCTCCACACGAGGCCAACTTACCTGCTGGTTCTGATCGAGATGCAGCAATCAATAGACGAATTACTGCTGCCCCACTCCGTCATCCCGCTCCCGACTTCTCTAGACCGTCCAACAACGGATCTGTTTCTCTCGAAGCCTCTAGCACAGGCGGTGGTGCAGGCATTTAAACCACGTGCAAACCTCTCTATTCCTCTGTTTGTGCTGCAACGAGCTCTCTCTATGGAGAGTGAACATGCCACCAACCTAACATCTCTCTCTCTCTCTCTCTCCCCGAAGGAGTGGCGAGCTAGTCCACAACCCGAGGAGGTAGGAAGTGAGGAAGGTGAAGCGGGGAGGCAAGCACAGGCAGCAAAGATGCACATAGGGGCGTCGCAAATCTCTCTCTCTTTCTCTCTGGACGTGAAATAGGCAATGGGCATGACCAAGGTGAGGGGATGGGAGCAGGGTGCGGAGTGCAGAAGGTGCCGACATGGCTTTCGTGGAACCCTGCAAAGGGGGAGCAACACTAGGACTCTAGGAGTATGACGTGGACTTTGGGGGTGGGGGCAATATTCTGCGGCATGTAATAAAGATTTGAATTTCTATATTAGTGAGCCACTATAGTGTAGTAAGTATGTCAGGTCGATTATGAAAAAAGCCGAATTGATGTGAATGTTGGGAAGATACTTTTTGCCGTCCATGTGGCAGCACTGGAGGAGGAAGAAGGGTCAGCGGCCTGACCAGTCGGGCGGATCAGGCGGGGCGGTCAAAGTCTTTATCTCGAACCTCTCTCTGGAGGTCGGGTGGCGCATGCGTATGCAAGTCTCTCTTCTTTTCTAATGGAAACTGCCCACAGATGGTCCGACACCTCTGCCTCACTCTTTCTCTTTCTCACGGCCTGTTTCAAAGTTTGTGGGCAGCTCTCGTAGGCTTTTAACTCTTTCTCTGTCTCTCTCACCCGTAGTGAGCCACCTATAGGAGTGCATGCTATCTCTCTCTCTCTCTCTCTCTCTCTCTCTCTCTCTCTCTCTCTCTCTCTGTGGCGGGCTATGCATGTTGGTTTCCTTGAGTTTAGCGAGGAGCCTGAGGGAGGGTAGCTATACTGTCTACTGGCTGTGCCAAGGGGGCAAGCTGGGTGTGCAAATGTGAGGAGGTGATGAGCATCAAAGGTGCTATGGAGAGGTGAGCAGGTAGAGAGAACAACATGCTCGCAGGTACAGAGAGCAACTCAGCACGGCGCTGCATTCTCTCTCTATCTTTCTCCGGAGAGAGTTGTTTTGCTGCTGTTATGATGGCAATCTCTCACTCCGTGCAGAGGGATGAGCAACGAGCTGCTCGGCGTAGGCGAGAGATGAGGGACATGTAGGTGGGGTATACAGGGGGCAAGGCCTAGGGGGCAGTGGTAGGGGGGTGTCTGGAGGGGGCGGTAAGAGAATATTGGAGGGAATCTGTGAAAAGTGTTTTTAAATAAAGTTGAGCAAGTATGTCAGTATAAGTATGTCTCCACGATTTGAAAAAAATTGTAAATGATATTGAATCTTTGAAGATGCGAGCACTTTCCAGGGCCTTGTGGCATCGGAGCAAGGGTGTAGGCAGGAGTAGACAAGTCAGTCGAGACGTGATGATTAGACATATGGGAGGCTACCAAGGCGGGGCAGCGTAGAGGTGAACAACGGCAAGAAGCTGAACACAAAAGCCACCACATGGTTTTTTTGTAGATACAAGGCTGCATCAATTCGTTGGTACTTCTGGCTTCCCGGGTTCAAGTCCCAATACTGTAGTGAGCTTTTGTTCGAGTTGAAGGATTGATGAGAATCATCAAATGAAACTTAAAGGGATCTATAAAAGATTCTAGGTATATAATAATGAGGCTACCAGTATAGAGTTATGAGATTCAGATGATGACAGATTTAATGATTTTTTTAGTGCATGGCAACTTTTGTGTACTCAATCCCTTTGAGCACTTTTGCATGCAAGAAGAGTAACATTTTTGCTTACTTGATCAGTCGTGAACAGTCTTAGTTGGCTTTTGTATAGTGCCCTACAAAAATGCATAGAAAGAGGACAGAGTTTTGCAAACTCTATCCGCACTGATGGCTAAAGAATAGCAATGGAGGAAAATATTATTAATGCACACCAAAATTTATAAATTATACTAAATCTCATTGCCTTAGATGGCCCTCTTTGACCATAAAGAATTGCACATATATATCCATGCTAGCTTGAATGGCTGCAAGTCCTCTGCATCCAGAAACCAAATCTAGTGCTCACAATCTCCTTTCTTTGTCACCTTCCATTGCATGCACCCATTTGTGTCACCGCAGATAGCTACAAACAATACAAAGAGATGGATATATTATTATTTATTAAATATACATGAGAGACTACACATTGTTGCTCCCCAATTTCAAGATATAGAAACGTAACATGATCTCCTTTCATTGTAAAAAACACACTAGAGAAGGGAAAGAAAATAATTGGAGAGATGAATCTTCATGGGCATGTTCCATTGCGACATGCTCGTTGTTCATTCCAACTTTTTGATTAAGTATCTATTGATAGGAAAAGACGCGGGTTACAATGAAAACATTACCCTTGTTTTGTTGCAAAGATGATAGGGTAGGGTGGGTGGCAAAGTATACTCATTCGTTAGACTTGATTATTAGTCATTTCTTTATGGTTCTTCACCATATTTCTTTTGGCTATTTTGATTTCCTAGGTGATTTCACTGAGTAAAGCATGTTTTTACTTTTAATGAAAATTCAATCAACATCACGGATATAAAGCGTTTCAAGCCATGGTCATTGTTTTTGTGATGGTCGTGAAAATATTCTATGATCTTCAAGGGGTATAAGAGAGGTGCGAGTCCAATTGAGGAGAGGAAGCAACTTTTCTAGATCCTAGAAGTATGACCTGTTGGAATTAGGGTTGCAGAGAAACACACACAGCTTGGAGAAGACGAAGGAAGCTCAAGGCACACAATAGAGAGTGTGTTACTTAGTGTGCTATGGAAAAATAGATAGCCCTAGAGTGATGGGCGTATATACAATGCATGGGGGGAAAAACCTCCTAACACTAGGTTGGTAATGGGACACTTTTATGTCCTGTTAAGTGACCATTTTCCTTGAATTATGTCAAGAGTTTCAAAATGGATTTTGAGGTGCTATCTGTCTAGAAAGTTGTCTCATGAGCTGAAAAAAACTCGACATTTTTTTGGAATATCAATTCCATCTTTAACCTTGTCCTTGCACAACATTTCACAACCTGAACTGTGTGAAACAACGGGTCCTGTTTTTGGCTTTTTTCAACTTTTTGCAACTATACCACTCTAGAATTCATGTTTGTGAGGTCTATAGTGCTAGAGAACTATCTTTAGTAGTCCTCAACATGTCCTGATGCTTCTAGGGAGAAATAAATGTTAAAGTTGTAAGTTATGACCAAATTTTAAAAAAATTCAAATCCTATTTTTGAGCCAATTTTAGCTCTTCTATGATTTTTTTGGTGGCTTTCATGATATCCAAATGCAGTTTTGATTTTCTATGTCGCATATTGTAACATAAAGCTAATATTCCTTGAGTTTTGGGGCACCTAATACCCTATTTTGCATAGTAGACAACGATGGTTGATTTTTTCAATTATAGAAGAAAACGAAACATTCTAGTATATCAAGTATAGCTTTTTCAATATTGTTAGTTTCTTGTGACAACTACATGCATTTTGTAATTAGTAACCATATCTAGTCATAAGGATCAAATTTGGCTAGATATTGAATAGTTTCTATGGGATTCTACAACTCATAATGTTGAACCCAGTTTTTTCATATTTGCTGTATTTAGCACTTCATCTTTGTCCCCAAGATTCCCCTTGGTAAGAGATGTATTATTCTTTTGACATGCTCCATGGCTCCTTATGAACCTAAAGGACAATAGGGAACTAAGAAAACATGCATATATTATTTGTATTGAGCGTGGCTATAGAAACTTTGATGATAGGTTTGCAGAATGGTAAAAATTCAACCTTTTTGTACCTATTTCTTTTGGCAAAACAAAAAATAGTGAGTGAGAAGCAATCATATGTTCTGATCACCAACCCATTGAAGTTAACTAGCGAATTTATCTCAAGTCCTACAAAAATCCCTAATCTTATTTTTATGCAACAAAACGTAAGAAATGACTGTTTTGATGAAAATGTACTGGTCCATCAACTTTGGAGGCTTGGTGTGATCAAAAGATGAGAAATTTTACAAGTTTCTTATTTTTTCCATGTGTAGTAGGCCTTGAACTATAACCTCATGAAAGGATTTTACAAAATGAGTGGATCTACTATGGTTTTGGAGGTTTTTTTCAAAACCCTGAAAGGACACTTTTATGTCCTGTTAGGTTACCAACCTAGTGCTAAAGAGGGAAAAAATGCCGAGGCGGTCCTAGTGTGTTCACACACATCACTACCACATGTATATGGTAACAAATCCCCCCTAGAGTGATGCGGTAAACAAGAGCTGGCACATGAGTAAAGGGAAGTGCCATGCCCTGAGGACAGGATCAGTCCACAAAGGGGAGTAAGCCCAAAGCTTTGCGGAAAGCTTCAAGCTTCTCAGGAGACAATGCCTTTGTGAAAGGATCTGCAAGGTTGTCCTGTGTTGGCACATAAGCCAAGCTGATCTCTCCCGCTGAGAGCCTCTCCCTGACATAGTGGTAATGCACCTCAATGTGCTTTGTGCGAGCATGAAAAACTGGGTTCCTCGCAACTGCCAATGCGCTCTGACTGTCAGTGTAGATAGTGTTGGCAGTGTCCTGTCCAACACCCAAATCAGCCATAAGGCGTCTGAGCCATACACACTCAACCGTAGCTGTGAAGACTGCCCTATACTCAGCCTCACAACTCGAAGTGGCCACAATAGGTTGCTTCTTGCTCAACCATGATATACATGAACTGGCAAGCATGAAACAAAAACCACTTGTGGACACTCGCGTGTCAAAACAACCACCCCAATCTGAGTCCGAAAAAGCATGTAAGTGTGGCGGCAATGATCCCCCCTTGGGATAAAACAAGCCAAGATGTAAAGTGCCACTAAGGTAGCGGAAAATCCTCTTGATAGCCTGCCAATGCTTAGACCCTGGGCTATGCATAAATCTGCTGACCTGTGAGACTACAAACTGAATATCCGGCCTCGTGTTGCATACATAAATGAGGCAACCAATAGCAGTTCGGTAAAAAGTGACATCAGCAGGATCGCCAGCATCATGTAGACTCAACTTCAAACCTGTTTCCATGGGAGTGGCAATAGGTTTGCAATCCTCAAGTCCAAACTTACATAGCAATGTCTCTATGTAACTTTTCTGACACAAGGAAATACCACCATCACACTGCTTAAACTGTATACCCAAGTAATGATGCAACAGCCCCAAATCTTTCATCTTGAAAGTAGCATTCAAATCAGCCTTAAATTCAGCAATATGTCTCTCATTTGGTCCAGTGATCAGCAAATCATCAACATAAAGAACCACAATGAGAAAAACATCATCCTCACGCTTTACATACAATGTGCTTTCTGTTGGACTGTTACGAAAGCCTCGTTTAACCAAATGAGTGTCAGCTTTCTCATACCAAGCACGAGGAGATTGCTTCAACCCATACAAAGCCTTCTTACATTTGCACACTTTCTCCTCTTGTCCTTTTATGAAAAAACCGCGAGGCTGCGTTACATAAACTTCCTCAAATATGTCACCATTCAAGAAAGCAGTAACAATGTCTGATTGATGTACATCCCAACCAAAATGAGCTGCCAATGCACATAGAAAAGGCAGAGTAGTCATACGATGAGTGGGAGCAAAAGTCTCTTCATAATCTATGCCTTTTTGCTATGCATAACCCTTTGCAACAAGTCGAGCCTTATGGCGATCGATCCCACCATCCGGCTTGTGTTTCAGCTTGTAAACCCACTTCGTACCAATGGCCTTTTTGCCAGGAGGAAAATCACATAAAGTCAATGTGTCATTTTCTATAAGTGCATCATATTCTGATTGCATGGCAGCCATCCAATTTTCTGAATTTTGTGCTTCATCAAAAGTCAGAGGCTCCTCAACATCATGTAAGCTAGACACAGCCAAAGCATAACAATCTGATGCATAAGATGCATGGCGAGAGCCTGAACGAGTACGACTAGACAAAGGTGCATCCAATTTACTGTCACACAAAGTGTGCACCAGCCATTTTGGCATACCTCTAGCCTGCTCATTTTTAGCCCTTTCCTCATCAAGTACATCATGTACATCTGCATCAGTAATAGGCTGATCTAAAACATTTTCAGAAACCCCCATAGGCTGTACATTTGCCTCATTGGAACTTACATTCGTATTTCCACCATTGAAAAGAGGCAACAAAGTGTCATAAATGTCCTGTGAGCTTACATTACTGTCTCTAGCAAGGGCTGAACATAATCTTCCACAAACACTACATCTCGAGAAACCAGAATACGTTTTGTTTGCGGATGATACAACCTGTAACCTTTGATTTCAGCACTATAACCAACAAAAATACATTTGACAGCCTTATCATCCAATTTTCTGCGCTGGTGGCACCAAAGCATATGCCAAACAGCCAAAAACACGCATGTGCTCAATAGAAGGTTTTCTATCATGCCATGCTTCATATGGAGTAATAGACTGGAAAGCTTTCGTAGGACACCTGTTAAGTACATAAGTGGCACACATGATGGCCTCAAGCCAAAAAGAATGCGGCAAAGCTTGACTTTTGACCATACATCGTGCCATTTTCTTCAGTGACCTGTTTTTCCTCTCAACAACACCATTTTGCTGAGGTGTATAAGGCACTGTACATTGGTGTTTTATCCCACGACTAGCCAGAAATGCATTAAATTCATGAGACATATACTCCCCCCCTCGATCGGAACGAAGGGTGCCCATAGTACATTTCGAGACATTTTCAGCCATAGCCAGAAATTGTTTGAAGCACATAAAAACTTCGGACTTCGCTTTAAGCGGAAATACCCATGCATGCTTGGAGTAATCATCAATGAAAGTCACGAAGTACAGGTGATTGCCCAAGGACGGAGTTTGCATGGGCCCATAAACATCACTATGCACAAGCTGCAACCTGCATGTGGCCCGAATTGAACCATCCTTTGGAAATTTAGAACGCTGCATCTTACCCAAAATACAGCCTTCACAAACATGTTTGAGAGGTGCTTCAAGAGGCGGCAAAGAAGCAACCATATTAGATTTCTGCAAACCCAGCAAACTGGCAAAATTCAGATGACCAAAACGTGCATGCCAAAGTTTTGCATCTGAAATAGCCCTTGAATCTGCAACAGCATTTGCAAAATTTTGTCCACACTTGTCATACAAAGTGAGCTTATACAGCCCACGACACAAAAGCCCAGATGCAGCAATTTTATCACCAAAACTGAGATCATGAACTGTACATCTGTCATCCACAAATTTGACTACAAGTCCAAGTCTAGCAAGTGCAGATACAGACAAGAGATTCTTCTTAATCCCAGGTACATAAAGTGCATCAACAAGTGTGAAGGAACTGCCATTAGCAGCAGTGAGCACAATCTTTCCAACTCCTTGAACTCGATAAGAGGCATTGTTGGCACAAGTGACTGAATTCCCATGAGGGACAGACTCGAGAGAGGTAAACAATTCACGATGTGAGGTAATGTGCTTTGAAGCACCACTGTCGAAATACCACAGATGTGAATCTGCAGCAACTGACAAGCATGCATCATGTATAGTAGGATTGTAAGTGCACTCTGCGCTAAAAGCCCATTCTGCATCAACATCAGCATCACAGTCTCCTTTCACAGAAGACTCAACAATGGCTGCATTTGTAGTGGAACCAGCATTTGCAGTGGAACCACCCTCTTTCTTCTTAGCCTCTTTGGCCTTCAACTTAGGACACGACTTGATCAAGTGATCATTAGCTTTACAATAATGGCAACGCATCTTCTTTTTGCCCTTATCACCAGAATTGCCAGATGAAGTGTTGCCAGCCAGCAGAAGCATTAGGAACAAAATTTTTGCCACTCGCAGCAGAACCATAAGAAGTGGCTGCATTACTGTTACCACCCTTTCTTTGAGAAGCAATAAAAGCCTGTTCAACTGCACGCTGCCTAGTCCTGTTTTTTCTAGAAAGTGACTCTTGCAACAGCAATGTGCATAATGCATCAAACTTGACAACTTCACGATTTCCTTGGGTCATGAGTCTCCAAGTACTAGCAAAAGTCTGGTACGAATTTGGTAAGGCATCAAGAACAGTCTGCACAAGGGAACTGTCTGAAATGACTTCACCTGCAGAAATAAGCTGCTCATTGATATCCTTGACACTAGCAAGGAAATTGTCCATATCATCTTCCTCATGCATAATCTTCGACTCCAGCTCTTTACGCAGCAAAGCAATTTTAGCCTCATTGCGGCTTGCATAAAGACCTACTAGAATATCCCAAGCCTGTTTTGCAGATTTTGCTGAACGGATGTGAGGAACAATGGTGCGCTTCACAGACAACGCAATCAATGCATGAGCCTGCGCATCCTTAACATCCCAACGAGCTTGTTCTGTCGTAGGCAAAACAACTCTAACAACTGCAATCCTTGTAGCAAGACCTGCAACATCCTCAACATCGCCTACATCCTCAGAACCAGGACGTACATCAATGCCCTGCACAATGTTCCAGACACCCTTTGACACAAGAACATGTTGCATCATATAAGCCCACATAGGGTAGTTGTCCCCATCCAACCTGTCCTCAGCAGCAAACATCTTGAACACATCCGTGTTGTTGTTGTCATCCATGGTAAATGCTACACCTGATGTGAAACTGCCCGAAAATAGGAGAAACGGAGCGGGAACAACCTGTGCTATATAGCACAAACCGTAGAAGACTATAAGACACCTGTTATGCAGAAAACGGCACTGACAAAAATTCTGCACAAAATGACGAAATAGCCTATGTAGTACTACTGCCTGTAGTGGAAACGGAGGCCGAAATGAGCCCAAATCAAAATTATGAGCAGACCAAGCTCTCCGAGTCCCCCCAAAGTATTTTTCGACCTGAGAACGCTCGCCAAAGCTCACTGAAATCGGAGAAAGTGAGCAGGCGTGTGCTGGAGCAGCTGGCGACTAAGCCCGGGAGGACGTTACCTGCTCTCATACCAATTGTTGGAATTAGGGTTACAAAGAAATGCACACAGCTTGGAGAAGACGAAGGAAGCTCAAGGCACACAATAGAGAGAGTGTTACTTAGTGTTCTATGGAAAGATAGATAGCCCTAGAGTGATGTGCGTATATACAATGCACGGGGGAAAAAACCTCCTAAAGAGGGAAAAAATGCCCCGGCGGTCCTAGTGTGTTCACACACATCACTACCACATGTATATGGTAACATGACCAATTGATTCATTTATGTGACACCAAATACTTAGTTTGGCTCTGACTATACATGTTTTCTTCAGGGAGTCAAGGGCCATCTCTCTCTCTCTCTCTCTCTCTCTCTCTCTCTCTCTCTCTCTCTCTCTCTCTCTCTCTCTCTCTCTCTCTCTCTCTCTCTCTCTCTCTCTCAGATTGCTCGCTCGAAAATATTCGCTCGCCATATGGTAGGACTTGTTTGGCATATGGTATGACCATACAAAATTAGGAAGAGATAGGCAACGTGTTTGTAGGTTATTTCCTACTGCAGGTTATTTCATTATGTACCAGACGGGTGTATAGGACATACGATGACATCTGTGCAGACATGGCTATGAGCCGTTTTGGAATGAGTTTCTCCTCCCAACTTTCATGAAAACTGGTTGTAGCACCAACGACCAGGTTAGCCAAGTTTAAGTTTTTCTTGTTTTTTTCTATTTACACCTTACTTGGCAATTACTGTCATTGTGCAAAGCAAAGTGCTTTGGAAATTTTCTAGGAAGCACGGCTTTAGGAAACTAAAAAAATAGGGAATATCAGCTCACAGAATCCCTACCGGTCTAAACGCTGCAAGGTACTTATAGTTTTGGTTCTCACTTTGAGGTCATCACTCTGCGCAAGGGCTTACAATTCTTCATGCAAGGCATGCTAGTGAAGTGAAGTGAATTCAATTTTGCCGCTTCATGCATTACGCTTCTGCTATCACACTTGCAACTCTGTCACGGACAGACTAAAAAAAGGATTGTTTACAACACCACTAAAAAGAACCTAAACTTTCGACTTATTTCACAGGCGAAGTGCCATATTAAGTCATTTTTGTAAAGTCACGACCCCCTACATGGTAAGTGGGGCAAGCTGTGGCTTGTTTTTTCTCTTTCCTCTCTCGATGATAGCATTATACAGGCAGATTCTTGCATGTTTATAGGATAAGCTGCCAGTCAGGCATACGATGTCTCAGAGCACACATTCTGGGCACACACACACTAGAAATTTAAGGAAAGTTCCTCAGCCCAGCATGCTCTTCTTTTCGTTCTCTCTCTCCCTCTCTAAGCAAAAAATGAAACTCTTCTAAGAAGCTTTTGATACATGTTTTTCTCGTAAGTCAGCTTGAGCCAAGGTGCTCTAACTCACAGCTAGCATGTGGCTAAGATGCTACTCACATTAGTCTTCATCGGTTCGTCGATTGAACACTACTTCGCATAAGGGCTATGAGCCAAATAGGCCAAGAGCCATTGTCAGGCCAAGGGTCAGACCCAACTATTGGCATTCTTTGGGTGATTGTTTTCAAGATCTACCCAAGTAAGTACACATCGACGTTAATGGATAAGCAACAGTCTTGTCATTACGGACGTTTAGGGTGTCATTTTTGCACTACATGTTTTTAGTGCGACACTCAAGTTGAGTTTTTGATAATCTTCAACTCACAGCAGCTGATCTCTACAAGAAAGTATAGATGCAGCAATCAATTGCGACAGCATGACTGTCCATAAGAGCTCAGCAGTTCACTTGTGTGGATCTCCTGCTCCTAGCACTACGGATTGTCTATAGACATACTACTTTGGGGTAAGACCCGGCGGGTGATTGCTACATCACCCCATAGGCATTAAGGATCGCAATTTGATCTGCATTGAGGATCACAATTGATCTCTCCTAGTTGTACTTTCAAGGAAAGAATTCCGCAATCTACCACGCGATAGCGGACAAACACACTTTTCACGTTGATTCCAATCATTCTGTACACGGTTGACTATGTTGGTTACCGTTATCTACTAGTTGAGTAGTTTCTACAAAGAGTCTTACCAAGGGGTTTCACTACGAAGATTCTAATCCAAGGGCTTGGATTGCACAGGCAACACCCCGGGTTCCCAGTGCAATACTGTTTGTTTTTTCAGGTAGGGGACGTACTCCTCTCTTTTTGAATACGGGTAAGTGAACATCACATTCAAATCTCCAGGTACGCCTCTATTGATTTGGTGTTATTCCATTTTTCGTATGCTTTGCTTGGTTTTTTAAGACGTATAAGTACGCTTGAATGTTACAGAGCCATGCCAAAGGCATGTCAGCACAAAGTATTTTGGGCCAAGTGTCCAATCTATCTTTCTGCCTTATGTTGTTACGAACCTACTTGTAGGGTTCAATTTGGCACATGTTGTCACATGGGATACAACATGGTCTAGGAACTCAAGGAGTTCGGTTTAGCCAGTGTGGAGCAATGAATGAGGGTCCCTCTCACTCTTGTTGTAGAGTGTTTAGAGTTACCTCCACACACAAGTACATCTTGTACTTGAAGGATGTTGTTTTTTACACATTCTTACATGAGACATATTCCACATGTGGAGAATATGAGTCTGTGGACTGACATTGGCGCCATTATTTCAATTATGCGTCATGACAAAGTCCAACTAGGTGCTGGTCAAATCTGTTTTCTAGACTATTTTCAGCACGATGTATCAGGAGCACTTTTGTGGCAAAAAATTGTCGGATACTTAGAATGACTTGTCCAGGTACAAGTACTGTTAAACAACATTACAAATGGTTGTTTATAGATACAGCAAGGCTATAAGTTGTTAATGAAAAAGTTTCATTGTCTGTACCTAGAAGTGATCAATGTTTCACCTTCTATTGTGATTCAGACGTTTAATCAGCAAGGCTTGCAAAAGATTGCAACTAAAAGTATTTAGTTTCTTTTCAGAACTATTTACATTCCTTTTTAATGCGTGGTAGGCACATCACATTTGCCATAAATATTGGCAAGGATCATTATGGATATACAGGTTCGGGTTTGTTTTTGCTAAATGCATGCACACTAGGTATTATGGGCCCTAGTGTTTAGCAAAGGCTGATTTGGAACGGCATGCATATTCCTTAAGTTGTTGCTTATGAAGCATTTTGCACTCTATGTATACTATCTCTATAAGATTACTTTTGGGTCTACTAATCACCAATAGAGGTCATGGCTTGGTCTGGGTGTTTGTGGATTTTTCAAGTTAACCACGACGGTTATTTCGGACATTGTTGATTCCTCAACAATGTTATACGCTATTGTGATTCCCCGTTTACCAGTCGTTTGGGAAGACTGTCTGTAAATCGTGGGGGAAACACACCTCAGTACTGTCAGTATCCAAGGGGATTGGCAGATTACAAAGTGTAACCTTGGGCTAAAAGGATATGCAAAGTGCATACATTAGCACCAAGCAATCCAATTAATAAGCATTTATTGCTCTTCTTGGAGTTTACTTACTATCAGTTAGCGCATGTTGCGACTAGGTAGTCTCTTCATGTATAAGTCAGGTTCTCAACCTTGAACACTCGTTAGGGTGGGGTTGTTTACTGATGATGAAAATTGGGCACAAGTCAAGGACTTGGCTGATGAGTTAGTCAACAAGTTACTTTCATGGACAATGACAAGAGGTACTCTGTTTAGTACATCTTTGTTGTGATAAACTCGTTTACCATGCTCATGAGCGTTCTAAATGGAGTCTACACACCATGTTTGGATAGGAACCGGTACCATCAGATGGTTACAAATGGACAACAATGTAGAAAATCAAGATGTTACTCTTGGTTTCATTGAACCTCCTACTGACCCGGATTCCGCTCAAATGAACCGTTGGATCCATGCGGGATGTTACGGTAGCAGACATTAGTGTTCTTATGAAGATACCATCACTTGTGTTTTCGTGGACGAAAACGCTTCTCCAAGGGGGGAGTAATGTCAGGACAAGGGTAGGACCAGTCACAACCAAGGGCCAGGATGGACATGCAGTCAAGGGGGTCCCTATATTTAGCAGGCAAAGGGCCTATATAGGGCATGGCTGGGTGGAGATTAGCATGTTTAGTCCCCATGTCCTTTCATTGAGAGCGGATGTCGATAGAAATTTGTCCGTGTGTGTGTGTGTGTGTGTGTGTGTGTGTGTGTGTGTGCATACGTATGTACACACACAATCCCTCTATCTCATTGATTTTTCAATTGCCAAAAAAACCATGTTTTGTGTGTGTGTATGCACACACACATACACTTTCAAAGACATCAACTTTTAGATGCTAAAGAGGAATCACCAAGAAATGATGAATTTTCTAGTACTTGTGGATGGGGTCGTGTGTGTGTCTGCGTGCGTTGAGCTGAGCTCCGCACACAGTTCCCTTCCTTCGTCTGTTCAAGTGCTCCTACTCCCCCTCTTTTTCCATCAATGTTGATGGCTACTATAAGACAGCGCTACCCTGTAGATCTTGATACATAGCACTGCTTTTTTCTAAGCTTCAATTTTTCAAAATAAAATTAAACGCTACTGTGTGGCAATTTAATTTTCAACACTACCTCCCTTGATTACTCCGCTATCTAAAATAAACAAATAAGAATGCTACCTATGCTCTTATACCATTTGTAAATGCACCAATGCAAATGCGTGCATACATGTGTGTGCAGGGAAGGGGAGAAGCAGAGCATACATGGTGTGTGGGTGGAGCAGATATATAAGCAATAAGGATAAGTGTGGGCGGCCACACCAGTGTATGGCTCGAGGTAAGGGACACTGCCTTTACCTTACCATAGGTTTCTAGTGTTGCCAATTTCTTCTCAACCTCAATAGCCTTTCTCCATTGTTTAGCGTGTTTTGCTTTGGGGGGTACCACTTCTCCACCTCTCTCCACTTGCTTCATCTTGGGATGTTGTATACTCATCTTTGGCACTTCCATTTCATCCTCTCCTTGACTTGTTTTGTTTTTTGACCATCATTTTTAGCTTCCATGTTAACTTGATTAGTGCAACCTTAAGTATGGTCATATTCAATCGGTGCTAGATAGTTTGTTAATTCTTGGCTTGGCGCTCATTTTGGTTCTCTATATTTTGTGAGGACTCTATCATTTTCGTCTCCATAGCTTTTTAACATCTATTTAAGGAGATATTAGAGCATTACGTTCACCTTCTATATCTCCTAAGTTTTGGCTTTTCTAAGTCACCATTCTAAAAGGTGGTATTATTGTCCGAATTGTAGGTGCTAATGCACAAATGAAACAAATAGTATCCATACAACAAGTGGGAGAAAAAGTTTCTTCACGTAGTGCATCATTTACCATTGAAAAGAGATAACAAAGTATCAAAAATGTCATGTGAGCTTACACCTCTCTTCACTACATGACAAGATGGGTTGAACTACATCTTCCACAAAATCAACATCTCAAGAAGTCAAGATATGTTTTGAGGACAAATGATAGAGCCCGTAACCCTTTCTCTCAACACTGTAAGCAACAAAGACTCGTTTGACAGCTTCATCATCCAATTTCTTGTGTTGTTGTTATGACACTAAAGTATAAGTCAAGCGACCAAAAACATGCAAGTGACCAATAGATGGGTTCTTATCATCCCATGCCTCATATGGGGAGTCATAGTCTACAAAGCTTTGGTGGAATGTTGTTGTGGAAAAGCTTGGCCTTTGACCATACATCATGCCATCTTCATAAGTGACCTATTTTTCCTCTTGTTGAGGTGTGTAAAGCACTATACAGTGCTGTTTTATCCCATGAAAAGCCACAAATGCATCAGATTTTTTTTGACATATACTCCCTTCCTTAATTAGAACAAAAGGATACCCATAGTACAACTCAATACATTTTCAGTCAACAACAAAAAATGTTTTAAGCACATAAAAAATGTGCATTGGGCCACAAACATGAGCCATATTCCTAAAACCTAGAATGTTGCCATTTCCCCAAAAAACAGCTTTCACAAACACGCTTAGATGGTGCCTCTAAAGGGGGCAATGAGGCAACCATATCAGATTTTTACAAATGCATCAAACTAGCAAAATTCACATGTCCAAAACATGCATGCCATAGTTTAGCATCTGAAATAACTTTAGGATATGTAACAACATTTGCAGAGTTCTCCACACACTTGTCATAAGAATTGAGCTTGTACAACCCATGGGACAAGGTACTTGATGCCACAATAGTATCACTCATAGTAAGATTGTGAACAATGCATTTATTATCCAAAACTTTACAACAAGGCCAAGTCTTGCAGTAACAGATAATGGATTCTTCTTGATTCCAAGCACAAAAGAACATCAAAAAGTTTGAAGGAACTCCCATGAACTGTAGTGAATACAATCTTTCCAACTCCTTGAACTGAATAAGAGTCATGGTTGGCACAAGTGATAGTTTTTCCATTGGGGATATGATCAAGGGAAGTAAATAAGCAAGCCATGATGAGATGTAATGTGGTTTGTAGCGCTAGTCTCAAAATATTATACATGTGAATCTATAGCCTCAATCACGCATGCATCATGCACAGAAGGCTGATAGCTACACTGTGCACTAAAAGCCCATTCTACATCAACAACATAAATTTCAGATTTTACAAAGGTTGCCTTTGAATAAGATGCACTTTCTCTGTTACGTGTCTCTTTAGCCTTTAGCCTAGGACATTGCTTTATCAAATGATCAATAGCTCTATAGTAGCTGCAAGGCAACTCCCCCCCCCCCCCCCCCCCCTTTCTCAGTAGATTTACCAGATGCATTACCGTTACGAGAGGCATTTGTTTCAGATGGTTTGCTACCAAAAGACGGAACATTGGAAGTAGCAACATTCATTTGTTATTGCTACCTATTCTTTGTGCAACAATAAAAACTTGATCAACAATATGTTGCTTTTCCCTATTTTTCCTTGACATAGACTCTTGTAATTACAAACTGACCAACATATTGATTTTGATAGCATTATCATTTCCCTGTGCAACAAGCCTCAAAGTTGAAGCAAAAGTCTAGCAATGCATCCAGGATGGCATGCACAAGTGAATGATCGAGAATGACTTCACCTGTAGCGATAAGTTGCTCATTGATATCTTTGATTTCAATAAGAAAAATTTCCATTTCATCTTACTCATGAATAATCTTTTAGCTATTTGCATAAATATGCTATTTTTACCCTCATTGCAACTTGCATACAATCCACCTAGAATGTCCCAATCCTATTTTGTTATTTTTGCTAAACGAGTGTGAGCAATAATGGTGTGCTTGATAGATAGTGCAATCAATCCATGTGCTTGTGCATCTCTACTATCCCAACGAGCCTGCTCAGCCATAGATAAAACAACACGAGCAATAGGAGCAGAATTGCTAGAACGTACATTATCCTCCACAGAAAGTGGATGTACATCAAAACTTTTAACAATGTTCCATGCACCTTAGAAACAAGTACATGGTGCATCATGTAAACCCACAATGGATAGTTGTCTTCATCTAGTTTGTCATCAGAAACATCTTGATTGTGTTATCTTTTGTCAAGAATCGCCAATGTCCTTATAGAAACCAGTAAAAAATAATTCCTTGTGAGATTTTTGTCAGATTGACAATGCGTAAACTAGACATTGAATTTTGGGAGTTCTTGAATCTAGAGAGCATCTCGGGATATTTTATGGCATTAAGGTTTATTTCCCATTGTTACTAGATGTCATGACACTTTAAGGCGACCAAATTTGGTTTTAAAATGTAGAATCTTTTTTTGTCAGGTTTGTTAAATGCAAAACCTTAATTTTACAATGCAACATGGAGATTTTAATCTATGAAGAGACACATATGGAAATTTGCAACATGAAAGTTTCACAGAGGCTGGCAAGTACCCTGGAAATTAAATACACTAAGACAAAGCATAAATGTAAGCATCAACATTTAAAGACTTAAGAAAAAGCAAATAGGTCCACCTGGTTGTATCAAAGAAATTTATGCTTTTCTTTTAAACAGTTTCATCAAGTAGATCTCGTATAGTTGAGCATCCATTAATAGCATGTCATCGTCATAGATCACTCCAATTTGAGGTTGTGGCTTTGCATAAAAAATTGACAAAAGCTAAGCATGCATAATTCTGTTAGTGTAAGCCTTCAGCTTGCACTAAATATATGACCAATCCCTAAAGCTAGCATGCACCCCTATATGCATGGATACGACCTCCTACATAGGAATCCCTAACACATGCTTCTCATGACATGCACACATGCTACACTTCATAGCCATGTGCTACATGTTGTAGTCCAAATGCTATCCGCCCCTTTCCATTTGTTGTGCATATCCCTCTTGCGTTAATTTCCACCTTTCGTCATTGAGCCTATATAAGTCCACTATTCTTAACTTGTCATTGTCTCTCATTCTAATGAAGCAAGCAAGTTTCATTTCATTACATTGAGTACATTCTCTTTAATCTACTTACTCCTAGTTGTTATCCAGCTCTCATTATGATGAATGCCTCATTGGTTTATCCACCATAGGCATTACAAATATGGCACTAAAGGATCATACATCTAGTTATTGTGAAAATAATGCTCATGAGGCCCATGATCATTGCAATATGAAGAACCCATAGAGCCAAAGTCTAGTTGAAAATGAGACCAAAGAATTATAGGAGACGAAAAGGTTGCCTATAAACATGAATATCTCAAGATGGATCATGTCAATTATCTACTAATCAAATCCCTTGCATCAAGTCCATAGTAAAAGAGACGCCAATTAGTTAAGGAGTCCATCCATTGAAAAAAAAAGAGACAACAAAAATATATCTCCCAAATACTAGTGCTAGGTACTCCAATGAGTCAAGGAGTCCATTCCCATTGGGATATCCTTATACTTCATTAAACATGGTAAAGTTTGAGACTAAATGAAGGCATAAGCATGCAAAGAATTATAAGGACATACATTGTTTGTGAGTACATTTTCCTTATTTGTAGAAGGGCTAGATTGTGCTACATAGTCATGAAAGACGATCTCTATAAGTATCCTCTTGAAAATGCTTTGCATGTGTAATAACAAGGAGGAAATAGTGTATGTAAAATTTAGCAATGACGATAGACTAAAGCAATAAAGAATTCAAATACCTCACATAACAAAGGACAATTATCTTCCCTAATGACCCAAATGTTCTTTGTTTATCAACCTGCCAATGCAAGAGTTAAACAAACCAACTTACTATGTGAACATTGATTTTAATAGCCACAATTGATCACAAAGATGAAACTCTATTTCTCTTATTTTGTCCTTAATGATGCAACATCTAGGTATTATTACCGTGAGGAAGAGACTATGGACCTAAGCGAATGGGGAGGACCAAAATTTTACTTGAATAAATTGAGATCCACGTTAGGATGACAAACCAATTTATCAAGGGACTCTATTGACAATAATTTACTTGAAATGCAAGCCATGAGTAGAGAGAAATAGAGCTATTCAAGATAAGTGTTAAAAGACAAACATATCCAAAAATTATGAAAGAAGTTTTGACACCATTGTAAGAAGCTCAATTGTTGGATCATCAAACCAAGTTTTGGATTGATGATAGAGGATGGAGCTAGATTCAACATCTTGATATCATTAGTTTTATACAATCATTGGGTCCTTGATTGAGCCTTTCATAGATACATGCCCAAAGGATGGCACCAGGCACAACTTGGTGATGCAAAATTTGAATCTTAAAGTCAATGAGCAGGTAACAAGCCTATCCTCATTGCCTTGGCAAGACTCATGGCATACCAAGAATATTTCATAACTTCTATGCTTGAGCAATTGAAGACCTCCACATCTACCTATTTGAAGAAAATCCCTCCAACTACCATTTGAGTTTTCCTATGGTATTGGAAATAACATTTAAGCCTTGATAGCTTAAGTACATACACATAATGCGATGAATGCCATTACTTTTGGAAATTTTTATCACGTTTTTATTCTTAAAAATAATTAAAGAGAAAGGAACGTAGATTGAAGCCTGATTAAATTATTATTCTAGGAGTTTAACCCAAAAGAAAACCACGTTTTGTTACATATATACTTTAAGTTTATGGAAGCAAAGAAACTCTTGAAACCACATCATTGCACATGTACGCTTTCTCAAGAACAATTGTGTTGTTGACACTCCACAAGGAAGACTTTAAGAGGATCCTGATTAGGTAACCAAGGTTTTATCTCCTATTACCATCCAACATAGAAGGCAAAACCTCCATCAAAGCAAAGCTACAAAAGATATACTTTTGGCCCCTTACTGTATTATATTTTCCTATCTATTCTCATTTTTTGTTACAAAAATCTCGAGCATAGAATTTCTTTTATTTTATGTCATAATCAATTAGCTATGTTATTAGAGTTCATAACAATCCAATCTCTATACTAAAAACCTTCATCCCAAGCTTAATCAGAACTTCCACATGTTTTCCCCTCATCTAGAAGATTTGGTTTGTGGCACCAATTTGATCAAAATTTTGAAGAAGGGGAAAAGCTATTTTGGGCAATTGTTTGTTTTGAAGATGGACAATTGTTTCGCATCTTTTCAATAAAGTATTAATTTTGCAAGTTTAGGAGTTGTTTCAAATGAGCATTACGATGCATCTACAAAGTTTGTCACTAAAACTAGCTCATAATGATGAAGAAAATCTATTGTTGTCATTGCAAAATTTCTAATACATCCAAAAGCTTCTAGGTTAGAAGAAGAAGAAGAGAATTTTAAACATCGTAGGAACATTCCCATTCCCAAGAGGCCTCATAGATCGATTGGAGAAGTCTTGAACTAAAGAACTTTTACTTAAAGAGGGAAATGGAATAACCAATATACCACAATTGGTGGGTAATAGAAAGGTTACTTGGTTTTTCTCTTCTTACAACCCACCCACCCATCCATAAGGGGAATATTTATTGTCGTAGGAGTATTCCTAAGAGCACTCGTAGATCTAAATCAGCTAGTTTTTAAACTCAAGACTTGCTACTCTAAAGAGAAACGGAATAACCAATCTTACCACACTTGGTGATGGAAAGGTTATTATGTTTCCTCTTCTTATTCTCTCTCTCTCTCTCTCTCTCTCTCTCTCTCTCTCTCTCACACACACACACACACACACACACACACACACACACAAATTTTAGCGTTGTGAGCCTATCTCAGACCCATTAGGTTGTGCCCTGAATGAATAATTGTGTGAATTTAGATATTGAAGCACAAATTGCTTTGTGAGCCAAGGAGGTTGTGTGCAAGACCACCATCAATACTTTCAAGCCCTCAAATCACATGGGGTGGTTCCCCAAGTGCATGGCCCTTGGAAAATTGGCCATGCCCAACCCTCCAAGACCACCATCAATACTTTCAAGCCCTCAAATCACATGGGGTGGTTCCCCAAGTGCATGGCCCTTGGAAAATTGGCCATGCCCAACCCTCCATTTAAAATACGCCTCCAATGAGCTATGCTGGCATCATGCATTGATGTCCACATGAAGCCAAAATACTAATGTAGTAGGTTGGAATCGCTGATTGTGGCAATTGGCCTTTTCCTTTTGAGTAGCCAGTGCAATGGTACAACTACTTCTTTGCTTTGATCTTCGATGTGCATTCGTACGTCTTTGGTCTTTAGCAGCTTCTGTTAACTGACGTTGACTCAGTTAACATCCCCCCCTTCTGATTCTAGTGCACGTCCTCGAACACTGTTGAAAGGTGTCCGTGGAGGCAAGGGAATGTTTTGATTGGTTGTTGATGGGCTGATTGTCTTCATTGGTCATTGAATTTGTTGATGAGTTTCAATTTTTTGCAACATCTTCATTGGTCCGAATATGTCTGATGTGAGAGGATGTTGCATTTGTCCATTGTAATAACATAATGATGAGAAGGTAACTTTCACTAGCTAGCCTTTTTTGAAAAAACAATGAATCATCATGTATCATGTAGCCTTGTATGAATAATTATTAAAGACAAGAATTAATTCAATCCGAACCAGATTTATAGAGAATAATAATTCAGCTTCTGCCCCAACAAAAGGCAAAGAGAAAAGAGTAGGTTTTCTGCCTTTGCTTCAGAATATAGACCTGTCCGGGCCCAAGAAAGTATGTGCTGCCACTCAAATCACACTGATGCATGGCACATTTCCTGGAGTCAAATCGATTCCAAAGGAAGGCACATGGACCAAAAAAGAGTAGATTTGAGCAGCAAGGTAAAACACCTTGAATGGAATTTGTTAGTTAGGCTATTACATAGGAAGCAAGGTTTCCATTTTCTGCTATCTTCCTTCCAATGGAACATGTCAATCCAATGTTCTGCCCATGTGATAAGGTAAACAGCACTCGCCCAAATTGCTCAGCATTTACATCTCCTGCGTGCTGGTTTCAATGTAAAACCACTACTTCTGTATAGAATTACCCACTGTGTGTGTGTGGGTGTTGGGGGTGGGAGGGATCTTCATGCTGAGGTATTGAAGCACCCATTTGCTCAAGCTTAGCATAATAAAATGGCACCCCTGGTGTATTCCTTCAAACCCAAGTGCACCAAACCACAGACAAGGTAAAGAAGGTATTGGTGCATTTGCATGTGAATATATTACTTTACCACACCTAAACATGTTGCTCTTTCAAAACCTACTGAAGCCTGCATATCACTATGTATAGTTCTTTCAATACAATTTGAGAATCTGAAGGTATAATTGTCAGAAAAAAATGGGGATGCTTCATACACGAGAATGTCTCGACGGGCATTCAATGTCCACATACGATATTAAAAATGGGTACCAGGCTGTCCTCTCACAGAAATGCATGGGACTCCTCAAGCCTGATTCTTGCTCAGCTTCATTGAGGAAGCACTTCTCAGCACCCAAATACACAGCAAACTTCTGTTCCTCAAAGGAGAAAGCAAAACTGTACGGAGTCCTTTGCCTGCTAAGATAATGCAACCAAGTCTTGGGCTGAGTAATTGGTGATGGAACCATCACTGACCTGTAGTGGTGTACTAATGACTAAGTAGAAGAGAGCCCAAAAGCTGTTTTACATCCTCAAGCATGCGTGCTGAAACGGCATCTGCCACCCATCAAACTGCCTTCCACTTGAACTTCCGGCAAATTGGCTTCTCGGCAACGCAAGAGCTTTCTTTCAGCATCACATGGACCCACCAAAAGGTCTGATTAATGTAGAAACCCTTCACCTTCGCTTGCAGGATCAGACTGCCAGCTGTACGGCGATTAGAAGTTTCTCATACACCTCTCGCACGGTCAGATCTTCAACCTGATGATTGATTTCCCAAAAACCACACAGTGTCAACAGTTTGTTATTGTGCACCTGCTTTCACGAAGTACTGGTGACTTTGAAGCTTCAATGCAAAAGACTTACCACTAGTAGCTTGGATTTGTTGTTCCATCCTCGTTGGAGAGTCATCTGAGTAAGCCTCAATCCTAGCACCTATACATGATATTAATATACACTGAAGAATTCAATTTAAAAATAAGGCCATCCATTCTTACCTTTCCCATGTATTCAAGCAGTTCATTGTTGGCTTCACCACGTGCTGCTGGTGCCGTTACAGTAACTCGGACATCATCTGCATTTACTCCTGTTAAACACGATGTCAGAAATCAAAATATTAATAAACAGCCAATCCGATAGCATGAGACGCACTAAAAATTGAAATAAACAGGCAAACACAAAATGGGCACAAAAAGACACTTACTGTTCAGTCTTTAAGAAAATAAATTACTGTTGATATTAACAGCTGACGATTGTTTCCACATTCATTACATGACATCCCAATATACTGTATTCTGATGTAGAATTGCCAATCATTTTATGCATTTTTTGATGTATTTTCTGCAAAGTATTCCTCTCCCACCCTTTCCATCCTCATGACAGTGAAATTGGGCACACTTTATCTTGCCCAGGCTCATCCAGCATTGCCTTGCTTCAGTCCCTCTATTTGGACAGCTCAATGCAGGTAATGTGGCTCACCATATTGCTGCTGATAAAACTAAGATGAATGGCTGTAAGTTTCTGGTACGTAGATGAGAAATCATCCAAGCAAACAAAGTGTTGAGCTTGATATCTCAACATTTATCGCATCCTTGCCCTAGCTATGAAGCCCCACCGCTATCACCCTCGATAGACATGATCAGTTCAACTTGTATCAGAGCTACAGGTTAGTAATCCAAGGTTCCATTAGAAATAAGGTTATTTAATTAGGTTTCAAATAATACCCCTACTGTGATTCTCTTTTCTAGAAGAGGCCTCCCAAGTTCCCGAGTCTATTGTACACCCAGTCGGCATCATAATAATGCCAACACAACCCACATCATCAAAAAGGGTGCATCTGTGATAAATATGAAGAGTCACCACCCACCCCAAATCGGGAAGTGCATCTCCTGGATGAGCCAACCCTACAATTGCCGGTCAATCTCCTTGTGCATGCAGACAGACACACAGAGGCTCATCCAGGAGATGCACATCCCGCTGACCAAAAGTTTAAGAACAACTAGTTTTTAAAAATCAACAGTCTAGCGAAAAAATAATAACGGAATACATACTTGTGATTGCAGCACGTTGTGCACGGTCTTCAACTTCAATGGCAACTTGAACTAAGCCCCCTTCCAGCTGTGATATACATGGGGGTACAGGAGCATCCTGTCATGTCAAAGATAATAAAGACAAAAGGACAATGTTAGTAACTTGAGGCATCATTGCAGACAAATCTATGTAGGGGTTAACATGCAAATTTGACATGAAAGCATAGCACAACCTGGGGATTAGTCTCTGCTGCCACTGAACTCAAAGCACCGTCAACAACATAGAGAAAGGGTGCTGTATCCAGATCTTCCTCCGAATAATAGCAAACAAATAATTCACAGCCTGTACACTTCAAGCGAAACTGCCTTTCAACTTTTCCTTCTCCTCCCCTGAGAGAATCAATAAATGAGGGTCTACAATACCCTACTACCTGCTTAGCATGCAGAGACATAATCCTATAGTTCCCAAAACTGCAAACTTCTATGCTGGTAATTATCGGTCAGTAGTCACTGACATTCTATGTTTTTATGATCAACCGACTCTTGCTTACTTTGTTTTCAACAATAATCTCCATATGGAATATGTCTTAAGTTGAACCTGAGCACCTTAGTGGATCTATGGGAAAGCCAATCAATGCTGTAATCATGTCACGTGTTGTATCTAAAAGCACACAATCAACCACGAAAGAGACAACCAATTCCAAAATTTAAAGACTTCAGTTCAAGCATTATGGAATGCACAGCATTGCCAAGAAACAAACATGAAAACCCCAGCTGGTGTGCAACAATGCTGCTAACGAGTAGCTGACCTCGGATTTAACACACTGAAATTACTTACTCCAGAACTGCCTTATTGACATGCTATACGATACTAGGGGAACAAGGTGAAAACTTTTTTGATGCAAAATTGTCTCAATAAGCTTTGAGTAAGACTAGTTCAAGGCTACAAAAGACTGATCGATCTGACCTCTTCAAAAATTGTTTGCCAGCTTGAGCAGCATTAAGCCTTGCAAGGTGTTTCTGCTTGTCTAATACATATGCTCTGTCAGTCTTCCGTCTTGGCATCTTCTGCAATTGAGTGTCTGTTCAACAATCACCACAATCTCAGATCTCTGTATCTAGCTGACGGCAACACCTTTGCACAAGCTAAACACCTCAGAAACAATTACAGCGAATCTTTTACAGCATGGTACGCAGATCAAATAACAGTACTGCATTATGATGCCTATAGAAGAAATGACAAATGATCTGAATAATTGCGCTCTAGCTTCTGGGTGAGCCAGAAAAAATACTCCAAATGACATAAATTATACAAGTAGCAAGAGAGACGGGTCACTTGTCAATATTCCATATCCAGAAACGTTTCGCAGTAAGAGCATGCTCTCTCTCTCTCTCTCTCTCTCTCTCTCTCTAATAAAAAGAGGAAAATGGTATAACCTTTCTATCACCGGTAGATTGGTTATGCCATTTCCCTCTTTAATAACAGGTCTTGAGTTCAACTCTCCTCGTCGGATAGATCTTTAAAGTCTCTTGGGATTGTTTCCTACAACGTTAAAACAATCTTCTTCTCCGGTGTGTGTGCGCGCGCGCTAATAAAAAGAGGAAAATGGTATAACCTTTCTATCACCCAAGTGTAGTAGATTGGTTATGTCATTTCCCTCTTGAATAACAGGTCTTGAGTTCAACTCTCCTCATCGGATAGATCTTTAAGGTCCCTTGGGATTGTTTCCTACGACGTTAAAACAATCTTCTTCTCGGGTGTGTGTGTGTGTAATGTGCGCTAATAAGAAGAGGAAAATGGTATAACCTTTCTATCACCAAAGTGTGGTAGATTGGTTATGCCATTTCCCTCTTTAATAACAGGTCTTGAGTTCAACTCTCCTCGTCGGATAGATCTTTAAGGTCTTTTGGGATTGTTTCCTACAACGTTAAAACAATCTTTTTCTCGTGTGAATATGTGTGTGTTTGTGTGTGCGCGCGCTAATAAAAAGAGGAAAATGGTATAACCTTTCTATCACCCAAGTGTGGTAGATTGGTTATGCAATTTCCCTCTTATATTACAGGTCTTGATTTCAACTGTCCTCCTCGGATCGATCTTTAAGGTCTCTTGGGATTGTTTCCTACGACGTTAAAACAATCTTCTTCTCGGGTGTGTGCACGCTAATAAAAAGAGGAAAATGGTATAACCTTTCTATCATCCAAGTGTGGTGGATTGGTTATGCCATTTCCCTCTTGAATAATAGGTCTTGAGTTCAACTCTCCTCGTCACTAGATATTTAAGGTCTCTTGGGATTCTTTCCTACATTGAGTCCACTTCCTAGTATCCACCAGCTTGCTAAGTGCGACGGGGGGACCTACATGATCTTGAACTGAACCTAGACATCCTTTTACTTTACGAGTTCCAATGCCGACCAACTTCCCGTCTGCGGGTGAAACTACCGTTCACATTGGCTATACAATGTCCGACCATTTGCAACTTCAAAAGGAGGGTCTCAAAAATTAAACAAAAATCATTGGAAAGAAACCAACAACTAAGGTTAGCAGTTGCCACGTCCTCGTGACATACAAGATTGGCCAACTCCCACTACGGTACATGATGTACGTAGCTTTTTGGGATTGTGTTCCTATTATCGAAGGTTTATCCGAGGCTTTGCTCAAGTAGCACGACAACTCCATGACCTAACAAGGAAGAAGGTTCCCTTTCATTGGGGATCGAGACAACGAGGAACCTTTGATAGGCTAAAGTATTGATTTAGCAGTGGATTGTGAAAGTAGACGGCTTAAGAATACAGAATTGCATGCCTGGATCTACGAGAAGGAACTTACGGTTGTGATTCACGCTTGTCTACCTGAAAGCAGTATCTTCTAGGAGCGGATTTTGTGATCAAAACCGATCATCAAAGTTTGCCGTATTTCCTTAAGCAACGGAAATTATCTGAGAAGCACATAAGATGGGTCAACTTTTTGCACTTCCAAATCCTTCATACGGTTGGGAGTAAGAATGTGGCTGCGGACGCATTGTCTAGACAACCTATGGTGAATGCAGTTACTTCTGTATTTCACCAGGAACTGGAATCACTTCTAGATTTGTACCAGAATGACCCAGACTTCTCTTCCTTTTGGAGGAAGTTATAGAACACAAAGAATAAATATCTCTATTCCATTCGGGATGGTTACCTCTACCACCACCAAGCAGTTTGTGTGGCAATACCATTGAGGAAGAAAATCATGAAAGAAGCACATGCTTCGCCTTATGCGAGTCATCGGGGTATTCTCCCTATGACTTTAGCATTGGACATATATTTTTTTTGGTCGAGCCTTAAAGCGGACATTGATCAAAATGTTAGGAAATGTTTGGTTTGCCAAAAGGTAAAGTACGATCAACATCAGATGCCTGGGTTACTCCAACCTTTGTCTATACCTGATCAACCATAGGAGAGTATTGCCATGGATTTCATTACGGATCTCCTAAAGACTCAAACTAGAAATAATGCGATCTGAACCATTGTGGACAAATTTAGCAAGCAAGCACACTTTATTCTAATCATGCAAACGATCAAAGCAGATCATATGGCTAGGATTTTTCTAGCACAGATCTTTAAGCATCATGGGATACCCAAGTCTGTTGTGAGTGATAGAGATCCCATGATACGAATTTTTTGGCGTGCTTTGTTTAATAATCTTGGTACGAAGTTAAATTTTTCTTCTGCATATCATCTTAAAACGGATGGACAAAGTAAGATTGCTAATTCCACAGTGTTGGATATGTTGAAATCTTGTGTGTCAAACAGATAGTCTGATTGGGAGAAGTATTTGCCTCTTGTCCGTATAACAATACGATACATTCATCTGCAAGGAAAGCACCCTTTGAGATTCTTTATGATAAACCTTTGCTTCCACCGATCCTTGTAACTAAGGATAAGATTTTTGCAGCGGATGAGTTTGTCCGAGATATGGACACGGCCTGCGGGCAAGTTAAGAGAGCAATTTTGCGCTCTTAGGAAAAGGTAAAACTTTCCAATCGTTATATGGGCCGTTTTAAGATAATTGTAAGAGCCCTGCGCAAGTAAGAGTGTCTATTCGTGATTCAATACTTCAAGAACTTGATAAAATATTAATCACGCACTTCAAAGTGACGAAAGACAAAATGAGGGTTGAAGATGGTGGGCAAACTCCTCTTCTCCCTCCGAAGGAAATAGATTTCTACTCAATCCAAGTACCTTAGGAATGAGCTCACTTACAATCAACCCGAGAGTGAGTTTAAGTAGACTCACACTGGTAGATCATGCAAGATGCAATGTGCACATCCATAAATGCAAACATAACTAGACTTCTCAAACATATGTACAAAGATAAAATCCAGCTATTGCATATAATAGAGAAGAGATCCAGTGTCTTGGTTGCTTGGAGGATGAATAAAAGAGCGCAAAATTGAAGAGAAAAAGCTGAATTTTCAGATTTATAGATTGGCTGTCCGGTAGCAAATGGTGAGGGAAAAGAGCTTAGAAATTCAAGACGAAAGCTGAAATTTCAGATTTACAAGTTTGTTGCCTTGAAAATAGCAAGCTAGAGAGAGAGAGAGAGAGAGAGAGAGAGAGAGAGAGAGAGAGATGGTTTCTTGAGGATGAGGGAATAGTAGACGTAGAGAGAAGGGGCTTCGTAGGCTGATGGTAGAGGAAAATTCAGCATTTAGGAGATGATGAAATGAGAGAGAAAGAAGCTTTATTTATAGGGAAGTTGCCTCAAGAAGAAAAGGGAAAAGTTGAAGATGATTGTGACGAGTGTTTAGTAAGAGATACAGTTGGTGTGACAAGTGTCTACACACTTGTCTCTTCCTTTGAAAGCTTTTTGACAAGTGTCATCTTTTGGAAGTTGTGACAAGTGTCCCGTCACGTATCCTCCTTTTGAAACCTTCCTTCTAGAATCTATCTTCTAGAACCTCTTAGAATCTTCTAGAAGCTTCTATCTTGAAACTGCTAAAAACATACGTCAATATGGATATCAAATGAAAGCTCTTTCTAAGTACAATATGACTTGGTTCAAAACATACATATAACACTTCTATGAGGAGATAAAAGCATTCAATGTAATCAGCCCCACACATGCATAATGCGCAATCTTCATGTCTTATTGATTGTATTTGTCTTTTCTAGCGGATCTAGCCCACACTCCAAGGCATCAATCCTTTCTGTGTGCAAGTATGACCCTGATATGCATGAGCTACATGTCACAGGCGTCATTTCAAGTTATCTCGGTGGGAGTGTGCATTATCAATGTTCTAACCCACTGCGGGGTCCACCTTAACTTGTGACTACTCATCGGTGGCCATCCTAAATGCACTATTCGACGTACCTTGAATTCAAAGAGGAAAACAATTTTCAAAGGCAAAAATAAGCATTATCACAAAAAGGATACAAGGTTTGTTTTCAATTCAGTTGTGACAACTCACCAGCTCTTATTCAATTGAAAAGCTTCTTCATAATGTCGAAGGATGTCAGGATATTGCTTCATGAATTCTTTATCCACCCACTTTGCATCTATCGTGGGTAAATTTTTGAATTTGAGCAAAAACTTACAGACTACAAGACCGCTTCTTGTAGTTTGATCCTTATGAAATAGAATCTGTTCAGGTTCAATAATTTGCTCTGTTTCTTCGACTTTTGGAGGGTCTTCAATGATGGGTTCTTCTAGTATTGCTTCCACGTAAGGTTTTATCAAGCTTACATGAAATGCATTATGTATCCTCCAATGAGTTGGAAGGCCGGGTCTGTAACATACTTCATTGATTTTCTCAATCACTTTGAAGGGTATCTTTTGGAGAGCTTTGGAAAAATCTTTGTTTGCCTTGAGCTTTGCTTCAACCTGTTTTTATCAAACTTTAGTAGGACATTGTCACCTTCTTTAAAGACCAAATGTCTTCCTCGCTTGTCTGCTTGCTTCTTTTGTCGTTCTTGAGCTACCTTGATAGTAGCTTTCGCTTGATTCATGGCTGTCTTCAAATGACAAATTTATCAATTGCAAAAATTTTATCCTTTGTGCGAATGATAGGTGGAGGTATTACTCTTCCTTGATTTATTTGGGGCATTCTTGTTGACGAGTGTATCGTATTGTTGTAGACAAACTTGTTAGGTGCAGCGGAATGATTGTTTGCGCTTTGCTCAAGATAAGTACTCCGAACTGTGCTCAAGGTTCCTTTTGTTCTTATGGAAGGTAGAGCCTTCCGTTCTTAATGAGAGAATGCTATGATCACAAACAAAGTGAATGGACACTGTGCGTGCAAGTGTATGATACTTTTGTTGGAAAGTCACTTAAATTAATAAGTGAAAAATGTCAAAAATAGGAAAAATAGGCTAAATGCACTGAAAAAATCCCATAATTGATTCTAATGGATTCTGATGGGAATACCAATGATCATGTTGTGTGCAACCAGAGGATATGCATATATACCAAGTGACTGGGCATGCACGGTCTACGAATAGACTCACAAAAGTGCCAGATCACTTCTAATCTAGATTGACTGATCTGACTGAACCCTGATCATGCTGTAGCTTGTCCACGGACACATAGGGTTGGATGTGTCACGTGACATCCCCTCCTTTTCAAAGTGAGGTACTGGTACCGAACTATATGGCGTCGAGAGAGATCGCCAATAGCATCCGAAATCCTGGAAGGGACTCTGATGTGTGGGTCATGCGGTACTTGAACTTCATAAAGGTCTGCAACGCTTGCTTCTTTGGGCCGCGCCGAAAGCGACACAAAGTCTTTTGTGGCTCCTTCAATGCTTCAACTTTGTCGAGATTCATGCTTCTTTCTTCTTCAAGAATCTCCATGGCTGAAAATTCCTGAAACCATTTCCAACACAAAACCATGAACATACCTATTCCATATAAAGTGAGTGGAAAAAATTGTATCTTCCTCAAAGACTGTGCATGCAATGTAGATGAACATAGAGACGGAGTGACAACCCGTTCATCAAACACATGCAAACAATGAGATTGAATCTTTTCTTTCTGATCTAAATCAATCAACTGTGGCAAAACACAATGGAAATGCCTATGCTTGATGCTCAATCTTTCTTGTGCTCTTTCGGAAAATGTGTCAAGCCAAGGAAGAGACATGAAATGTGCCTTCCTTGAATGCATACATTTCAGCTTTTCATGAACAATCCGCATACATTCGTGCTCATTCATGAGTGAAACGTGCTCAACATACAATATGTCATGCCTAGGAAAAGGGATCACATAACGATGCTGACTAAAATACAGGAAACGATCACGAATGAAACATTCGAACAATGCATGCGTATCAATCATGCGAACACATAATAATTCCTGTGAGGGTTCCTTGAACCTAGGCTCGAGAGCCAAGATCGGTTCTTCCTGAAGGATCGAATCGTCCTGTAGGGGTTCTTTGGACCTCGACTCGAAAGCCAAGATCGGTTCTTCGTAATTGGTCGAATCTACAACGAGGTTAGCTTCGCTAGAAAAAGCATCCACTAACACATCATCCTTGTGAACAATCACATCATCTTCATGCAACTCATCATGCTTGTGAGAAATCACATCTTGATCATGCAAATCATCATGCTTATGAGAATTCACATCTTTATCATGCAAATCATCATGCTTATCATTGTCAACCAAATCATCATGCAAATCATTGGCATTCAAATCATCATGCTCATCATTATCATTCAATTCATCATGCTTCTCAGAATCATGCACATCTTGTGTGTCATGCTTTGGAGAAGAAGAGACTGAGAGTCTCCTTTTCCCGAATCTCTTGCATATGTGTCTGAGCTTGAGAAAAGAGTCGCAATAACTCTTCCCTTCTTGCTTTGATCTCGCGATCAAATTCTGCTTGTCTTGCATTGTTCTCTGCTTGTCTTTCTGCTTTGTCTTCTACGTGTCTGCATTCCATTTCTGCTTTTCTTTCTCTGAATTCACGATCCAATTTGGTTTGTCGTTCTTTGGCTTCCAAGCGTGCTTGCTCGCGCTCGCGCTATAACTGCCATTCTTGCAGCATTTCTTGCTTCGCGTTGTAAATTCTGTTCCATAAACAACAACTCCAACTCCTCCATTGGAGGTAGTGCAATCGTTGTCGTAGATGGGGAAGAGGGAGGGTCGGAAAAACCTCCTAATGGGGAAAATTCTTCTTCGCCTCTCTCATGCTCATCACCTCCAAGCGAAGTATCCATTTCGCTTCAAGTGATGACCATTCTGAAGTCGTGGGTTCTTGTGGTCTTGGGTTCTTAAGTTCACAAGGAACTTGGGTTCTTGGGGGTCTTGGTTCTTGAGGTTCTTGAGATTTTCTTTCGCTTGCAATCTATGTTTGAGAAGGATCTTCTCTTCACCCAAGTTCGACTCCTTTCTACGGGCGCACCCCTTGGGGCCTTGCGCTCACACCAAGGTTGCTTTTTCCCACCTCACGACGATTGGCCGGCTGCTAAGTGCACGGTCCGCTCTAAATGAGTGAAAAGAGACACAAGGGGAGGCTGGACAAGCCCTTCTTTCTTGGGATTCCTGTCACTCTTCAAAAAACACAATTAGGAATCGACACGCCCAAGAGAACTTGGGTTTGTGCGACCGCAACAAGCAAAAAAATTTATTGTGATTCTTGTGGTTCTTTCCTTGAGTGATACAGAACACTACCAAAGCTCTGATACCAATGTTAGGTACAACGGAATGATTGTTTGCGCTTTGCTCAAGATGAGTGCTCCGAACTGTGCTCAAGGTTCCTTTTGTTCTTATGGAAGGTAGAGCCTTCCGTTCTTAATGAGAGAATGCTATGATCACAAACAAAGTGAATGGACGCTGTGCGTGCAAGTGTATGAGACTTAGAGATAGAGAGAAGAGAGATATGACACCAGAGACGTGAAACCCTCCTCCGAAGGCCCCACTCTCCTCGGCAAGAGTGGTCTACTTATTAATTGCACAATCTGGTACAAACTGAATGCATGGGACTGATGATGACCATGCTGTGTGCAACCAGAGGATATGCATCTACACTAAGTGATTGGGCATGCACGGTCTACGAAGACTCACAGAAGTGCCAGATCACTTCTAATCTAGACTGATTGGACTGACTGAACCCTGATCATGCTGTAGCATGTCCACAGACACAGGGTTGGATGTGTCACGTGACAGTGTAGCTTGTGTAGACTTTAGTGTTTTATGACAAGGAATAAAATGAGCTTGCTTACTGAATCTATCTATGATGACCGAAATCATGTCATTCCCTTGTGGTGTCCTTGGAATTCCTGTGATGAAATCCATGGTGATGGACTCCCAAGGACCATCTGGTACTGGCAAAGGTTATAATAATCCTGGAGCCTTTTGTCTTTCAAACTTTGATTTTTGACAAACCAGACATTTTTCGATGTAGTTGTGTGTATCCTTTCAAAGTGTTGGCTAATAGAAAAAAAGCGCTCTAAAGCACTTAGAGTGGTTGCCTATCCTCTATGTCCTGCATAAGGCGGTTCATGACTTTCTGTAAGTACTTTTTGACAAAGAGAGAGAGTGATGAATAGCCGATTATCCAATATGAGGTATCCATCTTTGATGGAGTAATTTGCATAAGGCCCTCTTTCTTGTAGCTTCAACCATATTGTTTGAAAATCAGCATCCCTCTCATAAGTATTTTTCATACCATGAAAGTCTTCATGATGAGCCACTACGATGGTTGAAATTCAGGGGACCCTTGAAAGTGCGTTTGCGACCACATTGTGCTTACCAGGAGTATATAAGATTTGAAGATGAAACATATACAAAAAGTTTTCCCACTTTGCATGCCTTTCCTATAAGTGCTTTTGAGTATTGAAATACTTCAAGCTTTGGTGATCAGTTCTTACAATGAAATCATTGCCTAAGAGAGAATGTTTCCATATCTTCAAAGCATGAACCACAGTCAAAAGCTCTTTCTCATAAAGATCATACCTCTTCTTTGCATCATTTAGGCGTCGGCTTTCAAAAGCTATTGCATGGCCTTCTTGATTCAGCACAGCACCAATGCAATTGCCACAAGCATCTACTTCAACCACGCATGGTTTTGCCAAGTCGGGGATGATGAGAACTGGGCTTGAAGTGAGTGCGATTTTCAGCTTTTGAAAAGATGCCCTCTCTTTCTCCTTTCATTGAAAAGAGCTACTCTTCTTGGTTAGGTCATGTAGAGGAGAAGCAATGTGGGCAAAATGCTTGATGAAGCGGCGATACTGAGAGCATAACCCTAGAAAAGATCGCACCTCGTGCACATCACGAAGATCTGGCCATTCTTGGAGTATTGTGATCTTCTTTGGATCCATTTGAATGCCTTCTGAAGAGATCACATGCCCAAGATAATTTATTTTATGCATGAACTCACTTTTCTTACCATTGATAAGAAGCTGGTTCTCATGAAAAAGTTGCAAAACAATTTCCAGATGTTGCCGATGCTCTTCTTCATGCTAAACACAAGAATATCATCAAAGAAAGTGCCAACATATTGGCGGTGACCTCTAAAGATACGTTCTATCATGCGGTTGAAAGTTGTTGGTGCATTAGGTAATCCAAAAGGAATCACCAAGAATACATATAAGCCAAAAGAAGTGTGGAAACCAATCTTGTGGGTGTCTTGTGCAATTACTCTGATTTGGTGATAGCCGCTCTTTAGATCAATTCTACTAAAAATCTTGGAGCCAACAAGGCAATCCAAAATATCATCGCTTTGTGGAATGGGAAACCTGTTCTTCACAGTTATTTTGTTGAGTGCCCGATAGTCGATACACATTTTGAAGGTGCCATCCTTTTTTCAAACAAGAAGAACCGGAGAACAAAAGGGTGAGCTACTAGGTTTAATCAACCCACGACTAAGTAGGTCTTCCACTTGCTTCCTGATTTCCTCTTGTTGAGGACACCTCACTCGATAAGGCGCAATGTTGGGAGGAGAGCTGCCATGGATGATATCTATTTATGATCTTCAAGCCTCCGCTTACGTCTACTTTGATCTCATACTTTTTGCCTTTATGGGTGAGCTCGATGGTCTTTTGAGAGTAGATGACTCAGTCCACTCTATGGTTCCAAGGCATGCCAAGTATGACATCTACGCCATCAAGATCTGCAATACAAAAGGTGTCTTGATTTTTGACACCTTGAAGCTCAAATTTAAGCTTGCCGATATGGAGTATAACTGTCTTCAACGTATCTTTGTCATCGGCATTTAGAGCTTGGTGAATCTCTATGGGTGTCTCCATGTCATCATTCTTCAAGCCAAGTGCTTTAGCTAAATTCCAAGAGATGAGATTCTCATTTGCTGTTGGATCGATTAAAAACAAAGCTTGCTTTCCTTGAAAATGTCCCCAAGCTTTAAGTAATTGGCGCATTGCTAGAGTATGGTTTGTATTGCCAACCACATCTCCTATAGCGTTGATTGTGACCATTGGCTTGGCTTTGTCTTTAGAAGAAACTTTGTTGTTTCCTTTGTCTGCACATTGTTTTGCTATGTGTCTTGCTTGACCACATTTGAAGCAATTTCCTTCTTTCATAAATTATTGTTTCTCTTTCTCGGTAAACTACTTCCTTTGAGGATACAAGGTTGAGCGAAACTGGGGAGCACCAGAAGATGAGTAGGGTTTCACCTTCTTTGGATTTGGTGCTGATTTTGTCCCTCTTGAGAGACTGAATTTGCCTCCCAATTGGTTGGCCTCTTCTTATTTCTCTTCAAAAGAGAATCTCCACTATTGTGCTCCAACTCAAATGTCGCAGCATGGTCTATGAGTTCCCTAATATTAGAGCAAGAGTAATGATTTAGAGGAGTGCGAAGTTTAAAATGCAAACCTCCCTACATCCTTTTTTAATTTTTTCAGAGTTGCCGATCTTCTTGAAATGTTTGACTTTCAAAAGTAGCTCCCAAAACCTCTTGATGTAGTCTTCCAAAGATTCATTTTTCATTTGCCACAAGCGGTCCCACTCCATCTTCACATCCCTCCTAAAATAGACAGGAAGAAATTGGATCTGCAACATGCGGACAAAACTTCTCCACGATCTTGGGGCAGCACCATCATACTCCAATCCCGTCCACCAAGTGTGAGCTAGATCGGTCAAATGTAAAGCTGCAAACTTAATCTTCTCCTTCTCTTTATACTTCTACGACCATACAATATTTAAAATTGACAAACAAATTTAAAAGATTAGGATTTCGTGAATCAATATCCGTACTAAACTTGATCTTCTTCTCAAGTTGTGAGAGTGACTTGGTCTTCTTCTTGTGCCTTCTTCCATACCTAGATCTCGAAGTAGAGGAGAACGAACTTGTCTCCCAAGATGACGAAGAGGGTAAAGAGAATCAATGTCTTTGCCTTTGATGAGATTTTTTGTATGAATGAGATGTCTTCTTGTCACTTGATAATGACCCTTCTGAAGATTCACCAGATGAATATGACGAAGAGGATGTACTTCGGCTTCGATGGCTTCTCTTCTTTAAGATAGAGCATCCTCTTTTGCCTTGTCCATTCTCCTTCTTCAAGGCTAACGGGCTTCATGATCGGCTCTTCCATTAGGATCGTGTTGCTTTGCTGGCTGCTCTTTCTTGGCTTCATTGGGCTTCTCGCCCTTGTCGAGTTTGAGAAGTTGTCCTCGAATGGAGCGGTTCTCCTCTTGCAAACTTTGAAGAGCTTGTAAGATAGCAGTGCTTGTATCTTCTATTAGTAAAATAAGAGATGCTCAGGCAAAGGTGCACACAAGCAACTATAAGCACTAGTAGCTTAGGGGTTGTCACGAAACGGGAGCGTACACGAGCACTTAAAAATCTGAAAATTATAATTCCTTGAAAACATGAGAGAAGGGAGAAGATCGACACAATATTGGGGACCAGAAGATGGGCTGGTCCCCCCCCGTTAAGAGTATTCTTTTATTCAGGGAGAATTCTTATACAAGCACGAGAACCCGAGGAAACCCCTCTGTTCTGTAGTCTTAGACCCGAAGGTCGTGCTTTCCCGTAAAGAGCTTGGGCACAAGGCCGTTCCTTCCCGTAAGGGACTTAGGCGCGAAGCCGTACTTTCCCGTAAGGGACTTAGGCGTGAAGCCGTACTTTCCCGTAAGGGACTTAGGCGTGAAGCCGTACTTCCCGTGAAGGGCCTTCCCGTAAGACGGGAGATTCCAGCAAAACAAACCACACAAAGCAATAATTCTCAATGCGTATCAACACATTATACCTGTCGCTCCTTGCTCGGAGAATTGACCTCCGTACTTAGTCGTCATGCGAACACTTGCAAGTTCCGTCGCCAGACTTTGCTCCAGAATCCCAGCGCTACCACTTTCTACTGCTCCCGGCGTCTGCACACTGAAACGCTGTCTACCCTTTTATAGGGTTTGACACCCGGTAGGAATAGGGGTCCAAAAGCAGAGCTTGGCGCTCCTAGAGAGAGGAGAGAGAAAATCGTGTTTTCTAGAGAGAGGAGAGAGAGATCGCAATTCAGCCCCCCTGCCTTGGTTTTAGCGCTGGCTTTTTTTTTTAAGAGCCTTGCCTGCTTTATTTTATTAATAAAGGGGCCGGTCACTTTATAAAATAAAGTGTGAACATGTTCAAACTTTAAAAACTCACTCAGTTAGTGAAAACAATGCTACACGGACACATTCCAGGCGTCCACGGGTGCAGGACACGACACAGATGCAATGCAGACACAGACTCCTCGCGGGAAAACATCTGTCCTCCCGCGACTGTTCCTGCTTTTCGTAAAAAGCGTCATGGAACCCATCTTTATTCTTGTGCTTGCATTCTTACGAGTATTTTCTTGCTCAGTTCGGATTTCCTCCTTAGCCTACGGGATGCCCCCTTACTGATGCACCCGTCACCCATCATGTGACGCATCAAGGGCACTCGTAACCCGGCCCTTTCCACCGAACTTACGGAAACTCCTTCGCAATGTTTACCGTCACCCATCAAATGACACATCAGAGTTGTCCGTTCCTGATGGCAATTCCTGTAGCTACAATCTTTTAACAGTTCTTAGTGCACATAATAAAATATCATAAAAAAGAAAAGATTAATCATAAGAAAATAGTCCAATTAGCAACATCCCTCTGGCTTCTAAACAGTTGACCTCAACTGTAGTGCTTGGACATATACCTCCAGTATCTCGGGATAAGCTGCTAATTCCTCCTGCGTCATCCACTGAGCATCTAGATTCGAATAGTTCTTAAACTTAACAAAATACTTCCGTGTTATCTATCCGGATTTGAGAGACCGCTCCTGATGACTTACTATCTGCTACGGTTGGAGTATTTCTTCTGTTTCCTCAACCTCAGGAGGTTCCTCACCACTAGGTTGGCTTGGAGGCGGTCCCACATACGGCCGGAGTAAACTGACATGGAAAGCATTATGGATCTTCCAATTAGGCGGTAGCTCTAATCGGAAAGCGACATCATTCACTCGCTCAGTAATCTTAAACGGCCCATAATAACGGGTAGAAAGTTTTACCACTTTCCCCTTATGAGACGCTTGTTTCTTAAGTCTTGCCTCCTCAAACTTGAGTAAGACTAATTGTCCGATTGTTAAGTCTAGATTCCTTCTGTGCTTGTCTGCAGCTTTCTTATGCTTTTCCTGAGAGCGTAGAATAGCTCTTCTAACTTGCCCGTAGGCGGTGTCCAAATCCCGGACAAATTCATCTGCTGCAAAGATCTTATCCTTAGTTAAAAGGATGGGTGGAAGCAAAGGCTTACCATAGAGAATCTCAAAAGGTGCTTTCCCCGTCGATGAGTGTATGGTATTGTTATACGCATACTCGACAAGAGGCAAATATTTCTCCCAGTCAGATTGTCGGTCTGACACATAAGCTTTTAACATATCCAATACTGTGGAATTGGCTATCTCACTTTGCCCGTCCGTTTGAGGATGGTAGGCAGATGAAAAATTCAGCTTTGTACCAAGATTATCCATCAAGGCACGCCAAAAATTTCCTGTCATGCGAGGATCTCGATCACTCACAATAGACTTAGGCATTCCATGATGCTTAAAGATCTGTGCTAGAAAGAGCCTAGCCATATGATCTGCTTTGATCGTTTTCTTGACTGGTATAAAGTGTGCTTGCTTGCTAAACCTGTCCACAATGGTCCAGATCGCGTCATTTCCAGTCTGAGTTCTAGGGAGGTCCATGATGAAGTCCATGGCAATACTTTCCCAAGGTTCATTAGGCACAGGCAAAGGTTGTAGCAACCCAGGCGTCTTATGCCGATCATACTTCACTTTTGGCAAACCAAGCATTCCCTGACATACTTATCAATGTCTGCTTTAAGGCTTGGCCAAAAGAAATATCTTTCCATTGCTAAGGTTGTAGGGAATCCATGATCTTCTTTCTTAATGGTTCCGCCACACATATGGCCTGATGGTGGTAGAGATAACCGTCCCGGATGGAATAGGGAAACTCATTCTCTCCACGATGTAGCTTTCCCCAGATGGTGGAGAAGTCTGGATCATTCGGATACAAATCCAGTAGTGCTTCTAATTCTTGGTGATACACCGAAGTGATAGCGTTCACCCTTGGCCGCCTAGACAATGCGTCTGCAACTACATTCTTACTCCCAGCCGTGTGAAGGATCTGGAAGTGGAACATAGACAAAAAGTTTGCCCACCTCATCTGCTTCTCAGATAGTTTCCTTTGCGTAAGAAAATACCGCAAACTCTGGTGATCAGTCTTGATCACAAAATCCGCTCCCAGAAGATAGTGCTTCCAGTTGGATAAGGCGTGAATCACAGCCGTGAGTTCCTTTTCGTAGATTGATGCATGCAACTCTGCATCCTTAAGCCGTCTGCTTTCGTATGCCACTACATGGCCTTCTTGGTTTAACACTGCTCCGATGCAATCGCCTGAAGCATCGCAGTGAACCTCAAAGGGTTTCCTTAAGTCAGGCACTATCAAAATAGGTCCATGGCTTAGCAAGTACTTGAGCCGATCAAAACCTCCTTGTTGTCTCGATCCCCATCTGAAAGGAATCTTCTTCTTTGTCAAATCATGAAGTGGTCCTGCTACATGAGCAAATCCTCGGACAAACCTTCGATAATATGAACATAATCCCAGAAAGCTACGTACATCATGTACCGTAGTGGGAATTGGCCAATCTTCTACCACTCGGATCTTGGTAGGATCCATACTCACTTGATTGTGAGAGACTATATGGCCGAGATAGTGTATCTCTGAGAGAAAGAACTCGCTCTTCTTTGCATTCACATGCAACTCATGCTTTCGCAATTCTTGAAACACTAAGTCCAAGTGCTTCCGATGTTCCTCTTCTGACTTAGAGAAGATGAGTATGTCATCGAAGAATACTCCCGTAAAAGCTCGATACGGGCTGAAAATGCGGTCCATCATGCGATTGAACGTCGCAGGAGCATCGATCAAGCCGAAAGGCATTACCAAAAATTCATATAGTCCAAAGGTTGTGCGGAAAGCAGTCTTATAGACATCCTCAGGGGCGATCCGTATCTGATGATACCCACTCTTTAAGTCTATGCGACTAAAGATACTTGCACCCTGCAACTTATCAAGTATATCATCAATCCGAGGGATTGGAAAGCGATTCTTGATCGTGATCTTGTTTAAAGACCTATAGTCTATGTACATTCGAAACGTGCCATCTTTCTTCTGCACCAGTAGAACTGGAGAGCAGTAGGGTGAAGCACTGGGCCGTACTAACCCTTTCTCTAGAAGCTCGTTGACTTGCTTCAAAATTTCCTCTTGCTGAGCAAGACTTACCCGATAAGGGGGTTGATTGGGAGGCGAGCTACCCGGTATGAGATCTATGCGGTGATCTTCCAGGCGTACCGGAGGGAGTTCATCAGGAAGTGTTTCCGTGAAACAATCCTTGTACTTTTCAATAAATTGAAGACGCTTAATTCCGAAACTAGAGAGAGAGTCCCTACTAGTTTTATCCTTTGCAAAAATCAAGTAAGCAGAAACACACTTCTTCATTTCTTTCTTGATGGAGATATGGCTTACAATTGGGAACTGCCAATCTCCTGCATCAGCTTGAATCTTTATTTTCTTACCCCCATGATCAAAAGTGAGGGTCTTTTCCACATAGTCGGGAATAGGTGTCATGTGAAAGTGCCATGGCATACCCAAGATGATATCACATCCCTTGATGGGTGCCATCAAAAATGATTCGCGGTCCTTGTACTCGCCAATCCGAAGATTGAGTTGTCCTTGCACGGGAGTTGCATTGGTTGTCAACCCCTCGAATGCCGATCCGGATGTAATTGGTGTGCCAAGCTGAGCCGGTGTAAGGCACAAACGTTTTGCAGTATCCAGGGAGATGAAGTTATCCGTGGATCCTGGATCATAAAGAATCAATACTCGCTGGTTGTTCAAAGACCCCCATCCCTTCAGAAGTTGACGCTTCCCTTTCTCCGTTTCTGTGTTTCCTTGAACATCTGGAATTGAGTTCGAGCTTGGTGGTGCGGGTTCCTTCCTTGCTTTCTCTTGCCTCGTAGAGGCTTGCTCTTGCCGTTGCTGCTTTAGCGGGCAATCCGGTTTCATATGTCCTTTCTCGCCACAGTAGAAGCATCTTCCTTCCTCTCTGAAAGTTTGAAGTTGAGTAGGAGAAAGATACTAAGTTCGCTTGCCAATGCCCTCTGGCTTCTTAGAATGATCATCGTCTCTCGATGGAGGACGTTTTCTTCCTTGGCTCCCATGGTAATCGTAGACCCCTCTTTGTCTTGCACGGTAAGTGCTATGCTCCATCTTTCTGGGCGTCCCAGTTGAGTGCAAATCCTCAGCAATGATTGCTGACTCCATCATCCTTTGAAGAGTATCATGCGGATACACCTTCATACTCTTTCGAAGCTGAGGTTGGAGACCCGCTTCGAACTTTCTTTTCTTTTCCTCGTCGGCAATCTTCATGAAGGGAGTGACCTTCAGAAGAACCGACCAATACTTGTCCACATAAGTCGTTACTCTTTCATGTTCCTTTTGGGCAAGCCAGTCCCATTCCTTCCATATGTCCTGCTCGAAGTCAGGTGGAAGAAATTGTTCATAAAATTCAGATTTGAAGCTCTCCCAAGTTCTGGCCTGAGAACCTTCCAAAATCTTGGCTAACCACCAATTACTTGCCGTTTCCTTGAGGTGCATCCCCACATGGCGTAATTTGGATTTTTCTGTGAAGTGCCCATTGGTAAAGGCGACTTCAAACTGTCTGATGAAGGACAGTGCTTTGGAGATGTCTCTCCGTCCGTTGTAGGTTTCGAACTTGATGTCCTTGTCGCCCGATTTGAAGACTCTCATGCGATGTTGAGACTTGCGACCATGCTTCTTGAATCGAGGCTTATCTTTAGGTTGATGTAGGGTAGTGGCAGTAGTAGCTGCTTCCTTCTTCTGACGAGATGATCGAGAAGTAGAAGTATAATCAGGAGAGTAAGATGCAGATGAGATAGAGATGTCCTTGCTCTCGTCTAGCAGAGAGAGCGCTTTTTCCTGGCCTTTCCTTGAAGTAGGCCGTTCATTCCGATCCGAAGATCCTTTGTGCACCTCGGCACGTTCTTCTGCTCTTTCCTCTTGTGGTCTCACGCCAACAGTGTTATCTGGATGCTTGGCTGCATCAGTTCCATTCGTTTTCTTCATTCCGCCCAAAAGCTTTTGGACGTCTGGCAACAGTAAGATTTGTTGCAACTCCGCAAGCTGAGCTTGCACTTGTTGAAGCTCCTCTTCAACGCTTCTCCCTTGGCTCGACATGGTTCTTCCCGTTCTTCCCGGAATCGTCCTTCTTTGCAGAGAAAGAGAGGAGTCCGAGCTCTGATACCACTATCACAAAACGGGAGCATACACGAGCACTTAGAAAATCTGAAAATTATAATTCCTTGAAAACATGAGAGAAGGGAGAAGATCGACACAGTATTGGGGACCAGAAGATGGGCTGGTCCCCCCCCGTTAAGAGTATTCTTTTATTCAGGGAGAATTCTTATACAAGCACGAGAACCCGAGGAAACCCCTCCGTTCTGTAGTCTTAGACTCGAAGGTCGTGCTTTCCCGTAAAGGGCTTGGGCACAAGGCCGTTCCTTCCCGTAAGGGACTTAGGCGCGAAGCCGTACTTTCCCATAAGGGACTTAGGCGTGAAGCCGTACTTTCCCGTAAGGGACTTAGGCGTGAAGCCGTACTTCCCGTGAAGGGCCTTCCCGTAAGACGGGAGATTCCTGCAAAACAAACCACACAAAGCAATAATTCTCAATGCGTATCAACACATTATACCTGTCGCTCCTTGCTCGGAGAATCGACCTCCGTACTTAGTCGTCACGCGAACACTTGCAAGTTCCGTCGCTAGACTTTGCTCCAGAATCCCAACGCTACCACTTTCTGCTGCTCTCGGCGGCTGCGCACTGAAACGCTGGCTACCCTTTTATAGGGTTTGACACCCGGCAGGAATAGGGGTCCAAGAGCAAAGCTTGGCGCTCCTAGAGAGAGGAGAGAGAAAATTGCGTTTTTTAGAGAGAGGAGAGAGAGATCGCAATTCAGCCCCCCTGCCTTGGTTTTAGCACTGGCTTTTTTTTTTAAGAGCCTTGCCTGCTTTATTTTATTAATAAAGGGGCCGGTCACTTTATAAAATAAAGTGTGAACCTGTTCAAACTTTAAAAACTCACTCAATTCGTGAAAACAATGCTACACGGACACATTCCAGGCGTCCCCGAGTGCAGGACACAACACAGATGCAATGCAGACACAGACTCCTCGCGGGAAAACATCCGTCCTCTCGCGACTGTTCCTGCTTTTCGTAAAAAGCGTCATTGAACCCATCTTTATTCTTGTGCTTGCGTTCTTACACGTATTTTCTTACTCAGTTCGGATTTCCTCCTTAGCCTACGGGATGCCCCCTTACTGATGCACCCGTCACCCATCATGTGACGCATCAGGGGCACTCGTAACCCGGCCCTTTCCACCGAACTTACGGAAACTCCTTCGCAATGTTTACCATCACCCATCAAATGACACATCAGAGTTGTTCGTTCCTGATGGCAGTTCCTGTAGCTACAATCTTTTAACAGTTCTTAGTGCACATAATAAAATATCATAAAAAAGAAAAGATTAATCATAAGAAAATAGTCCAATTAGCAACAGGGGTGAGGATCAAGCCAAAGCTCTGATACCACTGTAAGAGCCCCGTGCAACTAAGAGTGCCTATTCGTGATTCAATACTTAAAAGACTTGACAAAATATTTATCACACACTACAAAGAGACAAGAGGCAAAATGAGGGTTGAAGATGCCCCCCCCCGGAAGGAAATAGATTTCTACTCAATTTAAGTACCTTAGGATTGAGCTCAGTTACAATCAACCCGAGAGTGAGTTTAAGTAGACTCACACTCGTAGATCATGCAAGAAGCCATGTGCACATGCATAAAAGCAAACATAAGTAGACTTCTCAAACATATATACAAAGACAATATCCAGCTACTGTGTATGATAGCGAAGAGATCCAGCGTCTTGGTTGCTTGGAGGATGAATAGAAGAGCGCAAAATTGAAGAGGAAAAGCTGAATTTTGAAATTTATAGATTGGCTTCCTAATAGCAAATGGTGAGGAAAAAGAGCTTAGAAATTCAACATGAAAGCTGAAATTTCAGATTTACAAGTGTGCTGCCTTGAAAATAGCAAGCTAGAGAGAGAGAGAGAGAGAGACCGGGCCGTAGGGCGGTAGACTTTGGCTTTCACCCAAAACTTTACTTCAGACTTTAAGACACAGTGAAACTTTGTAAATAAAAACCTGTAACGGGAATTGACACTTCAAACACCCACTGCTTGGAACAGTGTTACCAAGCAGACGCCGACACCTGTTGGCCCCAAAGACTAGCGCCCCTTTCGGTATTTCTTTATTATATTCAAGAGGGAATAAAACCTATGATCTCCTACGAGCTGTCCCGATCTATGATCTAGGCACTTTGCAAAACCTGGACACTTTTGCAAAACATGGCGAGAATCTGTAGCACACTGAATTCTCTGTTTTCTGCCTTGAAAATGCGCCAGATCACCCGCACAGCAGTCCCCTCGCATCCCCGCACCTCCTAGGGTATTAGGGACCGTTTAGAGCCGAAACCCTTAACCTGCAAAAATACACAACAGGCTGTGTTTCCCTGTTTTGGGCTCCGTCTCGCGAGCCGGTCGCATCTGTAGCAAGTCCTCGACCTCCCGCACCTATAGGGCTACTTGCCCTTTGAATCGGATGAGATTTCTCGCGTGAAATCTCTCTGAATTCACCTGAGAAAAACTTGTAAACTTCTATAAGCTGACCCACTTTCATCGAGCTGAAATTCCCCTACTAACCCAATTTCGATAGCATAACCACAGTAGAAGTCACCACGGACAAAATCCCAAGTAAACAGTGACTTTCCATAACCATATGAACACTTTCACCTAGCTCTCACCAAGCTGTCCATGGCTGTAATTGCAGGTTTTTGACCCAATTTCACCAACATAACGGCGCAAAAATCCCTGTAGGTCAAAAGTACACATCAAGGACACTTTCCCTTGCTGTTTGAAAGCTTTCCAGTGAGCTGCAGGTCAATTTCAGTATGCCGTAATTCCTTGTTTTGTCACTGTAAGGTGCCCAAAGCCTTGTTTACGCATCTCGAGGCTTTTTCAAGACTCCCTTGGCATTGCCCCACAGTTAAGGTACGAAACCCTAAACCTACAGAAAACCACAACAGGTTGTAATTCTCTGTTTTGAATTGTTTTGGGCAGAGCGAGTATGTCTACGCGTGTCTTAGTCGCTCCCGCACTCAATGGGACAGTTTCCCTCTAAATCGGACGAGTTTTCATGCGAGGAAACTCTCCGTATTCGCATTCCTTCGCTATGGAACTGTGCGTACCTGAAGGGGATTAGCAATTAGCTAATCCGATTCCTGTACAGAAGACTCTTGCCTCGGCAATCGTGCATGAACCCACACAACTGTACATACAAATGAAAAGCCCTCGAGCGGGGCATCACGTTTCTGTATTCAAAAGGGGGGAGAGGGGTGTGAGAGCAGAATCATCACGCTACATAGTGCAAGGGAGAAGGCAAGCTTTCCATTAAAGCTTCAACTAATCACACACACACTATAAGTCATAGTGAGAGAGAAAGGCAGCCCCAAATTGCTTTTTGCGCCAAATCTTGGGTGAGGTGGCTGAGTTTGACTTTCTGTAGGCTCTGTTACTGCCAAGTGTCCACTATGCCTCTTTGACTTAATTTTCCTAGTACCCACCGACTTATAAGTGTAACGAGGGGGACCTAAATGACTTTGAATTGAGCCTAAACAACCTTTTACTGCTCGGATTCCAATGCCGATTGGCCCAACCATCTCGAGACGACCTACCCTTCCTAACCGCGTGTGAAACTCTCGACCATCGGCCGTTTAACACTGGCCACACGATGTCCGGTCATTTGTGACTTCAAAAACACTGTCCCAAAAATTAAATAAAAATCATTGAAAAGAAACCAACAACTAAGGTTTGCACTTGCCACATCCTCGCGAGAGAGAGAGAGAGAGAGAGAGAGAGAGAGAGAGAGAGAGAGAGAGATGGTTTCTTGAGGATGAGGGAATAGTTGATGTGTAGAGGGATGGTGATGGTAGTGAAGGGGCTTCGTGGGCTGATAGTAGAGGAAAATTCAACATCTAAGAGATTGGGAAATGAGAGGGAAAGAGGCTTTATTTATAGGGAAGTTGCCTCAAGAAGAAAAGGGAAAAGCTGAAAAGGATTGTGACAAGTGTTTAGTATCAAATAAAGTTGGTGTGACAAGTGTCCACACACTTGTCTCTTCCTTTGAAAGCTTTTTGAGAAGTGTCCACATACTTGTCTCTTCCTTTGAAAGCTTTTTGACAAGTGTCTCATCTTTTGGAAAGTTGTGACAAGTGTCCCGCCATGTGTCCTCCTTTTGAAACCTTCCTTCTAGAATCTCCCTTCTAGAATCTTCTAGAAGCTTCAAACTTAAAAACTACTAAAAACATATGTCAATATGGGTATCAAATGAAAGCTCTATGACTTTTGCTTCAAAACATGAATTCAACACTCCTATGAGGAGATAAAAGCATTCAATGTATTCTGCCCACACATGCATAATGAGCAATCTTCATGATCATGCCATCTTATTGATTGTAACCGTCTTTTCTAGCGGATCTAGCTCACACTCCAAAGCATTAATCCTTTCTGTGTGCAAGTATGATCCCGATATGCATGAGCTACATGTCACAAACGTCAATTCAAGTTATCTCGGTAGGAGTGTGTATTATCAATGTTCTAACCCACTACGGTGATCCACCTTAATTTGTGACTACTCATCGATGGCCATCTTAAATACACTATTCTACTTATCTTGAATTCAAAGAGAAAAACAATTCTCAAATGCAAAAATAAGCATTATCACAAAAAGGATACAAGATTTGTTTCCAATTGACTTGTGACAATAATTGACCAAGTAAACAATGTGACGTTCTGATTAGAGCTACCATCTAATTGGAAGATCCACAAAGCTTTCCATGTTAGTTTACTCTGGCTATATGTGGGACCACCTTCAAGTTAGCCTATTGCTGAGGAACCTCCTGAAGTTGAAGAAACGGAAGAAATACTCCAACCGAAGCAGATCGTTCGTCATTAGAAGCGGCCACTCAAGTCCGGGAAGATTACACGAAAGTAATTGGTAAAGTTCAATATTTATTCTAGTTTAGACGCTCAGTGGATGACCGAGAAGGAATTAGCATCTTATCCTGAGATTCTGGAAGGATATATACAAGCATTGACAACTGTTTAGAAGCCAGAGGGATGTTGCTAAAAAGACTATTTTCTTATTTTGCTGAGTAATTTCAATTTAATGAATTAGGATACTGATTGTGTGCACTTGAACCGTAAGGTTAGAAACTGTAGATCTACTAGAATTATTAAAAGCCATCAGGAACGAACAACTCTCATGTATAAGGGATGCGCAGACTTGGTGGTCAACTCTACTTTTGCATGGACAGGCACCCTGAACATGGGTGGGGTTCAAGAGACTATTTTCTTCTTTATGGTTGACACCAAAGTACGAACCAAAGATTTTGACAACTTGGTACTAGTTGATGATGACCAAAGTCAAGACACTTATGACCTACAACCAAAGAATCTCTCTCTCTCTCTCTCTCTCTCTCTCTCTCTCTCTCTCTCTCTCTCTCTCTCTCTCTCTCTCTCTCTCTCTCTCTCTCTCTCTAACTTGCTCGTTCAATTTGCTGACAAAGGCACTCTCAAGTGAAAGCGTCTGGCAAGACACAGCAAGGTGTAGAGTCCCATGTTGTATCCTGAATGACCACCAAGGCCTTGCCTACCAACTTCCAAGGATAACTGCAACGAAGACCAACGGCAAAGCTTGTGGCGTATCAATTGCATAGTTGGAGCAAACTGATGTAAAAGCACTACATCAACTCTGATATGAATACCCAAGTATCTACATGTTTTAACCCAAGGCCAACAAGGTAAAACCATTTGAAACTCCGCAATGGCAATCATAGTACATACACACTCACCAATTACCAAAAGAAGTGCCAGCCAAACGACACCGGGAGAAGGTCACCAAGCATCAAGAGTAAATGTTACAAACGGGGCATAGAGCAATGCGCCATCTGCATACTCTCGAAAAATAATCCAAATAACCTAGTATAATCCATAAGGCATCTTCAAACCTCGAATCCTATGATATGCAACCTTGCCTGAAGTGGAAAACCGTCAAAGGCATTGTGAATGTGCTAGTGTTGTTATTCATAATGAATTTTTCAATCGGGAAGGAGTGTAAGCATTGTTTAGAGCAAGGTAAAGTGACCATTTAAAGTTTGGGACCCCTTATCAAATATATAACGATTCCTATCTTGTCATGCTTGGCGTCAGGTTGAAAGACCTTATAGGTCTACTACTATAATATATATGGTGCGTATCTTTCAAAAAAATACATAAGAGTTGTAGATCTCTTTCATTGTTACAAATGCTTTATAACCATCACAAAAAATCCTTCCCTACCATTTTCCGAGTGCAAAAACTGTGTGTGTGTGTGTGTGTGTGTGTGTGTGTGTGTGTGTGTGTGGTCTGGGACAAGAACTTCCAATGATGAGCACCTCCAATGTGTGTGTGTGTGTGTGTCTGTGTGGGTGTGGGTGTGGGTGTGGTCTGGGACAAGAACTTCCAATGATGAGCACCTCCTCTGTGTGTGTGTGTGTGTGTGTGAGACAAGAACTTCCAATGATGAGCACTTCCAAACCAAATGCCTGCAGTCATCATGTGGGGGGATGGCGTGAAGATATAGCAATGTTGGGCGTTCAAATTACAACGCTTTAAGTCGAGTAGTGTGCGTGCGCGCGCGTATAAGAAGTGGAGATGAACCTGTGATGAGCACGTGTGATCCACAATGCTTGCAGTAGTAGACATAGAGATCAGACTCGGGGCCATCTGGGGCTGCATCCTCGCTGGAGTAGGTGTGCGTCGTTCGTTTTGGCATTCTCCACCCTTTCTCTGCACCAGCGTTCAAGAAGTGCAAGCTAGCCTAGTAGCAAGATGTTCAATTGTTCTCTACTTTATTTGGCCTCGATTTTGCCACGTGCGCATTGATTTGCCTTCTCTATCAGAGGTGAATCGCACCTTTGGTGAGTGGGAGGAAGCATAGAGGTCGCACCAACAAGCAAAGGCGCAAGAAGAGACTTTTATGGAGAAAAGTTCGGCTTCTGTTAGGAGGGCTGTGTTACAAACGGGGACATACTATCTTTTCCAAAATTATAGCCTAATACTTCACTTTTTCTTGGTGGGTTTCTACTTTCACGCAATAGATTTCTTCTTTTCATCCCCACTAACCCCGCTAGTATGAATTGTGACGCAGCCTCTTACAATTTACGTTGGGAGCAACAGAGTGCATGCATCCATGTTTGTGGAGAGGGATGCCCAAATAGAATGGGATTGTTTTTGAACCTACCTTGAAAGGTCGACGACCATTACACTCCATAGCCATCACTTTTAAGTAGCTATCTCAACCTCTTTCCCTAGACTTCAAGAGGTTAAAGTATGGAGAACCACCACCCCCAACCATTCTCTACAAAAGTCGAGCATATATGTAATCTTTTTTCTACTAGATCTCCTCCCGAGTGTTGACTCTCATAGGATCCATGTCCTAACACTACTCCCTGCTTTTTGGAAGAGTTTTCATTAGTTCCTTTTTCATGGCGCTAATGTTTTCACAAGTGGAACCCTCTTTAGATTGATCTTTCCACTTGACGAGTACTTGTTTTCTAACATGATGTCACTTACATTGTCCATTTTAATCCAAAATGAATTATGACTCGTGAGGCTGAATCAGATTTTCAAAAAGTCTACTAACACACCTGTGTTAGCCACATTTTCAGATTTTCAAAAATTCTACTAACACACCTTTGTTAGCCACATTATCCATAAAGCCAAGTGATTCTCTTGAACAACTCACATGAAACATTAGATGTGTATACAAGCTAGTCAGTAACTCCAACTTGTAGGTAGCTTCACCAACCTTCTTTGGTAATATGAAAGGTTCACAAATACTTGGGAGACAACTTGGGTAAATCTCTACCCCGGTCTCTAGTCTTCAAATCTTATAAATGCTCTCGAAAGACTTGATGATCTTTCTCAATGGTACTTTGTCTCCTCTTTTCATTTGCAATACATTTTGTAACAAACTCGTGATCGTAACATACCCACATGGTCATGGAGAAAATCCTTAACATGAGCTCTAACTATCTACCCACCTTGGTAGGTGGCCTCATTTGAAAGCCATACATCAGCATGAATGGATTGAAGTATGGTGTTACATGCTGAGAATTGTTGTACGAATACTATTACTCTTGTCAATTAGTATTTTGATAGCTTACATATGCTCTAACCTGTAGACATGTAGTAGTGTTAGTGTGTATACGCGCTTCACCAGGGGCACTTTTCTCCCACTCAGTTTTTCCCCCTGGACATCTGGTGTGAAAGGACACCTTATCTCTTAGGGTTTCATATAAGCTTTGTAGCTCTGAGTTTGTATATACACTATTATTCTAATACAGAGAGAGACTACAGAGATCTCGTACGCAAGCTCTGTGTCTTCTCCTTCTCCATCTTCTTCCTACTCTGAGTTGTTGTCTTCCTTTTGTTTCCTGTTTCATCATCTTCAACAATTGGTATCAGAGCAAGGTGATTTCCAGAGCCTCTACTTGCGTTTTCGCGTCCGCGCACGCAATTGCAGTTTTCAGGCAGTTTTCGGAAAATTTGCTCGTGGGAGCATCCTCGACGTTCCGGGAGTATTCTGGTCAGGTGACCTGTGGCTTTAGCCCCCTTTTGAAGCCATTCGAGCCCTCAGAATTTTGTCCTGAGCAGCGTAGCAGAAGTTACTTTTCGGAGGCGTTTAGATCAAGAGGGTGTGCTTTTTGACAGATTTTCTTCAGGTAAACAGTTCTTTTGGGAAGCAGCTTGTCTTAGCTTTGTGCTGAGATTTTGTGTAGAGTTTTGCTTGCATTGGAGAGGAGATTTGTGAATCTCTTGAGGTTATTTTGCTCTCTTGTGTGCATCCACAGTATGGCTCAATCTATGGAGAAAGAGATTTTTGGTGCGTTTACATCCGAAGACAAATTGGATGGTACCAACTATTCTCTTTGGTCTTTTATGGCCAAAAATGTTTGGTTGGTAAAGGATTGTGGGATTATGTATCCGGAGATAAAGTTCGTCCAAGTAGCATTGCACCTGCCACGCCTGGTCGTGGTGCAGCTGTTGGTGCAGGACCCTCACCAGTCACTCCAGAGCAAAAGAGATGGGATACTAAAGATGCACAAGCTATGGCTGTGATTGCCTTAACCATAAAGAGGACAATCACACCACATATCAGATCTTGCAGAACTTCTGAGGATGCTTGGAACACTCTATAAGCTATGTTTGGAGGAAGAAACGCTGCCAGAATAGAGTTTTTGAAGAAACAACTTGACAAAATACAGATGGACAAAGGTGACGATATCGTCGAGCATCTTACAAAAATCAGGGATCTTAAAGAGCAATTGCTTAGCATTGATGAAGTGATTCCAGAGAAGGACTTGGTTTCCAAAACACTCAATTCACTACCACCATCTTATTTGACTTTTCAGACTTCTTTGACTCTGTCTTTGCGAGCTAATCCTGAGCCTCTTCATTTTGAAGAGTTAGTGGCTTTGCTATTGCAGGAGGATCAATCACGTAAGAACAAGTCTTTACAGGTGCATGGTATGGATCATGCTCTTGTTGTACAGAACAAAAACAAGGGTAAAGAGAGTGCTCATTACTCCAAGTCTAGTGCAGGACAATCTTCATAGAAGTCTAAAGGTGATTCCGACAAGTCCAAGAAGAAAGGTAAATGTCACTACTGCAAGAAACCTGGTCACTACATTAGTGAGTGTAAAAAGCGAATTGCTAAAGAAAAGAAGAAAGAGTCAAGTTTGGTTGTTTCAACTTTTGGTGATTCTTCTACAGCTAAAGAAGAGTCTGCAAACTTTGTGCAGGATTCTTATGCTTTTGTAGTATGTTCGGATTTTTCTGCTTACAGTGTTGACAAGACACAAATGATTTGGTACTTTGATAGTGGTGCATCCAGGCATATTACTTCAAGGAAGGATTTGTTTTGTTCATTGGATGCAGCTCCAGCAAGAAAGAAGGTGACATGTGCAAATAATGCTTCTTATCCAATCAAAGGCGTTGGTAAGATTTTGATTACCATTTCAGATGGTTCAAATTTATGCTTGCCAGATGTCTTATATGTTCCAGGGATCAAGAAGAATTTGTTGTTTGTATCCTCTCTTGCAAAAAATGGTCTTCGGGTCATTTTTGAGGATGAAATATGTGTTGTACGAGATCGAGAGAATGGTTATTCTCTTATCACTACAGGTACGCTGGAAAATGGACTATTTGTGCTAGATAGTTATGAAAAGCAGATTCAGGTATGTATTGCAGAAACAAAGACTCAGGCCATGCAGGATGCTGAGTTGTGGCATGCTAGATTCGGGCATGTTAGTTATGGAAGTTTGATGACTTTACAACGTCATAATATGGTGCATGATTTGTCTTTATTGGAGATGCCACCAAGACATGTATGTGAAGGTTGCGTTCTTGGAAAGATGCACAGATTTGCATTTTCGTAGGATGGTTCAGTTAGAGCGACACGAAAGTTGCAGCCTGTACACAGTGATGTATGTGGTCCTATGAGGACGCCATCTTTGGGAAACAACCTTTATTTTGTGACCTTCATTGATGACTTTTCCAGGTTTTGTTGGGTGTATCCACTCAAAGCAAAGCCAGACGTGTTTGCAGTTTTTCAACATTATGTCGCCATGGTTGAAAATGAAACAGGTTGCAAAGTACAGACTCTTCGTACCGATCGAGGAGGTGAATACATGTCAGGTGCATTTAAGGATTTTTTGGGAAAGAAAGGCATTAAACACCAATGCACTATGCCATACACACCACAACAGAATGGTGTTGCAGAAAGGAAGAACAGGTCTTTAATGGAGACGGCTAGATGTATGCTCAAGGCTAAGAGTTTGCCTCATAAGCTATGGATGAAGGCAGTTGCTTGTGCAGCACGTGTTTTGAACAGGTGTCCTACTCGTGCCTTGAAGACCATTACTCCATATGAAGCTTGGTATGACAGAAAACCTTCAGTCAGTTATCTTCGTGTTTTTGGTTGTCTTTCTTATGCTCACATCCCTCAGCAGTTACGTGGGAAGCTTGATGATAAGGCAATCAAATGTATATTTGTGGGGTACAGTAGTGAAAGTAAAGGTTATAGACTTTACAATCCTGCTACAAACAAGATTTTTTAAAGTCGTGATGTAATTTTTGCAGAAACTACTGCTCAACCTATGGTTGCTTTTGATGTACCTCATATGCAGACACATGATGTATTTGAAGGTTTGCTTCCTTCTTTTGTGGAGAATCAAGAATCACAACAAGTTGATAACCTTGATCAATCTTTTGATCAACATGTGACACCTCATGATGTAGAGGAAATTGTGCGTGAAGAGCAAGAAGTTCTCAGGGAAGAAAGAACCTTGCCTAAATGGGTTCAGAAAACTTTGCAGGATAGCAAGTTGGATGCACCTTGCCACGAAAAACACGTGCTGGTACTACTTTTGGGAGAGAGCAAGTAGATTTGGCTTGCTTTAGCACTCTTTGTGATGCAGATGAGCCTGATTCATTTGAACAAGCTTTAGAGTGTGTTCAGTGGAAAGATGCTATGCAGCAAGAAATTGATTCTATTCATAAGAATCATACATGGGATCTAGTGGACTTGCCTACAGGTAAAAAGCCTATTGGTACAAAGTGGGTTTTTAAGGTAAAAAGGAAAGAAGATGGTACTGTTGACAGGTACAAAGCAAGGCTTGTGGCAAAAGGCTATGCGCAACAGAAAGGCATAGATTATGATGAAACCTTTGCTCCCACTTCTCGTGTGTCCACAGTTAGATCACTAGTTGCAATTGCTGCTCATCATGGTTGGAAAGTGCATCAGTTGGATATCAAAACTGCTTTTTTGAATGGTGATTTGCAGGAAGAAGTTTATGTAAGTCAACCAAGTGGTTTTATTGTAAAAGGTCAAGAGCAAAAGGTATGTAGATTGCGTAAAGCTTTGTATGGTCTCAAACAGGCTCCAAGAGCATGGTATGAGAAGATACATACTTATTTGATTGGCCAGGGATTTCAGAATAGTCCAACAGAAAGTACTTTGTATGTCAAAAAGAGAGATGGAGTTCTCATTATGCTAACACTTTATGTGGATGATATGCTTCTTACAGGCAATAGTGCAGATGAAATTGAAGCGTTTAAAGATGCTTTGAGAAAAACCTTTAAGATGTCTGATCTTGGTTTGCTACATTATTACTTGGGTATTCAGTTTGTGCAATCAGAGGATGGCATATACATGCTGCAGGCAAAATATTTGCATAAAATTTTGAACAAGTTTGGTATGCAAAATTGTAAACCAATCTCTACACCCGTAGAAACTGGATCAAAGTTGAGCATGCACAATGCTGGAGAACCTTTTGATGTACATACTTATGCAACAGCGGTTGGTTGCTTGATATATTTGGCAGGCAACACTCGTCCAGACATTCAATTTGGGGTTTCACAAGCAAGCAGATTTATGCACATCCCAGGTATGCATCATTGGCAGGCTGTGAAGCGCATACTTCGTTACCTTTCAGGTACCCCTAATCTTGCCATGTTCTTTCCAAGGGGGGATATGTATGGAAAGCACAGTTCTATGCAGCTTCTTGGTTACAGCGATTCAGATTGGGTTGGTGATTTTGACACACGACATTCCACAAGTGGCAATTGTTTTTTCTTGGGAAATGCATGTATATCTTGGCTAAGCAAGAAGCAACCCACAGTGGCTACATCAACTTGTGAAGCTGAGTACAGGGCAGCTTTCACGGCAACAGTTGATTGTGTATGGATACGCAGGTTATTGGCAGATCTTTGTGAGTGTCAACAGGCACCCACTACCATTTTCACTGACAGTCAGAGTGCTATGGCAGTTGCAAGGAATCCAATATTTCATGCAAGAACAAAGCACATAGAGGTTCACTACCACTATGTCAGGGAAAGGCTACATGCAGGGGAGATCACACTAACTTACTGTCCTACACAGGATAACATTGCAGATCTATTTACGAAGGCGTTATCACGAGAAAAGTTTGAAGCTTTCCGAAAAGCTTTGGGCTTACTCTCATACACATGATGATCTGCTACCTTGTACGGATTCACACTATCACTAAGGGGGGGATTTGTAGACATGTAGTAGTGTTAGTGTGTATACGCGCTTCACCAGGGGCACTTTTCTCCCACTCGGTTTTTCCCCCTGGACATCTGGTGTGAAAGGACACCTTGTCTCTTAGGGTTTCATATAAGCTTTGTAGCTTTGAGTTTGTATATACACTATTATTCTAATACAGAGAGAGACTACAGAGATCTCGTACGCAAGCTCTGTGTCTTCTCCTTCTCCATCTTCTTCCTACTCTGAGTTGATGTCTTCCTTCTGTTTCCTGTTTCATCATCTTCAACATAACCATATCTTCAAGCACAAGGTTTCCTATATCCAATTTGACCATCAATCCAAAACGTTTTTTAGATCTAATTTGATTATCAGTCTATAATCGATCAATGGTACTCAATTGAGTACATATCCATCGTCTGAATACAACTTGCCCATCTTGGGATCACAATTGCTTAAACGTTACCGGGTGAAGGCCAAAGGCCTCAGACTCCTAAGGGTGATGACCGAGACCGCTCCCAACCAACCCCTCCATATACTTATAGCCTTTGGCTTAGGGAGAGCCCCTATGCATGTTGTCTGTGTATGGCCTTGCCCAATTAAGCCTTGCTTAGGACTTTTTGTCTTAAACCGGTAGCATGTTGAGAGCTCCCAAGCTTGATGAGAATCCTCCTCTACCACTCTCTCCCCATTGCTACCTCCATTGGTGAGCATCATGAAGCTTTGGGCACCACCTCTACTCACTCTCTCTCTCTCTTGCTAATCATGCCTTGGTCTCAAGGATACTCTCTCTCTCTCTCTACTTAAACACCTCTAATTCCTTGACCCTAACTACATTATTATTAGTCTACTCGAGTTAATATTCCATATATAATACATCATTGCCGTCACACTTTATAATCCTTGTTTTGTTTGTAGTCAAGGGCAACAAAATCCCTCAAATCCTCTCTTTCCCTACTAAGAAGCTTACAATGTCTCGAGGACGACATCGTGGACGGCTAGATTGTCTACATGGCTCAAAAATCTTCACAAAGATTGATGTTAAATCTAGATATTATCATATTAGGGTAAATAAAGAAGATATACCCAAGATAGCATTCAACTCTACATATGGACATTATGAGTTTTACAATACTGTCTTTTGGGACAACAAATGCTCCTGCTACCTTTATCAATTAATGCAAGATATTTTTAGGAAGTAGCTTGACAAATATGTTTTGGTATTCTTTGATGACATCCTTATATGACTCCAAGGAGGAAGTAGAGCATGAACACTATTTTAGACAAGTCTTAGAGCTTCCGCGAGAGCACTAGTTCTTGGCCAAGAGGGGTGAATGTACATTCTTTGTCCAAAAAATTGGCTACCTTGGATTCATTGTGTCCAATGAGGGATATTTGTTGACACAGTAAGTAAAAGCCAAGAACGTGGTGGATTGGCCTCAAGAAAAAATGTCAAGGAGATCAATGGATTTCTTAGAACAACCAATTGGTATAGGATATTTATCAAAGATTATGCTAAGCTTGTTGCACCCCTAACTAAAATCCTAAAAGTGAACAACAAGGTGACTTGGGTTGAAGAAAAAAGTTAAATCTTTGAGAGCTCAAGGTAGCACTGACAACTATACCAATTCTCAAATTACATGACTTTTGAGCCAAAATTTGACGTAGTCACAAATGTGAGTGGATTAGCCATTGGAGGAGTGCTATGATAAGAATTGAGAACTATAGCCTATACTTTTAGGAAGTTAAAGGACTATGAAAATAATTGCACCACACATGACTTTGAATTAGTAGTTTTCATCCATGTCCTAAAGCTTGAAATGGATTAACCCACCCCGACCTCAACATGAGGCAAAGGAGATGGATGGTCACACAGGTAGAATATGACTTCAAAATTAAGTACACAAAAGGGAAGGATAATGTAGTAACAGATGCCCTAAGTAAGAGATCCTCTCTTGGGGCCATCTCCATGCCATATGAGATGCTACTTTAAGAAGTCAAAAACCAGCTCCGAAGGGATGAATATTTCAAGTGGATCATCCAAACCATCTTTCAACCAAGCCATTTAGAAAAGGAGAAGAGGATCATTCATGGATACTCACACTTAGAGGCCTGCTTACACTACCAATCTTGAATGTGTATTCCCAATTTTAAGGAGATTAAGCAAAAAATAATCTTTGAAGCCGAAAATGCTCCATCAGTAGGTCACCTCGGCTATATTTGCTAGAAAACTAAAGCTAAAAGGGTCAAGATATGTGGTTAGTTACAACCACTAGACATCTCACAAAATGAAATGGGAATGTATCATAATGGATTTTGTAACAAGCCTACCTATTGTCCAAGGTGGTTATGATTCCATCATGGAGATGGTGGATTGACTAACCAAAGTAGCACATTTGATCACTATAAAAGAGACTTTTTTAGCATCCGGTATTGCTAGGATCTTCACCAAATAAAAGTTTCAACTTCATGAACTTCTTAAGAGGACAGTAAGTGCTTGAGACACCAAATTCACTTAAGATTTTGGAAAAGGCTCTTTGAAGGCATTGGGATTTAGCTGAATTTCAGTTCTGTATACCATCTAGAGATTGACGGTCAAACCGAGATAGCAACTCAAGTCATACAGAACATCCTTATAGCCTATTGTAGCAAAGAGCCAACGTGATGGATCTTACCAGACTTTTGCTAGTACTTGGAGACTTATGACCCAAGGAAATCCTGAAGAAGTCAAATTTGATGCATTATTCACATTGCTATTGCAAGAGTCACTTTCCAAAAAAACAGGGATAAAAGTGTGCAGTTGAACATGCATTTATTATTGCTCAAAGAAAAAGTGGTAACAACAATGCAGCCACTTCTCATGGTTCTTTTGCGAGTGGAAAGGCACATGTTCCTAATGCTTCTGCTGGCAACACTTCGTCTGGGAATTTTGGTGAAATGGGCAAAAAGAAGATGCATTGACATTATTGTAAAGCTAATGATCACTTGATCAAGCAGTGTTCGAAATTGAAGGCAAAAGAGGCTAAGAAGAAAGAGGCTGGTTCCACTACAAGGGCCTTGCATTTCTCTCGTCCTCTCGTTGTTTCTCCCTTGGAACCCGGTCAAGAACAACAATAGCCAATGCAGGGCCCCCCAATAGAGAGATAGCTCTACCTTACTCATTGAGCAGGCGATGTAGGTCCCACAAAGAGAGCTCTGCCTCATTTGTTGTTGTGCTCCTACACACACACACACACACACACACACACACACACACACACACACACACACACACACACACACACACACACAGATTCCCTCATAGCATGCCGTCAATGCAAGCCTATCCTCCCCCTTTTTCACTCGTTTTGCCATGAACCTGTCATGGGTTTTCTCTCTCAAACGAAACATGTCTTCCTTGTAGGGCAATGGAGCATGGACCTGGAACACAGGGTCCCCTTCCCCCCCCCCCCCCCCCCCCCCCCCCCCCCCCCCCCCCCCCCCCCTTCTAAAAGGGGTCTTCCTCCTTCCTTTTTCCTTTTATTTTCACTTCCGTTTGCTTTCATCCAGTAAACCTGTAAAAGGATCTTGCTTGATTCCGTTGAAAAAGAAAACTGTGCCAAATACCATCCAAAGTCTTTTGGGGATTAAACTTTTGTTTTGCAAGGAAGCAAGCCCAAAGGGTATTGTGACTGTTTAAAACCTTGGTTAAATATGTTGTATAAGGCTAGTATATGTTTTGAACCCTATTGGGTTTCTTGTCTTGTTGTGAAGCATGGTGCTTTATGCTTGATGGGTCTGCTCTTTCTCTTGAATTGAGGGTTTTTTTTTAAATAATTTTTTTGTAGCTCCAACATGCTTATTCTTGTTTTGATCCAAAGGGTTGCTAGGCTATGAGAACCCTTCAGAGCATGGAATGCTTCTTATCTTAGCTTGGTGATTGTTGGTATTTTTGCATTGTTGGGCACTTAATTGAACTGTCTTGCATCCCAAACTATAACTTTTCATGAAATATACTACACAAGTGTACCGTACGGAACACTATTTCGTGCTTTACTTGGAAGGAGTGGAGTTGATATTATGTCATTGGAACTTGGTTCGGTTTGAAGTTCCTACTAATTATTTGTCTTGTTGGTGGTACTAGACCATAAGTTAGTTCTAAGAATGTGAGTGACATCGATAATAAGTAGAGAGTCTATTGAGGCCTAGAAAACACATAAAGGCCTAAAGAAATAGTTGTCTTTTGTTGTATGGATGTACATGAGTATCTCTCTCTCTCTCTCTCTCTCTCTCTCTCTCTCTCTCTCTCTCTCTCTCTCTCTCTCTCTCTCTCTCCTCTGGATGGTTGCTATTCAAAAGAAGATTACAGATCTTCAATTATAGATAAACACATTTTCCTTTGAATGAGAATTCATCATATCACTCTTGTACAAAATCTAGAAACTATTTAGACTTTAGTACAAACCCTTTTATTGTCTATTTTTATTTATCATTTATTAACATTTTTTTTTGTTTAGCTAAGGTTATTATTAGTTTAAATTCAACAAGAACACACACGGTATACACAGGGTACTCTGCCTTGGCAGTTACCATGGTGCTTGCTCAAACCATTTTAGTTTTTTGGATCGTCCCTCAAGCATTATTCCCTTTGACTAATTCTAGCCCTAGGTCTTAATGGCTTTAGGAAATCCCAAAAGTTGGGCTCCCCTCTCCTGATGCCAATGGAAAGGACGATGGGACAACCATTTATACTAATTTGGTTTTTTTACTTATTACCTTTGATTTTGTCAGTTGATAGTAACTTCAAAATATGCTCCCACGCGAGTGATTTATGACCCTTTAAAAAGAGAAGAGATTGGTGAAAGGATAATTCATGATCTATTTTTAGAACTCTTTGGCCCTGCTCAATCCTCCCCCACTATAACACGTCGCACAAAAATCGACGCAGATACCGGCAAGACAACGTTTCTTTTAAAAGTAAAATACGTTGGAATAAGCATTGTAACAAGCCCCGGTATTGTAGCGTCGGTATATATACCGGTAACAACCACCGGAATACATGCAGTTAATATCGTTGGAATACACACAGCTATCTACGCCTGTATACACGCAGTTATTAGCGTCAAAAATTTTATTTAATACCGACAGTTGTTTCGATGCCTATACCGCCGAACTCTATTTCAACGATCAAACCTGCATTTTTTTTTTTTTGGGCAGAGAGGACTGGGAACTGATGCTACATGTACTGCAGCAATAGAAAATAGCCCTCTCTACCCAAAGGAAGAGTGCACAAGCAACCGCACTCCACCTACAAGTTGACGCTAAAGAGCGGCTGTATACAGATTAGCAAAACTGTAAAAAGAACAAAACCACAAAATCAAAAGCTTAATCATGACAAGTTCTCAAAAGCATAACCATAATGTTGACTCCCAAACCATAGGCACAATTGCATAAAGATTTTATGGCCATAATTAAAACATGATTCAAAAGCTGCAAAACCATAAATATAACCCACTTCCCATACCATAACCATTACCATAACTTGCTTGTCATACCATAACATCCATACCATCATTGCAAAACCATAACCATAACCATAATCTGATTGCCAACCATAACCATCACATGATTGCCATACCATCACTGAAAACCATAACCATAACTTGATTGCCAAACTCTAACCATACCATGATTGCCATACCATCATTGCAAAACCATAACCATAACTTGATTGCCAAACCATGACCAAAACCTTTGTGCCATACCATAACCATAACCTCCGTGCCATACCATAATTGGGAAACAAATCATAATCACAAACAGAATGCAAAACCGTAAACATAAGCACTACAATATTGTACATGCAAACAATCACTGAGTAAGATTGTATCAAGAAGACCACAGCTACAAAAAAGATTGTACAAAGAAGTATGAAGATGACTGAGTAAGGCTGTATCAAGAAGACCGTCATGGTAATGCCTCCTAGTCGATGTCCTCTCCCTCCTCCTACAGCTGGGTCAAAAGGGTCACAAGTCCATGCTTGTACCCATACTTCTCCTCTCGGTGTGTCGGAAGGCGCTTCACGGCAACTTCCAATAAAATTATGGTTTAATCATGAGATAAATCTTCAAACTTCACATATATTTTCAACAATGCAAAGCATACGTATAATACTTACAAACTCATGTCGAAGTGTGTCGTAGCCTCCACTCCCAAGATGTGATGCTCTAGCAGACTCCAAACGTGCTCTGGCTGCATCTCTTTGCTGCTGACCGACGATGTGATATTGTGGCCTTCGCCACGCCCAAAATCCAGTTATTTGAGACTGGATCGTACCCCTCTGCCGACTTGTACTCTCTGTGAATGGCCTCGATGATGTAACACTTTCTTTCATCGTCGAGATTATCCCAAACCTCCATCACAGAGTGACCAAAGTGAACTGTACAGAGCTGTCAAATCCTCTATCGCATGGCCTTTCCGACCCTATCCACCACAATAGCCCCATCCCTGCTCTTGTACACCTTGCTAGGATCATGCTCGTGTGATCCCCAAGGTGTACATGGTGTACCAATCGGTGAACTATCTAGTGAAGAGAGTGGGGGATGCACTCTCGGTGGTGTGGACGTATCGGTAGAATCGCTACCACAACAACCACCACCTCCAGAACGATGCCTACCTCGTCTCGAGGATGAACCACCCGTCGGTGTAGGGGGAACACTAGTCCTAGGTGTAGAGGCCACACTCATGTGGGCCTGGTCGATGTAGCGACCACTAGTCCTAGGCGTAGGGTCGGTCGTAGTAGGTCCAAAATAACTTGTTGCACAAAGGTTCTGTGCCATCGCGATCTGCTCTGGTGTAAACTGTGTCAAAAAGAGACCCATCTGCTCGGGTGACATGCCAGTCGGAGTGACAGGAAAACTAAAACTAGGAGAGTATGGCTCATCGTCATCGACCATGACTACAGATACACAAATAACACCCACAAAATACGTTAGTTTATAGAAGAAACGCTTAATAATACAAATAACTAATAAATGAATCTCCAACACAAATGAATGAATCTAAAGTGTATTGTAGACTAATAAAAAGAGTTTTACAAAAGAGTTCCCAACAAAAATCATTTAGTTAATCTCTCATCTTCTATGAGATCTGATGTACCAAAGATGTCTATCTCGATCTGTACTTCTGCATCTTCGTCATCAAACCCTACTTCTTTGTCACTCTCCGCATCAGCTTCATTATCCAAAGTCAGAACCATGGCCTCTTGGTTGCATATGAATTGATTCAAATCTGACAAACTTTGGACCGCATCCTGCACTGAAAACACACCCTGCGACTTTTCTCTTGGGGTCTGAGAAAAAGGAGTGGCCTTAAGAGCCTGTGTAACCGGAGCCCGATCCTCTGAGCTTTCCCGAGCCTTCCACGGAAACAAAGTAATGGTACGACTCTTGGTGTCAATTTTAGACACGTCTATCATCGAAGGAAAAAGTGGCACCTTCCCAACAGATTGCAATTTCTCATCAGTGTATGCTCCAGATTTAATCCCTTGACCCATTGTAGCTTTAGACTTATCCCCAAAAGGCATCCCCCAATCCAACTTCCGCCGTTTAGCTTCACTAATACTCTGCACATCCAAACTTTTGACAAAACTAGGCAGTGGTGGAGTTAAGGGTACCTGCAACACATGGGAAAAGATAGCTTGCAGGTAGGGTGCAACTTTTGTAACAGAAGGTGACCTGGGCTTATCCCGTGGCTCTACCAACTACAGTATGTCATATATGAATGACGCCCAATCCACCTTTTGGCCCCGCTCAACATAGTAAATAGGGGCAAATGCTTCTTTGTACATGTAGGTTGTTTTAGCCAACAAGCAAACCTTATCCAGATATCAGAACAGGTGAATACTACGGAGTTTCCCACAATTCTATACCATGTAAGATGCCCTGCTACCTTCTGGCTGGCCGACGTCTGTCACCTTCTTCATTTTATGCAAAGGATTATGAAACCTGGAAGACTTCCGCCACCAACTTTGGGGAAACATCTTTCGCTTCTAGAATGTACCCAACGTTTTCCCTAAGGTGGTAGAGTTGTTGTTCTGCACAATCATTTTTCTCCTAGAGCACCAAGGTAGGCACGCATACTCGTAAAGACCAACCCGGTGCAGCCAAACTGCATTGTCTCTATCATGTACATCAAACTTTCCATCAACGTCTATCTCCTCCAATACATCTTCACATCCCGACTCTGCACCCCTCGCTCTCCTCCACACTCTGTATGCTCTCTCTGTGGTGGCGCAAAAGCTCTACCATAGCCATCTTCATAGAACACATCTGCGGCATCTCTTCACCACTAAGCTCTTGCTGTTTAGCAGCCGTGGGCTTCCTTAAGCTATCAAAAGACAGGGATTATGCGGTAATGCTGAATTGACGTGCAGTGGCAAAGCTACCTTTGGCTAAAAGCATGGGACGCTTGCATGCAAAATAATAATGACCTTTCACTTCAAAATGTGTGCTGCCTAACCCATGATGGCCCTTAATCTAAGATTGCATGTTAAGACAATGCACACGTGTAGTGATGAGACCCCTCACTTCAAGGGAATCTCCCTTTAAGATATTCCGCCCCGCGAACTGATGACACCATGGATGACATACCCTCGGTAATGTGCCGCATAATACATTTCCACTGCGGTTTATTCCCAAAACAATTCCCCTGTCAAAACAAAATCTGATAACATTTTGCAGCACTAACTCAATGCCAGACACCTCACATTCCCCAGTATCCTCAAAAGATTCCTCCTTGAACTCTGGCACTGCTTGCACCAATTTCACTGCAATCTCCTCATCTTTATTCACCATCCATTCTGGAACTTCAGGAATCCTGCCATAAAAATTTTTCAACCTAAAGCCATTGACTGGTTTCAAAACAGGTGTACCAAAAACATCTCTCAATCTGAACGTGCCTTGGCCCAACTCTTCCCCAATTTGATAAGGCCCAAAATATCTTAGCTTCAATTTCCCTGGGTGTGGACCCAATTTTTGAATTATACAACATCACCCAATCACCCTTCTGAATTTTTTTGAATTTAACCTGCCTTGTCATCCAAGCCTGTCTCCTCTTCTGTCCTAAATCCACTGCATAGGCACTTTGAATTCGGTCCTCATCCAGCTTCAACAAGTCTCTTTGTCTACGCAACATAGAATCCTCAGGGCTTTGCCTATGTTGAACTGCCAACCTCAGACTTGGAATTACATAGTCCATGGGAACAACAGCCTCAATCCCGTAAACCAATTTAAAAGGTGTCATCCCTGTGGCAACCTTGTATGTTGTACGAAATGACCATAAACTTGAATCCAATTTGTCATCCCAATCCTTTCTATTTTCTGAGACAATCTTCTTTAGGATCCTCACTAGAACCTTATTAGTACTCTCAGCTTGACCGTTTGCCTGCGGATGATATGGGATTGACTTCTTGTGCAAAATCATATGTATTGATGTCAACTCTGCAATTACTGAACTCAGAAAATGCTCACCATGATCTGATACTAACTCAATGGGACATCCAAATCTTGTCATCATGTTTTTATACAAGAATCTAGCCACACTAGCTGCTTTATTATCCTTCAAAGATACTGCTTCCATCCATTTGGTAGCATAATCTATTGCAACCAAAATATACCTTGCTCCTGTTCTGCTAGCTTTTGGTGATATTGGCACAACAAAATCCAATCCCCACTTCTGAAATGGTTCAAGTGGCAACACTAGGTGATCCTGCATCCTATCCATTGAAGTGGGCTATCCAATCTTTTGACATTGCAAAAATTCTCTTGCAAATTGATGTGCATCCTTGAGCAACAATGGCCACCACAAACCAACTTGCATGATTTTCCTGCCTGTTATCTCTCCTGAAAAATGTCCTCTTGTTGTTCCATAATGGGCCTCTTGTAACATTGCCTGTTGTTCCTCATTAGGATCACATCTCCTGATGATCTGATCTGCTCCTTTTCTATACAATGCTCCAGCAATAATAAAAAATGGCCTACTTCTCAATGCAAACTTCTTCCTCTGATCAAATGACACGCAACACTCCATTTGTCAAAAACTACAACATTTGGTCATACCAATTGTCAAAATTATGCCCCTGCACATGAAACAAATCCGCATCTGGCAACGGATCTGACACTCCTGGTGGATCTTCAAAATGCTCCAATCTACTAAGATAATCCGCCACTGCATGTTGATTCCCTGGTGTATGCAACACTGTATAGTCAAAGTCCTGCAATAAAAGCATCCATCTGGCAAGTCTGCCCTCCAACTTGGGCTTCTTAACCAAGAAAATAAGTGCTTGATGGGGCTGAAGGGGAAAGAATAGATAGTCTGGAATGCGAAGTCAGTCATTTGTAGAGCAGAGTGGATGAAGTGTTGAAGGAGAAGACATCATTGCAAGAAGAGTTGGTTCGATTGAGTGCGGACATGTGGAATAGGATTTCAGATATGACAGGAACTGCGCAAGAATTTCAACTGTGGGTGGATGGACTCAAGGATGCTACTCAGAAACACTTCCAGGATGTTGAAGATAAAATAATACATCTGATTACTGATAATAATTTCTTGATGAACTGATTGACTCCATTAGTGGATCTTGAGAAAGCCACTTCGGATGGCCAAGGAGTCACTGGAGTTTTAATTGTTGATGCTGATGTGGACACTTTGAAGAGGGAGGTGTTTGACTACACCAAGGAGTTATGGCATCAGGTAGCTGGACTTTTTCCAGGAGCATATGGAAAAACCAATTGTCAAATACAAATCATGGTTTGAAGCTGCTAGGGGGTACAAGGTTCGAGAAGAGAATGCAGAGCTACAAGCTTGTAATGTTGATTTAAGATGCAGCTAGAGGCAATCCGGAAGCAGTTGATAGTGTGGCAGTCTGAAGTCCAGTTGGGAGCACAAGGTGCTTAGTTAAAGGAAATTCCTGAGGGCGGTGTGGATGTAGCTGCAGAAGGTTCAATCCTCGTTGTGGATGTTAATGCTGAACCCATGGTTGGGGAGTCACCTATGGTTGGGCAATTGATAAAGAGGAGCAAAATTTGGGAGTAAATGAAGAAAATCACAGTGGATGAAGGCAGATCAAGGAATAGTGGGTCCGAGGGCAGCCTATGGCTCAAGCCATCGGGCTATGCCAAGTGTTAAGGCTGCACCACGGCAGATAAGTCTTTTTGGGGTTCCAACTTATGTAATGGACCTTAATAGGATAATGTGTCTTTTGGGACCTTAGTGAAGGGATGTGATGTTTGATGAAAAGGGTGTTCAGGCATAGCAAGAGAGATACGCTGATGCAGCAGATGTAATAGTGGATTCTATCTGTGTCAAGGAAGTGAATACAATTTTGTCATACACTATTCTCTTCTTTCATTTCTACATTCTTGTCAACCTGGTGCTCTGATACATAGATGAAGCAATGATTGTTCGCAGAGTATGTCTGTGAGAGTAACTGAAGTTTGTGGTGATAGCGGATTTCTATAAATGTATCTGAGAGGTTGTCAGGCAGTTTGTCATGAGTGTATGGTGTTGGAAGTATGAATGTTTAAAGTTAATAATACATGTGTTCACACACATCACTACCACAAATATATGGTAACAGCCACTGACCGCTCTAGATAAGAGTTCTACAAAGGGTAACAAATTTCTAATGAAATATATCTCTCAACACCCTATTCTCGCCAAATCACACATTGAGAAACTGGCTTCCTTCTCTTCCATCGAATCAAATCTTTCTTAACTTAAATCTTAGAAAATTTTGTGGTCTCATCCCTTCCTTTGTTATTGCCCTTTCAATCCCTAATTTTCCTATTGGTGGCAATATCTTCTCTCACAATCCTATTGTGTTGGAAGCTATCAAAGGATTTCATACACATCTTTGTGCTATGAGTGAAGGCACGCTATTAGGCCTTGTCCCTAAGGTTTCAAATATGTTCCCATTCCTACCCATAAAATTTTTTGAGGTAAATCTATGGAAGTTGAACACAAGCTATGGAAATTACCCAACAAAGGCTTCTTAGCTCCAATCCAAATGAAAACCAGGTTATTCCTTACTAGTCTCCGTATTGTATTCCTAGACTCGAATGTCGTCTTAAGATGTTAAAAGGTGTACAATTCTTGGACAAAGGCGAGTTGGTCAAAGCTTCATCTATCTTTATTCTTTTGAATACATCAAAATTCTCTTCAACCATTAGACTTTATGACATGGGTAATGGTGGTCTCTAAAGCTACAAAATATCTATCAGGCATATATCAAGTGTGCCTATAAGTTCAACAAGGCTCTATGTGAGTCAAGTATCATGTGGTTTGATCATGCCATTTGGTATGTAAACCATTTAGAACTCATATTCAATTTAGAGAGGGCTTTAATGAGTGTAAGCATGGCCAAAGAGTGTAAGCATTCTCTATGCAAACATTTTCTCTCTCAACTCTAGAGAGACAAAATTACTCGTTTATCCTAAGATTTTTGTTCTGATTGCTCCTAAACTTTTTTAAGTAATCAAAATGAATTTTTATTGTTTTCATAGTAGTTTTATACTTATCAAAAGTTAAATTTGGTGACATTATCCCACTCTTATATAAGAGTCATCAATGTAAAAAAGGAGAAAAATAACTTATTGCATTGGATCCACCTATTATACTAAACACCATTCCAAAGCAGTTGCTTAGGCCACTTGGTGCTTGAGTCATATTTGCATAATAACTCCATCCATCTTTGTTGCCGCATATTAAGGTCAGGTTGGGTGTAGATCTACTTCAAGCTTTTATGATTGTATGTAGTTCAAATCTCCTTCCAAGAAGATAATGTCGCCATACTTTAAGAGCATGCATAACGACCAATAATTCCAAGTCATGTGTAGGATAATTCAACTCATGTGTATGTAACTTACAAGATTCATAAGCTATTGGCCTTCCTTCTTGAGACAGGATGCCATCGACTGCTTGTCCACTTGTATCAGTGAGCAAAATGAATGTCTTTTTGAGAAGTGCGGAAGCTGCAATATTGGAGCATTCACCAAAGCTTCTTTGAGTTTCTCAAAACTAGCTTGAGGACATTGCTGCAAAGAGCTAAGTAGGGTGATGGCCTTCTCTTCCCCAGATGTTGATGTTTTGTGCTAGAATGTGGTCTCCAATGTGCTTTCCACGATGGTCCAGATGGCTCGTCAAACGGAGTTATGTAGAGAGAGATATGCTAGTTTGAAGGCAGAGGTGGTTGCAGATTCTCGACGGGATGGACATGTGCGGTTAGGCCAGGGAAGTTGATGTGAGATGATAGTGCTGAAGTACTCAATTTATGGAGTATGTCGGTCTTTTCAGATCGATTGATCAGAGCTACGGATTGCAAGATATGAGCCGATAAAGTTGGGACGGGGGCCAGTTCTGGGGCGGTTTGGCCGCATTGGAAAGTGTGCTTGTGGTGATTTTTTGGAGCTGCCAAGGTTCTCAGTGATAGTATGCATCATGTGGAGCTAGTAGGAATTGGAGCTAGTAGGAATTGGCAGAATCCCAATCGGAGTCTGGACCAAGGAGATATTGTAGTTCGAAGATGGCGTTTGTTCCCAATGCCATGGTATTAGTTTGATGTTAGCAGTTTGGACGGCCTCGGGAAGAGGGTCCAAGAAAAAATCAAAGGGCAATAAGCATGGGGAGTTTTAAGGCAAAGACCAACTCTGTCAGCTGGGTCTTACGGCTCGGGTATTAGACCTTGGAGCAACAAGTTACACTTGCTTGAAAGTGGCAAAAAGGGAGGTTTTTGAGAGGCTTGTATGGTGAATTCAAAGGAGGTCAAAGGGTGGAGCCCTATAAGCATGCCATGTGGCGCACAAGTCCTCCCACATGAGTTGAAGGATGCCGAGCACCTGGGGTATATGAGCAGAGCTCCCTCACCCCGTGGAGATGGCGGGCGTGGCTCAACACTGTGATGGTTGTGCTTGGTAGCGTGCAAGGCGGCGCATGGGGTGGCGCAGCGGCATTTTTCCCAGTGAAGGTGGCCCTGCCCGATGGCGCACGCTAACGATGGAGGACGCTGGTGTGTTGACATGGCATGCGCCCCGCGGGCGGCCGCTCCCACGCCCATGAGGGCTCCCTTTTTTTTTTTAAGGCAGTTACCCCCCCCCCCCCCCCCCCCCTTCCCCCGCTCTTTTGTGTGCCCCTCTGAAGAGTGTGTGCGCAGAGAGAGAGAGAGAGAGAGAGAGAGAGAGAGAGAGAGAGAGAGAGAGAGAGAGAGAGAGAGAGAGAGAGAGAGAGAGAGAGAGAGAGAGAGAGAGAGAGAGAGAGGTGTTTGTGTGAAAGGGTAGATGGTAAATTGCAGCTGTTTTGTGGGTGCGGATTGATTGATGGTCTGTTCGAGCGCAGGTGCATCGAGTGGTGGTTGATCGTGTGGGCAATATCGAGAATTGTGTGAGTCGAAGGTGCTCACTAAGTGGATTGGCGTGCTGTGTATGCCCTGAGCTATAGGAGGTAGCTCCCTTTGTGTGATAGGCATGTTCCCCATTCCCCCTCTCCAACGTCAATCAACCTTTGAAATATCTCTTTATTTTTTTTTGAATGTGGAGCAATACTTTTGCAGCATAGACTGAATGTTGCCCATCAAGAAGGAAACCTTTAGTAGAGCCACTCGCTCCGAACATGGAGCTAACGATGTAAATGAGAGGGGTGGGGAAGTAAATTCTCCATTCATGACCAACGTAGACCCTATGCCCTTAGAGAGTGTGCACGTGAATACTCCATTCACTGCACCCCCTGACTCTTCAGAGCTATTCCCCTCTGAGGTTATATTACCTGATGGTAGAAGCCTTGCCGAAGTACAAGAAGTTGAACAGTATATCATTGCGGCTATGGAAAAGGAAATCGAGAGCTTACGCAAGGCGGAGCAACGAACAGAGTTAAAAAGCAAAAACTCCTATGTCAATATCATTGCTAGGAGAGCAATCAAGTGCTCCTGAATTAGGGACCACTAAGGGTCAACCCATAGAGAGCCACATTGCATCTAGTTCAAAGGACACCCCTAGCACCTCAAGCCTAGATGGAGCGTTCCTAAATGAGAACTGGGAGTACGAACTACAAACGAAAACTCTAACTGACCTATACACAGGTCACACCTATCACGTGGGTTGGTTCGATGTCCTACAATCCACAACGGGTGCTACTAGTGTAGAGGATCAACAACAAAGAGTTTGTGAGGTCTTCCATAGGGTTATTGAGCTAGAGAGAGAGAACAAGGTGATCCACATGCCTTCAACGGGTGTCATGAGATTCTTGGATACAGGAAAGGCTGAACAACAGAACTTATTGCAAATGGAAACTCCCTCGGTAAGTCCAATGGATCCTCCATCTATTGTTTTGCCAGGGGTCTTAGTGCAATCTGAGCCCACAAGTGATAGCTTTACCTTTCCAAGTCTAGCTCATCTTTCCCTTGATGACACCACGGCTACCATGCCTACCCCAATGGTGGGCATGCCAAGAAACACGCCATGGACCTCATTTGTTAGTAAAGCACCGCTACATGGTAGCTCAATGCCTACAACAATACCTACAAGTGTGTACCAATTGTATACACCTATAGGTCCTCATACTCATGTAGTTCCTACCCCTCCCATTGTTTCAACAACGTATGCTCCACAACCACAACACTCAAGCTCTTATTTACATGGTACCATATCGGCTAGCATTAGCATGTCACATCCGATGTCTGCTATGCCTAGGGCCCCACATATGAACTTTGGGCCGCCACATGGCACAACACCGTACCAAACGTGGAACCCAAGGGCTTACTATGCGCCAAGCCCAATGCCAATACCTACTGCACATGTAGTCTCTAGAGTGCCTTCACCCATAGTGCTTGCTCACTTAGGTGACTTGGCAACATTTGCTCAAGCTATCGGTCAATCTATTGCTGAGAATATGCGTAACATGCCTGATAGAGAACCTAGAAGTAAGGCAGTACAAATAGCCAAGCTCACACAAAAATTTAGTGGAGACGGGGATGTGAGAAATCATATCGAAGTGTTCAAACAAATGTGCAATTTTCTAGGAGAACACAATGACGTGCATAAGAATAATGCTTTAAGCCTAACCTTAAGTGGGAAGGCTGGGGATTGGTATAGAATCCTAAGGGTGGAAGAAAAAACGATTTACCGTACTGTTAGGAGACTGTTCTTGAAAAAATACATACAAGTGGGAGTGCTTTGGGGTGTAGCCTCTCAGCTCCAAAAAGCCCAACGAGAGGAAGGAGAATCGGTGAGAGACTTTATTAGTTGCTTAAAGCATTTGAATTCTCGTTGTAATCCAAATGAGTGCTTCAATAATAATCAATTGCTTGATAGATTCATTAGGGGATTACGACATGAGGATATCTACAATGGCCTAGTCATTAGAGGTATCACCACTTGGGAAGCAGTCACCACCAATGCGATCCAATTGGAGGATAATTTAATGATTCACGGAGAAAGAGTGTCTGTTGAGATTAAATCTATTAGCTCGCAAGCATCGGGCATCGGCCAATGACCCTAAAGCCTATTGCTAAGGAGCCAAAGATATCTGAGATGACTTTAGCAGATCTCACCAAGGCCATTCAAGGGAGTCTTAGAGACAATCGTGCTCCGCAAAACAATCATATGTATCCAAGAAGGGAGCAACAATGGTGCTCAGTATGCTATGGTCCGCATAATACCAATGAATGCCCTACTTTTAGAGTAAAATTCAATGGGAATTGCAATGCCTATGGGAGGTATGGTCATCAAGCTAAGGATTGCATAGTATTTAAGCACGCGATGGCCTAGACCAACCTTAGCATGGACAGACACACCTCGAGTGCCTGCATTGATGTCGGCCCCACCTCTTGAACAAACGTCACAACACATGGTCCCTAGGGCCCAAAATGTTGTTCAAACAACACCCTTACCACCTCCAGTGCTAGGACCGCAACCACCACATCCGAGAATCACTTCTCTGAATCAAGTGGGTTGTGAGTCATCTATTGCTTGTTTGGAAGGCTGTGAGGAAGATATAGACTTTAATATTGCCTATGGGATTGATGCGCTTGAAGAAAGCCCACAATACTACATGGAGGACTATTAGGGACAAGTCAAACCTGTCTATCAAGTATCTACTCTTGCTGCAAGAGGCCAAAATATCAATTACACTGCTAAGAGACCACCTCTTCAATGCTATGAGTGTGGAGGTCCACATCGTGTGGCCGAGTATCCTATTAGGCTACAAAAGAACGCCGCACTAATGCAAACCGATCAAGCGAGCACGTCTACAATGCCGATACTCATGTGTAATCAATGTGGCATAGATCATTTGATTGCCCAATGTCCATATAATCCAAATGCATCAAAGATCACGCCATTAAACTTGATTGAGGTTATTGAGGAGCCATCACAAAGTACACATGTGGTACCAGTAAACATACTCACACGATTGATGCTCCAAAAATAAAATTATATTTTGGAAGAAAGAGACACGGCATCAATTGCCCAATCTGAGAAGAATAAGAAAACACGAAGGAAGAGATCACAAAAAGCAGCGAAGTCAGACCCTAGTTCAAAGACCAACATAGGGACTGGTGATGACCCCGTATATATGAACGATGTTGAAGAGGAGTTTAATTCAGGTGAGACCATGGAGATCAAAACGACCGCTAGGAAAGAAACCAACAAGGAAGATCTTCATGAGCCGCAATGGCCAGGGTCAAAGGGTCCAAGAAGAAGATAGGAACCTATCTAAACCCTGTAGAGGAGATCAAGCGGGTCAAGCAATTAAGGAGTTTGGTAGAAGATACCCAAAGGGATCTAGAGCCAGCACCTAGGCAGATCCAGATTACAGACACAGTGTTCCCTACGCTACAACAACCTCAAAAAGTCCATAGACCTTAGCCATACCTAGTGTCATCCAAGAAGAAAGTGATTTAAAGTCATGGGAAAGTGGGCATACTCACGTCTTGTTGGAAAGAATGTTTACAGAGGGACTACTTGACCCTATCAAAGAAAGGAAGATCCCATATTCCCCATGTCAAGGGACTGAAGCCCAAAAGGTGCCGTTAAATATTGCCAAATTGATGGATTTCATGGCTTCCGAAGTTAGAACCACTATCATGTCCAAAATATATGGAGACCCTAAGCTATTCTTAGCTCTTTGAGCTTTCCTCAATGGAGAACTGAAGGTCGGACTACCACAATTTGCATAAATGGATAAGGTGCCGTTAAATATTGCCAAATTGATGGATTTCATGGCTTTCGAAGTTAGAACCACCATCATGTCCAAAATATATGGAGACCCTAAGCTATTCTTAGCTCTTTGAGCTTTCCTCAATGGAGAACTGAAGGTCGGACTACCACAATTTTCATAGATGGATGCACTTAGGGAGATGCCAATAGAGGAGGAACACTTAGATCCACAACCCAACCTAGATGAGAACCCTATTGTAGAAATACCTGTTAACAAGTTGGGACAATACTTTGAGGGAGATGAATCCAATGCAGCCATACCAATCACTACCAAGGGATTAACTGTGAAGGGAACCCTTGATGGTGGCGCTGGGGTTAGCATTGTGACTAAAAACTGCTAGGAAACTATGGGAAGACCTCACCTTGGAACCACAACCATAGTAGTAAAGATGGCCAATGGGTCTATTGTTAAACCTATTGGGATGCTATAAGATCTCAAGATCAAGATCTTTGGACATAAAATAAGAATTACCTTCATTGTTATGGATTTCTCCAAACACACTATGGCATCGGAGATGATCTTAGGACGTCCTTTCATGAGGGAAGCAAAACTGGTGCATGACTGGTTTAAAAACCATGTCTACTTGCAGTTCCAAGATTCTGTCATTCGAGTGGATCTTGTAACTGGTCGAGCACATCCTCTAGGAAATAGGTTTATAATTGATCATAGATCTAACACCACAGTTCACTCGGCCCCATTACAGTATTGTTACATGTGTAAAGCGTACATTAATGTTGGGGAAGATTCTCCTTATATGGATGTACTACCTGGGATGACTGACTTAGACAATGTGGATTGGGTCCACCTAGCAACAACCATAGACACTTGGGGAAATAGGGGGACGACCTGGGTAACACCTGAGCGGAATGAAATGCCACCACTCGTACCCTTCAATATGCTAGAGGCAATGCATATAGCTTCTGATGATCTACAAAATGAAGGTTTGACTGGCATTAGAACTAATAGCGTCTCACAAGACTATAGCCCACACGATTTGGGGTCAGAATCATCAATTGAAACTGACACTGAGGATGAAGAATCTGAGTTAATTCTTAGTGCAAATGTGGGGACAAACCATTCAGGGCCCAGTGGTACCCTAGATGACAATCTATCCAAGGGAGCAGAAGACACAAGTAGCAATTCATGTAGTGACTCATCATTAGAGATCGGCCGTAAGCAAAAATTAGACAAGAAGAGTAAGAGATATAGGAGGCAACGATATCGAGCAAATGTGCGTGCTAGAATAAATGAAAAAAAATCTACCGTAGAATTATATAGGGGCATGTGATGTTCATCAAAAGTTGGTAGATAACTAAGGTGAATACCTTCAAATTGTTATGTGGTGTAGTCCACAACCCATTGACGTCGCACAACTAGAGGCTATAGAGAAGCCAAAGTTGAGCCGTACCATAAGAAAATGACAAAATTGAGAGTTAGCTCAACAACAAAAGGAATTGGAAGTGAAATCACAGTCCATAGAACAACAAGACCCCACAGACTTACACCCTGCACCTGAACATTTCAAATCCTATACCACAGAGGAATGTTTGGTTGTGTATACAAAGGCTCAAAGAAAACCTATCGATGTAAGCAATTGAGTCTATGACCGTCCAACAATAGTTAAGAAAATAGAGTTATTAGACCCAGGAGAAGAGTCCAAACTTGTTTTCATTGCCCAAGATCTGATAGAGACTGAGGAGTGAGTACTTAAAGAACTTCTCAAGGAATTCAGGGATATTTGCTTGGACATATCATGATATGAAAGGTGTTCCATCTTCTATGGTGCAACACACAATCCCCATGAATAGCATGGCTAAACCAGTTCAGCAACGACCATACCCAATGAATCCTAAATAAGAAAAGATCGTTCAAGAAGAGATTGAAAACCTTGTGAAATGCAGATTCATATACCCTATTGAGCACTCAGAATGGGTGTCTCCAATAGTGATTGTGCCAAAAAAGAATGGGAAACTCAGGGTGTGCATGGATCTCAAGAAGGTCAATGCCGCCACTAGGAGGGACCATTACCCCTTGCCATATTAAAAAATGTGCTTGAAAGAGTTGCAGAGAAGGAAGCTTATAGCTATTTAGATGGGTACTCTGGCTACAATCAAATCACAATTGCACTAGAGGACTATTGGAATTAGGGTTGCAGAGAAACACACACAGCTTGGAGAAGACAAAGGAAGCTCAAGGCACACAATAGAGAGTGTGTTACTTAGTGTGCAATGGAATGAAGATAGCCCTAGAGTGATGGGCGTATATACAATGCACGGGGAAAAAACCCTCCTAAAGAGGGGAAAAATGCCCCGGCGGTCCTAGTGTGTTCACACACATCACTACCACATGTATCTGGTAACAAATCCCCCCTGGAGTGATGCGGTGAATGAGAGCTGGCACATGAGTAAAGGGAAGTGCCATGCCCTGAGGAATGGATCAGTCCACAAAGGGGAGTAAGCCCAAAGCTTTGCGGGAAGCTTCAAGCTTCTCACGAGACAATGCCTTTGTGAAAAGATCTGCAAGGTTGTCCTGTGTTGGCACATAAGCCAAGCTGATCTCTCCTGCTGAGAGCCTCTCCCTGACATAGTGGTAATGCACCTCAATGTGCTTTGTGCGAGCATGAAAAACTGGGTTCCTCGCAACTGCCAATGCGCTTTGACTGTCAGTGTAGATAGTGTTGGCAGTGTCCTGTCTAACACCCAAATCAGCCATAAGGCGTCTGAGCCATACACACTCAACCGTAGCTGTGAAGACTGCCCTGTACTCAGCCTCTTTGGCCTTCAACTTAGGACACGACTTGATCAAGTGATCATTGGCTTTACAATAATGGCAACACATCTTCTTTTTGCCCTTATCACCATAATTGCCAGACGAAGTACTGCCAGCAGAAGCATTAGGAATAGAATTTTTGCCACTCGCAGCAGAACCATAAGAAGTGGTTGCATTACTGTTACCACCCTTTCTTTGAGAAGCAATAAAAGCTTGTTCAACTGCACGCTGTCTAGTCCTGTTTTTTCTGGAAAGTGACTCTTGCAACAACAATGTGTATAATGCATCAAACTTGACAACTTCTGGATTTCCTTGGGTCATCAATCTCCAAGTACTAGCAAAAGTCTGGTAGGAATCTCGTAAGGCATCAAGAACAGTCTGCACAAGGGAACTGTCTGAAATGACTTCACCTGCAGAAATAAGTTGCTCATTGATATCCTTGACACTAGCAAGGAAAGTGTCCATATCATCTTCCTCATGCATAATCTTTGACTCCAACTCTTTACGCAGCAAAGCAATTTTAGCCTCATTGCGGCTTGCATAAAGACCTGCTAAAATATCCCAAGCCTGTTTTGCAGATTTTGCTGAATGGATGTGAGGAACGATGGTGCGCTTCACAGACAACGCAATCAATGCATGAGCCTGTGCATCCTTAACATCCCAACGAGCTTGTTCTGCCGTAGGCAAAACAAATCTAACAGCTGCAATCCTTGCAGTAAGACCTGCAACATCCTCAACATCGCCTACATCCTCATAACCAGGACGTACATCAATGCCCTGCACAATGTTCCAGACACCCTTTGACACAAAAACATGTTGCATCATATAAGCCCACATAGGGTAGTTGTCCCCATCCAACCTGTCCTCAGCAGCAAACATCTTAAACACATCTGTGTTGTTGTTGTCAGCCATGGTAAATGTTGCACCTGATGTGAAAACTGCCCGAAAATAGGAGAAACGGAGCGGGAACAACCTGTGCTATATAGCACAAACCGTAGAAGACTATAAGGCACCTATTATGTAGAAAACAGCACTGACAGAAATTCTGCACAAAATGACGAAATAGCCTATGTAGTACTGCCTGTAGTGGAAACGGAGGCCGAAATGAGCCTAAATCAAAATTCTGAGCTGACCCAGCTCTTCGAGCTGACCCAAAATATTTGTTGACCTGTGAATGCTCACCAAAGCTCACTGAAATCGGAGAAAGTGAGCAGGCGTGTGCTGGAGCAGCTGGCGACTAAGCCCGGGAGGACGTGACCTGCTCTGATACCAATTGTTGGAATTAGGGTTGCAGAGAAACACACACAGCTTGGAGAAGACGAAGGAAGCTCAAGGCACACAATAGAGAGTGTGTTACTTAGTGTGCAATGGAATGAAGATAGCCCTAGAGTGATGGGCGTATATACAATGCACGGGGGAAAAAACCTCCTAAAGAGGGAAAAAATGCCCCGGTGGTCCTAGTGTGTTCACACACATCACTACCACATGTATATGGTAACAAGGACAAAGCTAAAACAACCTTTATAACCGAATTTGGAGTGTTTGCATGTCGTGTTATGGCTTTTGGCTTAACCAATGCCCCTGCTACCTTTCAAATATTAATAAACACTGCTTTTAGAGAATATTTGAGGGAGTTTTTCAAAGCTTTCTTAGATGACCTTTATGTTTATTCCTCTTGGAAAGAACATCTATTATGCTTACAAAAAGTGTTTGAGAAGTGTAGATTGTATCGCATCTCCTTAAACCCTTTCAAATGCCAATTTTGGGTTAAACATGGGTCATTTTAGGGCATATAGTGTCCAAAAATGGGATTTCCACATATGAGAGCAAAATTAAAGCCATTGCTGAATTGCCACCACCTACAAACTATAAAGGAGTTCAAAGGTTCATGGGCCATGTTGGTTATTACCGACGGTTTATTTTAAACTTTACTGAGATAGCTCGTCCATTGTACAAACTTCTTGTTGAGTTTCACTGGACCGCTGAGTGTGACCATGCTCATGAGTCATTGAAAAAGACCTTGACTAGTGCTCCTATTCTACGAGTGTCCTATTGGAATGTAATTTTCCATGTGCATATTGATGCATCGAACTTTGTTATTGGGTATGTTCTAGCTCAACCAGGAGAACATAAATTGGACTACTCCGTTAGCTTTGCAAGTCGTCAATTGAATGATGTCGAGAGAAACTACACCACTACAGAGTGAGAAGGTTTAGCCATGATTTATGGAGTAAAGAAACTCTGCTACTAACTTCTTGCCAACAAGTTTGTTTTCTATGTGGATCATCAAGCCTTGTTGTATCTAGTAAATAAACCTTGTTCCACGGGAAGAATTACACGATGGTTGTTAATTCTCCTTGAGTTTGATTTTATCGTTGTAGTAAAATCGGGTAAAAAACATGTCATGGCGGATTTGTCTCGCATACCTAATGGTGAAGCCCCTACTGGAGTAGATGATGAATTGCATGATACTTCTCTATTCCTAGTCGAGACCATACCTGAATAGAGTGAGAAGATTGTGAACTTTCTAGTTAATGGTTTTTCACCCAAAGAGCTTTGTAAGGACATAGCTCAAAAATTGTTAAAAGAATGTGAATCTTATTCTCTCATTGCAGGTTCTCTCTATAGGGTAGGGAAGGACAATATTCTTAGATGTTGTGCCCGTGAGGATGAGTATTTATACATACTGCAAGAAGCCCACATGGGTATAGCTGGAGGACATTTCTCAGGGGAACTGACAGCTAGAAAGGTGTTGCAATTTGGCTATTGGTGGCCTACCTTATTCAAGGATGCATCACTTTTTGCAAAAGTATGTGATGAATGCCAACGTTACAAACACAACGAAAGGATAAGATGCCCTTACATCCTGGTAAAGTGACTCAACCATTTGAAAAATGGGGTTTGGACTTTGTAGGCCCAAATAGTATGGCAGCTCGTAGCACTCAATCTTGATATATTATTATTGCCACTGACTATGTGACAAAGTGGTCGGAAGCCAGGGTGACACGTAAGGCTAATGCGAGGTCAACTGCCAAGTTTCTGTTTGAGAACATTATTATAAGATTTGGTTGTCCCTTTGGAATGTGAGTGACAATGGTACTCATTTTATAAATGGAGTGATAAAAGAACTCACTACCAACTTCATCATAGCTCACCATAAGTCCACACCTTATTATCCACAAGCAAATGGCCAAGCTGAGACCACCAACAAGACCTTAATCTCTATCTTGACCAAAATGGTGGAAGCTCATCACACAGATTGGGATTTAAAGCTAATTTCAGCTTTATGGGCTTATCGTACTGCGTACAAAGTTGCCATTAACTGCACACCGTTTAAGATGGTGTATGGCCAAGAAGCAGTTATGACATGGGAGTTTGTCATTCTTAGTCCTTGAGTAGCTTCTCAAGAAGGTTGGGATGGTAACCCCTTAGTTGAGTGATTATATATCCTTGAGAGGCTAGATGAAGAGAGGCAATTAGCTATGCAAAATGCACTTGTGGAGAAAGATAGAAGGAAGAAATGGTTTGATCGTCATCTAAAGAACAAAGATATCAATGTTGGTGATAAAGTCCTTATGTATGGAGTGTGTAAAAAAAAGAAAAAGTTGAAATATGTGGGAAAAGGACCATATAGAGTATGTGAAATCAACCCACAAGGAACCATTCATGTGGAGACTCTAGATGGAGTTGAAACCATTGGATCCTCAATGGGAGTAAATTCAAAAGTTACTATGATCCTCTAAGCTAGGAAGAGCTACATGCCATCCATAAAAAAAAGGCAGCCAAGGCACAAACAAAATTGAAGAAGATACAAGCTCAAGCTGAGGCTAAAGAGCGACAACAACGCATACGATGCCAACAAGAGGCCAACCTTGGAGTTACACATGCATTCCACATTGAAACAAAGGATGATTGCTTGGACTTTGACACACCTCTACGATACCCTATTGAGCTAAATAACACCTATGGAAAAGTGCTATATAACGCCTTATTGGACACGGGTGCTAAATATAATCTGTTGTCATATGGAGTTTGGTGTCAATTAGGGAAGCCACTTCTATCTGAGAGTATTATCCAAGTCAAGGGTGTCAACAAGAAAAAAACTATAATTTTTGGTATCTGGCACACTTTTTTCAGTTATGACAATGGGGTTGTAGCTCAAGACTTTTTGGTCATGCCTGCTGGAACTATGGAGGGCAACATAAACCTTGAATGCACATGGATGTTGGCAACCAAATGCACTATTGATTGGGGTACTGGTAGCGTCACGATGCGACCACCGACTCTTACCCCTATCCTTGAAGCAAAGTCACCTACATGTTGCAGACTCTAGCGAAGTTGTAGGATAGCCAAGATTCAAAAGTGGTTAACTCGTCCTTGTAAGCTGCCCATGAACCTAGCACTTCAACCCTTGTAGTTGTAGCAAGCAGTAATATTGCAAGTACTCAACCTGCACGACCTAAGAGTATATATCAATGGGTCCCCAAGGCCTTACTTCCAAATACCTCAACCATTCCATCCATTTCAAGAGAAACTTCTCATGGAAAACCAAGAGCGTGCTCTACGAGAGTCAAGACCAAATCACGATGGATTCCAAAATGACTATTAGAAGCCCAAGACTAATACGATGGAAATGATCAAATTTGGGTACCTAAACGTAAAATGTGTCTTTCCCTATCACCTACAAAACCATGTGAGTCAATCAGTGTAACTCCAAAGCCAATGGCAGACCGTGGAAAGGGAAAGATCACAGAATTCTACACACCTATTCTAGAGCTAGTTTGGGTTCCAAGGCAAAACCAAATTATTCCACCTAGCTCAGGAAGGGGGGAGTCCCATGAAGCTTCTAGCTCCTCAAGTAATGCATCCACCACTTCTTAAATCTAAGTTTTATTGAAACATGAAAAAACCATATATATGTTGTACATGGAGAGTTTTGTTTCAAGGTTCGCCACTTGTCCAAGCTAGGCTCTATTGAAATATGGAAAAACTAGATATATGTTTTACATGGGGAGTTTTATTGTCAAGGTCCACCACTTGTCCAAGTTAGGATCTATTGAAACATGGAAAAATAAGATATATGTTGTACGTGGGGAGTTTCGTTTAAAGATCCACCACTTGTCTAAGCTAATCTCTATTGACTCATGGTGTGAAGAAATGCTCTACCACTTGTCCAACAAAATCTTCATAGATAGTAGTTCGTTTAGTTCAAAGATCCAAGTTACACTTTTCCTAACCTCTAGAGAGAGGTGGAAGGAAATCTAGTTATCTAAGCTAGGAATGGGTATTTTTAGTCTCATTAATCATTCAAACATGGAGAGGAGATAAGCTCCACTAAATGTCCAAACTGGGATCCATTTGAACCATGGAAAACCCTAGCTATTTTCAATATCAAGGATTTTATTTATTTTTAACTTAGCTCCATTGGAACATGGGGATAACAAAAGGCCCACCACTTGTCTAAGCCAAGCTCCATTGAAAGACAAAGAGACGAAAGTTTAACAAAAAACGTGAAAAGTCCATGATGTTTTTATCTACATGGGATTTTGGTTCCAGGGTCCACCACTTGTCTATTGAAGAATGGAGAGCAACTGAGATCCACCACGCATCCAAGCTAGGATTTGTTGAAAAGTTGACAACAAAAAGCTCCACTACTTCTCAAATCTAAGTTTTATTGAAATATGAAAAAACCATATATATATGGTGTACATGGGGAGTTTTGTTTCAAGGTCCACCACTTGTCCAAGCTGCTACGCTCTATAGAAACATGGAGAAACTAGATATATGTTGTACATGTGGAGTTTTGTTTCAAGGTCCACCACTTGTCCAAGCTAAGATCTGTTGAAACATGGAGAAACAAGATATATGTTGTTCATGGGGAGTTTTGTTTAAAGATCCACCACTTGTTTAAGATAATCTCTATTGAAGCATGGTGTGAAGAAAAGCTTCACCACCTGTCCAACCCAACCTTCATAGATAGTAGTTCATTTAGTTCAAAGATCCAACACTTGCCTAACCTCTAGAGAGAGGTGCAAGGAAAGCTAGTTATCTAAGCTAGGAATGGGGATGTTTGGTCTCAAGAATCATTAAGACATGGAAAGAAGATAAGCTCTACCACTTGTCTAAGCTTGGATCAATTGAAACATGAAGAGAAGAAAGCTCCAACTAACCATGGAAAACCCCAATTGTTTTCAATTTCAAGGATTTTATTTTTTTTCAACTTATCTCCATTGGAACATGGGGAGAAGCAAAGGTCCTCCACTTGTCTAAGCCAAGCTCCATTGAAAGACAAAGAGAAGTAGGTTTAACCATTTTTCCAAGCTAAGCCCCATGATGGATTTATTCTACATTGGAATTTGGTTCCAAGGTCCACCACTTGTCCAAGCTAGGATCCATTGGAGCATGGAGAGAAGCAACTCTCAACCACTTTTTCAAGGTAGGGTACATTGATAATATGTGGTTTGCGTTGAAGGTCCATTGATCTATAGATGAAAGGTGTACGCATTTTGTAAGTTGGACATGGAAAAATAATAGAAAGTCACCACTTGCCAACCTAGTATCTTGTAGCATGGGTGGTTTGGTATCAAGATATAATTGACCTTTACATTACTAAAATATGGAGAATTTGGTTTTAACATTGACCACTTGTCCAATCTATTAGACTATATAAAGCTCCACAACCTGCTCCATCCATGCTCCATTGAAACGTGGAGAGAAGCGAGCTTTACCACTTGTCCAAAGTAGACTCCATTGAAGCATGGAGAGTAGATAAGATCAACCACTTGGCCAAGCTAGGTTGCAGGTAAACCTAGAGAGAAAACCTAGAGAGAAGAAGGCTACATTATTTCTTCAAGCTAAGCTTGAGGGAAACATGGAAAACCCAAATATATGTTGTACACATGATGAGCTTTGTTTCACCAACAATCACTTGTCCAAGTTGTAAGTCCCACCTTTTGCTGAGACAAGCTATATTTGAACATTGATGTAGACAACACTCCACCAATTATGTCTAGTAGCATGGATGGTTTGGCCTAAAGGTCCACTAGTTGTTCAACCTACACTACATTGTATTATGGAGATTTTGGGTTTGAGATTCAAAACTTTCCCACCTAAATATTTGTTCAAATTCAAAATTTATCACTCAAATTCAAATCTAACGACCTAAACTTAAAATATCCTGTCCAAATTCAAATTTAGCCGCCTAAAATTGATTTTTTTGCCAAAATTTAACATTCCCGCCAAAATTCTAATTTGACCACCTAAACCTAAAATATTCCACCCAAATTCAAATTCAAATTTAAGTTTGCTAAATAAGATGTGATTATCCCGCCCAAATCCAAAATATCCTACCTAAATTCAAGCCATGTTTAAACAAATTATCCCGCCTAAATTCAAAGTGACTAATCTTGAATCACATAGCTGAACCTAAATTCAAACAATACCGCCTAGATTTAATTATGTTGCTTGAATTTGGATTATCCCTCCCAAATTGAAAATAATGAGTCTAAATTGACACTAGTCTTTTTAGATTTCAAGTTATTCCACCTAAAAATTGCTACAATATCAAAGCAAGTTGTATTCAAACAAGGTCCAACCTACATACCAAGAATGATTTAGTATACAAGGCATTGTTTGGAGGTCCTTAAAGTCCAATGGTTCACCACTTGTCCAACCTATATCCCATAGACAAATGCAAACATCATACACCCACCACATGTGTTAGCAGCAACCTAATTCAGATAACATTTTTCGGAGCTTTTTATTGTAAAAACACTTATTATTTTGATAAATTGGGAATGTTGTAACTCCTACTTTCCAAATAAATAATGTAATTGATGAGCCGAGGCTACAAGCTTCCAGATTGTATCAACCTATCTTTAGTTAGAGCTCCCATATTATCAGTTTTGACCACAAAAACCTTGGCTAAGGTATAAAAGCCAATTTTTGTAAGTATTTTGTAAGTTTTTGGATAATAGAACACAGCATGAGCTAATGATGCTCACTTCTCTCCTTCTCGTGCTTCCTACTCCCTTCTCGATTGTCACATTGCAGTGCCGACTGTTGCGTTGCAACCGCAAGTAAGAGCTCTACGCATTGAAGTAAGCATTTCATGGTAATATGTAGTTTTTGGTGTTACCGACCCGCGGTCTAAAATTATCATAAGTAGGAATTTAAGCTTAAAAATCATAAAATAAGTATAGGTAGGATATTGGGACATCATTGCTAAACATTTAGATGCATTCTGGGTCGAAAACAACTAAGTCAAAAACTCACTGCTGTTATTAATCGCGATTTTTGTACTTGACCTAATGTAAGATTTGAGACCATAAGCATGTGTGCTTAGGTCTTATAAACATGTCCTAGAAGTTTCATAATGTTTGGATGTTGTTTGATGCTGTAATGGTTATGATTTGCTTGCCGATTAGCAACTAGATTTTGGTGATTTCGGTCATTTGAGTGTAGCTTGAGTTAGATGCGAGTTGTTTGTTGTTTTCTCTTGTAGCCTCTATGTACTAGTCGAGTCAACTTTGTCCCATGGATTGACAATTATATTCATGGTTCTTGCTATGCCTGCAATAAGATAGGAGTGAGGTTAGACACCCGTCCCACATTTGGCGCCGCTACGGGGGCTCGAAGAGACCTATACTAGGGAAAACACGAGCGTCTTGTGTAGTTGTCCTTTAACTTATTCTAGAATCACCTAGAGTGAAAACTTTCTTTTTAAAATCGCATAGCTTAAGATTGTTGTCTTTTGTTGTGTAAAGGTAGCTTGGAAGTAAGTGTACTTGCTAAGTACCTTATAGGATTGTAGGATTAGATTGGATTTTGAGAATGATTGATGGACGAGACAAGTCTTAAGGCCAAGGCTCAAAAAATCGTTAAAAACAAGAAAACAAGTGTTTGTGGACACTTTCCACAACCCCATTGTAGTAGAATCTAGGAGTAGGTAAGTACAATCCGAGGTGGGAGTTTAGAACATTGCTCTCTAGAAGAATCAATTGTGAGTTGTTTATGTGAAGCTGCAGAATTTTAGGTCTATGGCTGGAAACAACACCAAAAGACTGTGAACCATTGAATTCAACTGAAGATTATGCTTTAAAAGTTGTATGAACCAGTGGATAAGCTTAAGGATGTATTTAAGGTAAATTTTCAAGAGTTTGTAAAAACTCATATTATTTACTTTTTCTTAATATTTTAGGCAAAATTAAGTTTTGACTTGACTCAGAGGCTTAAAATAGATCGTAAAAAGAACGTCCACTGAAAAAGTTGAAAAAAGTGCTCATTTTAGGCCAAAAGTAAATAATCGCAATTATTTACTTTTAGCTTAAAAGTGAGCAAGGTTGATACCAGAGACTCTATGCATGTGTACAAACAACTTTTGTAAAGGCCCATTGAATTTGGATCACCAAATTGACCAAAACCTTGGTAAAAACTGAAATATGTATTGATTGTCGAGAACTTGAGTGTGACTTGGAAAATTTTTGTTCAAACTTAGTGAAACTTGACCCAGAGGCTTATATTAAACTGTTGAACAAGTGTGCATGATTTGTTTACCAAAAAGGTGCAAAAATTTGAGAAAAGTAAATAATCACGATTATTTACTTTTGTCCCATTTTTCAACTTTTTTGACCAACCCAATATATCACTAGTTTTAGCATGTTATAGAAAGCCCACAAATCAAATTTGGTATGATTTGGATCATTGGAGTGAAAATTGTGGCCAAATATGTAAAGTCAGTCTGAAGACACAAAACTGTTGACCATTTGAACAGGGATTATCCAAACTTGATGAAACTTGGTTAGGAAGCTTAAGTTGAGTTGCTTAACCATTCTATGTCAACATTGTGGCTTAAAGTTGCACAAAAATATCAGAAGTAAATAATCGCGATTATTTACATCTGCTACAAAATTAAACATTTTTGCACATTTGAGTATACCACAAGGTCAAGCATATCAACTAGACCACACAAATCAAATTTGGTGGAATTTGGATCACAAAAGTGAGACTTAAGCCAAATTCTAAAAAAATGAGTCTACGGACACAAAACAGTTTGATAACTGAAACAAATTTTGTTCAAACTCAATGAAACGTGTCCAAAGACCTTAACAAGTTGAATACTTGGCCAAAAAGTACAAAAAACAGAGAAAAGTAAATAATCACAATTATTTACTTCTGATAGCAGAGACAGAATTTTGGACTTTTGAGCTTGTACGGTGTTAGAACAACATAATACAAGACCACCGGTCAATTTTGGGTTCAATCGGATCCAAATTAGTACATGTTCTCTCAGTTTCCAGATTGCAGATTAGTCCTCTGGCTTTTTGCAAAAGTAGAATATGAAAGTCTCAATTGCTAACTCACTTAGCTCAAATTGAAGTGATATACATAGACCAGTCACAATAGTTAGCAAAAAGTTGTACAATCGTTGTGAAAGAATTGCTAATTTGATTAACACTGATATAGGAATCAGGTTGCAGACAAGGAATTGAAAGCTTGACAAGATTTGCAATCAAGTCAAGTGGAAGAAACTAATAACAAGTCAATCCGACGATAAATACTTTATCAGGGCTTCACAAGTCTATATGAACCTTAGATCTGGTCGTATACTAGCAAACCAAGGCATATTTGGAGAGACCGCTAGTAGAGTATCCACCGAAGAGAGTGTGAATCAAGGTGATCACTTGGACACTCTCTTCGAAGAAGTCTAATCAACATCTGAAATGTCTTCCTATTTGACTCATTTAGGAACTGGAACAATAGTGCGGTATAAGCACATACTCACATTTTGTATGACTAATGGCTATGGAGCTCAGGTTTACCTGGATCCTAATGAAGAGTATGCCATTCGCATTGATGACCATGACATAGAGTTTAAAGAGGAAATCAGGGCAAATAAACAAGGAAAAATGTATATGGATAAAAACGAAACTCTGTATTTACAAGTTGAAAACCCTGATGTGATAGACAAATGGGGGTTAGAAGTAAATATCATAATTTCAGATATGGCAGAAAAAGAAGGACCACCGACTTTAGAATTCGAGGGATACGATCAAGTTGATTTGAAGCCTTTGAAACGGCTTAGCACAAATAATCCTAGGATTAGAGTCTATTGTTAGGAGGATAGAAACGTCAAAGATCTTCTATTGAATTCTCATGCCAAATCAGGACAGTTAACACTCATGACGATCATCTATACCTTCAAAATCAAAGACAAGGGTTCAACAGATCTACCAACCTACCTATTTAGGGATTTTTATGACAATAACTTTGTTATGATGAGTCATGAGGAGGTAGAACAAACCAAATACCAAGGGTACTCCGTAAGAGATTGGATATTGGGCCAAGGACCAGAAACTATTCCAAGAGAGGAACTCCGCGAGAGATCATTTGGGAGAAATGTTAGAAAACCTGAACCTACCTCATCACAAAGAAAATCGTGTAACACTAAAGTCAGTCTAGGGCTACATGAGTCACTATTTCCAATAGATTGGTTTGAAGGACTCGGGACAAAACCAACTGCCAGGAGACCAGGGGTTGAACCAAATAGACGTGTCAGACCATCTGATTTTCAAAAATGGGTCAAAAAATACAGTGGATATGGGGATCCATATGACCACTTAACAAGCTTTAAGCAAGTGCTAAGAGCAAAACGCATATTTGATTTCCATACTCAATTTGAGAGATTTGGAATGACATTAGAAGGAAAAAAACTGACGTGGTTCCAAAACATTTCACCGAGGTCAATCACGGACTTAAATACATTAGCTCAAGGATTTGTAGCTTCATGTTTCAAAATGGGGATCAAACATAATACGGTAGCTCAAATATATAGCTTCAAATAGAAACAAGGTGAGTCTATTAGGGATTGTGCAACTGGAATGAAGCAATACATTGCAAGATGCCCAGAACTAGAAATACATGCAACAGAAGAAAGATTAGTATCATTGTTTCTAGAGGGATTGCTAAACAAAGAACTTCATGCTATATTGTATAGAAAGAAACATATGACCCTAGAAGAGTGTGTATCGGATGCAAAATTGACTTGGGAGACAATTGTGATATTTTCAATGAAGAAGATGTCCCTAAGGATAATAAAAGTGAGAAAACAACATCTACCAAACCAGCACAAGTGGGAACAACTGCTGCAACACCGCTTACAACCATAGAAGACATGCTCAAAAGGATGAATGAAATGGTTGTTACCATATATATGTGGTAGTGATGTATGTGAACACACTAGGACTGCCGGGATATTTTTCCCCTCTTCAGGAGGTTTTCTCCCCCGTGCAATGTATATATGCCCATCACTCTAGGGCTATCTATCTTTCCATTGCACACTAAGTAACACACTCTCTATTGTGTGCCTTGAGCTTCCTTTGTCTTCTCAAAGCTGTGTGTGTTTCTCTGCAACCCTAATTCCAACAATTGGTATCACAGTAGGTTGCATCCTCTCGGGCTCAGTCGCCAACAGCTCCAGCACACGCCTGCTCACTTTCTTTGATTTTTGTGAGCTTTGGCGAGTGTTTGCAGATCGACAAAAATTTCAAGCGGGCTCATAGAGCTGAGTCTGCTCAGATTTTTGATTCGAGCACATTTCGGCCTCCATTTCCACAACACGCAGTATTGCACAGGCTATTTCGTCATTTTGTGCACAATTTCTGTCAATGCCATTTTTTGCATAACAGGTGCCTTATAGTTTTCTACGGTTTGTGCTATATAGTACGTGTTGTTCCCGCTTCATTTCTCCTCTTTTCGGGCAGTTTTCACATCAGGTGCAACATTTACCATGGCTGACAACAACACAGATGTGTTCAAGATGTTTGCTGTTGAGGACAGATTGGATGGGGACAATTACCCTATGTGGGCTTACATGATGCAACATTTTCTTGTTTCAAAGGGCGTCTGGAATATTGTGCAAGGCATTGATATACGTCCTAGTTTTGAGGATGTAGGCGATGTTGAGGATGTGGCATGGCTTGCTACAAGGATTACTGCTATTAGAGTTGTTTTGCCTATGGCAGGACAATCTCATTGGGATGTAAAGAATGCGCAGGGTCATGCATCGATTGGGTTGTCTGTGAAACGCACCATTGTTCCTCGCATCCGTTCAGCAAAATCTGCAAAATAGGCTTGGGATATTATAGCAGGTCTTTATGCAAGCCGCAATGAGGCTAAAATTGCTTTGCTGCGTAAAGAGCTGGAGTCGAAGATTATGCATGAGGAAGATGATATGGACACTTTTCTTGCTGGTGTCAAGGATATCAATGAGCAACTTATTTCTGCAGGTGAAGTAATTTCAGACAGCTCCTTTGTGCAAACCATTCTTGATGCCTTACCAGATTCTTAGCAGACTTTTGCTAGTACTTGGAGACTTATGACCCAAGAAAATCTAGAAGTTGTCAAGTTTGATGCATTATGCACATTGCTGTTGCAAGAGTCACTTTCCAGAAAAACAGGACTAGACAGCGTGCAATTGAACATGCTTTTATTGCTTCTCAAAGAAAGGGTGGTAACAACAATGCAGCCACTTCTTATGGTTCTGCTGCGAGTAGCAAAATTTTTGTTCCTAATGCTTCTGCTGGCAATAATTCGTCTGGAAATTATGGTGATAAGGGAAAAAAGAAGATGCATTGCTATTATTGTAAAGCTAATGATCACTTGATCAAGCAGTGTCCTAAGTTGAAGGCCAAAGAGGCTAAGAAGAAAGAGGGTGGTTCCACTGTAAATGGTGGTTCCACTACAAATGCTGGTTCCACCTCAAATACAGCCATTGTTGAGTCTTCTATGAAAGGAGACTGTGATGTTGATGTTGATGCAGAATGGGCTTTTAGAATAGAGTGCACTTACAATCTTGCTGTCCATGATGCATGCTTGTCAGTTGCTATACATTCACATGTGTGGTATTTCGATAGTGGTGCTACAAAGCACATTACCTCACATCGTGAATTGTTCACCTCTCTCGAGTCTGTCCCTCATGGGAATTCAATCACTTGTGCCAACAATACCTCTTATCCATTTCAGGGAATTGGAAAGATTGTGCTTACTGCTGCAAATGGTAGTTCTTTCACACTTGTTGATGCACTTTATGTACGTGGGATCAAGAAGAATCTTTTGTCTATATCTGCACTTGCTAGACTTGGACTTGTAGTCAAATTTGTGGATGACAGATGTACAGTTCATGATCTCAATTTTGGTGATGAAATTCTTACATCTGGGCTTTTGTGCCATGGGCTGTATAAGCTCACTGTGTATGACAAGTGTGGACAAAATTTTGCAAATGCAGTTGGTGATTCAAGGGCTATATCAGATACAAAACTCTGGCATGCACATTTTGGTCATCTGAATTTTGCCACTTTGCTGCGTTTGTAGATATCTGATATAGTTGCTTCTTTGCCGCCTCTTGAAGCACCTGTAAAACATGTTTGTGAAACTTGTATTTTGGGTAAAATGTAGCGTTCTAAGTTTCCAAAAGATGGTTCAGTTAGGGCCACATGCAAGTTTCAACTTGTGCATAGTGATGTTTGTGGGCCCATGCAAACTTTGTCCTTGGGCAATTACCTATACTTCGTGAATTTCATTGATGATTACTCCATGCATGCATGGCTATTTCCGCTTAAAACGAAGTCCGAAGTTTTTATGTGCTTCAAACAATTTCTGGCTATGGCTGAAAATGTATCAAAATGTACTATGGGCACCCTCCGTTCCGGTCGAGGGGGGAAGTATATGTCTTGTAACATTTAATGGCCTAAAAACTTATGTGTAGCGGAAATTAGCATGAACATAGTGGGCATTTCATTAGAATAGATTCCTAATGAGAAATACAAGCGTGCTTGGGTGGAGAGAGCAACAAAAAGCATAACACCTAGTTAGATAGCATGAACAATACTTTCAAAAGAGAGAGAAATTAGGCTATTGACAACAGTTGAGGACCAGATTTGCATGGAGCCCGTTCCCCCTCCAAAAGGCTTTGTATTATGGTTTCTCCCATCAAGAGAGACATTGTACAATACAATTCTTTGTGTTCCTTCAAGCAGGGTATGAGAGTAGATTGAGAGGAAGAAGGAGTATTCTTACGAGAAAGATGTACATCTCCTCACATATTCACTCATATTAGCATAGCTTAGCTTAGTAATTAGCATGGTAGAGGAGATGAGCATGCATTGAAGCTTGGCTCTTGGTTGGATTTGCATCACAAAGCCAAAAGTTGTTGGTGTAGGCCTCCCTTCTCACAAGCTTGGAGTAGGTGGTAAGCTTTCCATTAAAGCTTGAGAAGGAGAGAGAGTCTTCTTTACTTCACACATGAGATTGTGTGAGTGTGTGTGTGATAATGCCTTGCAAAAATCAGCCCCCTCTTTCTCTTGGGCGACCCCTCTTGCTATTTGCTCATGCTTTACTCTCATTGGACCTCCCCATGCCTAGCCAATGGTAATTAAGCAGTATAAGTGATAGCCTTCTGACATGTGTCCCCCTTTTCCCTTTTGTGAGAGCTTTATGTAATTTAATAATTCAACTAAACTCTCATTGGACCCCTTTGCCTCCTGGCCAATAGGAATCAAGCAAGCCATTGGGCTACTGAATGCTCATTGGACCCCTTGGGAGCCTGTCCAATAGTCTTCTAGAGGACTTAATTCTCATTGGTTCTTTTATTAAGTGTTTTCAAATTAATTAAACTAGATTTACTCTAGCCTAATTCTCATTGGTCCACCTCCAAGGCCATCCAATAGGAATTGGGTACACCTTGTGGGCGTCTGGCCTAGGGAGTTGACATGTGTCCCTCATTCCCTTTGTGTAAAGGGAGCTTGTGTGTGTGTGTGTGTGGCTTTCTCTCTCATCCCCTACAAGCAAGGCTCACCCCCTCCTATGTAGGGATGTGTAAAGACTTTTTTGGACACACACAAAGCATCCAAGTCCACTATGGTTGACCTTTGGACACAAACCTTGAATTTTGGAACCTTAGCATTTTGGAAGTCTTAATGGGCTGAACCTTAGGGTCTTTTTAGCCCATTGTTGCACATGGCTCTTTTGCAGATGGTCCCCCCTTTGGATCCCTCTTTTACCTCCTTTGGATCCCTATTGTGGCTGGTCTGCTAGCTTAACCAATATTCTAGCTTTTTCTCCCTTGGACTTCCCCATATTAAATGATCAGTTTAACATGAGAAAATCATTAAGGAGAATTAGATATTGATTATTATGACATTACCTCTCTCTTAAAATCATAGTCGTCCTTGACTATGGTGTAGAGAAGATAAAGCATATTCATGAGTCCTTTTCTTAGCGGGTAGAGGATCCCTATGTTACCCTACGACATCATTCCAGAATGGATGACTAGTCCATTTGGTGCTTGAGAGCCTGTGGCTACCACAAGCATGTCTGCACATTAGTCCTATCAATCTTCCATAGTAGAGTGACAAGCTGTACTTGGTGTGTGGGAGACGTCGTCTCCGCAAACTTGATCTAATCTTGCATACTACTTCATTTTTGTGCACAATAAAGAAAAAGAGAGTCTTATAAGACAAAAAACTTTGTTCATCTTTAACATTTTGTACATTTGCTTACTCTTGGGAAGCATTGTAAGCATTGACAAGGTTTAGGTTATCCTTTAATTGTATGCCTTGCATCCATCTAGCATCTTCAAAAGGATAATTCTTAAACTTAATAAGATATCATCGGATAGTCTTACCGCCTCTTAGTACCTTGTCTTCATGTCGGAGAATGGACACGAGTTGCAACACCTCCTCTTGGTCCTGGATCTTCGGTGGGTCTTCAGTAGTTGGTTCTTGAGGTGGCTCTACTTTGTAAGGCTTTAATAGGCTCACATGGAAAGCATTGTGTATGAGCCAATGATTGGGCAACTTGAGTTCATAGGCCATCTCATTGGTTGGCCTAAGAATCTGGAAGGGACCATAGTACCTTTTTGCTAGTTTAGCATAGTACTTTTGGTGTCCCGTAGGATTCTTGCCCGTCCTGTGCCTTAATCGAGCCTTGGGAAACTTTAACAAGACCCAATCATTTTCTTTAAAGGCTTGGGCTCTTCTGTGCTTGTCAGCAGCAACCTTTTGCCTTTGCTGTGAGATAGAGATAGCATCCTTAATCTTTTGAAAAGATTCTTGTAGGTCTCGGCTATACTCATCTGCATCGAAGATCTTCCCATGTACCTTAAGTAGCAAGGGACTTTTTGATCTTCCCTCAATTACCTCAAAAGGTGCTTTTCCCATGGAAGTATGTACAGTGTTATTGTAAGCATACTCCACTAAGGGTAAGTACTTCTCCCATTGGGATCTTTGATCTACTTCCGTTACATAGGCTTTTAGTAGATCAAGTATTGTTAGGTTAGCTATTTCAGTTTGGCCATCCGTTTGTGGATGATAGGCCGAAGAGAAGTTTAGCCTTGTCCCTAAATTCTCAAAGAGACCCTTCCAGAAATTACTGGTCATTCTAGGATCTCTATTCGACACTATGGACATTGGCAAGCCATGGTACTTGAAAATTTGTGAAATGAAAAGGGTTGCCATTTGGTGGGCTTTCATAGTCTTTTTGACAGGTATAAAATGAGCTTGTTTACTGAACCTGTCTACTATCATCCATATTCCCGTATTCCCATGGATAGACTTAGGCAATCCAAAGATAAAATCCATGGATATGCTCTCCCATGGTGAATTAGGGAATGGCAAGGGTTGAAGCAATCCAAGTTGCTTCCCTCCATCAAATTTTGTCTTTTGGCATACCACACTTTTAGAAACATACTCTTGTATGTTCACTTTCATGGTAGGCCAATAGAAATATGTTTCAATTCCCTTTAAGGTAGAATAAATCCCTCTATGCCCCGCATAAGGTGGAGCATGAGATTCATACATTACTTTCTCACGTAATGAGTTAGTAATGCATAGTCTATTGCCATAGAGAAGATAACCATCTTGTAAAGTAAATGGTTCTTCTTTCTTCCCTAATGCAAGGGCTGAAATCACATCTCTAAAATCGGGATCAATAGCATACTCATCTATCATTGAAGATAGATCATTGTGAGTTGCTATGGAGACCGCATTCACTCTGGGCCGTCTTGAGAGTGCATCAGCTACTTGATTATGCTTGCCAGCAATGTGAGCAATATGAAAATGAAATTGCGAAAGGAAATTTGCCCACCTCATTTGTTTGTCGGAGAGCTTGGTTTGCGTCGTGAAGTACTTAAGACTTTGGTGATCCGTTCGCAGAATGAAAGGAGTCCCCTATAAATAGTGCTTCCATGAGTCTAAGGCATGTAGAACTGCAAGGAGTTCCTTTTCATATATGCCTAGAGCTTTCTCAACAGGGTCGAGCATTCGACTTTCATAGCCTATGGCGTGCCCTTCTTGGAGGAAAACAGCTCCAAGGCAATCACCACAAGCATCACATTGGACCTCAAATGGTTTTGAGAGATCCGGTAGTGTAAGCATAGGTTGAGAGATAAGCTTTTTTTTAAGCTTTTCGAAAGCATTGTTCTCCTTAGCAGACCATGTATACCTAACGCTTTTCTTTGTTAGGTCATGTAATGGTCCTGCAATTTGTGAGAATTTTTCTATGAAGCGTCTATAGTATGCACACATACCTATAAAGCTTCTTAGTTCATGAAGATTCTTTGGTTTAGGCAATCCTTTTATTACCTCTAACTTTGATGGATCCCTTTGGATGCCATCTTGAGAGATAATGTGATCTAAATACTGAATCTCTTGCAAGAAAAATTCACTTTTCTTTTGATTAACATAAAGTTTATTCTCTCTTAAAACTTGAAATATTACCTGGAGATGTTGCTTGTGTTCGTCTAATGAATTAGAGTAGATGATAATATCATCAAAGAACACTCCAGTAAAGGTTTGATGAGGCCTGAGCAGCTTCTCCATTAAGCGGTTGAATGTGGCTGGTGCATTGGTCAAGCCAAAAGGCACGACAATGTATTCATAAAGACCAAATGTGGTGCGAAATGCGGTCTTTACAATGTCTTGATCAACTATCCTTATTTGATGATAGCCACTTTTTAGGTCAATCCTACTGAAGTAGGTCGATCCTTGTAGCTTATCAAATAGGTCTTCTACCTGTGTAGCAGGAAACCTATTCTTGATAGTGAACCTATATAGTGCTCTATAGTCGACACACATACCATATGTGCCGTCTTTTTTTTGCACTAATAGCACATGTGAGCAAAATGGAGATGAGCTAGGCCTAACCATACCCTTCTCAACTAACTCATGCACTTGCCACATAATCTCCTCTTGTTGAGCTTGAGAAACTCTATAAGGAGGTGAAATTCCTGGAAGAAGTTCAATTGCATGGCCATCACTACCTCGTTTAGGAGGTAGATCACAAGGGATGTCGTCAATAAAAACATCTTGAAACCCCTTGAGAAAATTGGATAACTCTAATTCCTTTTGGTTGCTTTTATTTTCTTTTGCTAAAGCATTATGTTCATTTTGAGAATATTTAACAAAAATCATGTACACGGAAATAGAGCTCTTTATTGACTTGTTGAAAGCTGGTGTATGTACAATGGGGATAGTGTTACCCATTTCCTTAGCATCTATATACATGTCTTTTTCCCTGAACTTAAAGGAGATTCTCCTTTCAGGGAATTTAACATTGGCAGCCAGGCGATCAAACCATGGTGCCCCTAGGATTACATCCTCATGCTTGAGAGGAGAGATAAAGAAGTCCTCTTTGTCCACATAGCTTTGGACATGAAGCCTCAATTTCCCGATTAAGGGAGTGACTGAAGCTTCTTGCCCCTTGAAAGCACTGTCTGCGGGTAGGACATCTCCCATCTCGTAGGCTTGTATGCCTAGCTTGGTGGCCAACTCTATAGATATAAAATTGTGAGTAGAACCAGGGTCAAAGAGAATAAAAGCATCATGTTCTCTTACCTTTCCCCAAGCATGGCATAGAGGAGATCCTTTGTGGTGAGTTTGGTGAGTCTCCTCCTCTTGGATTTCAACCAAAGTAGCTCTAGGAGGATCTTGGTGGTTGTTCTTTTGGGGACAAGTGCGGTACACATGCCCTTGTTCGCCGCACTTGAAACACCGGTTATCCTTGCGATAACGCTCAAGCTCTTCAAGAGAGAGTTTGTTTTTACCTTTGTAAGCTCCCTTCTCTTTAGCTTTGTTGGGGTTGCCCTTAGGAGACTTTTGGACATTGTCCTTCCCCTTAGGCTCGTTGGAACCCTTGTTTTCCGTGGGCTTATTATTTCTTTTAGCCCCCGTTTGGAAATTTCTTCGAGAGGCCACCATAGTATGGTGTATTACCGCCGATATGGTACGTGTCCTTTGGGAGTTAACATACTCCGCCATTTCTTCGATTAAGCCCGCACAAAATTGTTGCTTCCAAAATCCAACTTTTTGAAGACAGTGGCTTTGAGTTGTAGGTCCCGAAACTTGTCTACATATTTGTTGATGGATTCATAGGGAGAGATCTTTAAGCTTTGCCATTCGGTGAGTACTTTGTCTTTGGCGTCGGTGGCCAAAAATTGCTTCATAATGGAAGCTCTTAAAGCTTTCCATGTTCGCGGAGCTTCACCGTTGGCTCGTAGGCTAGACCACCATTGCCTGGCGGACTTTTGAAAGTGCATAGCTACATGGCGTAGCTTAGAGGAATCCGTGAAGCCCTCATCTCCAAATGCCGCATCAAATTGTTGGATAAAGGCCAAGACTTTGTCCGTAGCACCAAAGGTGCCATCATAGGTAAGGAAAGAGATACTCTTCCCTCCCTCTTTGAACTTCTTGAGCTTGGACGACCTCTTCCATGCGGCATAGGATTTCCTATGGCCTCTTCTTTTTGATGGTTCAAAGGTTGCACCATCACTTTCTTTAGAAGGTGAAGAATTTGAGGAAGGTGGAGAACATGGTGACCTCCTTCTCGCCTTTTTATTGTCTTGATCTTTGCCGAAGAAGATGGAGAAGAGGGTGTCCTCTTTCTCGCCTTTTTCTTCTCTTGATTTTTATCATCCCTCTTTGAATTATGGTGTGGAGAAGGGTGCGATGGTCTTCTCCGCTTTGGTGGTGATGGAGAGCGTTTAGCCCGCCGTCTTCGTGGAGCCATCTCCGTCGAGGTGGCGGGAGACTCACTTCTTTCTCATTCCTTCGGTGGAGGCTCTTGAGTTCTTCTTTGGGAAGGAGATGCATCATCAAGAAGTAAATTCTTGAGCCCTTCGTATGGATTCTCTTCTTCTTCCCGAATCGGAGAGAGACCTCTTTTGGAAGTCTCACAAGGAGGCTTCCTAGGTGTTCTCTCGTCATGGTGATGAGCTTGGAGAATCCCACGAGCACGGAGCTGCCGTTGCACTTCACTTTGGAGATATGGATTGCCCATGGCTTGTTGAATCCTAGAAACAAGATAGTTAACAAGCATCGGAGCATCATTAATAGCTTGCTCATTAGCAAAATCAAAGTTATCAACATTACTTTCACTCTCTTTACTATTGTCAGCCATTCTAACAACTTTTAGGTGTAAACTTTTTAGGTGTACTTTGGCACTTCAAGCCCTAGTTGCTACTCCTCTTTACCCCTTTAGAAAAAGCACTCAAGCTACTGTACCCATGGCTCGAATACCATTAATTGCAAGGAATAGAAGAGAGGGTCGTTGAACACCAAAACAGCACCGGCTCTTGTCAAGATTCTAATAGCTCAATAGTGGTTAAGCCGTAGGGGAGCCCCGTAGGACTCCACTATCAAGACCATAGCTCTCGACGATGATGCCCCGTTAATTGCACAAAGGCAGACACACTGCAAGGCTAAAAAATCCCTATTCTACTTACTCACAGGCAATTAATAATACCAACCATTTATAGCTAGCTTGAGGACCTCCCTTCTTGAGCAAGAAAAGAGAAACCTTATGCTCTTATACCAATGTAACATTTAATGGCCTAAAAACTTATGTGTAGCGGAAATTAGCATGAACATAGTGGGCATTTCATTAGAATAGATCCCTAATGAGAATTACAAGAGTGCGTGGGTGGAGAGAGCAACAAAAAGCATAACACCTAGTTAGATAGCATGAACAATACTTTCAAAAGAGAGAGAAATTAGGCTATTGACAACAGTTGAGGACCGGATTTGCATGGAGCCAGTCCCCCCTCCAAAAGGCTTTGTATTATGGTTTCTCCCATCAAGAGGACATTGTACAATACAATTCTTTGTGTTCCTTCAAGACTAGCTAGTGCAATGAAGATGAAAGCTTCATGCACTAAGCAAAACACTTAGAAAACACAACATCAATTATCCCCAGTCTCAGACCCAAGAGCTCACACACCTTCAAAGATGGTGAGAGCTAGCAGGGTATGAGAGTAGATTGAGAGGAAGAAGGAGTATTCTTACGAGAAAGATGTACATCTCCTCACATAATCACTCATATTAGCATAGCTTAGCTTAGTAAATGGAATGGTAGAGGAGATGAGCATGCATTGAAGCTTGGATCTTGGTTGGATTTGCATCACAAAGCCAAAAGTTGTTGGTGTAGGCCTCCCTTCTCACAAGCTTGGAGTAGGTGGTAAGCTTTCCATTAAAGCTTGAGAAGGAGAGAGAGTCTTCTTTACTTCACACATGAGATTGTGTGAGTGTGTGTGTGATAATGCCTTGCAAAAATCAGCCCCCTCTCTCTCTTGGGCGACCCCTCTTGCTATTTGCTCATGCTTTACTCTCATTGGACCTCCCCAGGCCTAGCCAATGGTAATTAAGCAGTATAAGTGATAGCCTTTTGACATGTGTCCCCCTTTCCCCTTTTGTGAGAGCTTTATGTAATTTAAACAGTAGAGATCAAGATACCAAGACATTCTGAACAAGAAAAGTGGTTTTCCATTATGTATAGTATCAGATTACAAAATTCCACTATTTACATGATTATGGCAATCTCCTACCTCGGGGGATCAGATTTATAGGAGTACCCCTCCATCTGTATGAAGTAATCAGTAATGTACCCAGAAATATCGTCTTCAGTGTCAAAGACTGGCCCGTTTTTGCGAGTGTATGCTGCTGGGTACCGATCCCTTATCCACCCGAGCAACCAAGGCAAAACAAAATCCAGAATTGAACTAAAATCTCATTGGACCCCTTTGCCTCCTGGCCAATAGGATTCAGGCAAGCCATTGGGCTGCTGAATGCTCATTGGACCCCTTTGGAGACTGTGCAATAGTCTTCTAGAGGACTTAATTCTCATTGGTTCTTTTATTAAGTATTTTTAAATTAATTAAACTAGATTTACTCTAACCTAATTCTCATTGGTCCACCTCCAAGGCCATCCAATAGGAATTGGGTACACCTTGTGGGCGTCTGGCCTAGGGAGCTGACATGTGTCCCTCATTCCCTTTGTATAAAGGGAGCTTGTGTGTGTGTGTGTGTGTGTGTGTGTGTGTGTGGATTTCTCTTTCATACCCTACAAGCAAGGCTCGCCCCCTCCTATGTAGGGATGTGTAAAGACTTTTTTGGACACACACAAAGCATCCAATTCCCCTATGGTTGACCTTTGGACACAACCTTTGAATTTTGGAACCTTAGCATTTTGGAAGTCTTAATGGGCTGAACCTTAGGGTCTTTTTAGCCCATTGTTGCACATGGCTCTTTTGCAGATGGCCCCCCCTTTGGATCCCTATTTTCCCTCCTTTGGATCCCTACTGTGGCTGGTCTGCTAGCTTAACCAATATTCTAGCTTTTTCTCCCTTGGACTTCCCCATATTAAATGATCAGTTTAACATTAGAAAATCATTTAGGAGAATTAGATATTGATTATTATGACATGTCTCATGAATTTAATGCATTTCTGGCTAGTCGTGGGATAAAACACCAATTTACAGTGCCTTATACACCTTTAAAAAATGGTGTTGCTGAAAGGAAAAATAGGTCACTTACGGAAATGGCACGATGTATGGTCAAAAGTCAAGATTTGCCGCATTCTTTTTGGCTTGAGGCCATCATGTGTGCCACTTATGTACTTAACAGGTGTCCTACAAAAGCTTTGCAGTCTATTACTCCATATGAAGCATGTGTGCGCGTCTGTCGCACGTGTCAATGCAAGGAACTTGCCGATTCACGGTGTGCGAGCCACAAATGGCTCCAAGCACACAACAAGCCTAAACTAGTAAGCTCAAAGATGGCATTGGTGTGTCACTCACCGCTCTACGCTTCCTCTCGTGGAGGATTCCTTGCCGCGAAGAAGAGGGAGACGCCGCTACGCAGCGCTCAACCGCCTCGCTGCCGTCGTGCCCCCGCAATTCTCGATCACTCTCTCTCTCTCTCTCTCTCTCACGCATACACACACACACAACGAGATGAAGAAGAAGAAGATGGAGATGGAGCAAGAGCACTCTTCAATTGCACAAATGAGAGAATGAGTGAATTTTAGGTTTAGTTGACTTTTATATGAGCTCGCCCCATTCACACTTGGGCGCCCATGCTTAGCCAACTAATCCCTTGAATGTTCCAATTAGAGTGCACCTCTCATCGGCGATCACTCTTACCCTTTTCCTATTGGACTGACAAGCTCGGTACCTGACTCTACTAAGTAAATAATACAACATCCGTCGTAGGTGATAGGGTGTCGGTGAGCCGTGAGGGTTAACATGCCCCCCTTCCTGATGTAGATTCCATCCTCGGAAGCTATCGAGTTGAAGCTTGTTCATCGAGGTGAAGGAGCATTTGAGATGAATGTCCTTAGCCTTCTTCAGTCACTGCAAAATCAAACAACATTGGCACAGTAATTGCATTCTCATATACAATTAAAAAGCATATGCAGTTGTAGGCAGACAATGTGATTGGTAATAGAATTTTAAACCATTTGTCAGCAATAAAAATTAAATTGTAATATAATCAAACGCATAAACAGTTGTAAAGGTAAAAAATTAAACAAGTATGGGGTCGCAAATTTAATGGTCGAAAGGCACTAAAGATCGACTATTAATACCATGGGTAAGCTTTTCAATTTTCTCTGGTCAATTAAGTTGTTTAATCGCGAGAGCCAAGTATTTCATGTCCGAGGGCTAACTAGAGGCTATAGCTAAAAGACCTTGTAGTTAAGCTATGATAAAAGGAATTTCTCATGAAATCATCGCCTGACTGATTACCTTTTCTTTGACCCCCCAAAGTCTTTTCACAGTGATTCAATTTTGATGTGTGTGCTTATTTTGTATGCCTTGGGTTTTTTGCTTTTCAAGGAAAAGCGCCCACACTGGGAACCTCTAGGGCTCTAGTACCATAGGCGATACATGTGAGTGAAGTACCCAATCAAGCTGAGATTTCTCTTCCAGCTTAAGATTTTGCATTGTGGCACTTTGATTTTTTGTTTTTTCGTTTTCAGCATTTTAATTTTGTAACTTTGTGGGGTCATATAACAATGTTACACCTCCCCAGGCTCATCACACTAGTAAACTCCCTTTATAATACTTAAACTAAAGGTCAATAGGGACTAAGCCCACTAGAAAGCCCTAGTACATTTCACACAATGCTGCCTAAATAGGATTAAGAACCTAAGTAACCATTGATTATTAAGAAGGCATTCCCCATAGTATTAAGAGAAGATCTCTAACACCTAGCTTGGTCAAACTAGCTTAGGCGAACTGCTTGATTTTTAAACCTAGACAAGTGATTATGACAAAAAATTACATTGAATTTAATGTTCGATACTAAGCAAATGCACTGAATATTATGCTACCAATCACAATCAATGTAGACAAACATGGATGCAAAAAAGTAAGGGGCAATGCTAATGGACAAGAAACACCTGTTTGTGTTGATGGTCGCGCTTGATTTGAAAAGTGGATGAGAGAAAGATTCCATGAAGGTCCAAATCCTAACCACAACAACACGTTCCTGTACACATGAGGAAACACAAAGAATACCTCTAGGAGACACATTAGTGGGAAGAAAGAACATTGCTAATCACTAAACTCTAAAACAGAAACACTCCTATCGTACTAATCCTACCTACCCTCCATCACTCAAGTGATGAGGATCAAAGGTGTTTGATGACATAGGTTTCTGTTTCAGTGTACCAGATGTGAATGTGTAGGTATGGGTCAATGTTTTGACTTTTATTGTACATACTCGTTTGCTAATTGCTCTTGCTCTTTATTATTTTTCTTTTTTGTGAGTATAAGGCTTTATATATACATTCCCTAAGATTGGGATATTGAGAGGTCAGGGAGGAAGGTTGAGAGGGTAGTGAGTGAATGATGGCTGTCAGTAAACACTCCCCCCTTCCTTGGGTATATCATACTGTTTGAAATGTTCTCGTCACCCTTTGAAACCAATTGTTCCAGTTGGTAATAGGTGAGTAATTTTGCAAATAGTTTTCTATTACCTTAGGTGCCGAATCGAGTTGCAAGGGTGGTAAGGTACTCTCCCAGGATCAAGAACTTGAACTGGTTCATAAGTGGATTCTTGAAAACTGGGAGGTGTGGATTCCTTTGTAGCTTTATGGAGGTCCACTATTGTAGGTGGAGGATGTGGAGAATATTTTACCTTTATGGATGCATTACATGAGGAGCTAGAAGCTTCATGGGACTCCCCCCTTCTTGAGCTAGGTGGAACAAATTGTTCTTTCTTCAGTACCCAAACTAGCTCTAGAGCGGGTGTGTAGCATTCTGTGATTTTTTTCTTTCCACGATTGTCAATTTGTTTTAGAGCTACAAGATTGGGCGCACATGGGTCAGGTGACAGGTAAGAACACAATCTACGTTTTGGCACCCAGATTTGATCATTTCCTTGATAGTAGATTTTAGCTTCCAATAGTCGTTTAGGAATCCACCGCCATGTTTTCTTAAATTTCTTGGAGCGAGTGGGACGTTTCTTACATGGCTTCTGTTTTTTAGCATCAGCCTTGGTCGCTAAAGAAGATTTAGGGACCCCCTTGTATGTTTTCTTTGTTATATGAGGATGAGTTTTGTCAGAAGCTATATGCATTGCTTCTAGCATATTTAAGGGCACGGGCATTTCATCCCCCTCAGGTGTTACCCAGGTTGTCCCCCTGTTTCCCCAAGTGTCTATGGTTGCTGCTAGGTGGACCCAATCCACATTGTCCGACTCAGTCATCCCAGGTAGTACATCCATATAAGGAGAATCTTCCCCAACACAAGTGTCTGCTTTACACGTGTAACAATACTGCAATGGGGCCGAGTGAACTGTGGTGTCAGATCTATGATCAATTATGAACCTATTTCTTAGAGGACGTGCTCGACCAGTTACAAGACCCACTCGAATGACAGAATCTTCGAATTGCAAGTAGACATGGTTTTTAGACTAGTCATGCACCATTTTTGCTTCCCTCATGAAAGGACGTCCTAAGATCATCTCCGATGCCATAGTGTGTTTAGAGAAATCCAAAAAAATGAAGGTAATACTTATTTTATGTCCAAATACCTTGATCTTGAAATCTTCTAGCATCCCAATAGGTTTAACAATAGACCCATTGGCCATCTTCACTACTATAGTTGTGGTCGCAAGGTGAGGTCTCCCATAGTTTCCCAGCAATTTTTAGTCACAATGCTAACCCCAGCACCACCATCAAGGATTCCCTTCACAGTTAATGCCTTAGTGGTGATTGGTATGGTCGCATTGGATTCATCACCCTCAAAGTATTGTCCCAACTTGTTAACAGGTATCTCTATAACAAGGTTCTCATCTAGGTTGGGTTGTGGGTCTAAGTGTTCCTCCTCTATTGGCATCTCCCCAGCTGCATCCATCTCTGCAAATTGCGGTAGCCCAAACTTTAGTTCTTGTTTGAGGAAGGCTCGAAGAGCTGAGACTAGCTCAGGGTCTTTATATAGTTTGGACATGATGGTGGTTCTAACTTCTGAAGACATGAAATCCATCAATTTGGCAATGTTTAACGGCACCTTTTGGACTTCAGTCCCTTGACATGGGGAAGATGGGATCTCCATTTCTTTGATAGGATCAAGTAGTCCCTCTGTAAACATTCTTTCCATCAAGAAGTGAGTACGTCCACTTTGCCATGACTTTAAGTCACTTTCTTCTTGGATGACACTAGGTATGGCTAAGGGTCTATGGACTTGGTGAGGTTGTTGTTGCGTAGGGAACATGGTGTCTAGAATCTGGATCTGCCTAGGTGCTTGTTTTAGATACCTTTGGGTATCTTCTACCAAACTCCTTAATTGCTTGACTGGCTCGATCTCCTCTGCAGGGTTTGGGTAAGTTCCTATCTTCTTTTTGGATCCTGGCCATTGTGGCTCATGAAGATCTTCCTTGTTGGTTTCTATCTTAGTGGTCGTTTTGGTCTCCATGGTTTCACCTGAATCAGAATCCTCTTCAGTGTCGTTCATATATACGGGGTTGTCATGATTCCCTATGTTGGTCTTTGAACTAGGGTCTGACTTCGCTGCTTTTTGCGATCTCTTCCTTTGTGTTTTCTTCTTTTTTTGAGATTGGGCAATTGATGCCGTGTCTCTTTCCTCAAGAATATAATTTTGTTTTTGGAGCATCGATCGTGTGAGTATGTTTACTGGTACCACAGGTGTACTTTGTGATGGCTTCTCGGTAACTTCAATCAAGTTTAGTGCCGTGATCTTTGGTGCATTTGGATTATTTGTACATTGGGCAATCAAATGATCTATGCCACATCGATTACACATGAGTATCGGCATTGTAGACGTGCTCGCTTGATTGGTTTGCATTAGTGTGGCATTCTTTTGTAGCCTAATAGGACAATCGGCTACACGATGTGGACCTCCACACTCATAGCATTGAAGAGGTGGTCTCTTAGCAGTGTAATTAATATTTTGGCCTCTTGCCGCAAGAGCAGCTACTTGATATACATGTTTGACTTGTCCCCGATAGCCCTCCATGTGTATTGTGGACTTTCTTCAAGCACATCCATCCCATAGGCAATATTAGGATCTATATCTTCCTCACAGCCTTCCAAACAAGAAATAGATGACTCACAACCCACTTGATTCACAGAAGTGATTCTCGGATGTGGTGGTTGCGGTCCTAGCATTGGAGGTGGTAAGGGTGTTGTTTGAACAACATTTTCGGCCCTATGTGTTGTGCTGTTTGTTCAAGAGGTGGGGCCGGCATCAATGCAGGCACTCGAGGTGTGTCTGTCCATGCTAAGGTTGGTCTAGTGGCCATCGCGCGCTTAAATACTATGCAATCCTTAGCTTGATGGCCATACCTCCCATAGGCATTGCAGTTCCCATTGAATTTTACTCTAAAAGTAGGGCATTCACTAGTACTATGCGGTCCATAGCATACTGAGCACCATTGTTGCTCCCTTCTTGGATACATATGATTGTTTTATGGAGCACGATTGTCTCTAAGACTCTCTTGAATAGCCTTGGTGAGATCTATTAAAGTCATCTCAGATATCTTTGGCTTCTTAGCAATAGGCTTTAGGGTCATTGGCTGATGCCCTGATGCTTGCGAGCTAATAGATTTAGGCTCAACAGACACTCTTTCTCCTTGAATCATTAAATTATCCTCCAATTGGATCGCATTGGTGGTGACTGCTTCCCAAGTGGTGATACCTCTAATGACTAGGCCATTGTAGATATCCTCATGTCGTAATCCCTCAATGAATCTAGCAAGCAATTGATTATTATTGAAGCTTTCATTTGGATTACAACGAGAATTCAAATGCTTCAAGCGACTAATAAAGTCTCTCACCGACTCTCCTTCCTCTCGTTGGGCTTTCTGGAGCTGAGAAGCTACTCCCCAAAGCACTCCCTCTCGTATGTATTCTTTCAAGGACACTCTCCTAAGAGTAGGGTAAATCGTTTTTTCTTCCACCCTTAGGGTTCTATACCAATCCCCTGCCTTCCCACTTAAGGTTAGGCTTAAAGCATTGCTCTTATGTAGGTCATTGTGTTCTCCTAGAGAATCGTATATTTGTTCAAACACTTCGATATGCTTTCTCACATCCCCGTCTCCACTAAATTTTTGTGTGAGCTTGGCTATTTGTACTGCCTTACTTCTAGGTTCCTATCAGGCGTGCTACGCATATTCTCAACAATAGATCGACCAATAGCTCGAGCAAATGTTGCCAAGTCACCTAAGTGAGCAGGCACGTGGGTGAAGGCTCTCCAGAGACTACATGTGGAGTAGGTATTGGCATTGGGCTTGGCGCATAGGAAGCCCTTGGGTTCCACGTCGGGTACGATGTTGTGCCATGTGGTGGCCCAAAGTTCATATGTGTGGCCCTAGGCATAGCAGACGTCATATGTGACATGCTAATGCTAGCCGGTATGGTCCCATGGAAATAAGAACTTGGGTGTTGTGGTTGTGGAGCATAGGTAGTTGAAACCATGGGAGGAGTAGGGACTACATGAGTACGATGACCCATGGGTGTATACGATTGGTACACACTTGTAGGTACTGTTGCAGGCATTGAGCTACCATGTAGCGGTGCTTTACTAACAAATGAGGTCCATGGTGTGTTTCTTGGCATGCCCATCATTGGGGTAGGCATGGTAGCTATGGTGTCATCAAGGGAAAGATGAGCTAGACTTGGAAAGGTAAAGCTATCACTTGTGGGATCAGATTGCACTGAGACCCCTGGAGAAACAACATATGGAGGATCCATCGGACTTACCGAGGGAGTCTCCATTTGCGATAAGGTCGGTTGTTTAGCCTTTCCTGTATCGAAGAATCTCATGAGACCCGTTGAAGGCATGTTGATCCCCTTGTTTTGTCTTTCGAACTCAATGACCCTATGGATGACCTCACAAACTCTTTGTTATTGATCATCCACACTAGTAGCACCCATCGTGGATTGTAGGACATCTAACCAACCCACGTGATAGGTGTGACTTGTGTATAGGTCCGTCAGAGTTTCTGTTTGTAGTTTGTACTCCCACTTCTCATTTAAGAACGCTCCATCTATGATTGAGGTGCTAGGGGTGTCCTTTGAGCTAGATACAATGTTTCTTTCTAGGGGTTGGCCCTTAGCGGTTGCTAAGTCAGGAGCACTCGATTGCTCTCTTAGCAAGGATATTTGCATAGAGGCTTTCGCTTTTAACTCTCTTCGTTGCTCCGCCTTGTGTAAGCTCTCAATTTCCTTTTCCCTTGCTGCAAGGATATATCGCTCAACCTCTTGCAGTTTGGCAAGGCTTCTACCATCAGGTAATATGACCTCAGAGGGGAATAGCTCTGAAGAGTCAAGAGGTGCAGTGAATGAAGTATTCACTTGCACATTCTCTAAGGGCATAGGGTCTATGTTGGTCATGAATGGAGAATTTACTTCCCCACCCCCTCATTTACATCATTAGCTCCATGTTCGGAGCGAGTGGCTCTACTAAAGATTTCCTTCAAGCGGCTAAGCACGCTCGGCCCGGACCGTGGACCCATGTCATGCATGTCTTGGCTTGAGCTATCGGGATTAGGCATTGGGAAACCCTCCATGACGTCGTAGTCAGAGGAAGAGTCACTAGCCGCTATGTTCGGGTCTTGGTTTGTACTACCTTGGGTCCCCGCCGAGGGCCCAGAACCTAAGGTAGGTGGATATTGAGAACTCGCGTAAGTCGAAATTCTCTCTAGTTGCTCCGTCTCTAGCACACGACCAGAGTGCAGATGCATGTGCTTTTGACAACCTACAAGCATCGGTGAATAACCTCGAAGGTTAACCGCTTACTTTTTTAGGCGTCCGTTTTCACTCGTTTTTTTTAATAATGTTTTTAATATTTTTTAATGATCGGTTTTTTTGATTAAAGTGTGTGATAGCTCGAAACAAGCGTATCACTTAGAGGGCCGCTGTGTGCTTTACAACACAATCTTCGGTCATCTGAAGTTCCGTTGGTCCTCAAAAATTTGATTTTTAGCTACGTGGAAGCTAAAATTCATAATTTTAAAGAGCGATAGATGTATATGCCTGAGTGTGAGCTTGGGATTGGGTCTGGGAGATATTCCCAATCCCGATCCTACCTTTAATTTTTTTTTGGGATAAGGTCGCTGTTAGGAAATAAGACGTAGCTAAATAGATAATTGAGTAGATTACTTAATGGAGAGAGACAGATTTATATACACGAGATTATAGAGTAGAGAGAGAGAGAGAGAGAGAGAGAGAGAGAGAGAGAGAGAGAGAGAGAGAGAGAGAGAGAGAGAGAGAGAGTACACACGATATACGTGGTTCACCCAATGTGGGCTACGTCCACGGGAAAGCAGCCATTCAATGGCTTTAGTACTTCAAAACAAGAAGTAGTTTACAAAGGGATTATACCCTTAATGGAGCTCCCGCCTTGCTTCACTCTCACCACCTCACATTCACCTTGTTGCATCAACTTCACACTATATAAAATGTGTGTAGAAATGGACTCCTTTTATAGGCCAAAAGGGCTTCCCTCTCTTATGAGAGACAGCCATGTGTAGCTGCCCTTGTGCGAATAAGTCCAAATCGGACCCTCCAATCCGCCCATGTGTGGACGCCCTTGAGAAGACAAGTCCGCTTTTGAATTCGGCCACCGGCCATTAACTTCCGACCACTGGCCATTGACTTCCGACCACCGGCCATCGGCCATTGACTACCGGCCACCGGCCAACCGACCGGTTGTTTTCCGACCACTTTCCGGCCGCCGTCTGGCCATAATATTCCGGCGAAAAAAAAGTCTCGGGGGCCTCCGCCCTCGAGGCCTTTAAAGTTGCCCTTGATTCTTGTCCGTGAAAATTTTGGTTTCCGATGAGTAATTTTCCTTCACGCATGATGGCTTCTCCTCATAATGGGGGCCTTACAAATGTGCGCTTTTACCACAGAAAATTACAAGGGTAGATCAGGCTCCATACTTAACAATCTCCCACTTGGAGACTGATCTCCAAACCAAACCTGTGACTGCTTTCCATTCTGGCTTCTTATCCTTGAATGCCGATTGAAGATGAGCAAAAGCTCAACTTCTCCTTGTTGACCACCTTTGTAAACATGTCTGCAGGATTTTCACTTGTATGCACCTTTCCTAGCTTTAGTTGTCCCTCTTCCAAAAGAGTGCGTATGAAGTGATATCTCACCTCAATGTGCTTTGTCCTTGAATGAAACGCTGAGTTCTTCGCAAGATGGATAGCGCTTTGGCTATCACTGTACAAGACACAATTGTCTTGTTTGAATCCAAGCTCTTCTAAGAATCTGTGAAGCCACATAATTTCTTTGCTTGCCTCCGTCATTGCTACATACTCTGCTTCTGTGGTAGAAAGTGAAACCACTTTCTGCAGCTTTGAAGCCCAGCTTACTGTTGTGCCTCCAACCGTGAACACATCTGCATCAGCATACCCTTCTAGAAAAATATCAGTTCCTCCAAAATACAAAGCATTTGTTGTTGTCCCTTTTAGATACCTAATTATCCACTTCACAGCTTGCCAATGCTCTTTACCTGGGTTGTCCATGAACCTACTCACAACTCCCACTGCATGTGCAATGTCTGGCCTTGTCCAGATCATAGCATACATTAGAGAACCTACCGCTGCAGCATATGGAACTTTAGACATATAGGCTATCTCCTCTTGTGTCTTTGGACACATATCCTTCGTTAGTTTAAAATGACCAGCCAAAGGTGTAGAAACTGGTTTTGCATTTTGCATTGCAAACCTTTCTAGTACCTTCTTGATGTAATCTTCTTGAGATAGCTTTATTGTCTTCTTCGTCCTGTCCCTTGATATTTTCATACCAAGTATCCTCTTTGCAGCACCTAAATCTTTCATTGAAAAAGATTTGGACAGCTCCTATTTTAGGTCTTTGATGTCCTGCATGTTAGCACTTGCAATCAACATGTCATCAACATACAACATTAGGATGATGAATTTCCCATCTCCCAAATTCTCCGTGTAGACGCAGTGATCCGAGTTGCATCTTGTGAATCCATGATCCAACATCCATCGATCAAACTTCAAGTACCATTGTCTTGATGCTTGCTTTAAACCATACAAGTTCTTCTTTAATCTGCAAACCATTTTCTCCTTACCTTTTACTTCATACCCCTTTGGTTGAAGCATGTAGATTTCCTCCTCTAAGTCACCGTGAGGGAATGCCGTATTTACATCCATTTGCTCGAGATTTAGATCATGAGCAGCCACAAGGCTTAAGACAAGCCTAATTGAGTTCATTTTTACAATAGGAGAAAATATTTCATTGAAGTCAATACCTTTCTTTTGAGAAAAACCTTTTACCACAAGCCTAGACTTGTACCTTTTCTTCCCACCTTCTTCTTCCTTTAGCTTGTACACCCATTTGTTTTGAAGTGCCCGCTTACCTTTAGGCAACTCAACCAACTCCCATGTTTGGTTGCGATGTAGTGAGTCCATCTCCACTTGCATGCTCTTCGTCCATTCTTCTTTGGATTCATGTTGCATAGCTTCTTCATATGATTCCGGCTCTCCAGAATCTGAGATCAAGAGATGGTTGAAGGAAGGAACAAACCTTTCTGGAGGTCTACTTGCTCTTGTAGATCTTCGGGGAATAGGTTGAGGCTCCTCATTCGGTTGACGTTGTTGCACATTGTCACCGTTTGCAGTCCTTGAGTCTTCACCGTCCTCAAGCTCCATGTACTCATCACCTGTTTCTTTTGTTTGTTTTCTTTCCAATTAATCTTTGTACATATTTTGTTCGTTAAAAATTACATCCCTACTCCTTAAGATTTTACCATCTTCAGGATTCCATAGGCGATACCCAAAGTCTCCTTCTCCATAGCCAATGAAGAAACACTTTTTGGACTTTGCATCTAACTTTGATCTTAGGCTTCTATCTATGTGCATGAAAGCCTCACACCCAAACACTTTGAGAAATGCATAATTCACCGGTTTACCTGTCCATGCCTCTTCTAGAACTCCCCCATCCAATGCCGTTGAGGGTGACCGATTGATTAAGTACACAGACGTACTTACAGCTTCCGCCCAAAGCTCAAGCGGTAGGCCTGCATGTAGCCGCATGCTTCGTGCTCATTCCATGATTGTCCTGTTCATCCTTTCCGAAATCCCATTTTGTTGAGGTGTCCTTGGGGTTGTCCTTTGCCTCCAAATGCCATTGCTAGCACAAAATCTTTCAAAAGCTTGGCTGCAATATTCGCCTCCATTGTCGGATCTGAGGCATTTAACCTTGGTACCTGTTTCATTCTCCACAAAGGCTTTCCACCTTTGAAATATGAAAAATACATCGGATTTATTCTTCATGACATAAACCCATGTTTTTCTAGTCGCATCGTCTATGAATGTTACATAGTACAATGAGCGACCAAGTGATGGTGTACTTGCAGGACCCCAAACATCAGAATGAACCAACTCAAGTTTTTATTGTTTCTTTCATTTCCTGATTTTTGAAATTTTACCCTCTTTTTTTTACCATAAACACAATCTTCACAAAACTCTAAGTCCACTTCTTTCAAACGTGGTAGAAGCTTCTTTGTTTGAAGGATTTGCATTCCTTTGGCACTCATATGCCCAAGTCGGTAGTGCCACACCGCACTGTCAACTTCTGTAGTTGCTGCACAAGCTGAAGGTTGCGTGCTAACAGTACACAAGTAAAGTGTACCGACTTTTTCACCCTTGGCAACCACCAAAGATCCCTTTGAGATTTTCCACCGTTTGTTTCCGAATGCAATGTTGTGACCTTCATCGTCCAATTGTCCTGTAGAGATCAAATTTTTGCGAAGAGAAGGAACATGCCTAACATCTTTAAGCTTCCATTCATTTTCGTTAGCAGTTTTGACAGAAACTGTACCTTTGCCGACAATCTCACAAGCTTCATCATCTCCCAAGTATACATACCCAAAATTACCTTTGGTGTAGTCTTGGAAATGTTGCTTGTGTGGTGTCGCATGGAATGAAGCCCCGGAATCTACTATCCAGGAATCAGACACATTGTCTAATGAGAGAATTAGAGCATCTTGCTCTACTTTACCTGCCACATTGGCCTCCGATGTTGGCTTGTTGTCTTGAGACTCTGTCTCCTTCTTCTTCTTGGACCAGCAATCCTTCTTGACGTGGCCCTTCTTGCCGCAGTTCCAACATTCAAGAACTGACTTTGTGTGTGACTTGTTCCGCCTTGAGCGATCACGACCCTTTTGGTTTTTGAACCTCTCCTTAGGCCTTCCTCTTGTTTCCACTGATAGTGCAGCACTTGAAGATTCTCCTGTGCTTCTCCTTCGCATTTCCTCGCTTAGGAGAACACCCACAACATCATCAAACTTAAGAGTATTTGTGCCAGAGATAGAATTACTTATAGCCATCACAAGGCTGTCCCAACTATCCGGTAGAGATGATAGTATAAGGAGAGCTCGCACTTCGTCATCGAAATTGATTTTCACTGATCGAAGTTGACTTATGTTTGTGTTAAAGTCATTTAGGTGTTCTACAATTGAACCATTCTCTGCCATCTTTAGATTGAACAAGCGCTTCATAAGAAATACCTTATTGGATGCCGATGGTTTCTCGTAGAAGTCGTCAAGTGACTTCATCAAGTCCTCCGTGGTCTTCATCTCCGAAACATTGAAGGCCACCGTTGACGCCAAGCTTAACCGGATTGTTCCCAGTGCCTTTCGATCAAGGACAATCCATGCTTCATCTGCCATTGTTGCGGGCTTCTTCGCAAGACCGCCTAGTGGCAAATAGAGGTCCTTCTGGTAGAGATAGTATTCAATCTACATCTTCCAATGTTGGTAGTTTTTGCCGTTGAACTTCTCAATCTTGAGCTTCCCTTCCTCCGCCATAACTCCCACTCAATTCAAGGAATCCTTTCCTTGAGATAATTTAGCTACGAGAAAACCTTGCTCTGATACCAGTTTTTAGGAAATAAGACGTAGCTAAATAGATAATTGAGTAGATTACTTAATGGAGAGAGACAAATTTATATACACGAGATTATAGAGTAGAGAGAGAGAGAGAGAGAGAGAGAGAGAGAGAGAGAGAGAGAGAGAGAGAGAGAGAGAGAGTACACATGATATACGTGGTTCACCCAATGTGGGCTACGTCCACGGGAAAGCAGCCACTCAATGGCTTTAGTACTTCAAAACAAGAAGTAGTTTACAAAGGGATTATACTCTTAATGGAGCTCCCGCCTTGCTTCACTCTCACCACCTCACACTCACCTTGTTGCATCAACTTCACACTATATAAAATGTGTGTAGAAATGGCCTCCTTTTATAGGCCAAAAGGGCTTCCCTCTCTTATGAGAGACAACCATGTGTAGCCGCCCTTGTGCGAATAAGTCCAAATCGGACCCTCCAATCCGCCCATGTGTGGCCGCCCTTGAGAAGACAAGTCCGCTTTTGAATTCGGCCACCGGCCACCGGCCATTGACTTCCGACCACCGGCCAACCGACCGGTTGTTTTCCGACCACTTTCCGGCCGCCGTCCGGCCATAATATTCCGGCAAAAAAAAAAAGTCTTGGGGGCCTCCGCCCTCGAGACCTTTAAAGTTGCCCCTGATTCTTGTCCGTGAAAATTTTGGTTTTCGGTGAGTGTTTTTCCTTCACGCGCGATGGCTTCTCCTCATAATGGGGGCCTTACAAATGTGCAATTTTAAAACAGAAAATTACAAGGGTAAATCAGGCTCCATACTTAATAGTCGCCCCGGCCTGCGTGCGAGCACACACACACTCTATCTACCTACTTACAACTAATACACCTACTGTTGCACACTAACACACTTCATTAGCTCTCACAGATCTACTTCCTACTTACTGTACTTTATATTACACAAAACTAACAACCTTAATACTAACACCTTACATAGAGAAAAAAACACAGTACCTTTGAAAACTCCATTAACAAAGAAGTGCACAGTAGCAACACAAAATCCTTCTTCTCAACACACACACCCTCCTTCCTTACCTTTCCTATAATTAAAATTGCACCACAAAAGAAGCACAGAGTGCCATTCAAACTTAGTGTATGGCATTCCCCAGCAACGGCGCCAAAAATGTGCGCGTCTATCGCACGTGTCAATGCAAGGAACTTGCCAATACACTGTGTGCTAGCCACAAATGGGTCCAAGCACACAACAAGCCTAAACTAGTAAGCTCAAAGATGGCGTTGGTGGGTCACTCACCGCTCTACGCTTCCTGTCGTGGAGGATTCCTCGCCGCGAAGAAGAGGGAGACGCCGCTACCCCATGCTCAACTGCCTCTCCGTTGTCGTGCCGCCGCAATGCTCGATCGCACACACACACTCTCTCTCTCTCATGCATACACACACACACACACAAGGAGATCAAGAAGAAGAAGATGGAGATGGAGCAAGAGCACTCTTCAATTGCACAAATGAGAGAATGAGTGAATTTTAGGTTTAGTTGACTTTTATATGAGCTCGTCACATTCACACTTAGGCGCCCATGCTTAGCCAACTAATCCCTTGAATGTTCCAGTTAGAGTGCACCTCTCATCGGCGATCACTCTTACCCTTTTCCTATTGGATCGACAAGCCCGGTACCTGACTCTACCAAGTAAATAATACAACATCCGTCGTAGGTAATAGGGTGTCCGTGAGCCGTGAGGGTTAACAACATGGCATGATAGAAAGCCTTCTATTGACCACATACGTGTTTTTGGCTGTTTGGCATATGCTTTGGTGCCACAAATATAGTGCAGAAAATTGTATGATAAGGCTGTCAAATGTATTTTTGGTTGTTATAGTGCTGAAAGAAAAGGTTACAAGTTGTATCATCCGCAAACAAAGCGTATTTTGGTTTCACGGGATGTAGTGTTTGTGAAAGATTCTGCCCAACCCTTGTTGTCATGTACTAGAGACAGTAAGCTCACAAGACATTTATGACACTTTGTTGCCTCTTTTCAATGGTGGAAATACGAATGTAAATTCCAATGAGGTACAGCCTATGGGGGTTTCCAAAAATGTTATAGATCAGCCTATTACTGATGCAGATGTACATGATGTAATTGATGAGGAAAGGGCTGAAAATGAGCAGGCTAGAGGTATGCCAAAATGGATGGTACATACATTGCGTGATAGTAAATTGGATGCACCTTTGTGTAGTCGTAATCGTTCAGGCTCTCGCCATGCATCTTATGCATCAGATTGTTATGCTTTGGCTGTGTCTAGCTTACATGATGTTGAGGAACCTCTGTCTTTTGATGAAGCACAAAATTGAAAAAATTGGATGGCTGCCATGCAATCAGAATATGATGCACTTATAGAAAATGACACATGGACTTCATGTGATTTGCCTCTTGGCAAAAAGGCCATTAGTACGAAGTGGGTTTACAAGTTGAAACGCAAGCCGGATGGTGAGATCGATCGCCATAAGGCTCGACTTGTTGCAAAGGGTTATGCACACCAAAAAGGCATAGATTATGAAGAGAATTTTGCTCCCACTTGTCATATGACTACTGTGCGTTTTCTATGTGCATTGGTAGCTCATTCTGGTTGGGATGTACATCAATCAGACATTGTTACTGCTTTCCTGAATGGTGACATATTTTGAGGAAGTTTTGTAACACAACCTCGCGGTTTTTTCAAGAAAGGACAAGAGGACAAAGTGTGCACATGTAAGAAGGCTTTGTATGGGTTGAAGTAATCTCCTCATGCTTGTTATGAGAAAGCTACACTCATTTGGTCAAACAAGGCTTTCATAACAGTCCAACAGAAAGCACATTGTATGTAAAGCGTGAGGGTGATGTACTTCTCATTGTGGTTCTTTATGTCGATGATTTGCTGATCACTCGACCAAATGAAAGACATTGTTGAATTTAAGACTGATTTGAATTCTACTTTCAAGATGAAAGATTTGGGGTTGTTGCATCATTACTTGGGTATACAGCTTAAGCAGTGTGATGGTGATATTGCCTTGTGTCAGAAAAGTTACATAGAGACATTGCTATGTAAGTTTGGACTTGAGGATTGCAAACCTATTGCCACTCCCATGGAAATAGGTTTGAAGTTGAGTCTACATGATGATGGTGATCCTGCTGATGTCACTCTTTACCAAATTGCTGTTGGCTGCCTCATTTATGTATGCAACACGAGGCCGGATATTTAATTTGTTGTCTCACAGGTCAGCAGATTTATGCATAGCCTAGGGTCTAAGCATTGGCAGGCTGCCAAGAGGATTTTCCATTACCTTAGTGGCACTTTACATCTTGGCTTGTTTTATTCCAAGGGGGGATCATTGCTGCCAGACTTCCATGCTTTTTTGGACTTAGATTGGGCTGGTTGTTTTGACAACAAGTGTCCACAAGTGGCTTTTGTTTCATGCTTGGCAGTTCATGTATATCATGGTTGAGCAAGAAGCAACCTACTGTAGCCACTTCTAGTTGTGAGGCTGAGCACAGGGCAATCTTCACAACTACGGTTGAGTGTGTATGGCTCAGACGCCTAATGGCTGATTTGGGTGTTGGACAGGACACTGCCAACATACACTGACAGACAGAGAGCATTGGTAGTTGCGAGGAACCCAGTTTTTCATGCTCGCACAAAGCTCATTGAGATGCATTACCACTATGTCAGGGAGAGGCTCTCAACAAGAGAGGTCGGCTTGGCTTTTGTGCCAACAGAGGACAACCTTGCTGATCTTTTCACAAAGGCATTGTCTCGTGAGAAGCTTGAAGCTTTCTACAAAGCTTTGGGCTTACTCCCCTTTGTGGACTAATCATGTCCTCAAGGCATGGCACTTCCCTTTACTCATGTGCTAGCTCTCGTTCAACACATCACTCCAAGGGGGATTTGTTACCATATACATGTGGTAGTGATGTGTGTGAACACATTAGGACCATCGGGGCATTTTTCCCCTCTTTAGGAGCCTTTTTCCCCCATGCATTGTATAGACACCCATCACTCTAGGGCTATCTATCTTTCCATTGCACACTAAGTAACACACTCTCTATTGTGTGCCTTGAGCTTCCTTCGTCTTCTCCAAGCTGTGTGTGTTTCTCTGCAACCCTAATTCCAACAATGATGAATAACATGCAAGAAGCACCTATGAGGAACCAGGGCAAGGGATACCTTAACAGGGACAACCAATTAGGCCACAAAAATGGTGTTCAATTGAAGGTAAATGGACCAATCATGAGATCAATGAGTGCTATTACCGACCAAAGTATGATGGGAATGTTCAATATGTGCCTATGAGGCCACAAGGACAACCCATGTATAGATATTAGCCTTATATGACCCTAGCTCAAAGACCACCAATGGGTATGGAAAGACCTCAACCCGTGTTGGGTCAACAACCTCCATATCCTGGACATAATGCAGTGCCAGTAAAGTACATGCATCCTGAGGGAATCATATATGAACAAGCACTTGTGCCTATTACACCCTATGTTGAGCCTAGTCCATCCACAGTAATGGTAGAAGGAGAGTGGTATATTTCACATCCACCATCAATGGAAGAAACTACAACTTATACTACACCAGAGCTTGCAGCGATGTACTATGTAGCTAATCAAGGTCTTAGACCTCCGATGGTAAGACCCATGATTAAGCCAAGAACTGGAAATTGTCATAACTGTGGTGCAGATGATCACTATAAAAATGAATGCCCAAAGCCTGGCAAGAACATTACGCCAATTGAATCTTTTTGTATACAATGTTGCAAAAAGGGAAGACACTTCCCTAAAGATTGTCCAAAAATCCTTTAAACAAGGGTAAAACAGTAGTGAGCTGATACCTAGTAGCTCATCGGAGAGTAAACCTTTTGTTCGGAGCAAGGTAATCACCAAAGCCCAGGCAAAGAAAAAGAAACATAACTCCTTTGCTGACTCAGGGAATACTAAAATTTCTTCTCAAAAGACCAAGAGAAGAAGAAGTCAAAGGTATGAGATAAGAAAACAGAAACAAAGGGCTGAAATCGAGGAAAAGCCAAGAAACTATTCCAAGAAAAAGTAAAAGAAACTGGAAGTGAAATCAAGGAAACCACGGTGAAATCTGAAGGATCAATTTTGGTAGACAAAATTTTTGAGCCAATCAATGCAACCTTGGAAGCTTACCAAGCGGGACTTAAAGCAGACCAAAATATGGAAAGCAAATGGAAAAACTATCCTTCTCCAGATATGGAAGCAGCTAAGCTTGAAGCTTATCAAAATATGATAAGAATTACTCAAGAGATGTTGGAAAAACAAAAACCCAAGCTTGAGAGTATAGCAAAACCTAAGGAGCTTGTGGTAGGAACCAGTAAAGAGAAATCCGAAGTGGTGGTAGAACCCCACCTTGAAACTGAAAAGCTAGAACTCATAGTGTCTAATAGTGAAGATGCCTTAGATGGAATTCTATTCGTGGAAGAAGACTGGCCAAGACACTTATGGGGAGAAGTTAGAGAGATTGATAATGGGAGCTTAACTTTGAAGTCAGCTCCTATAGAGGAAGTTTGGTTAGACAATCTACCTCCTAATATGGACATGGATGTACAATCCTTGTATGGGGATTGTGGCTCTAAAGCTTCAGGACTGTCTAAACCAATGACTTTGAAAACACTACCCTCTAACTTGGGAGATAACGAAGACAAATCCATAGTGTGTTAAACCACTCAGGTGAAAAGAGCGGAACAGACCCTAGAGGTAGACAACATCCATTCAATAATGTCTACACCCATTCAATGCACTCTTACCTTAGGAGGACTGTTAAAAATTAGACCATATTTATGGAATGATCTACAAAAAACTCTAGAGAAGGTGGGGATAACATGGCTAATAACAAAAAATTTGAGAAAATTGAAACACGAATTGGATAACAAAGAGATTAGATCCGTCCCAATGAACAAAGTCGGAGAATACTACGAAGGGGAAGAAGGAAACACAACCCTTCCGATGAGATATAATGATATAGAAACCATGGCAATACTGGATAGTGGGGTAGGCATAGCCATAGCCACGGAAGCAATATGGGAATCATGGGGAAAACCATCCATTAGACAAATTCGAATGAAACTACAATTGGTTGATGAACACATCGAACAACCCATAGGGCTGCTTGAAAAAGGGATAGTTAATTCCCGTGGAATTGATTATCAACATACTTTTTCAATAGTGGACTTTGGAAAGAAACTCAATTATGGAATCATCTTGGGAAGACTTTTCATGCTACAAGTACAACTCATCCAGGATTGGGGAAACAATTACCTGTACTTGAAGCAAGTGGGATCAATAACAAGGGTTAATCTAAAAGATCACACTTATAGAGATGTTATGAAATTTCCCATACAAGAATTTGACTCAGTCTCTTCGGTTGAAACAAAGCTTCCATCTTGGTTAAACAAAGACACACGTATTTGGATGTGTGTAGCCTCAAAAAACTGGAGCTTAAAATGAGAAGAATGTATCTTAGAAAGGGATTGCACAGATGAAGCCTATATACCTAAACCCTTTCCGGAGCATTTGTTTGAGCCATTTGAGTGGACTCAAATTTTAGCAACAGTGGATGTGTGTGTAAATACGTCTAGGCCTACTCAATTTTGCAATGAGGACGGCTATGACATAATTCCCATACAAATGATCTCAACCCTTCACATTGAAGACAAAATTCAAAAACCCAAGGACTTAATGAAAGTTCAACAAGTCTTTTCAGACCTCTACTATGATGCAACAGACGAGTTAGAAGAACGTTTAGCTATCTCAGATAATTCAGGGTCATAAAAAGAACATGTGAGAGCTAAACTACTCATGAAAGGAGGGGAGGAAAAGTTTTTTGACTTTCCAAACCAAAAATCGAGAAGACAGATATGGTATAGAAGAAAAAGAGACACCAGAAACTTGACATCTAAACCCATGCCATCAGTCTCTAGAAGAACACAGTATCTGATGCAGATAGATGCACATGATTGTGTCAAAGACAAAATCACGGGTAGATATCCTTCAGACAAAAAGTAAGAAATATAAAAAACATCGAAAAAAACGAGAAAGAAAACTCAAGTAACACATAAATACCAGGACAAAGATTCAACCATGACACGAGTTGAATGAAAAAAGAAATATCAAGAGTTAAACAAAGCTCTAAAGGAGATGTACACCACGGAAATGGAAACCATCGAGGAGGAAGGTAAGGATGTAATGAGTGTTCCATCCCATTACAAGAAATATACTCTCCAAGATTGAAAGATCATAGTTGAACAACCTATCAGGGAACTAAGAAAACAGGGCGAGTCCTACGAAGGACTTAAAAATGCAAAAAAGATAGATGTGGTCAAACCAGGAGAAGAGCCTAGACCTACCTACATTGCAAACGACCTGACGAAAGAAGAAGAAGAGCTTTTGTTAAGCTTACTAAAAGAATACCGATATATTTTTTCTTGGTATTACAAGGATCGCAAGGGTGTTGATCCAGAAATCTGTCAGCATACCATACCTATGAGAGATGATGCAAAACCAAGCAGACAGAGGCCATATATTTATAATGAAACATTTGCCAGAAAGATCAAAGAAGAGATAGAAAATCTCAAGTGTTAACCCTCACGGCTCACAGACACCCTATCACCTACGACGGACGTTGTAACCTAGTGCGGATATTGTATTATTTATTTGGTAGAGTCAAGTACCGGGCTTGTCGTTCCAATAGGAAAAGGGTAAGAGTGATCGCCGATGAGAGCATGGGCGCCCAAGTGTGAATGGGGCGAGCTCATATAAAAGTCAACTAAACCTAAAATTCACTCATTCTCTCATTTGTGCAATAGAAGAGTGCTCTTGCTCCATCTCCATCTTCTTCTTCTTCATCTCCTTGTGTGTGTGTGTGTGTGTGTATGCATGAGAGAGAGAGAGAGTGCGATTGAGCATTGCGACGACGGCACGGCGGCGGCGAAGCGGCGGCTCCTTCTTCGCGGCGAGGAATCCTCCACAAAGCAAGCGTAGAGCGGTGAGTGACACACCATTGTCTTCTTTGAGCTTACGAGTTTAGGCTTATTGTGTGCTTGGAGCCGTTTGTGGCTCGCACACGGTGTATCGGCAAGTTCCTTGCATTGACACGTGCGACATACACATACATTTTTGGCGCCGTTGGCGGGGAATGCCATACATTAAGCTCGAGTAGCACTCTGTGCTTCTCCGTGGTGCAATTTCTATTGTAGGAAAGGTAAGGAAGGAGGGTGTGTGTGTTGAGAAGAGGGATTTGGTGTTATACTATGTGTTTTTTTGTTAATGGAGTTTTCAAAGGTACTGTGTTTATTTTGTGTGTATTAAGGTTGTTAGTTTTCTTTGTTAATGGAGATTTCAAAGGTACTGTGTTTATTCTCTGTGTATTAAGGTAGTTAGTTTTCTGTGTACAGTAAGTAGGAAGTAGATTAGTGAGAGTTAATAGAGTGTGTTAGTGTGTAAGAGTAGGTGTATTAGTTAGAAGTAGGTAGATAGAGTGTTGTGTACTCTCGCGCAAGCCGCGGCGACCTTATTCGTTTTTTTAAAAAAATAATAATAATAATAAATTTTAAAGGTAGGACTGGGATCGGGAATATCTCCTAGACCCAAGCCCAAGCTCACGCTTAGGCCTATGCCTCAGTCGCCTTTTTAAAAAAACGAATTTTAGCTTCACACGTAGCTAAAAATTGATTTTTTGACGACCAACAGAACTTCAGATGCCTGAAAATTGTGTTGTAAAGCACACAGCAGCCCTCTAAGTGATACGCTCATTTTGATCTATCACACACTTTAATAAAAAAATTCAAACATTAAAAAATATTAAAAATGTAAAAAACACGAGTGAAAACGGACGCTTAAAAAAGGTAAGCGGTTAACGTTCGAGGTTATTCGCCGACGCTTGTAGGGTGTCAAAGGCACATGCATCTGCACTTTGGTCATGTGCTAGACACGGAGAAACTAGAGAGAATTTCGACTTACGCAAGTTCTCAATATCCACCTACTTTAGGTTCTGGACCCTCAGCGGGGACCCAAGGTAGTACAAACCAAGACCAGAACTTAGCGGCTAGTGACTCTTCCTCTGACTACGACGTCATGGAGGGTTTCCGAATACCTAATCCCGATAGCTCAAGCCAAGACATGCATGCCATGGGTCCTCAGTCCAGGCCGAGTGTGCTTAGCCGCCTGAACGAAACCTTTAGTAGAGCCACTCGCTCCGAACATGGAGCTAATGATGTAAATGAGGGGGGTGGGGAAGTAAATTCTCCATTCGTGACAAACGTAGACCCTATACCGTTAGAGAATGTGCACGTGAATACTTCATTCACTGCACCTCCTGACTCTTCAGAGTTATTTTCCTCCGAGGTCATATTACACGATGGTAGAAGCCTTGCCGAAGTGCAAGAGGTTGAGCGATATATCCTTGCAGCGAGGGAAAAGGAAGTCGAGATCTTACGCAAGGCGGAGCAATGAAGAGAGTTAAAATCGAAAGCTCCTATGTCAATATCCTTGCTAAGACAACAATCAAGTGCTCCTGATTTAGCAACCGCTAAGGGCAAAGCCCTAGAAAGCAACATTGCATCTAGCTCAAAGGACACCCCTAGCACCTCAATCCTAGATGGAGTGTTCTTAAATGAGAATTGGGAGTACGAACTACAAACAGAGACTCTGACCGATCTATACACAGGTCACACCTATCACGTGGGTTGGTTAGATTTCCTACAATCCACAATGGGTGCTACTAGTGTGGAGGATCAACAACAAAGAGTTTGTGAGGTCATCCATAGGGTCATTGAGTTAGAGAGACAGAACAAGGGGATCAACATGCCTTCAACAGGTCTCATGAGATTCTTGGATACAGGGAAGTCTAAACAACCGACCTTATCACAAATGGAGACTCCCTCGGTAAGTCCGATGGATCCCCCATATGTTGTTTCTCCAGGGTTCTCAGTGCAATCTGAGCCCACAAGTGATAGCTTCACCTTTCCAAGTCTAGCTCATCTTTCCCTTGATGACACCATGGCTACCATGCCTACCCCAATGATGGGCATGCCGAGAAATACGCCATGGACCTCATTTGTTAGTAAAGCACCACTACATGGTAGCTCAATGCCTGCAACAGTACCTACAAGTGTGTACCAATCGTATGCACCTATAGGTCATCACACTCATGTAGTCCCTACCCCTCCCATTGTTTCAACTACCTATGCTCCACAACCACAATACACAAGTTCTTATTTCCATGGGACTATACCGGCTAGCATTAGCATGTCACATCCGATGTCTGCTATGCCTAGGGCCACCCATATGAACTATGGACCACCACATGGCACAACATCGTACCTAACGTGGAACCCAAGGGCTTCCTATGCGCCAAGCCCAATGCCAATACCTACTGCACATGTACTCTCTGGAGCACCTTCACCCACGGTGCCTGCTCACTTAGGTGACTTGGCAACATTTGCTCGAGCTATTGGTCGATCTATCGCTGAGAATATGCGTAGCACACCTGATAGAGAACCTAGAAGTAAGGCAATACAAATAGCCAAGCTCACACAAAAATTTAGTGGAGACGGGGATGTGAGAAAGCATATCGAAGTGTTTGAACAAATATACGATTCTCTAGGAGAACACAATGACCTACATTAGAGCAATGCTTTAAGCCTAACCTTAAGTGGGAAGGCAGGGGATTGGTATAGAACCCTAAGGGTGGAAGAAAAAATGATTTACCCTACTCTTAGGAGACTGTTCTTTAAAGAATACATACGAGAGGGAGTACTTTGGGGTGTATCCTCTCAGCTCTAGAAAGCCCAACGAGAGGAAGGAGAGTTGGTGAGAGACTTTATAAGTCGCTTGAAGCATTTGAATTCTTGTTGTAATCCAAATGAGCAATAACCAATTGCTTGATAGATTCATTAGGGGATTACGACATGAGGATATCTACAATGGCCTAGTCATTAGAGGTACCACCACTTGGGAAGAAGTCACCACCAATGCGATCCAATTGGAGGATAATTTAATGATTCAAGGAGAAAGACTGTCTGTTGAGCCTAATTCTATTAGCTCGCAAGCATCAGGGCATCAGCCAATGACCCTAAAGCCTATTGCTAAAGAGCCAAAGATATCTGAGATGACTTTAGCAGATCTCACCAAGGCTATTCAAGAGAGTCTTAGAGACAATCGTGCTCCGCAAAACAATCATATGTATCCAAGAAGGGAGCAACAATGGTGCTCAGTATGCTATGGACCGCATAGTACCGGTGAATGCCCTACTTTTAGAGTAAAATTCAATGGGAACTGCAATGCATGTGGAAGGTATGGTCATCAAGCTAAGGATTGCATAGTATTTAAGCGCACGATGGCCAATAGACCAACCTTAGCATGGACAGATACACCTCGAGTGCCTGCATTGATGCCGGCCCCACCTCTTGAACAAACAGCACAACACATGGTCCCTAGGGCCCAAAATGTTGTTCAAACAACACCCTTACCACCTTCAGTGCTAGGACCGCAACCACCACATCCGAGAATCACTTCTGTGAATCAAGTGGGTTGTGAGTCATCTATTTCTTGTTTGGAAGGCCGTGAGGAAGATATAGATCCTAATATCGCCTATGGGATGGATGTGCTTGAAGAAAGTCCACAATACTACATGGAGGACTATTGGGGACAAGTCAAACCTGCATATCAAGTAGCTGCTCTTACGGCAAGAGGCCAAAATATCAACTACACTGCTAAGAGACCACCTCTTCAATGCTATGAGTGTGGAGGCCCACATCGTGTAGTCGGGTGTCCTATTAGGCTACAAAAGAACGCCACACTAATGCAAACCAATCAAGCGAGCACGTCTACAATGCCGATACTCATGTGTAATCGATGTGGCATAGATCATTTGATTGCCCAATGCCCAATGTCCAAATAATCCAAATGCACTGAAGATCATGCCATTAAACTTGATTGAAGTTACCAAGGAGCCATCACCAAGTGCACCCGTGGTACCAGTAAACGTACTCACACGATCGATGCTCCAAAAACAAAATTATATTCTTGAGGAAAGAGACACGGCATCAATTGCCCAATCTCAGAAAAAGAAGAAAACACGAAGAAAGAGATCGCAGAAAGCAGTGAAGTTAGACCCCAGTTCAAAGACCAACATAGGGACTGGTGATGACCCCGTATATATGAACGGCGCTGAAGAAGATTTTGATTCAGGTGAAACCATGGAGACCAAAACGACCACTAACATAGAAACCAACAAGGAAGATCTTCATGAGCCACAATGGCCAGGATCCAAAAAGAAGATAGGAACTTACCCAAACCCTACAGAGGAGATTGAGCGAGTCAAGCAATTAAAGAGTTTGGTAGAAGATACCCAAAGGGATCTAGAACCAGCACCTAGGAAGATCCAGATTACAGACACCGTGTTCCCTATGCAACAACAACCTCACCAAGTCCATAGAGCCTTGGACATACCTAGTGTGATCCAAGAAGAAAGTGACTTAAAGTCATGGGAAGTGGGCGTACTCACTTCTTGATGGAAAGAATGTTTACAGAGGGACTACCTGATCCTATCAAAGAAATGGAGATCCCATCTTCCCCACGTCAAGGGACTCAAGGCCAAAAGGTGCCGTTAAACATTGCCAAATTGATGGATTTCATGTCTTTAGAAGTTAGAACCACCATCATGTCCAAACTATATAAAGACCCTGAGCTAGTCTCAGCTCTTCGAGCCTTCCTCAAACAAGAACTGAAGTTTGGGCTACCACAATTTTCACAGATGGATGGAGCTGGGGAGATGCCAATAGAGGAGGAACACTTAGATCCACAACCCAACCTAGATGAGAACCTTGTTATAGAAATACCTGTTAACAAGTTGGGGCAATACTTTGAGGGTGATGAATCCAATGCGACTATACCAATCACTACTAAGGGATTAACTGTGAAGGGAATCCTTGATGGTGGCGCTGGGGTTAGCATTGTGACTAAAAATTGCTGGGAAACTATGGGAAGACCTCACCTTGCAACCACAACCATAGTAGTGAAGATGGCCAAGGGGTCTATTGTTAAACCTATTGGGATGCTAGAAGATCTCAAGATCAAGGTCTTTGGACATAAAATAAGGATTACCTTTATTGTTATGGATTTCTCCAAACACACTATGGCATCGGAGATGATCTTAGGATGTCCTTTCATGAGGGAAGCAAAAATGGTGCATGACTGGTCTAAAAACCATGTCTACCTGCAGTTCCAAGATTCTGTCATTCGAGTGGATCTTGTGACTAGTCGAGCACATCCTCTAGGAAACAGGTTTATAATTGATCATAGATCTGACACCACAGTTCACTCGGCCCCATTGCAGTATTGTTACACGTGTAAAGCGGACACTGATGTTGGGAAGATTCTCCTTATATGGATGTACTACCTGGGATGACTAAGCCAGACAATGTGGATTGGGTCCACCTAGCAGCAACCATAGACACTTAGGGAAATAGGGGGACGGCCTGGGTAACACCTGAGGGAGATGAAATGCCCATACCCTTAAACATGCTACAAGCAATGCATATAGCTTCTAACAAGACTCATCCTAATATAACGAAGAAAACATACAAGTGGGTCCCTAAAGCTTCTTTAGTGACCATAGCTAGTGCTAAAAAACAAAAGCCTTATAAGAAACGTACCACTCGCTCCAAGAAAAGTAAGAAAATGTTGCGTTGGATTCCTAAACAATTATTGGAAGCCCAAGGGTACTATCAAGGAAATGATCAAATCTGGGTGCCAAAACGTAGACTGTGTTCTTATTGGTCACCTGACCCATGTGAGCCCAATCTTGTAGCTCCAAAACGAATCAGCAATTGCGGAAAGAAAAAAATCACAGAATGCTACACACACTCTCCAGAGCTAGTTTGGGTACGGAAGAAAGAACGATTTGTTCCACCTAGCTCAGGAACAGGGAAAGCAAATGAAGCTTCTTGCTCTTCATGTAGTTCCTATACGAAAATAGAAGCTTCGACACAACCTCCACCTACAATAGTGGACCTCCATGAAGCTACAAAAGAATCCACACCTCCCAGTGTTCAAGAATCACCTGATGAACCAATTCAACTTCGATCCTGGGAGAGTACCTTACCACCCTTGTAACTCGATGAGGCACCTAAGGTAAGAGAAAACTACTGGCAAAAATCCTCACCTATTACCAACTACAACGATTGGTTTCAAAGGGTGATGAGCTCATTTCAAACGGTATGATCTACCCAAGGAAGGGGGGAGTGTTTGTTGACACCCATCATTCACTTGCTTCCCTCTCAACCTTCCTCCCTGACCTCTTAATCTCCCAATCTTAGGGAATGTACATATAAAGCCTTATACTCACAAAAAACAGAAAAAAAGTAAAGAGCAAGAGCAATTAGCAAACGAGTATGCACAATAAAAGTCAAAACATTGACTCAAACCTACACATTTGCATTTGGTACACTGAAACAGAAACCTATGCCATAAAACACCTTTGATCCTCATCACTCGAGTGATGGAGGGTAGGTAGGATTAGTACGATAGGAGTGTTTCTATTAAAGAGTTGAGTGATTAGCAAAGTTCCTTTTTCCCACTGATGTGCCTCCTAGAGGTATTCTTGTGTTTCCTAGTGTGTGCTGGAACGTGTTGCTGTTGTTAGGATCTGAACCTTCATGGAATCTTTATCTCGACTCACTCTTCAAATCAAGTGCAATTATCAACGCAAACAGGTGTTTCTTGTCCATTAGCATTGTCCCTTATCTTTTTTGCATCTATGTTTGCTTGCTTTAATTGTGATTAGTAGCAGATTATTCATTGCATTTGCTTAGTATCAAACATTAAATTCAATGTAATTTTTTCGTCATAAGCACTTGTCTAGGTTTAAAAAGAAAGCAGCCCGACTAAGCTAGTTTGACCAAGTTAGGTGTTACAGATCTTCTCTTAATACCATGGGGAATGCCTTCCTAATAATGAATGGTTACTTAGGTTCTTAATCCGATTTAGGCAGCATTGTGTGAAATGTGCTAGGGCTTTCTAGTGGGCTTGACCCTATTGACCTTTAGCTTAAGTATTATAAAGGGAGTTTACTTGTGTGATGAGCCTGGGAGGTGTATCAGTGTTATATGACCCCCCAAAGTTACAAAATTAAAATGTTGAAAATGAACAAAAAATCAAAGTGCCACAATGTAAATTCTTAAGCTAGAAGAGAAATCTCAGCTTGATTGGGTACTTCACTCACATGTATCGCCTATGGTACTAGAGCCCTAGAGGTTCCCAGTGTGGGCGCTTTTCCTTGAAAAGCAAAAAACCCAAGGCATACAAAATAAGCACACACATCAAAATTGAATCACTGTGAAAAGACTTTGGGGGTCAAAGAAAAGGTAATCAGTCACGCGATGATTTCATGAGAAATTCCTTTTATCGTAGCTTAACTATAAGGTCTTCTAGGTATAGCCTCTAGTCAGCCCTCGAACATGAAATACTTGGCTCTCGCGATTAAACAACTTAATTGACCAGAGAAAATTAAGAAGCTTACCCATGGTATTAATAGTCGATCTCTAGTGCCTTTCGATCGTTAAATTAGCGATCCCAGACTTGTTTAATTTTTTACCTTTACATCTGTTTATGCATTTGATTATATTGCAATTTAATCTTTATTGCTGACAAATGGGTTAAAATTCTGTTACCAATCACATTGTCTGCCTATAACTGCATATGCTTTTTAATTCTATATGAGAATGCAATTACTCTGCCAATGTTGTTTGATTTTGTAGTGACTGAAGAAGGCTAAGGACATTCATCTCAAATGCTCGTCCACCTCGACGAACGAGCTTCAACTCAATAGCTTCCGAGGACGGAATCCACATCAGGAAGGGGGGCATGTTAACCCTCACGGCTCACGGACACCCTATCACCTACGATGGACGTTGTAACCTACAGCGGACATTGTATTATTTATTTGGTAGAGTCAGGTACCGGGCTTGTCGGTCTAATAGGAAAAGGGTAAGAGTGATCGCCGATGAGAGGCGCACTCTAACTGGAACATTCAAGGGATTAGTTGGCTAAGCATGGGTGCCCAAGTGTGAATGGGGCGAGCTCATATAAAAGTCAACTAAACCTAAAATTCACTCATTCCCTCATTTGTGCAATAGAAGAGTGCTCTTGCTCCATCTCCATCTTCTTCTTCTTCATCTCCTTGTGTGTGTGTATGCGTGAGAGAGAGAGAGTGTGTGTGTGCGATCGAGCATTGTGACGACAACACGGTGGCGGCGAAGCGGTTGAGCGCGGCGAAGCGGTGGCTCCTTCTTCTTCGCAGCGAGGAATCCTCCACGAAGCAAGCGTAGAGCGGTGAGTGACACACCATCACCTTCTTTGAGCTTACTAGTTTATGCTTGTTGTGTGCTTGGAGCCATTTGTGGCTCGCACACAGTGTATCGGCAAGTTCCTTGCATTGACACGTGCGACATACACGTACATCAAGTAAGCCGAATTCATTCATGAGGTTGAATACACAGACTGGGTATCTTCAATTGTGCTAGTACCCAAGAAAAATGGAAAATTAAGAGTGTGTGTCAATCTCAAGAAAGTGAATGCAGCTACCATTAGAAAAAACTTTCCTCATTTAATCACTGAGCATGTTTTAGAACGAGTTGCAGGAAAAGAAGCTTACAGCTTTTTAGATGGATTTCAGGATATAATCAACCTTTTGGGTTAGCTAATGCTCCTGCCACCTTTCAAAGATTGATGAGCCATGCTTTTAAGGAATATCTTCAAAATTTCTTGGAAGTATATATGGATGATCTATGTGTACATTCATTAATCCGGGCTGATCATTTTGAACACCTCAAAAGGGTATTCAAAAAATGTAGACTTTATAGGATTTTCTTAAATCATGAAACGTGCACATCAAGGAAAAATTCTTGGACATATAGTGTCTAAAAATGGCATAGCTACTAATATGAGTTATTGATGAATTGCCTAGACCGACAACAGCGAAAGGGGTTCAAGCTTTCATGGGACATTGTGGATATTACAGACGATTTATTTGCATGTACGCTATAATTGCAAAACCCATGTACAACTTAATTACACTCTTTGAATGGACCGATGAGTGTGAAGAATCCTTCATGAAGCTAAAGCAAGCTCTCACTTCAGCCCCAATATTGAAAGCACCAGATTGGAATAAGATATTCCACATACATGTAGATGCTTCCAATTTTTCCATTGGGTGTATACTAGCTCAACCAAGAGATGGAAAATTTGATTTTCCTATTTCTTATGCTAGTAGACAATTGAATATGGTAGAGAAAAACTATACAGCCATCGAAAGAGAAGGATTAGGAATGATCTATACCGTAAAAAAGTATAGACGTTACCTATTAGCCAACAAATTTGTGTTCTTTGTGGACCACTGAGCCTTGTTGTACTTGGTCAACAAGCCATGCAACACAGGAAGAATAGTGAGATGGTTCATCATTCTTTTGGAATTTGATTTCACTATAGTTGTGAAAAAGGGCACCACTCACCAAGAAGCAGATCATTTATCAAGGATTATTTCAGGAGAACCACCAAAAGGGGTAGAGGATTATCTACCAAATGCATATCTATTCTCTGTGGAAATGATACCCGATGTCAGGAAATATGGTTTCAATGATGGCCATAGCTCAAGTGGATTCGCAAAAACCACTTCCTATTACAACCAAATTAATTGGGCAATCAGCTATGTATCAATTACTAGCTGGAAGGCTATACAAAAGAAATCGGGATGGAATATTGCTTTTGTGTATTACTCCAGAAGAGAAAACCCAATATGTAAGTCAAGCACATATTACCATAGTTGGACTTCACTTTGCAAAAGACCAAACTATGCAACGGATCTTGAGACTTGGAGTATTTTGTCCTACCATGAGGAGTGATGTTCATTCATCTGGAAAAAAATATCCTCAATGCCAGAAACAAGCACCCATACCTCATGTAACTTTGTTCCAAATATCACTCGTTCCTAAGTGGAGTAACTATCTAGTTACTTACTTATCAAGCCGAACATTTCCTAAGTGTTAGAAAATAAGACGTAGCTAAATAGATTTTTGAGTAGATTACTTAATGGAGAGAGATAGATTTCACACACAAGAGATTATAGAGTAGAGAGAGAGAGAGAGAGTACACACGATATATGTGGTTCACCCAATGTGGGCTACGTCCACGGGAAAGCAGCCACTCAATGGCTTTAGCACTTCAAAAGAAGAAGTAGTTTACAAAGGGATTAAACCCTTGATAGAGCTCCCGCCTTGCTTCACTCTCACCACCTCACACTCACCTTGTTGCATCAACTTCACACTATGAAATGTGTGTAGAAATGGACTCCTTTTATAGGCCAAAAGGGCTGTCCTCTCTTATGAGAGACAGCCATGTGTAGCCGCCCTTGTGCGAATAAGTCCAAATCGGACCCTCCAATCTGCCCATGTGTGGCCGCCCTTGAGAAGACAAGTCCGCTTTTGAATTCGGCCACCGGCCACCGGCCATTGACTTCTGACCACCGGCCATCGGCCATTGACTACCAGCCACCGGCCAACCGACCGGTTGTTTTCTGACCACTTTCCGGCCGCCGTCCGGCCATAATATTCCGGTGAAAAAAAAGTCTCGGGGGCCTCTGCCCCCGAGGCCTCTAAATTTGCCCCTGATTCTTGTCCGTGAAAATTTTGGTTTCCAGTGAGTGATTTTCCTTCACGCACGATGGCTTCTCCTCATAATGGGGGCCTTACAAATGTGTGCTTTTACCACAGAAAATTACAAGGGTAAATCAGGCTCCATACTTAACACCGAGGATATGAGTAAACGTTGCCAAAGAGCAATTGAAAACTGAAGCAAGAGACTATGTTCTTATTGGAAACCAATTGTATCGAAGAGGGAAGGATCAACATATGTGTCTTTGTGAAAATGAAGATGAATATATTCCCATTATAGAACAAGCACATGCTGGATTAGCTCGAGGTCACTTTTCTAGTGAAACCACCGTGAGAGAAATCTTGATGGCAGGCATATGGTGGCCAACACTTTTTGTAGATGCCAAAGATTATGTTCAAAGGCGTGATGCATGTCAACGAGCAAAAATGCCAACCCGTGTAGATAGCATTCTTTTAAGACCAATGATGGGGGCTAGAGCTTTTGCAAAATGGGGAATATATTTTGTCGGGCCAATACAACCACTGGCTTATAGAACCCAAGCTCAATATATCATTGTAGCTACGGATTATTTGACCAAGTGGGCAGAGGCTAAGGCAACCCAAAAGAATGATGCCAGAACCACAGCCGCATTCTTGTATGAGAATGTGTTCGGAAGATATGGACTGCCAATAGAGATTGTCAGTGATAGAGGAACTGATTTCCTTAATGAGGTAATTGAGTATCTGCTTATTGAATTTATGGTCATCCATAACAAATTGGCTTCCTATCATCCACAAGCAAACAGACAAGGTGAGCACACAAATAAAATCCTTAGCTCGGTATTAACTAAAGTGGTTAGTTTAGGATGCATCGATTGGGAAATGAATCTCCATGATGCTTCTCTATGGGCTTATAGAGTTTCATTCAAGACCGCTTTAAATGCTACACCCTTTAACCTTGTTTATGGTCTTCATGCCATACTGTCGATAGAATTTCTATTGCCGACACTAAGGGTAGCTAAGGATCTTCAGTGGATTGGACATGAATTCTCAGAGAGGCTTGAAGATTTAGAAAAGCTTGACGAGCAAAGGCTAACAGCTGTAGCTCACATCTATGCACAAAAGCAAAAACAAAAACAGTTTTTTGATTCCCATCTAGTCACAAAAATCTTCAAAAAAGGGGACTTAGTTTTAGTTACTTCCTTAAACAACACATTCCCAAGTTTAAGAAAAAGAAAAATGGACCATTTATCATTGAAGATGTATCCCCAAGTGGAGCAGTTAAGTTGTCCACTCTAAATGGTGAACCAATGGCTAATTGGATTAGTGGATGCCGTTTAAAGAAGTACAATTTTCCACTAACCAATGAATTGCTAGAAAAGACATATGCAGCAAAACAGATAAAGATGAAATGATAGCAGGTCATTGATGAAGCACAAGAGGAAGCTCGGCTTTGAGTAGCAGCAAGCAAGAACACACATCCAAGTGTATAACAACTAAGGTAATTTTACTTAGGTGCACGATTACTTGTCTTCACAATATCTTGCAGGGCTAGAAAAATACATTTTCCCTAACCAGTGAAGCACAATGCAAGAGTGGAACACGACATGAGCACAAAAGTGGAGGGAGGGGATTTCTCGTGAGCATACACATCAATGGAACCACTCTTTGGCACGGAAGCATGCTCTTCTACTCTCTCTCTCTCTCTCTCTCTCTCTCTCTCTCTCTCTCTCTCTCTCTCTCTCTCGCACACGCGCAATGACCAAGCTGGAGGCAATAGGTGCAAAGGAGATGTGTAGCGAGTAGACAAAGAATAGGCAGAAATGACAATTTTTTAATGTGAATGGGCAAAAATGACCAAATATTTTTGAAAAATAGGAGGCTAGAGCCCTCCCCATCATGCACGTGCGCACGGATGATGGGGGGCTCTAGTCCCCTTTTTTTAAAATTGTGAAAACGGGCAAAAATGGTCGAATATTTTTTTTAAAAAATAAACTGGAGCTCCCTCATTGTCCGCGTGCACGCGGACGATGACAATGAGGGAGCTAAATTAATTTTCGTAAAAAGGAAGCCTCGAGTCACCCCACATCTGCATGCGCGTAGACAATGGAGGGGCCCCTGCGCCTTTAAAAAAAAAGTTTGATCATTTTTAAAAATCATTTTTGCCCTTTTTTACAAAGGTTTCATCCGTTACTGATGAACATGAGTTTATTCAAAGCGCACGAAGGATGAGGAGAGTCAAGTGCTACTTTTTTCAAAAACTTTTTGACCATTTTTACTTATTTTTGCCAATTGTTTTGCCCACTAGTAATGAGCATGAGATTATTCAAGACGGATATAATCTAGAATACTAAATGATATCAATCTATGAGGTTGTCTAAGAAGGCTCTTCATATTTCTCTTCGGGATGCTTTAGAATTGGTGGTGTTGGTAGCATCCCTACGAGTAGTTTGAAAAATGGCATTATCAAGCGCAATATGCTTGTGGCTTTTCCTCCAACTTGGTCTAAAAACTGAGGTGAGGTCTAAAGGCACCATGAATCCTTCTTAAAGATCTATTGTGATCTACTCTCACCGTGACAAAGATTGATGGGCTATCAAGTAAGGAACATGAGAAGGAGCCATTGTACCTATAGAATGATGATGCTACATTTACTAGGTTTTTCATATGATTTTGCAGAATATCTAACAAAGGTGACCAAGTCTGCTGCCAAGAACACATAACTTGCAGTTCATTACAAAGGTGTTAACATCCCTTGATTAGGTTTTACTTTTTCAGACATCAGTGACATGGTCAGTCAACTTGGCAAATGTCTCATGTGTGTTTTTGAGTACCCTCTAGTTTTGATGTAAGTACGACTTTGATAATGCTTATTGGTTTTCTCATAGTGTCATCTCTCTCTCTCTCTCTCTCTCTCTCTCTCTCTCTCTCTCTCTCTCTCTCTCTCACACACACACACACACACAATAACACACAATCCTAGACACACTCTTAATTTTTCTTATATCAAGGACCTCCCTTACAATGTATTTACAGCTTAACTCTTCCTACCTATTTCAATTTTTTCTAACTCTTCCTACCTTTTGACCTTTATTGGTGATAGTAATGTTTTTTAAAGATACTAATCATGGTGGTTTCCCTTGCTATGAGATGGTGACTGCCCTCCAGACATTTTTAACTATCTCCATTGTACACACTAGTTAGAGTTGACCAAAGAAATATCATTTTACTTTTGGTAACTTGGTGCCGCTTACTATAGACGATGGTTATTTGTGAATCAATGGTTTAAGGTAGTTCCTTGTGGCATGTAGCTTTATGAATGGTAATTTGGGGATTAAGACTATCAAAAATAACCTTACAATTATGTACTACTAGGGATGTTAGCTATGGAACTGCATATTGAGCTAAGGAATGTTCTAACAGGCCTACATTTTGCGATTGACCTTTGGTGGTCTGATTTGGAGATCCAAAAGAAAAAAATGTGCAATGTGGACTAACACTGAGTGGATGGCATGTGAAAAAACATCATCCTCATCACCATACCATTGGATGGATGGTGCCTAAGTACTAGGTTCAAAGTGCAAACCTATATGGCTAAGGGTGACAATGGGAAGTCATTAGAGGTGGTCAGTTGTTGTGATTGACAGAATACATGAAAATAATAGCTAGCTAGACATATGTAATGTGCCAATAGCCCTAAAATTGATTGATCATATTGAACACTATTAAAAATATGTAGCAAGAGAGGAAGGACATGATTTTGAGAGAGAGAGAGAGAGAGAGAGAGAGAGAGAGAGAGAGAGATTGAGAAATTTGTATTTCTAGGATCATAGGATAATACAAAGATTTTGTTTTGATTTTCAGATATACATGTGTTTTAACAACACAAATTGGTAGGTGATCATAAGAGAGAAAAATCTAACACATCATATTTTCAGTGTTTCATCTTGAGTGACTATTATGGGTTGTGTGTATTTGTGCCAAATCCTTTTTCAAAAGGCAAAGTTGGATAAGGTTGTGGCAAAGGACTCCATGCCTTATTTACATGAATTTTTTTGTCATAAAGTATGTTTCCATTCCAATGGACATGTTCCAATCAAAGTTGAGGTTAGCATGAAAATTGCATTGAGCTAGAGACAAAAAGCTCGAAAGCACTGCTATGATTACAAAAGCACGAAAAGAAAAGCTCACAAAAACTAAATCCCCGTTGTAGTTGTTTGGTTTTAACATGCATAATTTGTCGATTCGTTGCACTTTTTTAGCAAGAGGATTTCTCTTTTCAATATCGACCATTGATCCATTCAATCATTTAGAACTTTGTTCCACCACATGACCAAGCTTAAAACTGGACATTTTCATGACGGGGGAATTCTTCTCAAAGTCCACGATTTCTACGTATTTTTCCTTCTTCTTTTTTTTTTTTTGGGGGGGGGGGATTCTCCAAGCAAGGCATTGTCATGGGGATTTTAGGTCCACCACTTGTCCAAGCTACATTATAATATACCAAGGGGATTTTGATTTCAAGATCCATCACAGATCTAGCCCCTTCTTCAACACTATTTCCAATAGTTTGCCTTACGCATTGGCCATTAAAACTAAGTCCACAACTTTGTCTAAGCTACACTCTAATATAGCAAAGGGCTATTGGTTTCAAGGTCCACCACTTGTCCAAGCTACATTCTAATATAACAAGGGGATTTTGGTTCCAATATCCATCATAGGTCCAACCCCTTCTTCAACACTATTTCAAATAGTTTTCCTTACGCATTGGCCCTTAAAACTAAGTCCAGAACTTTGTCTAAGCTACAGTATAATATAGCAAAGGGCTATTGGTTTCAAGGTCCACCACTTGTCCAAGCTACATTTAAATATACCAAGTGTTAACCGCCAAGTCAGACAGTGAGTTAGCACTAGGCGACTAGGAGGCTTGGGGACTGCCCAATGCCACCTATCGCTTGGTGTTGACCTTGGTGTAACAGACGATGGACAATTCATGCACATGAGTCAATACTAGGCAAATAGGAAGCTTGGGGACTACCCAATGCTACCTATCGCTTGGTGTTGACCTTGGGAATAAAGACATTACAAGAGGCAGTAGAGTCGATACTAGGCGAATATGAGGCTTGGGAATTTCCAAACGCCACCTATCGCTTGGTGTTGACCTTGGTGATAAAGACATGATATGCGTCAGTGAAGTCAACATCGGGCGACTAGGAGGCTTGGGGACTACCCAACGCCACCTATCGCTTGGTGCTGACCTTGGCAAATAGGTGTTGTTACATCCACGAACTTTACATTGTTTTGAGTCATGGGCCGGGCTTGTCCGTCCAATAGAAAAAGGGTAAGGGTGATCGCTGATGATAGACGCACTCTAACAGGAACAATCAAGGGCTAGTTGGCTAAGTATGGGCGCCCAAGTGTGAATGAGGCGAGCTCATATAAAAGTCACTTAAACCTAAAAAACACGTATTCTCTGATTTGTGCAATTGAAGAGTGCTCTTGCTCCATCTCCATCTTCTTCTTCTTCATCTCCTTGTGTGTGTGCGTGTGTGTATGCCTGAGAGAGAGAGAGAGAGAGAGAGAGAGAGAGAGAGAGAGAGAAAGAGAGCGGGTGTGTGCAATCAAGCATTGTGACAACGGCACGACGGTGGCGGCGAAGCGGTTGAGCGCGGCACGGTGGTAGCTCTTTCTTCATCGCGACGAGGAATCCTCCACAAAGGTGAGCGTAGGGCAGTGAGTGACATACGCTTGCTCTCTTGAGCTTGCTAGATTAGTCTAGTTGTGTGCTTGGAGCCATTTGTGGCTTGCTCATAGTGTATCGGCAAGTCCCTTGCATTGACATGTGCGACAGACGTGCACACCAAGGGGCTTTTGATTTCAATATCCATCATAGGTCCAACCCGTTCTTCAACACTATTTTCAATAGTTTGTCTTAAGGCATTGGCCCTTAAAACTAAGTCCACAACTTTGTCTAAGCTACAGTCTAATATAGCAAAGGGCTATTGCTTTCATGGTCCACTACTTGTCCAAGCTACATTCTAATATACCAAGGGGCTTTTGTTTTCAATATCCATCACAGGTCCAACCCCTTCTTCAACACTATTTCCAATAGTTTTGCTTAAGGAATTGGCCCTTAAAACTAAGTCCACAACTTTGTCTAAGCTACAGTTTAATATATCAAAGGGCTATTGGTTTCAAGGTCCACCACTTGTCCAAGCTACATTCTAATATACCAAGGGGGTTTTGATTTCAATATCCATCACAATCCAACCCCTTCTTCAACACTATTTCCAATAGTTTTCCTTAGGCATTGGCCCTTAAAACTAAGGCCACAACTTTGTCTAGGTTACAATCTAATATAGCAAAGAGCTATTGGTTTCAAGGTCCACCACTTGTCCAAGCTAAATTCTAATATACCAAGGGGCTTTTGATTTTAATATCTATCACAGTTTCAACCCCTTCTTCAACACTATTTCCAATAGTTTTCCTTAGGCATTGGGACTTAAAACTAAGTCCAAAACTTTGTCTATGTTAAAGTCTAATATAGCAAAGTGCTATTGGTTTCAAGGTCCACCACTTGTCCAAGCTACATTGTAATATACTAAGGGGCTTTTGATTTTAATATCCATCACAGATCCAACCCCTTCTTCAACACTATTTCCAATAGTTTGTTGTAGGCATTGGCCCTTAAAAGTAAGTCCACAACTTTGTCTAAGCTACAGTTTAATATAGAGAAGGGATATTGTTTTCAAGGTCCACCACTTGCTCAACCTTGCTTCCATTGTAAGAAGCTAGGGCTACTTGTACGTTAGTGGGAAGGTGTTTTGGTTTCAAGATCCACCACTTGTACAACCTTGCTTCCATTGAGAAGCAAGGGTTGGACATTAAGAAGTAAGGTCCTCTAGTTGTCTACCTTGGGTATTGACATTAAAACTAGGTCCACCACTTGTCCAAGCTACACTCTAATATAGCAAAGGGGCATTGGTTTTAAGATCCACCATTTATCCAACCTTGCTTCCATTACTTGGACATTGGTAAGCAAGGTCCTACAACATCTCACCTCGAGAATTTGCCAGTAAAACTAGGTTCACCACTTGTGCAAGATACACTCTGATATAGCAAGGGTATCTAGTTTCAAGAACCACCATGTGCTCCACCACTTTTCCAACCTTGCTTCCATCAAAAGAAGCAAGGGTTACTCAGGCATTGGGAAACAAGGTCCTATAATAGTTCACCTTGGGAATTGGGCACCCAATAATAAGTCCACCACTTGTCCAAGGTGCATTGTAATATAGTGGGAGATTGTGGTTTCAAGATAGACCACTTGTCCAACCTTGCTTCCATTGAAAGAAGAAAGGACTACTTGGACATTGGCAAGCAAGGTCCTACAATAGGTCACCTTCAATACATGGCATTAAAACTAGATCCACCACTTGTCCAAGCTATGGTCTAATGAAGAAAAAGGATTTTGGTTTCAAGAACAACTAGTTGGACCACCACTCTGGACCACCACTCATTCCACATTGATTTCATTGCTTTCTTTTTATCTATTGGTGTATCAAGTGTGGTTTAATCACAATATATGATGCCACTTGTCCAATCTACCTAGATCTTTTACATGTTGTAACTTGGGGAGTTTGAACTTGAGATCTCCCACCAGCCCAAGCTAAGCCCCATAGATGCATGGATAGAAGCAAGGTCAACCACTTGTCCAAGCTAGACTTGATTGGGCTCATTTCTTTGAGACTAAGTGGAGTTATAATGCTTATAACCCTCATGTATTTTGTAAAATGAAAATTATAATTTTTTGTTCAAAGGGAATTTATTTATGACTATGAACTTGACAAGGCCATCTTTTTCACTTACAGGATGGATTTTGAATCTAGGGAGAAAGTGCATATTATACTTGATGATGAAATTGTTGGTGTTGGTTGTGTGTGTAGAACAGATCTAGATTCCACTTGTGGGGGTACAAAGATAGGACCAAGAAATGTATCTATACTAGTGGAGGAATGTTTGAAGGATGTAGTTCTACCTTTTCCTAGAATGGATAGTACATCTCTCCGCAGTTCATTATGGAGTGTCGTTCAATGGCCTAAGCTTCTCTTGTAGTCTTTCATAATAAATGATAATTTAATTGACAAAAATAACAGCTATAGTGGTGATGAACAAGGGAATCATTTTGATCTTCTAGTTACAGATGCAAGAACTATAACAAGCCCAAAATTTGAAACATTGATTCGAGAATCTTGGAGAAATTAGAGGGTCCTATTAAAGGATGACACAATGATGCAGATTGTGAATGAAGGGACCATCTTATATATATTTCCACATGATTATGTCAACTTTCAAGAACTTAGTAATGATTTTGTTGGTGTGCTTATTGAAAGGGCAAATACAATCACTGAAAATATGGTTGAAGTGGATAGCATCACTTTGCTAAAGTGGCCCATCAAGTAGACAACAATGTTGAATGGGAGCCCATTACAATGTTGTGTTCCTATTGATGGTATGTATACTAGATGTGAGGATGTATCCAACAATAATAATGTTGGAAAAAATCTTGATGGGAGTAACATTGTCCCTTTGTCAAGGAAGAGACGATATACTTTCATCAACAGGACTCAAAAAGCAAAAGTAGCACCAGCTTGTGCCTTTTATCTATCAAGCGAGTCAATTCAAAGGGTTTCATTCATTGATTGTTGTGGACAAAAATATTTTTAGTTTGCAGATCCTGATATGGTGACAGGGTTACGCAAAGAATTTTGGGGAGTCTCAGAAAGCACGCACTAACTATGTTTATAATGTTCTTTCTATTTGCTATCAAAAAGATGAGAAGATGCGATATCAATTCCGGCTAAATGGCTCTATTGTTTGTTGTAGATCATGGTATGAGCTACATGGAATACCAAAGACATCATTTTACCACTACAAGGAAAATTTTGAAAAATGGTGTGTACCAATATGTGTATGGGAACACATGTACATTGAAAAGAGGACTTCAACATACTAGTTTAGCAAGAGCATTGCTAAACGAGTTTGTGGATAACAAATTTGAGAAGATGCCACATAGAAGTAGAACACTTCTAGATGGCTCAAGAGAGACGCAATTAGTGATTCCATCAACATACAAACCAGTAGATATTTTAAGCGAAATCAACATGACACTTGACCAAATGGGCTGTGAGAAGAAGTTATCTCAGTCTTCTTTTGGTAGAATCTGGAACAAAAAAATACCCACATGTCACTTTAACAAAGACGAGTGAGTTCTCTAGTGCAATATTTGTAGTTCAATCAAAGTAAGGTTAGAAGCTAAACCTTCTCTTGAAAAGAGAGCTCTTCTCTTCAAAGAGTGAGAAATTCACATGGCACAACAGAAGAGATGTAGGAGCTTATATTATGCATGGTGCACATATTCAGAAACTCAACCACAAAAATATGTGTGTATAATTTATGATAAGATGGATCAAAAGAAGACTGCCATTTCTCGATTATGTATTGTTCCTAAGGGTGTGGATTTAGGATACAATATGCAGGTGGCATTGATAGGTATGATAACTCATGGACATGGAGAAGGTCATTACGGACACTTTGTCTTGAATGATTTGTGGCCAGCTGATCCAAATCTTAGAATTGGCTCAATTGCTAATTGTTTACATAACCCAAAGAGGATAGATAAGCATCCTCTTGGTGATCTTGTAACAAATGGTCTTTCAAGGAGTAGTGTTTCACTACTACTTGCTTTGAACTGAAGGGATGCATTGGACTACCACAACTTGTGTGATGGAAAAGAGCCCATTGTGCAACCATCAAAAATTGCAGAAGAGGAATTAAGGTCAACATTTTGAAAGCTACCGAAGAACTTGCTACTACAGGTAGATAATTGTGCAGGGGAAAACAAAAATCGATATCTAATTTCCTATTTGTCAATGCTTATTGCAAGAGGGGTTTTCAAAACCATCGGGTTAGGATTTTTTATGGCCGGGCATACACATGAGGACATAGATACCATGTTCAATAGGTTTTTAGAGAAGTTGAGGGTAACCCAAACATATACTTTTCCGCATTTGATGGATACATTAGGAAATAGCTCATCTTCATCTCCAACTCCATTTCTGCTTACAAAGGTCCCTTATTTCAAGCAATATTGTGATGGTTATCTTTGTGATGGACAAGACATACTTGTTGGCCATTCCAAACCACTTCAATTTAGGTTTTTTATGCAAGATGAGACACCAGTGATGCAATATAAAGCACATGTAGGTGTGTCAAGTTGGAGTGGAAGTATTCATCTTTGGAAAACATATACAAAAGGCAAACCAATGTTACCACATGGAGATTCACCTTTGGTACCAATGAGTATGTCAAGGCTCATGAAGAAGTGATTTGACGGCTGAAGAATTATATAAGGTTTTGGAAAAATTGAGGGAACAGTTCAAGTGTGCCACGATGTTAAAGTCTTGTGACAGATTATTGAAGTAAGGTAATTAATGAGATTGGAAAAGCAATTAAATCAGAGGGAGTCTTGTATGAAATTTTTTGGCCAAAAACTCAAGAATCTTGTCTCCTACAAAGCACTACAATGAATTTACAACAGGAAGCAGAAAGATTCCTTGGCCTTGAAGAGTTGAATGATCATTTTTGTGGTCCTCGACAAGATAGACCAAGGAAAGAGTTTGACCCTATGACTGATGTGCACCAAGGTGATTTTGTTATGTTAGTTCCAAGTGACACAGAAATCTATCCGGTTTGGCTTGCAATGGCTTTATCCGACATTGATAATGAGCCTACATCACCAAACTACATATAAATTTTGATTCATTATAGGGCACCTTGCACAAGAAAGAGCAAGATGATAGATGCTTAAGCTTACACTAACTGTTGGAAAGGTTTTTGAATTGTCAACTATAAGGACCCACAAGTGTGAAAAGCTGTAGATGCAATTGTTTGGTCATGGAGACCTAGCAAAGAAGGACCATTTCGTAGACTTAAGATCCCAAAAAGGCATCCTCTAAAAGCCAAATCAGGCCTTGATCATGCACATCAATCACACTTGGATCAGAGTTTGGATATGGTATCAATGTTTTAGTAGATTATGTGCAGCTTCTATTGTGACTATAATAGTCAATTTTGAAAGCAGGGTCTTTAGTTGTACCTTTCTTTGTTTTATTTGATCAATAGTATTTCTTCAAATTCATGTGTTGTGTGTACTCTTGACTTTTGGTGTTTATCAACACCACAATCCTATAAGATTTTCACTCTTTTTTTTACCAACCATACATCAATAGCTTATCTCATTTTTTTCCCACTTTAAGTAGAAAATTCCCAAATTACACGAATTCAATCAATCCCATAATGTGGGATTTCTACCAAAATACCTAATATGGTCTTAATAGATATCTGGTTTCAAGGTTTGAGGATTTGTTTGATTAACTAAAACACTCATCCCACTTTTTCACTCTTTTTTTTACCAAACATACGTCAATAGCTTATCTCATTTTTTCCCACTTTAAGTGGAAAATTCCCAAATTACACGAATTCAATCGATCCCATAATGCGGGATTTCTACCAAAATACCTAATATGGTCTTAATAGATATCTGGTTTCAAGGTTTGAGGATTTGTTTGATTAACTAAAACACTCATCCTACTTTAATAGAAAAAGACATCAATGTTTTAAAATGTTTAAGTCCAATTTTTTGTCTCTTTCTTTGTTCATTATCTTCATTTTGTACAATCATCTTAGTATGCATACAATGTTTTCATGTTTAAGGCAAGTATTTACTTCTCAAGCATCAAATTGTAGAGCATACTATTCTAAAATGGTGTATGGCTATTTGTTTTGATACCACACTTGCGACAGTAGAAACGCTTGCATTGTTGTGAATGCTCCTCCGTTTGTTGCAACTGCTATATCTACCATTGCAAAGGATGAGGCTAAAGCATTGTATGGCAAGCAACCTTATAATCAACTATTGAGACACTTGCAAAGTCAATTGATCTTCTCATGACGACCACCAAGGGCAGCAAGTGGAGTTGCAGAGGGACATTATCTCGTGTTGGATGGGATGTAAGTCACTTTTTACTTTTCTTGTAGTCTTTATAATTAAAACGATGTTCAATCTTTTAATTATGGCTATATTTCTTTTTAGGCTTTTCTTAGATTGACAAAAATGAGTGCAAGAGCAAGTTGGATTGCTAAACAAGTGCACATGGTGACATATTCTAATGAAGTTTATGATTCTTGGTTAGAAATCATTGAAACACTAGAGGAGGAGAACGTGAAACCCCCAACAATTACAACTAGATTCCTTTGCCGTCTTGGAATTAGAGGTAAAGACTATTTAGCAAGAAATTAAAGATGAGAAGATTCTATTGTCAAAGAGTGCAAAAGATGGTGATGTAACTAATATGTATGATCAAATTAAGCAATTCAGGCAAGACAAATTGATTCAAGATGCACTTCTTGAGGGCTTCAATGCTTTAAATGTGGTGTCACCATGCACAAATTGGAAAGAAGTTGCCAACATGTATAACATCAATGATACAGTTCATAAAACAATTTTGGTGCTATGTGAGGAACGGCTCAAATCTAGCTTGAAGCGTGGAATAAAGAAAACGGCTTTTCCAGATGAAGCAATAAAAATATATGCAGTTGCAGTTCAACTCAAGAGCAAAACATTGAGTCTAGAGATTTTCCATGGTCTATATATGTGGTGAGCCTACAGATGGAAGGAAATATCTACTTGAAGCGCCACTTCAACAACAAAATGCCTATCGGCTTATATGTTTTAAACTTTACAAAACACTATGGGGGTAGTTTGCAGTGGAGTGAGGAGACATTTAACAATGCTTTGGATTGGATCTTGGCTATTGGTGGAGGGTCAACAGATCATGGGTTTGTCTTTCTTGCATTTGTGGATTTCACTAAATTCGCAGATTGGCAATATGCATTTCAAAGATTGGGAGATAATTTGAGCTACCATCGTTGTGGTGCCTTGCATCACTTTCCATTAGCTCCTTGTAAAAGAGCAATTCAGTTCCTAGAAGTTGTTGCCTTCTTGGAACAAGGTAATGCTTTTGAAGAATTAAGAATAATATCAAAGTAACATCCCATGCGGATTGATTGTTCATTGCTTCACGTATCAAATGAAGGCATGTCAGATTTACAATATTTGGAAGCCAAAAAAAGCGCTTTGGTCAAGCACTACATTCATACGTATTGTTTTGAAGACCGCAAGCTTGTTGATCTCTTTGGTGATGACTCCTTGGTTGCACAAGAAGGGATAAAACAAAAAAAAAAATTCCTATGCTTGGTTGAGAGTGTGGAGGAGCAAAAAACCTTAGCAATCAAGCTTCTAAAATTTGCTAAGGCCCATGCTGATATAGAAGAGTGGGTCGATCTTCAAACCCAACAGTCCACGTTGCAACTAGATGACAATGTGCCTAGTAGAAAGGAGATTTCTCCACAAGAAGAAGAAGAAGAAGGAGAAGAAGAGAGTCATTTATCATTGGAGGACTATATGGAAATGGACAAACGTATGTTTTGAACTTCTTGTATATATTAGTGGTTTTATTTTTGGCAATTTGATACTCTTAGTGTTAGATTTTGTTTTATATAGTATTGCTTGAGTCTATCTTTTTCATATCAAGTATTTAATGTTTAAACATGGTGAATCTTTAGATTAAAAATGTAAGACTAATCTAAACTTAATGGATTAAGATCTTGACTTTCGTAAGTTTTAGACCTCGTATTAATATCCCCTTCATATGCTACATTGGAGCCTAGCTCAGACAAGTGGTGGACCTGCCATGGAGTCTAATTCAGACAATTGTGATAGACTTTAAAACAACACCAATTTGTTACATTAGCTTGGATAAGTGGTAGACCTTGCTTCTATTTATGTTTCGATGGAGCATATCTTGGCCATGTGGTAAACCTTCTTTCTCTCCATGCTTCAATGAAGTGCGCCTTAGACAAGTGAAGTACCTTGAAACCAAACTACCCATGTATAGCTTGGACAAGTGGTGAAACTTTCTTGTCTCATGTTTCAATGGATCCTATCTTGGACTAAGGTATATCTTACTTGTCTCTATGCTTAAATGGATTCTAGCTTGAACATAGAGTGGACCTTCAAATAAAACTCCACATGTTACAGCATAGGATATATTGACAAATAATGGGCTCTGTGGAAGTTCCCCATGCATATTTAGGAAAGCTAGTGTTTCTTATCTTGAAAGGATCCTAGCTTAGATTGGTGGTGGACGTTGCTTTTCTCTATGCTTCAATGGAGCTGAGGTTAGACAAGTGGAGGTGGATAAGTGTTCAACTTTGAAATGAAACCTCTCTTGTTACAACCATCATAGAATGTACACATGGTGGACCTTGCAATTCTTTTATATTCCTATATTGGAGAAGTTGTGGAACCTTGATTATCTTCACACATCAAGCCAAGGTTGGACAAGTGGTGAAGCTTGCTTCTCTCCATAATTTGGTGGAGCCTAACTCGGACAAGTGGTAGAGCTTGACCTCTCTAAATGTTGCAAAGTATCCTAAATCAATCAAGTGGTGCACCTTGAAAAAAAACTACCCATGTACAACATATCATGGGTTTTTCATGTTTCAATAGAGCCTAGGTTATACAAGTGGGTCGATGGAGCACCTACCTTGGACAAGTGGTGGACCTTGAAACAAAAACCCCATGACAACATATCATGGATCTTTGACGTGGTGTAAAAAAGTACTAGCTTGGGTGGTGGACCTTGCTTCTCCCTATGATTCAATGGAACCTTAGTGTTGGAGAGGAGATGGTAGACCTTGAAGTAAGACCTCGCATGTTATAGCCCCTCATTTGTTGTGCACGTGGTGGACCTTAAAATTGTGCTATAAGCTTATCTTGGAGAAGTGGTGGACCCTTGATAATCTCTATATATCAACAAGCCAAGTTTGGAAAAGTGGTGGACCTGCAAACCAAAATATTTACACTACATTAGAGTATATATTGAAGATGTGGTGAAATTTGAGATCAAAACACCCATGCTACTAGAGAAGATAAGTTGCACATATGGTGGAGCATCGTATCAATGTCCTATGTTTAATTTTGACTAGTGATGACTTTGAAACTATACCCCTAGTCTACAAGAAAACATATATGGACCAAGAGGTTATTCTACCTGTCATAATAATCAATATCTAATTCTCCTAAATGATTTTCTCATATTAAACTAATCATTTAATGTGGGGAAGTGCCAGAGGAGAAAAAGCTAGAATATTGGTTAAGCTAGCAGACCGGCCACAGTAGGGATCCAAAGGAGGGAAAATAGGGATCCAAAGGGGGGGCCATTTGCAAAAGATCCATGTGCAACAATGGGCTAAAAAGACCCTAAGGTTTAGCCCATTAAGACTTCCAAAATGCTAAGGTTCCAAAATTCAAAGGTTGTGTCCAAAGGTCAACCCTAGGGGAAATTGGATGCTTTGTGTGTAACTAAAAAGTCTTTGCATATCCCTACATGGGAGGGGGCGAGCCCTTCTTCTAGGGGATGAGAGAGAAATTCACACACACACACACACACACACACACACACACACACACATAGGCTCCCTTTACACAAAGGGAATTAGGGACACATGTCAGCTCCCTAGCCCAGATGCCCACAAGGTGTGCCCAATTCCTATTGGATGGCCTTGGAGGTGGACCAATGAGAATTAGGCTAGGGTAAATCTAGTTTAATTAATTTAAAAACACTTAATAAAAGAACCAATGAGAATTAAGTCTCCTAGAAGACTATTGGACAGTCTCCCAAGGGGTCCAATGAGCATTCAGGAGCCCAATGGCTTGCCTGATTCCTAATGGCCAGGAGGCAAAGGGGTCCAATGAGAGTTTAGTTTAATTTTTAAATTACCTAAAGCTCTCACAAAAGGGGAAACGGGGAAACATGTCAGAAGGCTATCACTTATGCTGCTTAATAGCCATTGGCTTGACTTGGGGAGGTCCAATGGGGAGCCTGCAAGAGCAACTAGCAAGAGGGCTCGCCCAAGAGAGAGAGGGGGCTGATTTTTGCAAGGCATTATCACACACACACTCACACAATCTCATGTGTGAAGAAAGAGAAGACTATCTCTTCCCAAGATTTAATGGAGAGCTCATCACCTACTCCGAGCTTGTGAGATAGAAGCCTACAACAACACACTCTTGGCATGTGGATGCAAATCCAACCAAGAGCCAAGCTTCAATGCATGCTCATCTCCTCTACCAAGCTAATTACTAAGCTAAAGCTATGCTAATATGAGTGATTATGTGAGGATATGTACATCTTTCTCGTAAGATACTCCTTCTTCCTCTCAATCTACTCTCATACCCTGCTAGCTGTCACCATCTTCGAAGGTGTGTGAGGTCTTAGGTCTGAGAACGGGGATAAATAAAGTTGTGTTTGCTAAGTGTTTTGCTTAGTGCATGAAGCTTTCATCTTCATTGCACTAGATAGTCTTGAAGGAACACAAAGAATTGTATTGTACAATGTCTCTCTTCATGGGAGAAACCATAATACAAAGCCTTTTGGAGGGGGGACCGGCTCCATGCAAATCCGGTCCTCAACTGTTGTCAGTAGCGTAATTTCTCTCTTTTGAAAGTATTGTTGATGCTATCTAACTAGGTGTTATGCTTTTTGTTGCTCTCTCCACCCAAGCACTCTTGTAATTCTCATTAGGAATCTCTTCTAATGAAATGCCCACTATGTTCATGCTAATTTCCGCTACACATAAGTTTTTAGGCCATTAAATGTTACATTGGTATCAGAGCACAAGGTTTCTCTTTTCTTGCTCAAGAAGGGAGGTCCTCAAGCTAGCTATAAATGGTTGGTATTATTAATTGCCTGTGAGTAAGTAGAATAGGGATTTTTCAGCCTTGCAGTGCGCCTGCCTTCGTGTAGTTAACGGGGCATCACCGTCGAGAGCTATGGTCTTAATAGTGGAGTCCTACGGGGCTTGCCTACGGCTTAACCACTATTGAGCTATTAGAAGCTTGACAGGAGCCGGTGTTGTTTTGGTGTCGAAAGATCCTCTCTTCTATTCCTTGCAATTAATGGTATTTGAGCCGTAGGTACAGTAGCTTGAGTGCTTTTTCTAAAGGGGTAAAGAGGAGTAGCAACTAGGGCTTGAAGTGCCAAAGTACACCTAAAAGTTGTTAGAATGGCTGACAATAGTAAAGAGAGTGAAATTAATGTTGATAACTTTGATTTTGCTCATGAGCAAGCTACTAATGATGCTTCAATGCTTGTTAAATATCTTGTTTCTAGGCTTCAACAAGCCATGGGCAATCCATCTCTCCAAAGCGAAGTGCAACGGCAGCTCCGTGCTCACGGGATTCTCCAAGCTCATCACCATGACGAGAGAACACCTAGGAAACCTCCTTGTGAGACTACCAAAAGAGGTCTCTCTCCGATTAGGGAAGAAGAAGAGAATCCCTACAAAGGGCTCAAGAATTTAGTTCTTGATGATGCATCTCCTTCCCAAAGGAGAACTCAAGAGCCTCCATCGAAGGAACGAGAAAGAAGTGAGTCTCCCGCCACCTCGGCGGAGATGGCTCCACGAAGACGGCGGGCTAAACGCTCTCCATCACCACCAAAGAGGAGAAGACCATCGCACTCTTCTCCACATCATAATTCAAAGAGGGATGATAAAAAGCAAGAGAAGAAAAAGGCGAGAAAGAGGACACCCTCTTCTCCATCTTCTTCATTCTCTTCCTCTTATGAAAGTGATGGTGAAGACGACAAAGATCAAGAAAAAAAAAGGTGAGAAAGAGGTCACCCTCTTCTCCACCTTCTTCAAATTCTTCACCTTCTGAAGAAAGTGATGGTGCAACCTTTGAACCATCAAAAAGAAGACGCCATAGGAAATCCTATGCCGCATGGAAGAGGTCGTCCAGGTTGAAGAAATTCAAAAAGGGAGGGAAGAGCATCTCTTTCCTTACCTATGATGGTACCTTTGGTGCTACGGACAAAGTCTTGGCCTTTATCCAGCAATTCGATGCGGCGTTTGGAGATGAGGGCTTCACGGAGTCCTTTAAACTACGCCATGTAGCTATGCACTTTCAAAAGTCCGCCAGGCAATGGTGGTCTAGCCTACGAGCCAACGGTGAAGCTCCACGAACATGGAAAGCTTTAAGAGCTTCCATTATGAAGCAGTTTTTGCCCACCGATGCCAAAGACAAAGTACTCACCGAATGGCGAAGCTTAAAGCTCTCTCCCAATGAATCCATCCACAAATATGTAGACAAGTTTTGGGACCTACAACTCAAAGCCACTGTCTTTAAAAAGTTGGATTTTGGAGAACAAAAGCAACAATTTTGTGCGGGCTTAACCGAAGAAATGGCGGAGTATGTCAACTCCCAAAGGCCACGTACCATATCGGCGGTAATACACCATACTATGGTGGCCTCTCGAATCAATTTCCAAACGGGGGCTAAAAGAAATAATAAGCCCCCGGAAAACAAGGGTTCCAATGAGCCTAAGGGGAAGGACAATGTCCAAAAGTCTCCTAAGGGCAACTCCAACAAAGCTAAAGAGAAGGGAGTTTACAAAGGTAAGAACAAACTCTCTCTAGAAGAGCTTGAGCGTTATCGCAAGGATAACCGGTGTTTCAAGTGCGGCGAACAAGGGCATGCGTACCGCGCTTGTCCCCAAAAGAACAACCGCCAAGATCCTCCTAGAGCTTCCTTGGTTGAAATCCAAGAGGAGGAGACTCACCAAACTCATCACAAAGGATCTCCTCTATGCCATGCTTGGGGAAAGGTAAGAGAACATGATGCTTTTATTCTCTTTGACCCTGGTTCTACTCACAATTTTATATCTATAGAGTTGGCCACCAAGCTAGGCATACAATCCTACGAGATGGGAGATGTCGCAGACAGTGCCTTCAAGGGGCAAGAAGCTTCAGTCACTCCCTTAATCGGGAAATTGAGGCTTCATGTCCAAGGCTATGTGGACAAAGAGGACTTCTTTATCTCTCCTCTCAAGCACGAGGATGTAATCCTAGGGGCACCATGGTTTGACCGCCTGGCTGCCGATGTTAAATTTCCTGAAAGGAGAATCTCCTTTAAGTTCAGGGAAAAAGACATGTATATAGATGCTAAGGAAATGGGTAACACTATCCCCATTGTACATACACCAGCTTTCAATAAGTCAATAAAGAGCTCTATTTCTGTGTACATGATTTTTGTTAAAGATTCTCAAAATGAACCTAATGCTTTAGCAAAAGAAAATAAAAGCAACCAAAAGGAATTAGAGTTATCCAATTTTCCCAATTAGACGACATCCCTTGTGAGCTACCTCCTAAACGAGGTAATGATGACCATGCAATTGAACTTCTTCCAGGAAGTTCACCGCCTAACAAACCTCCTTATAGAGTTTCTCAAGCTCAACAAGAGGAGACTATGCGGCAAGTGCATGAGTTAGTTGAGAAGGGCATGGTTAGGCCTAGCTCATCTCCATTTTGCTCACCTATGCTATTAGTGCAAAAGAAAAATGGCACATATCGCATGTGTGTCGACTATAGAGCACTAAATAGGATCACTATCAAGAATAGGTTTCCCGTTCCACGGGTAGAAGACCTATTTGATAAGCTACAAGGATCGACCTACTTCAATAGGATTGACCTAAAAAGTGGATATCATCAAATAAGGATAGTTGATCAAGACATTGTAAAGACCGCATTTCGCACCACCTTTGGTCTTTACGAATACAATGTCATGCCTTTTGGCTTGACCAATGCACCAGCCACATTCGACCGCTTGATGGAGAAGCTGTTTAGGCCTCATCGAACCTTCACTGGAGTGTTCTTTGATGATATTATCATCTACTCTAATTCATTAGACGAACACAAGCAACACCTCCAGGTAATATTTCAAGTTTTGAGAGAGAATAAACTTTATGTTAATCGAAAGAAAAGTGAATTTTTCTTGCAAGAGATTCAGTATTTAGGTCACATTATCTCTCAAGATGGCATCCAAATGGATCCATCAAAGTTAGAGGTAATAAAAGGATGGCCTCAACCAAGGAATCTTCATGAACTAAGAAGATTTATAGGTATGTGTGCATACTATAGACGCTTCATAGAAAAGTTCTCACAAATTGCGGGACCATTACATGACCTAACAAAGAAAAGCGTTAGGTATACATGGTCTGCTAAGGAGAACAATGCTTTTGAAAAGCTTAAAGAAAAGCTTATCTCTCACCCTGTGCTTACACTACCGGATCTCTCAAAACCATTTGAGGTCCAATGTGATGCTTGTGGTGATTGCCTTGGAGCTGTTTTTCTCCAAGAAGGGCACGCCATAGGCTATGAGAGTCGAAGGCTCGACCCTTTTGAGCAAGCTCTAGCCATATATGAAAAGGAACTCCTTGCAGTTCTACATGCCTTAGACTCATGGAAGCACTATTTATTGGGGACTCCTTTCATTCTACGAACGGATCACCAAAGTCTTAAGTACTTCATGACGCAGACCAAGCTCTCCGACAAACAAATGAGGTGGGAAAATTTCCTTTCGCAATTTCATTTTCATATTGCTCACATTGCTGGCAAGCATAATCAAGTAGCTGATGCACTCTCAAGACGTCCGAGAGTGAATGCGGTTTCCGTAGCAACTCACAATGATCTATCTTCAATGATAGATGAGTACACTATTGATCCCGATTTTAGAGATGTGATTTGAGCCCTTGCATTAGGGAAGAAAGAAGAACCATTTACTTTACAAGATGGTTATCTTCTCTATGGCAATAGACTATGCGTTACTAACTCACTACGTGAGAAAGTAATGTATGAATCTCATGCTCCACCTTATGCGGGGCATAGAGGGATTCAGTCTACCTTAAAGGGAATTGAAACATATTTCTATTGGCCTACCATGAAAGTGAACATACAAGAGTATGTTTCTAAATGTGTGGTATGCCAAAAGACAAAATTTGATAGAGGGAAGCAACTTGGATTGCTTCAACCCTTGCCAATCCCTAATTCACCATGGGAGAGCATATCCATGGATTTTATCTTTGGATTGCCTTAGTCTATCCATGGGAATACGGGAATATGGACGATAGTAGACAGGTTCAGTAAACAAGCTCATTTTATACCTGTCAAAAAGACTATCAAAGCCCATCAAATGGCAACCCTCTTCATTTCAAAAATTTTTAAGTACCATGGCTTGCCAATGTCCATAGTGTCGGATAGAGATCCTAGAATGACGAGTAATTTCTGGAAGGGTCTCTTTGAGAATTTAGGGACAAGGCTAAACTTCTCTTCAGCCTATCATCCACAAACGGATGGCCAAAGTGAAATAGCTAACCTAACCATTCTCGATCTACTAAAAGCCTATGTAACGGAAGTAGATCAAAGATCCCAATCGGAGAAGTACTTACCCTTAGTGGAGTATGCTTACAATAACACTGTACATACTTCCACGGGAAAAGCACCTTTCGAGGTAATTGAGGGAAGATCAAAAAGTCCCTTGCTACTTAAGGTACATGGGAAGATCTTCGCTGCAGATGAGTATAGCCGAGACCTACAAGAATCTTTTCAAAAGATTAAGGATGCTATCTCTATCTCACAGCAAAGGAAAAAGGTTGTTGCTGACAAGCACAGAAGAGCCCAAGCCTTTAAAGAAAATGATTGGGTCTTATTAAAGTTTCCCAAGGCTCGATTAAGGCACACGACGGGCAAGAATCCTACGGGCCACCAAAAGTACTATGCTAAACTAGCAAAAAGGTACTATGGTCTCTTCCAGATTCTTAGACCAATCAATGAGATGGCCTATCAACTCAAGTTTCCCAATCATTGGCTCATACAAAATGCTTTCCATGTGAGCCTATTAAAGCCTTACAAAGGAGAGCCACCTCAAGAACCAACTATTGAAGACCCACCGGAGATCGAGGACCAAGAGGAGGTACTGTAGCCCGAGTCCATTCTCCGACATGAAGACAAGGTATTAAGAGGCAGTAAGACTATCCCACGATATCTTATTAAGTTTAAGAATTATCCTTTTGAAGATGCTAGATGGATGCAAGGCATACAATTAAAGGATAACCTAAACCTTGTCAATGCTTACAATGCTTCCCAAGAGTAAGAAAATGTACAAAATTTTAAAGATGAACAAAGTTTTTTTGTCTTATAAGACTCTCTTTTTCTTTATTGTGCACAAAAATGAAGTAGTATGCATGCTTAGATCAAGTTTGCGGAGACGACGTCTCCCAAACACCAAGTAGAGCTTGTCACTCTACTATGGAAGACTGATAGGACTAATGTGCAGACATGCTTGCGGCAGCCTTAGGCTCTCAAGCGCCAAATGGACTAGTCATCCATTGTGAAATGATGTCGTAGGGTAACATAGGGATCCTCTACCCGCTAAGAAAAGGGCTCATGAATATGCTTTATCTTCTCTACACCATAGTCGAGGACGACTATGATTTCAAGAGAGAGGTACTTTCATAATAATCAATATCTAATTCTCCTAAATGATTTTCTCATGTTAAACTGATCATTTAATATGGGGAAGTGCCAGGGGACAAAAAGCTAGAATATTGGTTAAGCTAGCAGACCGGCCACATTAGGGATCCAAAGGAGGTAAAAGAGGGATCCAAAGGGCGGACCATCTGCAAAAGAGCCATGTGCAACAATGGGCTAAAAAGACCCTAAGGTTCAGCCCATTAAGACTTCCAAAATGCTAAGGTTCCAAAATTCAAGGGTTGTGTCCAAAGGTCAACCATAGTGGACTTGGATGCTTTGTGTGTGTCCAAAAAAGTCTTTACACATCCCTACATAGGAGGGGGCGAGCCTTGCTTGTAGGGGATGAGAGAGAAAGTCACACACACACACACACACACACACACACACACACACACACACACACACACACACACACAGGCTCCCTTTACACAAAGGGAATTAGGGACACATGTCAGCTCCCTAGCCCAGATGCCCACAAGGTGTGCCCAATTCTTATTGGATGGCCTTGGAGGTGGACCAATGAGAATTAGGCTAGAGTAAATCTAGTTTAATTAATTTAAAAACACTTAATAAAATAACCAATGAGAATTAAGTCTCCTAGAAGACTATTGGACAGTCTCCCAAGGGGTCCAATGAGCATTTAGGAGCCCAATGGCTTGCTTAATTCCTATTGGCCGGGAGGAAAAGGGGTCCAATGAGAGTTTAGTTTAATTATTAAATTACCTAAAGCTCTCACAAAAGGGGAAAGGGGGACACATGTCAGAAGGCTATCACTTATGCTGCTTAATAGCCATTAGCTTGACTTGGGGAGGTCCAATGGGGAGCCTTGTGTACCAATGCTAACAATGGTTGCAAGGATTCTAATATTGATTTCCCCTGGAATAAATTTGTTACTTGGAGCTCTACATGTAAAAATGGTGTTATGTGTGCTTTCTTAGATTCAAAGATTGGGATTGACAAAGCCCCTGTGAATCAACAATTGTAGAATCCATTGATTCTCTCATTTTTGAAGTGCCCAACACGGATGATATTTCTATACCAGAGTCTAGCAATGTGAAGCTTGAGAAAGCTTGCAGTAATCTTGACCAAGAAATCAGTTCCCCAACAATCCAACCTACTTCAAAAGAGGCTGAAACATCTGCTCCTAAGCCATTTCCACTTGTTTCTACTTCATCTAGTATAGATGATGATAAATCCATGCTTACAATTATATTGGATATAAATGGTCTATTACTGAAGTGTTCCCCTCAGCCATCCTCACACCACAAGTCAATGCAGATAGATTCAAAAAGATATAGTATACCCATGCCACGTTGCATACAATTCTTGATGACTATTTAATGTTGCAATCTGGTCGATAGCTACTAGGGATAATGTGCTTCAAATCCTTAGAGCAGTAAACAACTTAGCTGGGGATACATTACCTTTCTTTGAAGTCTAGTATCAAGAAGGTTGCTACACCATTCAAAGCCAAAAATTATTTAGACTTGACAATCCAAATGTTGAGGCAATGTTCAAGCCTTTGGCCAAAATTGCCATGGGGTTTGAATGTGATCCACAGAGAACAATGCTTATTGATAACTCTCCTTATGAGGGATGTATTTCACCTACAAACAATTGCATTTTTCCACCACAATTTGATGGTGATAAAATGGTTGACAATGTGCTCTTGGGGAAGCTGCTTCCCTACTTGCTTCAGCTTGATGAGAGAAGGGATGTGTGCAATTTAATTGCTTCTAATTGTTATGGACAACCTGAAGTGACAAATAACATTGAATACTAAGAAATCTAGAGTATTGGAAGCCTAAAAATTATGCCTGGACAGTTAAGGTGTTCTTTACAAGAAGAATACCACCTGCAAAATATGACAAAGGTGAAACTACCCTTTAGGAAAAACTATACTGAGCAAGTGACACAAGCCACCACAGTGAAATAAGAAGAGCCCAAATATAAGAAATATTGGCAAAGGAAGGTACACCCAGTGAAATCATGAAGGCATCACAATTGTATCTCTTTAGCTAGGCAATTGGGTTGTAGCACAAAAGGACCATTGAAGGCAAGCACTGCAAAGGCGTATATAAATAAGGTGAAATCATAAAGGCACCACAATTGATCTCTTTAGCTAGGCAATTGGGTTGTAGCACAAAAGGACCATTGAAGGCAAGCACTGCAAAGGCGTATATAAATAAGGTGAAAGCTGAGAACAATCTTCTAAAGCTGGCTTCTAAAGCTGGATAGAAAAAACCCCAAGGTACTATTGAAATGTCTTAAACATTGATACACATGTTAGCTTGAACATTCATATCCATGGTATCTGATCAATCTTTCTTTTTATTCCTAATTGCAGGTTTTTACTGAGGGTATATCTTGATGGAGCTCAATCGATACAAGTTTTGATATGTTTTCTCAAATTAATAATGAAAACACCTAGATTTTGTTTATCAATTTCTTGAGAGATGTTTTCTCAGTTTGTATTCTACAACATATCATAAACGGTGAACAAATTGCTCTCTATGCTCTAAGATAACATAGTTTGGACCAATGGTATCACACAACATAGGTTGGGACCAATGGTGTGAGATCCTCTTTTCCTTTCCTAGCTTGGTCATTTGTGAATCTTGCTTATGCATGTGTTTCAATATTGTCTAGCTTGGACAAGTGGTGGATCTTGCTTCTCTTTGTGCTCCAATTGTGTGTAACTTAAAATTGGGTACCTGAAAATGACACTTAGCTATCCATTTGGACTCAAAAAAGTTTAAAAGTGTGGACATTCCTTCTGCCCACATCTTAAAGGATCCTCTAGTTTGGACAAGAGGTAGACCTTGAAACCAAACCCCCAATGTTATAGCAAATGGTGAGAGAAAATACCTTCCATACTATAACTTAATATAGGCTCAGGACCCTCTATCAATTTTCCTTGCGTAGCTTGGACAAGTGGTTTGGTTGACCTTGATTCTTTGTATGTTTCAATAGAGCGTATCTTGGATAAATTTGCAATATTGCTTCTATCTATGCTCCAATGAACTCTACCTTGAAAAAGTGGTGGAACTTGATACCAAATCTCATGTTAAAACATATCCTAATGGACCATGTAGTGGTTTCTATTGCTTACTTTTGACATTTGGTGAATCTTGTTTCTCTCCATGTTCAATGGAGAATATCTTAGACAAGTGGTGGGGCTTGCTTCTCCCCATGAAGAAAATATTGGACATATGGTGGGCCTTGAAACTAGAATTTATATACTACAATGGAATGAAAGTTAAACAAGTGGTATACCTTGAGATCACCTACCCATGCTACTAGAGATAATAGGTTGGCCATGTGCTAACCTAGCCAAGGGAAATTAGTTAAAGGTCCACTATTCAATCTCAAATCCATTGCAGTCCTAGTGAAGTATGAAGAGAAGCAAGGTATACTTAATCCAATTGAATCATGAAGAAAAACAAGGTATATCACTAAATAATCAAAGGCATGAGAAAAAAATTCAAGGTCCACCACTTGTTCAACGTATACAATGTTGTAGCATGGAGCCTACAAGATCTATCACTTTTTTTAATTGAAATCCTTAAGTTTCAAGAATCAAGAGAGGCAATGCCCATTAACATTAGCCATGCATTGAAAGCTTCTTTAATATCCACCACTTTCCCAATCTTAGATCTATGAATGCACTAAGAGGATCAAGGTCCATCGCTCGTCCAAGGTTAGCTCCACTGAAACATAAGGATAAACAAGGTATCTCACTTGTCTAAGTTGGGCATGGAGAATGAACACAATATCCACCACTTGTACAACCTATGATATATTGTAGATGGTAGCTATAAGGCTCACCATTTTTCCAAGAGAAGCTTCATTGAAACACAAATAGACAAATACCATGGATGCAATGTTACCATCATAGGTTCAATCATTTATATTAGCATGGTAGGTTTAATCTTAAGCTCCACCACATGCTTTCTTTTTCTATAATATGGAGATTTGGTTTTCACGGTCACTACCTACCCAAACCTTAGTCCATTGATGCTTGAAGAGAAGCAAGGTCCACCACCTCTCCAAGCTATGCTTCCTTAAAACACATAGAGAGTAAAGTCCACAACTTCCCCAAGCTTGAAGAGAAGTAAGGTCCACCATTTGTCCATGATATGCTTCCTTAAAACACATACAGAGACATGGGCTCTAGCACAGATAATGGGTGATGTTTTTGTCATCATTGTTTAATGAATCCTAGCCTAGATTATTTGTGAATCTTGAGACTAAATTCCCATTTTATGATTGAGAATAGGGCCATGGACCTTGTATTAATGTCCCATGCTTAGGTTGGACAAGTGGTGGAACTTAATTCTATATATGCTAAGATCGAATCCACATTATTCAAAACCCTGTGCTACACGAATCAAGATTTAAACTTCATTTGATCGCTTGCACAAGTGGTTATGAGTTTATCTTTCCGTATCCACATGGATCTTATATTGGAAAAGTGGTAGACTTGATACCTAAGCACCAATTCTACATTAGAGAATTAATTAAGAACTTATGCACTTCAAGCATACCTTTGATAGTAGTACTTACTAATTGACTTAGATCTAATTGAAGTTTATGATATTGAGACTAAGAGAGAGTGCAACATAAAAAAGGTTAGGTTTTCAATTTGACTTTCTTTATGGAAACAATGAGTATATTGGTAGATGGTTTTTTCCATCTAATATCACCATATGATATACAATGTAAAACTCGCGTTTATTGTTTCATCGACATTAAATGTTCTTGTTCTTCAATTTTAGAGTCATTACGAGAAAATGGATTGGCTATATGCATGAATGATTTGATGAAAACTATTGAACTACCCAAACAACCTCATCCAAGACCTTGTCCAAGGATTCAACCACCTCCTTATCACCTACCACTTGCTATCAAGAACATCAAAAGAGTACTTATCTTGGATCTAGAGAGATTGCTTCTCAAGAAAATTGAAACAAAACATGGAAATTCTATGCCAAGTTGGGCTCAACAAAATGCGATTTGTGGAGGATAAAGATGAAATTTTTCATGTGGTGCGACCAAATGCAGATTTTTTTTTGGATTTTTGTAGTAAATAATTTGAGCTATGGAAATGGAGTTGTTATAACTTAACAAGAGTGCAACACATCATACAAAAATGCTTCCCTAAGCATTATACCAAGTTCAAGATGCTTATGAGTAACAAGAATTGCCAGAATCCGAACATCGTGCTAGGATTAAGAAGGGTTTATCACAAAAAATTGAGTCATATTTGGAAGATGTTTGAGAATTTGGATGCAAAGAATACCCTAATTTTTTATGACACTCCATACAGGATGATGTGGAACATGCTAGGGGATATATCTTATATTTCCAAAGATGTGGAGGCAAACAACTAGGCAACTTCAAAGCTTCTTGCAAGAAACAATGATGCCATGGTTGGTAGATGGTTGTTTGCAAGAGACAAGAGATAATATACGTACAACACAATTGTGAATCAGTACTATGATTCTGAGACAAGTTATGTCCTTGTTGTGTACGTATTGATGCAAAAGCATTGATTAACAATGATCTATTGGGTGTCCACAAGATGTCTCCTTCATTTTTGTAATGGGTATCTTTCAATGTTTTTGTATAATTATATGATATATTTTTAATCTTAGAGAAAATATGTGTCCATGAACACTTTAATAAAGTGCACCCTACTCTAAGGGAACTTTAATGTATTACTAGAATGTATCCTATTCTAAGGAGACTCCCATGTATTGTTAGAGTGCACCATGTTTTTTGGGGAGTTCTTTTTTATTTAATTGGGATCTATGTTCGATCAATTAGTAAACAATAATTAATTTTTGGTTCTTGAGAATTTTATGTGAGTCCATCTCAAGGTTTCATCTATTTGTAACTAAAAGAAATTGATATTTTTATGTCAAAATAAAACTTGCAAGTGTGGAATGGAGAACTCGTGGACTTTGGATGTGTGAGAGAGATCTCTTTTATGGATACACATTTTTTCTTCAAGTATTCTATCACTAGATCCTTCATGAAAAAGAGGTTTAGATAATTTAAAAAACTCTGAAAGAAAAACTATGGAATCTAACTGCATGTATTCTTGAGTTGGCCTAGAAGTCAATGCATGCATGCATGTCTTAATGAAGGTTTAGATTTAATCAGATTCTTCTTGGAAATTACTTTCTCCTATTCAATATGAAATAGCTTATTTTAACTTTTTTTCTTTTAGGTGGAAAATATTTCATTATGTGTATTTTGAACCTAATTGCTTGACCTTCAAATCAAATCTCATTTGTTGCAATAGAGAAGCACATAAAAAAGGTCAATGATAATCATTTTAACTAACTTTATCACTTTGAGTGTAGCTTGAATAAAAAGTGAACTTTGCATTCATCCATAAGTCAAGGGAACCTAGCTTGGACAAGTGGTGGGCTTTGCATTCCTCCATAAGTTAAGGGAGGTTAGCTTGGATGAGTGCACCATAAAACCAACACTCCTATGATGCAACCAAGCATATGCTACATGTTTTATGTATGCTTCATGCCTCAAATGAGGAAGTCTTAGATTAGCAGTGGACCTTGCTTAAATATCATAAAAAAGTCGGTTGTATTCCTCAATGGGTCCTAGCTTGGACAAGTGGTGGGCCTTGAATAAAAAATTTAGTTAGTCACTTTGAACTTGGCTTGGACAAGTGGTGGGCCTTGAAACCAAGCTCTTCACATTGAGATAAGTCATAGGTAGGACAATAAACCATAGACAATGATAATGGATGTAACGTATTAGTTTCTTAAAGGTCTTGATGTACAATGTTGTTCTCAATGTGTAATCTACGTGCTTAAAGTGGAATGAGACCTTAAGCAAATTGACGTCTTTGACAAAAATCTCATTACCTTATACATGATATGTTGAAAGTTGTGCAACCTGGGAATTGGGATTTTCCCACTTTACCTAATATAGCCTTTATTCTTAACTACATTTTTTAAAGTGTGTGATAGTCCATACATATTCAGTATGAACCATCCATCTATTGCACTAAAACAATCGGAGAACGGAAAGGAGATGAATTTGGTTTAATGTTATGCTTCTCTAATAGTTCATTGACTTGTGTCATAGTCTCTTCTTGTTGTGCATAAGAGGCTCAATAAGATGGTTTGTTAGGAGGAGGGTTTCCAAGAAAAAACTCAATGTTATGGTCATCTTCCCTCGAGAAGGAAGGAGTTCGACTTGAATATAGTTAGTAAACAAAAAAGCATGCACATCAAGCGATACTTTTTCTTCATATAAGTGTCGGGGTTATGAGGAGAGAGTAGCTTCATGTTAGCTATACACTAACATAAATCGTATATGAAAAAATAGACTTCTTTTTTTATTTATGAAAAGCTTATTGAGATACCACTTTGAATTGTGCTACCCTCTTTATTTTCATAAATGGCTCTCTCTCTACCTCTATGCTAAAACATTTAACTCTAAAGATATTGTAAATTGACTAAAATGTGTGTTAACCAAGGAGATCTTAACTCTAAAGAAATTGTAAATTGACTAAAATGTGTGTTAACCAAGGAGATCTTAACAAAACATTTTAATGCTTCAAATGTAGAAGTCTTCTTGATCAGTATACCCTTAAACATGAACTTAGAATTTTACAATTAGAGGTCTAACTTGAGCTTCTTGTCCTTCAAAATCTTCAACTGCATCTTTGGAGAGGCCCATTTCAGAAGAGTGAATGCTCAACTTGATATCACAAGAGTTGAAATTATGGGTAGAGGCGTGATCAGTTGTTCGTGTCATTCACACATAGAGTTGACGGACAGTTGACTCAGATGCGGGTGATACAAATTTTGCAGAGGAGCCAGGTCCATCGGTTGGAGTGCATGACTAACTTCAAATGTTTCAAAGTTGAGTCTTTTGTGTCACTGTGTCATTTTTAGTAGAATTATTAGTGATTGCCTTGTTTTGGTAGACTACAGTGGACTATGGAGTGATTTTGATTTCATTTTATTTTCTATCGTGTATCGTATCTACCATTTATTTATCTATGTAGTATTCTATGATTTCATAGTTTCAAAAATTAGAATATCAATGTTATGTTTCTTGAAGTCTAGTTCTTAATATTTTGTCAAGTCTTGTTATCATGAGTATAGTGTTGCTAACTGCTAAATTTTCAAAACTTCATATGAATTCTGATGTGATATGGATATTAAGGTTTAGGAATGGTTGTCTATGGAGCAAGATGACTAATGTCTGTAAAAATGTAGAATTTTTGTAGACATTAAAGACAAGAAAGATTAGGCATTGACACAGAGAAGAGGATTGGATTTTCTAAGCTTTGTCCCCTCAAGAGGAGAGTTCCATTATAATGAGAATTACAAGTACATGCAACAAGAAATGCTAATCTACTAAGCTCTTTGTTGATTATTGCCCTCTATGAAGGTTTAGAACTTTACAAATTGGGTAGTTAGAATCTTTCTTTTTTCTATTTTGTACCTATAATATTAATCTTCCTCTCAAAGGCATCTGATTATGCGAATCGGGTAGCTACGGAAAGGGGGGGAGGTCATACTCAAAAGGTCGATCATAATTATGCAACTCAAACAAAAAGATTTTGGGATTAAAATAATTCCTCTTCTTCGTTGTCTCATGATAGGTTAATTACTTAGTGTTGGGCAGAGAGAGATGGAGCTTGGAGAGGCTTTACGATGAGTGTAAGCATGACCAATGAGCCTAAGAGCGCTTTGCACATGCACGCACGTGCACGTGCACACACTCCCATGTAAAAAGATGGTGTCCCACATAAGCCACAAAGTTGTAGTATCTAGATACCTTGCTCTTCAAGTTATGGCATCTCAAGTGAATAACCCAATGTGATCCCAATATTTATTTTGGCTTGAGGTATTTATTTTACTTATTTGTCAAATCTTGGGTAGAGCAATTTGGTAAGGTGAGAATATAAGAACCACCTTGATCCCATTGGATTAGCATCAATTCATTGCCGTGTTGGTTGGTTCAACATTATCTCTCTCTCTCTCTCTCTCTCTCTCTCTCTCTCTCTCTCTCTCTCTCTCTCTCGTATTCTCCCCATTTATCTACGCTTTTGCATTGTCGACTTTGACATGGTATTAGAGCTTCGTGCTCCCTAAGCGCAAGGTGAGAGACATTTCTATATCGGTGGTAGTTTTGGCATCCTTTTTAAAACATAGAGAGAGCCGCCATCTAGAGTCTTACAGAGGTACTACTATCTCCAAGCACCAGCATTTTGAATCGCCAGTGCAACGATAGGGATGTGACTCCTTTGTTTTGGTAGTATTTTGAGAGGCGACTGTTTGGAAGGGCCCTATGCTACCCTTTTGAGTGTGTTTTGAAACGCCTTGTCCTCGGAAGCTTGTGAAGGAGAACCTTTTTTGTTTGGTGCGGTTTGGGAGGACAAAAGTTTTGGACACTTTGGAAGTTTCTTTAGTACAAGGAGAAAATCCAATGTAGGCTTTATCCAACACGATGGTACCCCCCTTGCTCAAGCGACAAAAATGAAAAATTTTACCCTCGAATGACCATCACCAACTAAAGACTATGGAAAGTAGATTGGCCAACACCCAGATAGCAGCCTAAGCACGGACGAAGTTCTCAAGGAAGCTGTCCATTTGTTTGGCTCGGGATTGTGAAGCCAAAATCAAATGCATGAGCTTCCTAGAGGAAAGAGGCAAAGGCATGCTTGACAAGGAAGGCAGGACTAGTGCTCAGATAGTGGCCCCGGTACCCACGAGGTCCGATCGGCGTTGTTACCAATTCGAGAAGACGCTTTGTTTGGCTTAGGATTGTGAAGCCAAAGGCAAAAGCAAGAACTCACAAGAGGTCTAAGGCAAAGGCAAGTTGGATAGAGATAACGGTGATAAAGAGCTGACAGAGAAGATCGGCATGGCACACGTGGTAATGGCCACAATGGCCACGACACCAGCTTTCTAGTCAATTGGCAATTGTAGCAACTAGCTTGAGCTAGGGAGAGGCTTGTGAACGACGAAGAGGGGCAAACAAAGTCCCCTCTACAAATGATTTGAATCCATGTGTTGGAGTTCAAGTTATCGGTGTTTGAACCCGTGGGAGTTCAAGGCACATGCATCTAGCAAGAAACCAACACTGCACACCAATCCATTGTTGTTGGCCAAATTATGGACACGATCTGTTTTAAAGTTCATTTTCTAGGAATGTTTGGACGTGATGTGTTCACAGTTCACGAATGGGGATTCTGTTAACCGATGTGTATTTAATGGAAAGGATCCTCGACTGGGGTGTCTATGGTAGCTTCTTCATAGACTTGGTTTTCCTACATATGTCCACTATGAGCTGTAGAGAGGGTGTTAAAGTTATGGAATCTCAAGTGAATAGCCCGATGTAATCCCAATATTTATTTATGCTTTAAGTATTTATTTTACTTATTTGTAAAATCTTGGGTAGAGCAATTTGCTAAGGTGAGTAGCACCACCTTGTCCCAATTGTGATATCACTAATCATTGCGCAATTGGTTGGTTCAATAGTCTCTCTCTCTCTCTCTCTCTCTCTCTCTCTCTCTCTCTCTCTCGTATTCTCCCCATTGCTCTACGCTTTCACATCGTCGAGTTTGACACTTGCATGTCAAGCATGAGCCTCGGTTTTTTGCTTCTTTCCTCTACTTTTTGGGTCAATTTTTCTTTTGTGGGTTGTGTATGAGTGGTCTATAGCTCATGTGTAGCTTATGCACTTATCATAAGCTCCATCTCTTGTGGTGCTTTTCCGTGCACTTCTCCTGCTACCCAAAAACACTCAAATCAAGGTTTGGAGGTTCTTTTGAACCCCTTTTGATATCAAAAAATTATATTGAATTCCTTAAATTCTTTTCCTCCATCAACATTCCCACATTCCATGAGACTTCTCAGACATTAAAAATATAATCTTGGTGTCATTTTTAAGCCATTTTGTTCCCATAAAAGTCTGTTTAAATCTTAGCGACTTGTGAATTTTTAGAAGCTTTTTTAATTAGTCTTGGCATGCTCACTTACTTTGTAGCCCATTTTAAGTCACATATAAAAATAGAGAAAAAATTACTTACCTAGCCTTAATATTTCATTTTGATCACTCTAAACATTATGGCTTTTATTGCTTGTAGAGTAGTTTTAGAGTGTTGCCAAAAATTAAATTTGGTAATAGCACGTATGCGTGAGGCCAGGTCAATAGTGCATCGTGTCAAGAGTACACAACGACAATGGCTTGTGTGTTTGTGTGTGTGTGTGTGTGTGTGTGTGTGTGTGTGTGCGCGCGCGCTAATAAAGAGCGGAAAATGGTATAACCTGTCTATCACCCAAGTATGGTAGATTGGTTATTCCATTTCCCTCTTGAATAACAAGTCTTGAGTTCAACTCCTCGTCGGCTAGATCTTTAAGGTCTCTTGGGATAGTTTCCTACGACGTTAAAACTCTCTTCTTCTCGGGTGTGTGTGTGTGTGTGTGTGTGTGTGTGTGTGTGTGTGTGCGCGCGCGCGCGCCAATAAAGAGAGGAAAATGGTATAACCTTCCTATCACCCAAGTGTGGTAGATTGGTTATGCCATTTCCCTCTTGAATAACAAGTCTTGAGTTCAACTCCTCGTCGGCTACATCTTTAAGGTCTCTTGGGATAGTTTCCTACGACGTTAAAACTCTCTTCTTCTCGTGTGTGTGTGTGTGTGTGTGTGTGTGTGTGTGTGTGTGTGTGTGTGTGTGCGCGCGCACGCGCTAATAAAGAGAGGAAAATGGTATAACCTTCCTATCACCCAAGTGTGGTAGATTGGTTATGCCATTTCCCTCTTGAATAACAAGTCTTGAGTTCAACTCCTCGTCGGCTACATCTTTAAGGTCTCTTGGGATAGTTTCCTACGACGTTAAAACTCTCTTCTTCTTCTCTCTCTCTCTCTCTCTCTCTCTCTCTCTCTCTCTCTCTCTCTAAAGTGGGGCCAATACACAAGAAATATGGGAAACACCCCCACAATCCCACAATTCCATAATAAGATACATCCAAATACCTCTAAAATTTGTGGAAAATCCCAAAATACCTCCCTAATTTTGAAAATCCCCAAAATACCCCTATACTTTCCTTACCAAGATTGCTTCCATTTTCACATTATTGGTTCTCTGCAATACTAAGAGTACACCCATAAACCTATGTTAGAAATACTAAGAGTACACCTATAAACCTATTTTAGAAATACTAAGAATACACCCTTAAAAATCCTCATTCTAAATTGCCAAATCACTAGAGCACATCTCATTCTTAGAAATACTAAGCATACACCCTTCAAAAACCTCATTCTAGAATGCCAAAACACTAGAGCACATCTGTTTTTTCAAAAAGTTTTAGAAATAATTTATCAAGAGATGTTTTTCAAAACAGGGGCAATTTGGAAATTCTAAAAATTATAGGTTTTTTTTGGGAATTTCCATAAATTTGAGGGGTATTTTGGTAACTTTCACTACATTCAATCATCAGAGGTGGTGTAGAAGCCATTGACTGCATGAACCATACATAAATCTCACTACATTCAATCAACAAAAGTGGTGTAGAAGCCAATGGATGCACGAAACATACATAAATCTACCAAAAGATTTGACCATCTTTGGTAGTGCGGCGAAACCGTGATAGATACCAAAGGTGACTTAGCATTTACTCTAAGAATGATCTTGTAACATCTCATAAAAACCATGGGATTGAGAACCCTATGATGAGCCTCCAAACCCCTCTGTACCACTCCATCAACTGCTACAGACCAAGACTATAAGAGTAGTGGGAGGAATCCACTTGTCCGCCACTAGGAAGGGCAAGGGAAGATACCAAGCTGAAGATCTCTCTGACCATACCAGCTTTCCCACGGCATCCCAATCCGGGACTCATATAAGTGAGAAAACTATCTTAAGTCTATGAAATTGGTAGCCTCCACCAATGCCTAGTCCTGTACAATATCATACACAATAATCTCTCTCCAGAAGAGCTCATGCAAAGGTTGTAACCTATATCCAATGTTAAAGGCTCTCTTTGGACCTGAAAAATGTCGAGCCGCGTCCAGAAGAAGCCTGCAAGAACGAATTATCAACACACGATGGCCCATCCCACAGGAATGTATTAGGAAATCTCTACAAGCGAAGAACATAGAGGTAGACTAGCAACCACATGCGCAATGAAACATATGAAGGTGAAGCTAAACGAGGAGGTTCGATATCCTGCTGCCCCATAGTAGTGCCTATTGTGAGAGGCACCTATGACTGGATCTCCAAAGAATCAATGGACTGTTGAACTAGCCTCTCTTAGCACCTCAAGCTAATCCCAAAGTGCTTGCAACTGCTAATTCTCACGCTCTACTTGCACGTCTAGCTGCTCCAAATCAACTTCTTGAGCCAATCATATTTTCATATATCTTTAAACTTTTTCCCTTCTCGCTTCTCACATAAACTGTGCAGGAATATCTAGAAGAGTAATTTTTACAAGATATTTCAAAATTTATCCTCAAAGCTGCCAATGCAGATTCCTCATACCACAGTATCATTCTGTTCGCAACAGTGAGAGGAGCGCAGGTGACCAATGTAGAGGCAAGCTCTTGCGAAGAGAGAATAGCAATAAAGACACCTCTACCCAACAAAAAGATGTCTCCACTCAACCACAACCATCAATGGCTAACGACACCATTAGTCATTCCCGAATCTTATGTCAGGAGTAAGAGCATCCCACTAATCGCCCCACGACAACTCCATGAGAGAACTTCAATACTACCAATCTTCTGCTTGTTTTTCAAGAATTGAGTTCAAGCCTTGTCAGATACATGATGGCCTCTTGGGATAATCTCCTAATGTTAAAATCACTCTCTCTCTCTCTCTCTCTCTCTCTCTCTCTCTCTCTCTCTCTCTCTCTCTCTCTCTCTCTCTCTCATAGCATTCACTACACCTTGGCATAGACAATGAAAATCAAACGCTGCTCACATCAAAACTCATACTTCCGTGCAGGATCAGACAATCACAACTTACGTAAATCCTCATACCAATGTGGTAGCTTGTTTACACAACCAAAGCTTTTGTTTCAATTGGCCATTGCCCCTTGACTTTAAGAAGAATTTTCAAAGGAAAAGGTGAAGAAAAGAGCCTATATAAGAAATTTGCAAATTGGACAGCTGAAACCATTTTTTGCATCCGTTGTTGACAATCAAGAAGTTAGACAAACACACGTCGTTGGCATGCATCATTGACAATATCTTTGACACACAGATAATGACCTCCAAGCTCAGGTTTGGGGACCTCTGTGGGTCAGAACGCGGCCTAGGCAGTGGATCAACATCAGTTCCTATTTAAATTGTTGCTAATAAGAATTGAAGCGACCAACACAAACCAAAAAAAAAATCATGTTAGCAAGAAAAGACAATGTACAGTTATGAATGGCCAGCCGGGCAAACATCAACGGTTTGTATGGCACTAACAAAGCCAATTGAATGGAACAACTAGTTGTTCCATGCAGCTGTGGAGCCGGAGGATGTCAGGCCTCCTAGGGTTGGAATACATGATTAATTGGTTGCCACTTTTTTCAAGATAACATTGTGCATCTAGAGAGAGATTCTTACTCAATTGGTTGCATTGTGAATCTATAGTGATGAGAATCTTCAGCTCACAGAGAGTCGGGTAGATCCACAGGTCGTAACCTGCATAATGGCATAGGGAGGGCTTATTAGCACCACTGCAAAAGAAACCAAAACACAGTCATCGTCAATGCCAGACTCAATAAGAGAAAGATCAATGGCACCACGGTTCTTATAAATCAAGGCACAAATATACGAAGATAAAGACGCATACATGAAAATAAGCAAAACTGATAGATGTTTCAAAGCCTCTCCCTTGTTGGACCTCTTCAATTATATGATCCAAAGGAGCTTTCTATCCTAGATGTTTTGCCAACCTTCATTTCCATTATGCCATTTAAGAAAAAACCTGCAACACCACACAATACAACCATGATGCTTTCATTGTTAGATTCCAGATGCCACTGTAACCCAAAGCAATGCTAAAATTGAAAATTTCACGAACTGTCAAGAGTTACAAGCCATAAAGAGCATTATACTAGAGCATTGAATGGTGTTCTTCAAGATTTTTTAGTCTAAAAACATGCTGTCAATTTTGAGGTTGAAACTAATATCCAAAATCTGTGAGCAGCAATACAATAAACCTCTTTCAAACTTTCTTGTGTCACCTAAAATAAAACCAAAATCCATGAAACGCACTCAAAATAATAAGGACTTGCCATTGCTTAATTGGCTTTTGGCAACCTTATCATATTTGTACTCAATCATATTTGTCATCAGTAATACAATAAGACCTCTTTCAAACTTTCTTGTGTCACCTAAAATAAAACCAAAATCCATGAAACTGCACTCAAAATAATAAAATAGAGAAAGAATTCTACGGGTTTGGTAGGACTTGCCATTGCTTAATTGCCCTTTAGCAACCTGATCATATTTGTACTCAATCACATAACCATTGGACAACCTCCGTAGGTCTTTCTCCCGCTCCGGATCAAATACAAGCTACTTGCATGTGCCCTGCAAGTACACTGTCACAGGTTGCAAACGAGTGAGAGATGCACACATGTACTGGACAGCGGGGATACCAATTCTGAGTTTGCATCTGCAGAAACTTATTCATCTTGCCTGCAATCTCCTCCTCATCACAATCTGCTCCCAACGGCCCAGCAGCCAAGACTTGAACCTAGTTGACTTAACACAGTGGCACCACGGCTTCAACCTGACTACAAATGTGCTTGAGGAGGAGGCAGATCTCCCTATCTCAGTCTGCTTTCCAAACTGAGGCGGGAGTATCTTCCCTTACTTTCCAGGATTGGCTCAATGATTGGGACAGTCCTGGAGACCCCGCGCACTTCAGCATCAGTTGTGGCCAAGGCTACAGGGTTACCCATTGTGCGGGTTCTTGCTCGGGACACACACCCGAAGGTGGTTTTTCTGCCTTGATGAATGTGCAGTATTCGGGCCTCCCAACCCAGTGCCGCATGTGAGAGTGCACGTTTGCGGAAGCGTGAGAGAGAGAGAGAGAGAGAGAGAGAGAGAGAGAGAGAGAGAGAGAGAGGGAGGAAGATAGAAGTCAAAACGCTAGAAGGGGCCTCATCAGCCCCCCATGACCACCATCAACCACAAGACCTGTAATACAGCGTATCAAATGTGTGGAAGTGGGTACCCCCCTGGCCCCATATATAGGTGCCCAAGGGGGAGGTCGAGCATACCAGAAGGATGCCCAGCGTTTTGTGCTCTCTCTCTCTCTCTCTCTCTCTCTCTCTCTCTCTCTCTCTCTCTCTCTCTCTCTCTCTCCGCGCGGTTTGTTCAGCATCAGGTGCTAAGAAGGGGTGTTAGATTTACACCACTCTACTGCTTCACTCAGGTCTAGGGCATACACGTACAGCTAGTATGTCTCCAAGCTGCCCACCCACTGCATTGTCCGGACGCCCACTTTTGGGCCGGCCGCTTGTCTTTGTTCGGGTGTCCTACATATAATTTTTCCTTGTTGGGTCGTGGGGTTTTCTCTACATTTCCCTACCTCCCCTTCGGCACCTATATATGGGGCTAGGGGGTACCCACTTCCACAGATCACAGATCTCATCTGATCATTGCACAGGTCTTTTGGTCTGGTAGTCAGGGGGGCTGATCGCCCCCTCTTCCCGACATCTAGCGTTTGTGTTCTCTCTCTCTCTCTCTCTCTCTCTCTCTCTCTCTCTCTCTGATCTTGTCTTGATCTCTGACTCACCAGAGGGTATGCAGCGACAGTTGGATGCATTACACAGTTTTGCAGAGGATAGTGGATTGTCTGTAAACCTTGGTAAAACCAAGGTCATGGTGTTTAACACCACACCGCAGTGGATCAGGAGATCGGCACCGACCTTCACGTATGGTCAAGAGATTGTGGAGTATACAGATGCATACACTTACCTTGGGATAGTCTTCACTGGGCCGAGGTTTTCTTTGGGGAGAGCAGCAAAGACTAGACTGACCAGAGCTTATGCGGCCTTGGGAGGCTTGGAGAGGATGTGTTCGCAGGTTCAGTTCCAGGAACCTCGGACAAAGTTATGGCTCTTTGATACTTTAGTAGCCTCAGCTATGATGTATGGGGTACAGGTATGGGGACCTTCTGTAGGCCAGGATGGTTGGAGAGGTATGGAGAGGCCCTTGGTATCTATGATCTCCCGATTGATTAGAGCCAAGGCCTCCGTACCTCACGCGATCATTCGAGCAGAGCTAGCTGCCCCCCCCATGGAGATTGAGGCGCTTACCAGATCAGTGTCCTTTGTGCACAGCCTATGGGATACTACTAGAGACAGATATGCTAGATTGGCCCTTGAGTCTTCCAGACAGTTAGCTCTACAGGGGGACACTTCATGCTGGTATGCACAGATGACTTCATGGTTTCAGACGCATGGCTTCACCATGGACAGGTTGCCCCCTTTCCAGTATTCTCTTCAGGCACCCTCGCTGTCTCTTACACGGGTGGAGATCACTAGACTCATTCGTCAGGACCTGATCCAGCTCGACACTAGGAGGACATGGATAGAGCCGCCTCAGGAGTTGAGCACAAAGATGGCTTTCTATAGAGAGCATCTTCTCCACCTCACAGGAGATAGGTTTGTGATTCGACCCAGCTACATGGACACACATATGTCTCATGGTTTGCGTTGTGCCATTGGTCAGATACGCACATCCTCACATCAGCTCGAGATTGAGACCGGTAGATTCAGAGGGATACCAGCAGACAGCAGGATATGCCGATTATGCCAGAGAGAGCCAGAGACAGAGTTGCACTACATATGTCATTGCACAGTGTTCTATGAGATACGGGGGCGTTTCCACTGCTTATTCAGAGAGGGTTTTGGTCCTCTATCTAGGGTCATGAGTTATGAGGATCAGAGATGTCTTGGACTATATCTACTTGAGTTACACAGGTATAGAGACACTTTACTGGGGAGAGCTAGAGAGAGGCAGTCCCAGAGACACATTACAGATTTCTTTTCACTAGATATGGGACAGCCAGAGGAGCAGCCACCACTGCAGAGCTCGTCCCACACTCATTCGACCACTACTGGCACTCTCATCGACCGAGCATTGGAGCTACAGAGATACAGACGACCGCGACTGAGGAGAGGAGCTACACAGCATCGACGGAGACTACAACAGAAGATTCGAGCCATACTCTCTCGACATCCAGAGTGCAGATGAGGATGGATCCTCACCATTTCTTCCATCTTTGTTTCTCACACTGTTACATCCAGTTTACCGGGTACCTATTGTATCAGCTGCTACACCCACGTAGTTTTAGATTGTAGTAGTAGTAGTAGTATTTTGTTCCACTTCTAGTTCTTTTGTACCCAGACATGGTATTAGATTCACTATTTTGTAACTGATTGGTCTCATAGGTCATTTTGGCCTTTTGAAGACGTTAATATAACATTTCATTTCATTTCTCTCTCTCTCTCTCTCTCTCTCTCGCTCTCTCGCTCGCACACGCGCACTCACATTGTTAGATTTGCACCACTCTGTTGCTTCACGCAGGTCTAGGGCACTTCCTTGTACGGCTAGTGTCTCCGGGCTGGCCACCCATAGCATAGGTTGTACCTTGTCCAACCCCCAAGTTTGGGGCCGGCAAGAGATAGTCATTGTACGGATTTTCTTGTTCAGGTAGTCATGGGGGGCTGATCGCCCCCTCTTCGCTACACCAGCGTTTTGTGGTCTACTCTCTCTCTCACTCTCTCATCTCTCACGCTTCCGCACACGCGCACTCACATGGTATCGGAGCTCAAGCTCTCCAGAGTCCATGGTACAGGTCCACCTTCCGCATCAAGAACTCCACTCCTCCCAAGAAGAAGATCAGCCAGTGTTTTTTCAAGGAGAGGCCAACGCTCAACCTACAACAGCGTTCCATCGCGAAAAACATGCCTTTTCACCCCATCTGCCTTTTGGGCAGCAGAAAACCCTAGCGTTTTTTGGAGGCTGCTTGCGTTTTTGCTCTCCCTTGGTGGCGATCACCTCCTGGCCGCCAATGCTGGCCCTTTTGGGCACTTTCCTCGCTGGAAATCCCCTCCCTCCACCTACGTTTTTGGATAGATACAGCTGCGTTTTTGGACAGATACAGCTGCGTTTGCAGCAGAGGAGGGGGAGCGCTAGTCTTGGCCCATCTTGGATCTCGCCAGATTACCCCTCCCACCCGGCTTGGCATCCGGTGCCTTGCCGGCGACAATCCTCTTCAATCCTTCAGATTTCAGTCATAAACACCTAGTCTCTGTTTACAGCCCATCAGGGGTAGTGACTTTGATTCACCACCATCACCAGACCCTCTGCACCGCTCTAGACCCTGCCGGGAGCCTACAAGCACGCTGAAAATCGCTGGACAGCAGCGTTTTCATCACCTCGCAGTTGTGTTTTTGGGTGGACAGCAGCCTCTTGGCTTGTGTTTTTCACAGAGGATGAAGTTACTTCCTGCCAGACACCATCCGATGGTGGTCCGTGCGGCCCTTAGTGACTACTGCAATACACGGTATCTTTGACATCGGCTTGATCATCTATGGGCGTACAATCCTTGGGAGATCCATTCATTCCAGCCATCATTCGGCGATTGCACATTCCAGAGGGGGTGGTGAACACACCTATGCATTCATCAGAGGAGTTCACACGAGATATGGCCATGCTCATGGCATATGGGATCACGACATTCCCAAAGAAGACACCACCATCTTGGGTGGACAGACACTTACCACTTGACCTCAATACGTCATATCACTTGCTTACACAAGAGCATCTACATGGACGTAGGAGAGGATCTTGGATCTCTTCTTGGACAGGTTCATTGCTTGGATCTACAGAGTGAAGTGGGATTTCAATGCTTTGGACTCACTTGGAGAGTTTAGCCCCGAGATGCGGGAGATCGGGCATCATTACGCCACTACATCCAGAGTCACCTGGAGCTTGGCTTGGATGGTAGTGCAGTTGCTCTTCTACACTTATGATCATTTGGATTGCTACCTTCAGAGCTACTTACACTCACCCTCGGTAACCTCACAACAGACTTATCCCTCGACCTGGGCAATAGGCCACTCCCAGCTCATTCACATTAAGAGCCACACCGAGATGCGGTTTGGTGGCGTTGTTGGCGTGGATTCTGTTTTGGTTGACACCGAAGGATTGGAGGCAGGAGATACAGGCAAGACGGCACAGACAGATTGGTTTGTCCTTTCCTCTTCTCAAAGATTATTCACAGTGCAGACTGCTCCGTCTGGCATCCCTTCTTCATACAGGATGATTACAGTGCAGACAGCTTGGTTTGACCACACCTCTTCGTAGAGGCCCTTCACAGTGCATACTGTTGAGTCTGGCTTTCCCCTCATCTTGGATTACCCTACCTACTAGTGGTGGTCCGTGCGGTCTCTCGGTGACTGTTGCAACTTACAGTAGCTTCTACAGTGTAGTCTGTTTAATCAGGCTTTCCTTGTTTCGGAGGACGTTTATGGCGCAGATTGCTACATCTGGCCTTCCTGGAGTTTTTCACAGCTTAGCCACCTGGCCACCTTGGGTTGCAGGTTCATGCATTGACAGGTTTCCGGTCATTCTCATGACAATTCCTGGGCTTCCCTATTTTCTCCAAACGGTTTGACTATAGACACCACAAATCCTATTGGGCAAGACACCTACAGGTCTATTGCCACTTCTTTTACGACAAGCAGTTGTTTTTACACTCAATTCGGAACCTTCACGCACTATCTTCACCCTGTATCGACAGAGTACAGCAGTTTGTTACACTGCTCGTGACGGCACTTTACCATGGAGATCTCTCGAAGGTTGGGACACCCTAGACTGTTATAAACATCGCTCTGTTGCTTCACACAGGTCTAGGACACTTCCTTGTAGCTAGTGTCTCCGGACTGGCCACCCATAGCATAGGTTGTACCTTGTTCGACCGCCCAAGTTTGGGGCCACTTGAGTTGGGCGCACACCTTCGGCACTCATATATATGGGGCCATGGGAGGGTACACATATACAGATATCGTTTGATCATAGTACGGGTCTCTTGTTCAGGTAGTCATGGGGGGTTGATCGCCCCCTCTTCCCTACACCAACGTTTTGTGGTCTCTCTCTCTCTCTCTCTCTCTCTCTCTCTCTCTCTCTCTCTCTCTCTCTCTCTCTCTCTCTCTCTCTCTCTCATGCTTCCACACATACGTGCGCTCACAAATATTTTTTTTGGGAGAAGGGGCGATCAACCCTCCATGACTTCCAAAACAAGAAGACCCGTACAATGATCAGATGATATCTGTATATGTGTACCCCCTTGGCCCCATATATTTGAGTGCCCAAGATGAGTGCCTTGCCCCAAACTCGGGCGGTCAGACAAGGTACAACCTATGCTATGGGTGGCCAGCCCGGAGACACTAGCCATACAAGGGAGTGCCCTAGACCTATGTGAAGCAACAAAGTGGTGTAAATCTAACACCCCCTCTCAGCACCTAATGCTGAAGGAACCGTGTGAAGCCGAAGATGTGAGGCAAAGGATGAAGATGTGTGTTGCGATGTCTGTAGCAATCTGGGGTGTCCCAACCTCCGAGAGATCTCCATGGTAAAGTGTCTATCCAAATGTGAGTGCGTGTGTGCAGAAGCGTGAGAGAGAGAGAGACAAAACGCCAGAGATAGGAAAGGAGGCGATCAGCCCCCCACTGACTACCAGAGCATGAGAACCTCGATAAAATAGATATGAGTATGGGCGGCCCAAGGAGAGGTAGGGAAATGCCAGATAAAAGCCCACGACCCAGCAAGAGAAAAAAGAAATAAAAGGGCGCCAACATAAGTGGGCAGCCGGCCCAAAACTTGAGCAGCCGAAGAAGGTAAGGCCGCCGGCCCAGAAGTGGGCCGCCACCGGCACAAGAAGGTAAGGCCGCCGGTCCAGAAGTGGGCGGCCCGACAATGCAGTCTATATGCATATGCAAAGCGTGGCCAGCTGTTAACCCTCACGGACACCCTATCACTTTCAACGGACGCGCACACCCTATCACCTTTAACGGACGCCTTATTATTTATTTGATTGAGTCATGGATCGGACTTGTCGGTCCAATAGGTGTGTAAGTGATCGTCGATAAGAGATACACCACTTATTCCATTTTTACATGATTTTTACTATGATCGGCCATTGTGGACACCCATGTGTGAATGGATCAAACTCCTATAAAAGGTCCATTTGACCTAAACTCCTCGTTCCTTTGAGGTGCAAGCTATGAAGTGTTCTTGCTCTACCTCTGTCTTCTCCATCGTGTGCTCACATGTGTATGTGTGCGTGTATGCTTGAGAGAGAGAGAGAGAGAGAGAAAGGGAGAGAGAAGAAGAAGAGAGTTTTAACGTCGTAGGAAACTATCCCAAGAGACCTTATAGATCTAGCATTGCGGCGACATCGACGACGGTGGCAGCTGCTTCTTCTTTGCGGCACACGATCCTTCACCACGGAAGCATTGAACGGTGAGTGACACACCATTGCCCCTTTGAGCTTGCTAGGACTGTCTAGTTGTGTGCTTGCAGCCATTCGTGGCTCACACGGTGTTTTGGCAAGTTTTCAACCTCCGACACATATGGCAAAGTGCACAGTTTTTACGACGTTGCCTAGAACGATAATAAACTATTGGTCAAAGTGTTCACCTATAACAACTTGGAACAATTAGTTTCATAAGAAGGTGACGACATCGTTCCAAAAGGTATGATCTACCCAAGGAAGGGAGCAGTGATTGCTGACATCCATCATTCACTAGCTCCCCTCTTAATCTTCCTCCCTGACCTCTCAATCTTCCAATCTTAGGGAATGTATATATATAGCCCTATACTCGAGAAAACAAAAATAAGAGCAAGAGCCACCAAACAAAAAGATTGAGACCTACAAATTCTAGTACAAATCCCAAAAATCATAATAACACATTATGCACAAAGATACTACGTTTTGACATTACCCTTATAATATTTGCACACTAACTAGCATCTATCTGTGTCTACAGATATGGCTAGTACGCTAGTCATCCACTCCTACCTTAGGTGAGAGGTACTCTCTTTATTTTTCACGAGTGTTTCACATAGTCTATCCGATGCTTGTCTTTGAATGAGATTTGGTAGATACGCTAGCGTGTGAGAAGAATTTCGAGGAATTAGAATGGTTGATACGTCTTTTGACCACGACTGATCCCTACTTAGTAGAGAACGTCTCTCCGATTGCACAAGCTTACCTTTTTGACCAAGATGACTATAGACGTCTAATGACGTTCTTAGTGACATTTGTGCTTCTATGATGAGGAAGAGTTATATGATTACACAGATGGCACGTATGGTCTCACGGATGATGACTTTGTTTTTCTCGACGATGACGAGGATAAGGGTCTAGACCTAAGACTACCCACCTATCTATTCAATATCATGTTCCCTTGACTCTCTAGGGAGGTGCAAATAATAAGGTTAGGGTTCCTTATGTTGTTTGATTGTGTTCAATAAAGGTTGGTGCCTCTTCCCACTGATGTGCCTCCTAGAGGTATTCCTTGTGTTTTTTAGTGTGTACAGGAACGCATTGCAATAATTGCGATTTTGAACTTCATGCAATCTTTGTCGTTCACTCTTCAAATCGAACGCGATCATCAGTATGAACATGTGTTTCTTCTCCATTAGCATCATCTTGTCTTTTTTTTTTAGCATCCATGTTTATCTGCTTTAGCTATGATCGGTAACACAATATTTATCACATTTGCTTAGTATTAAACATTAGATTCGATATAATTTTCTGTCATAGTCTCTTGTTTAGGTTTATAAATCAAGCAGTTTGACTAAGCTAGTTTGACCAAGATAGGCGTTAGAGATCTTCACTTAATACCATAGAAAATACCTTCCTAATTGTCAATGGTTACTTTAGATTCTTAATCCGATTTAAACATTGTGTGCAATGAACTAGTTAGTGCGCTTAACCCCTCTTGACCTTTAGTTTAACTATTATAAAGAGAGTTTACTATTGTGATGAGCCCTAGGAGGATAACAGTGTCAATATGACCCCCCAAAGTTACAAAATTGAAAAACAATGAAAAATAAAAACAAAAAACAAAAGTGCCAACAATGTAAAATCCTAATTTGATACTTCACGCACATAAATTGTCTATGATACTAGAACCCTAGAGGTTTCCAGTGTGGACGCTTTTTCTTGAAAAACAAAAAGCCCAAGGCATACAAAATAAACACACACATCAAAAATGGAATCAATATAAAAAAAACTTTGCAGAGTCAAAGAGAAAGAAATAATTCAGGCAATGATTTCATAAGCAATTTCTTTTATCGTAGCTTAACTACAAAGACTTTTAGATATAACCTCTAGTCAACGATTGGACGTGAAATACTTTGCTCTCGCAATTAAACAACTTAGTTGACCAAAGAAAATTGAGAAGTTTGCCCATGGTATTGATGATTGACCTCAAGTGCCTCTCGACCGTTAAATTAGCGACCACAGACTTGTTTATTTTTTGACTTTTACAAGTGCTTATGCGTTTGATTATATTACAGTTTAATTCCTGATAAATTGTTTAATATTCTGTTACCAATCAATTTGTGTGTTTATTCACTGCATATGCTTTTTAATTATATAGGAAAATCCAATTACAGTGCCATTTTTGGTTGATTTTGCAGGATTTAAGCAAGCTAAAGACATTCAATCTCAGATGTTCTTCCACCTCGACGAACGAGCTTCATCTCAATAGCTTTCGAGGACGGAATCTACATCAGAAAGAGCGGCATATTAACCCTCACGGACACCCTATCACTTTCGACGGACGCGGACACCCTATCACCTTTGACGGAAGCCTTATTATTTATTTGATTGAGTCATGGACCGGCCTTGTCGGTCTAAGAGGTGTAGGAGATCGCCGATGAGAGACGTGCCACTTATTCCATTTTTACATGATTTTTACTGTGATCGGCCACTGTGGACGCCATGTGTAATGGGTCATACTCTTATAAAAGGTCCATTTGACCTAAAATCCTCATTCCTTTAAGGTGCAAGCTAAGAAGTGCTCTTGCTCTATCTTTGTCTTCTACTCCTTCGTGTGCTCACGTGTGTATGTGCGTGTATGCTTGAGAGAGAAAGAGAGTGTATGATCGAGCATTGCGGCAGAATCGATGACGACAGCGGCTCATTCTTCTTCGCGGCACAGGATCCTTCACGACGGAAGCATTGAGCGGTGAGTGACACACCATTGCCTCTTGAGCTTACTAGGACTGTCTAGTTGTGTGCTTGCAGCCATTTGTGGCTCGCACACGATGTTTTGGCAAGTTCCCACTCTCCGATACGTGTGGCAAAGCGCACATTTTTTAAGCCTCCCACGCGTGCGGCAAAGTGCACATTTTTAACAAATGTACGCTTGGTCGCACGTGTCGGAGGCTGAAAACTTATCAAAACAACGTGTTTTAAAATATGCGATTTGTTTGCACGTGTCGAAGACTGGGAACTTGACAAAACACCGTGTACGAGCCACGAATGGCTGCAAACACACAACTAAACAGTCCTAGCAAGCTCAAAGGGGCAATGATGTGTCACTCATCGCTCAATGCTTCTGTCATGAGGATCCTGTGTCGCGAAGAAGAAGAAGCCGCCGCCGCAATGCTCGACCACTCTCTCTCTCTCTCTCTCTCTCTCTCTCTCTCTCTCTCTCTCTCTCTCTCTCTCTCTCTCTCTCTCTCTCAAGCACACACTCGTAAGCACACGAAAGAGAAGAAGATAAGAGGTAGAGCAAGAGTACTTCTTAGCATGCACCTCAAAGAATAAGGATTTTAGATCTAAATAGACCTTTTATTAGAGTCCGACCCATTCACACATGGGCGCTCACAGTGGCCAGTCGTTGCAAAAATACTGTAAAAATAAGATAAGTAGTGTGCCTCTCATCGACGATCACCTACATACCTATTGGACCGACAAGCCCGGGTCCATGATTCGATTAAATAATGATAATACGTCCTTCGAAGATGATAGGATATCCGTAAGGATTAACATGTCTCCCTTCTTGATGTAGATTCCGTCCTCGAAAGGTAGTGAGATGAAGCTCATTCGTCGAGGTAGAAGAGCATCATTGAATGTCTTTAGCTTTTGTCGAACGCTGCAAAATCAATCAAAAATGACACAGTAGTTACATCCTATATATAATTAAAAAGCATATGCAGTGAATATACACTGATTAATTGACAACAGAATATTAAACAATTTACAAAAGTCAACATTAAACTGTAATATAATCAAACGCATAAGCACTTGTAAAGGTCACAAAATAAACCTGAGATCGCTAATTTAACGATCGAGAAACACTAGAGGTTAACTATCAATACCACGGGCAAGTTTCTCGATTCTCTCTGGTCAATTAAGCTATTTAATCACGAGAGCAAATATTTCATATTAGAGGGTTAACTAGAGGCTATACATAAAAGATCTTCTAATTAAGCTATGATAAAAGAAAATTGCTTATGAAATCATCGCCTGAATTATTCCATTTTCTTTGATCCTCCAAAGTTTTTTCACATTGATTCAATTTTTGATATGTGCTTATTTTGTATGCCTTAGGATTTTTGCTCTTTAAACAAATACGCTCACACTGGGAACCTCTAGGACTCTAGTACACCATACGTAATACATGTGAGTGAAGTATCAAATTAAGATTTTACATTTTTTGCACTTTTATTTGTTTTTTTGTTTTTCTGTTTCGCATTGTCTTTCAATTTTGACATTGTTACCATCCCCAAGCTCATCACAATAGTAAACTCTCTTTATATTACCTAAGCTATATGTCAATAGAGATTAAGCTCACTAGAAAGCACTAATACATTACACACAATGCTGCCTAAATTCGATTAAGAACCTAAAGTAACCATTGACAATTAAGAAGGCATTTCCTATGGTATTAACAGAAGATGTTTAACGTCTATTTTGGTCAAACTAGCTTAATTGAACTGCTTGATTCATAAACCTAAACAAGAGATTATGAGATAAAATTATATTGAATAATGTTTAATACTTAGGAAATGTGTTAAATATTATCCTACCAATCACAGTTAAAGTAGACAAACATGAATGCTAAAAAGACAAGAGACGATGATAATTGACAAGAAACACCTGTTTCTCTTTATGATCGCGCTCGATTCGAGAAGTGAACGAAACAAAGATTTCATGAAGTTCAAAATCGCAAATACTGCAATGCGTTCCTGTACACACTAGAAACACAAAGAATACCTCTAGGAGGCGCATCAGTGGAAAGAGACACAAACCTTTATTGAAAATAATCAAACAACATAATTATTTGCACCCCCCTAGAGAGTCAAGGGAACAGGATATTGAATAGATGGGCGGATAGCTCTAGATCTAAACCCCTATCCTCGTTATCGTCGAGAAAAACAAAGTCGTCATCCGTAAGACCATACATGTCATCCGTGTAATCATGTAAATTTTACTCATCATTAGATATATATATATATATATATATTCACTAAGAATGTCATTAGTCGTCTATAGTCATCTTGATCAAAAGGGTAAGCTTGTGCAATCGGAGAGACGTTCTCCACTAAGTAGGAATCAGTCGTGGTCAAGAGACGTATCAACCATTCTAATTTCTTGAAATTCTTCTCACGCTAGCGTATTCTACCAAATCCCATTCACAAGCAAGCACCGGGTAGACTATGTGAAACACTTGTGAAAAGTAAAGAGGGTACCTCTCACTCAAGGCAGGAGTGGATGACTCTAGCGTACTAGCCTATCTGTACACACAGATAGATGCTAGTTAGTGTGCAAATATTATTGAAGTCATGTTAAATTGTTGTATCCTTGTGCATAATGTGTTATTATGATTTTTGGCACTTGTACTAGAATTTGTAGGTCTCAATCTTTTTCTTTGGTGGCTCTTGCTCTTTTACTTTTTTATTTTTGTTTTCTTAAGTATAAGGCTATATATATACATTCCCTAAGATTAAGAGATTGAGAGGTCAGGGAGGAAGGTTAAGAGGGAAGCAAGTGAATGATGGATGTCACCCTCTTCCTTGCATATCTTTTGGAACGATGTCATCACCTTTTGAAACCAATTGTTCCAAGTTGTTATGGGTGAAGACTTTGACCAATAGTTTTCGACCGCCCTAGGCGTTTCATCTAGCTGCAAGGGTCGTACGGTACTCTCTCATGATTTTACTTGCAACGTTGTTGTAGGTGGTGAACTTACAACGGGAGATGAAAATTCTTTCTTGTTTGTATGGATATGTACAATGATAGGTGGAGGTTGTGTCGAAGCTTGTATTTCCATACATGAACTACATCAAGAGCAAGAAGCTTCATTTGTTTTTTCTATGTTTCAGTTGAGCAAAACAAGCCTTTCTCGCTTGGGTATCCAAACTAGCTTCGAATCAGGTGTATAGTGTTCAGTGATCTTTTGTCACAAAGTGATGACGTGGCGGACAGCAGAAACCCTAATTTCTGCCAAAAACCCTAAAATTCCTGCAAACCCTAATTTTTGCCAAAAACCCTAATTTCCGGAAATCGCGGAGGCGGATTATTTTTTTTAAAAAAATTTTTGTTTTTTTTTTTTGGAAAATGATGAGCAACGCGAATTTTGCTTTTGCTTTTTTTTCTATAAAAAAAAGAGAAAAGACTCTCTAAGAGAGAGAGAGAACTGATGCTTTTGATTTTAAAAGCTTTTGGGGCTCTGCTTTTGGGCATCCCTTGTAACCTTTAAATTAGTGGTGAGGGCCTCACTTCTCAGAGCATCTGGACGCAGAGTCTGAGAGTGAAACCCTACCGCTCTCTTGTACTTTGATGATTGATTAATATAAAAAGAAATACCGAAAGGGGCGCCAGTCTTTGGGGCCAATATCTCTAGGCACGGAACTCCGCCGGGCCAGTGCAAATCTATTGTGATCTATGAATTGTTTTGAAGTGGTTATTTGGTGCTGTCGCGGTTGATTCTTGACTTGGAGTGTCCAAGTTTGTTACAGTGGTATCAAAGCACAGCCGATTTCTCTTCTACGGGAAATCCGATCCCCGAATTTTTTTCCGCGGCACCTATGGCTTCAGGCAATGATCAGTCGACTCCCTCTACATCTGGAGATGCGGGCTGGGATCACAACGAAGATTCAGGCAGAGAGTATGGCCCGCCTCGGCCTACTCAGGCGGAGCAAACAGAGATGGAGTGTCGTCAATTGATCGGCGATGCAACAAAGATGATGCTCAATTTTGCCAAGGACCCGAAGATGGCAAAATATATGAACCAGACCTCTTTGGAAGAGGTACAGACGGAGTGGAAGAGAACCACAACACCACTCCCGAAACCCGCTCTCAAGAAACCTTCTGCCTCCAAGAAATATACGGAGAAGGAACTGGAGAACGTGGTTGATGCACGGATTGCTCAGCTTTTTGACACGCAAAAGAAAGCCAAAAAGCACGACAAAAAGCAGAAGAAAGGCACTGACTTCCCGGGATATTTGGGTCGTCGGTTGACATTTGACAAGGCGAAGAAACGGAAGAAGCGTGTTCGATTTGAAGGAGTACCCAGTTCTTCTTCTTCTTCTTCTGACAGTTCTTCTAGCTCCTCGGATTAGAGCGAAGAAGACAGAAAAAAGCAAAAAGCGAAGCAAGACACAAAGCTTCGGAACAGGCAAGAAAAAGGCAAAGAAGGCTACATCTTGCCCAGAGACTGACAGTTCTACTGAGGACTCGTCTACAGACAGCTCAGATTCCGATGACGGAAAGTTTTATGCGAACAAGAAGAATTTTTACAAAGCCAACCAATATGACTTTCTCGAAGATAAAAGCAAGAAAGTCCGAGTGTTTAAGGAAGGTGGCCACTCGATCAAGTTTGATACTTTTCACGATACTCAAATGCTTCGAAGGCTTTGTCTTTTATACAGCAGTTTGACATCGCTTTCGCGGGAGGACGCTATTCAAAGCACTCCAAGATTCGGAGAGCTGCCTCTTACTTTAAGGGGAATGCTCATACTTGGTGGTCCACGCTTCTATTAAGCAAGACTGTGCCAGTTACATGGCTGAAATTCAAGAGGCTTTTTATTTCTTCTTGGTTGACTCAAGAGTTTGAGCAAGATATACGAGCTGCTTGGAACCATCTCCGGATGACCAAGAGCGATACAGTGAATTCTTATTGTGAAAGATTCTGGAGCTCTTTTCTACCCACCTCTTCATTCAAGAAGATCTCGTTCAGAGAACAGATTGAGCGGTTTACCTTGGGTCTACCTACAGAGATCCGAGATCACTGCTTGGAACAGAAGTCAGCTTCTATTCAGGAGTTGATGAGTCATGCGAAGCGGGGCTTTGCCATTCACTCTGGCAGTCTGACCTACCCCACAGATGAGGCAATGACACAACAAGCCGAACAGACTTCTGGGAATGAAAGTAGAATGAAAAAGAGCAACCCAGAGAAAAAAAAAAAGGATGCACGACCCAAGCTTACTCCTGAGGAGAGAGCTCGCTTCATCAGAGAGGGGAAGTGCTTTGGATGCGGAGAACATGGACATATTTCCGCGAAGTGCCCTGATAAGGCACAGAAAGAACAGAATGATAAAGACGACGACAGGTCTGAGAGTTCGAGAGCAGCTGAGGAATGTGGCAGAAAAGGCAGATAGAAAAGTAGAACTGGTACCACATGGCGTGGGACTTGCACCGAATCAAATGAATGAAAGTACAAACTTTGCCGTTTTTTTTAGGGCAAAGTGAAGGATCAGGAAGCTCTTTTGAAGGAGCCAAGGCCAACTTCTTTTCACTTGGAATTGGCGGCTCGATTTGGAACTACGCCCGACAGACTGACGCCACAGACGGAGGTAGTTCGACTGGCACCCGGATGGGATGTTGCCATTACACCGAGCATTGGCAAACTTCGTTTGCAATGACAGGGGTGTTCAGGGCACGTGAGTGACGTTCTACTCGGGATCCCTTGGTACCACAAGAACTACGCCGTGGTTGACTACCGGGCCGAGAAAGCGACTTTGATAAATGAAGGGCTTAGAGATTGTACTTGATGAACTTCAGTTTTCTTACTCATTCTTTTGGGAGAACTGAACGATGGATAAGGGTTGAATATGTTTTGACCTGAAGAAAAGAACGCCAAGATTTTTTTTTTTATTTTTTTTTTCTCCACGCTCATGCCGATTGCTTTTGAGAGGGCTTGAAGATCATACCATTGATCTGATATCTGGAAGCACGCCACCGAATCGGCCACCTTATTGTGTGAGCCGAGTACAGAATGAAAAGATTATGAACTCAGTGAAAGACGGATCTTGGAGAATGTGCATCGATTATAGCACTCTCAACGAAATCACCATCAAGAACAGATTTCCGATTCCTAGGATCGATGATATACTCGACAGGTTACAGGGATCCTCGTGCTTTAGCAGGATTGACTTGAAGAGTGGATACCATCAGATCAGGATAGCGCCAGGAGATGTCTACAAGACAGCTTTTCGGACGACTTTTGGGTTATTTGAGTTTTTGGTGATGCCTTTTGGCTTAACCAATGCTCCTGCGACATTTAACCGGATGATGGATAGGATTTTTCGAGAGTACAGGCTATTTGTTGGCACTTTCTTTGACGACATCATTGTTTTCTCGAAGAATGAGGCAGAACACAGAGATCATCTGCTTCAAGTCTTTAAGGCATTATGAGATCACACATTAGTGATTAATGCTAAGAAAAGTGAATTTTTCCTACCAGAGATACACTTTTTGGGACACATTGTGTCAACAGCAGGAGTGCAAATGAAGCCAGCCAAGATAGAGACTATCCGTGATTGGCCCGATTTGAGGAATGTCCATGAAGCTAGAAGCTTCTTGGGACTGTGTTCGTACTACAGGCGGTTCATACGAAAGTTTGCAGAGGTTGCTTCCCCTTTGCATACCTTGACACAGAAAGGAGTACCTTTTTCGTGGGGACCCACAGAGGTGACTGCCTTTCGGACATTGAAAGAGAAATTGACTACGAGACCTATTTTGACTTTGCCAGACTTGCAGAAGTCATTTGAAGTATATTGTGATGCTTGTGGTCGTAGTCTGGGTGCGGTCTTGATGCAAGAAGGCCATGTCATAGCTTACGAGAGCCGTTTGTTCTCTAGGCCGGAGATGACAGCACAGATTTATGAGAAAGAGCTTTTGGCGGTTATCCATGCTCTTACTCAGTGGCGGCATTACCTACTCGGAGCGGATTTTTCTGCCTTTACAGACCATCAGAGATTGCGCTACTTCTTGTCACAGAAGCAGCTTTCGGAAAAGCAGATGCGATGGGTGAACATCTTGTCACAGTTCCACTTCCAGATTGTCCATGTGCAGGGACAGAAGAATGTGGTGGCAGATGCTTTGTCTCGGAAACCGTTGGTTCTGGCTATTTCCGCGATACATCATAGGAGCTTCGAGGATATGGTCGATCAGTGTGCCACAGATACAGATTTTGCAGATATTTTCACACGAATACAGGATGGGGAGACAGTAGCTGGATACTCCCTTCGGGAAGGCTACTTGATGAAAAAGACTATGTTGTGCGTTACACAGCCGTTGAGGGAAAAGGTTATGATTGATTGCCACTGTCCACCTTTTACGGGTCACCGCGGCATTGCTACCACCATGAAAGGGGTAGAGAGAGATTTCTTTTGGCGGAGACTGAAGAAGGATATGGAAGAGTTTGTGCGCAGTTGCTTGGTATGCCAGAAGGTCAAGTTTGACAGGCATAAGGCACAGGGATTGTTACAGCCTTTACCCATACCCACCCGCCCCTGGGAAAATATTGAAATGGATTTCATTTTTTGATCTCCCGAGAGTACAGAATGATCACGATGATTTTCCGATTACATGGCACGTCTGAGACGATTGTCTCCGACAGAGACCCCAGATTTATGAGTTTGTTTTGGAAGGCAATTTGGGAGAACATTGGCACGCGATTGCAGTTCTCGTCATCGTTCCACTTGCAGACTGACGGGCAATTTGAGATTGCCAATTCAGTGATTTTAGATTTATTGAAGTCTTGTATCTCGCATCAGAAGACTCAATGGGAAAAGAACTTACCTTTGGTGGAATTGGCCTACAATAACACGATACACTCTTCGACGGGGAAGACGCCATGTGAGATTGTTGAAACTGTTGCGAAGGTTCCATCCTTCCTGAGCACGAAAGATTAGAAATTTGAAGCGGATGAATATTCGCGAGATTTGGATACGGCTTTTGCCAAGGTTCGCGAGACTTTGCAGGAGTCTCAAGAACGACAGAAAAAGGCAGCGGATCGCCATCGTCGCGACTGGAAACTGAAGGAGGATGATTGGGTGCTCTTACTTTTGAGAAGGCACGCCTAAGAAAGAAAAAGGGAAAGGAGAGGCTTTTTCCAAAGCTTAGTATGTGATACTACGGACCTTTCCAGATTACTGACAAGATAAATGATGTCTCCTTCCGATTGAAACTGCCAGATACTTGGAGGATTCACAATGCATTGCATGTGAGTCTCTTGAACCCTGTTAAGGGTGATGTGCCTGATGATGGGGAGCCTGATGAGCAACCCGAAGTGGAAGAAAACGAGGAGATCCTTGTTCCTGAACAGATTTTGGCACATAACGATACGAAGAAAGGTAAAGTCCGAAGGCGGTTCTTGGTTTAGTTCAAGAACTTTCCTGCATTTGATGCGAAGTGGATGGAGGAGGAGGACCTAGCAGATACTCCTCAGATTGTGAAACTTTACCTCGATGTTTTGGTTTAGCATAGTCTACTCCAAACGGAACCCAGAAACTCAGCTTGGCCGAAGATCTGGTGTAGTGGGATGCACAAGAGGGGAGTTACTCCGCTCCTTTGTCAACAGATGCCTCGATTTTGATACTAAAGTCACTGATGTCTCTTTGAGCTTCAGGGATACTGAGAGCTGACAGTATTCTGCTGGATGACTTTATGAAATGGAATTCCTGATTATGATACTGAGTTGTTCTTGACTTCTTGTGAGTGCAGGAACTGATAGCCGAAATGACTGCAGCATTTTGGTCTGATTGATCTCGAATAGACATGGTTGCAATAGGGGTTAGTCAATCGGACATCGATGAGGTCCCGATTGGACCTAGATGTGATTGCTAGCTACATTGCCGATAAATCATGGTCTAAGATCCGAATGAATGTTGAATGTCATGTGATGTCCTGTGATGTCTGGTGATGTCCTGTGATGTCGTGTGATGTGACTGTCGATTTTGTACATGTGCTAGATGTGCGTTCCTAGTACGTAGGTACTAACAGTCAGTGTCTGCTAAGACGGTTTATGGCTTTTGTCGGTTTTGCAGGCGTAATCGCGGTCGATTACAATGCTTTCAAGAGGGGGGTATGTCACAAAGTGATGACGTGGCGGACAACAGAAACCCTAATTTCTGCCAAAAACCCTAAAATTCCTGCAAACCCTAATTTCTGCCAAAAAACCCTTATTTCCGGAAATCGCGGAGGCGGATTATTAAAAAAAAAGAAAAAAAAATTTTTTTTTGGAAAATGATGAGCAACGCGAATTTTGCTTTTGCTTTTTTTTCTATAAAAAAAAGAGAAAAGACTCTCTAAGAGAGAGAGAGAACTGATGCTTTTGATTTTAAAAGCTTTTGGGGCTTTGCTTTTGGGCATCCCTTGTAACCTTTAAATTAGTGGTGAGGGCCTCACTTCTCAGAGCATCTGGACGCAGAGTCTGAGAGTGAAACCCTACCGCTCTCTTGTACTTTGATGATTGATTAATATAAAAAGAAATACCGAAAGGGGCGCCAGTCTTTGGGGCCAATATCTCTAGGCACGGAACTCCGCCGGGCCAATGCAAATCTATTGTGATCTGTGAATTGTTTTGAAGTGGTTATTTGGTGCTGTCGCGGTTGATTCTTGACTTGGAGTGTCCAAGTTTGTTACATCTTTCCCTTTCCACGATCTTCAATCGGCTTTATCGTTACACGATTTCACTCACATAGGTCTATAGGTGACAGATAAGAACACAATTTACGTTTTGGCACCCAGATTTGATCAAAATTTCATGGTAGCCTTGGCCTTCCAATAGTCTTTTAGGAATCCAACGCAACGTTTTCTTACATTTCTTGGAGCGAGTAGGGCGTCTCTTACAAGGATCCTGTTTTTTAGCATCAAAAATGGTCGATAAAGAAGCTCTAGAGACTTATTTGTATGTTTTCTTTGTTATATTATGATGGGTCTTGTGTGTCTCAAGCTTTGTTTCAAGTACACAAGTTGAAGCTCTAGAGGGTTTGGCTATAGTTACAAATGGTTCAACCTCTTGGACATGCGCTCTTTTAGGTTGTATTTTCTCGGGAGGCGATATCTAAGGGACTCGCTTGAGTGGCAGGACTAAGAGTTGATTTCTATGTTGACACTCCCAGTCTCCCAATGGGCACGGCCCTCACTTCCCAAGGCATCTAGACGCAGAGTCTGAAAGTGAGAACCCTCCCACTCTCTTATACTTTGAACATAGATTAATACAAAAAGAAATACCGAAAGGAGCGCCAGTCTTTGGGGCCAATATCTCTAGGCACGGAACCCGATCGGGCCGTATCGAATCAAGTGTGAATTGTGAACTGTTTTGAAGTGAATTTCTGTTGTATCGAGGTAGAATCTTGACTTGGAGTGTCCAAGTTTATTACAGTGGTATCAGAGCGCAGCCGATTTCTCTTCTATCGAGAAATCCGATCCTTTTCTCGCGACACTTATGGATTCCAACAAAGAACAGTCGACTTCCTCTACATCTGGGGATGTGGGCAGAGGTTGCTTCCCCTTTGCGTTTGTTGACACAGAAAGGAGTCCCTTTCTCGTGGGGACCCACAGAGGTGACTGCCTTTCAGACTTTGAAAGAGAAATTGACTACAGGACCAGTTTTGACTTTGCCGGATTTGCAGAAGTCATTCGAAGTATATTGTCATACTTGTGGACGTAGTCTGGGTGCGGTCTTAATGCAAGAAGGCAATGTCATTGCCTATGAGAGCCGATTGTTTTCAAGGCCGGAATTGACAGCACAGATATATGAGAAAGAGCTTTTGGCAGTTATCCATGCTCTTACTCAATGGCGACAATACCTACTCGAAGCCGATTTTATGGTCTTCATAGATCATCAAAGTTTACGCTACTTCTTGTCGCAGAAGCAGCTATCGGAAAAGCAGATGCGGTGGGCAAACATCTTGTCACAATTTCACTTCCAGATTGTCCATGTGCAAGGACAGAAGAACTTGGTGGCAGATGCTTTGTCCAAGAAGCCGTTGGTCTTGGCTATTTCTGCGATACATCATAGAAGCTTCGAGGATATGGTCGATCAATATGCCACAAATCCAGATTTTGCAGATGTATTCGGTCGAATACACAATGAGGAGGTAGTGGACGGATATTCCATTCGGGATGGCTACTTGATGAAGAAAACGATGTTGTGCGTTCCGCAACTGTTGAGGGAAAAGGTTCTAACCCAATGCCACTGTCCACCATTTACGAGTCACCGCAGCATTGATACCACCTTGAAAGGTGTGGAGCGATACTTCTTTTGGCCGAGACTCAAGAAGGACGTGGACCATTTTGTACGCAGATGCTTGGTATGCCAGAAGGTCAAGTTTGACAGGCATAAAGCACAGGGATTGTTACACCTTTACCCATTCCCACCCGCCCCTGGCAAAGTATTGCTATGGATTTCATTTTTGATCCACTCGAAGACACAGAGTGAGCACGATGGTATCTGGACTGTTATTGACAGATTTAGCAAACAAGCCCATTTCATTCTAGTGAAGAAAACAGTCAAGCCGGATCACTTGGCGAGACTGTTCATTGCCCAGATATTCAGATTACATGGCATGTCTGCTGAAGCTGCCCGATACTTGGAGAATTCACAATGCTTTTTATGTGAGTCTCTTGAAGTCTTTTAAAGACAATGTGCTCGATGATGGGGAGCCAAATGAGCAACCCGAAGTGGAGAAAAGCGAGAAGATACTCGTTCCATAACAGATACTGGCACATAAAGAAGAAAGATAAAAGGTAAAGTGATAAGGCGGTTCTTGGTTAAATTCAAGAACTATCCCACATTGGATGCGAAGTGGATGGAGGAGGAGGACCTGGCAGATACTCCTCAGATTGTGAACCTTTATCTTGAAGCATTCGGTTTAGCATAGTCTACTCCAATAGAACCCCGATTTCAGCATGGGCGGAATTTGGTGCAGCGGGCTTGCACAGGAGGGGAGTCACTCCGTTCCTTTGTCAACAGATTGCCCCAATTTTTGATAATAGTCACTGATGTCTCTATTGGGTTTCAGAGATACTGTGAGCCGACAGTAGTCTGCTGTAACGACTTTAAGATTTGGGATCCCTGATAATATGATATTGATTTGTACTTGACTTGTTTAAGTGCAGGAACTGATAGACGAAATGATTGCAGCATTTCGGTTTGATAAATCTCTATAGACATGATTGCAATAAGGATTAGTTAGTCGGACATCTCTGAGGTCCCAACTGGATCTAGATACGATTGCTCAATACGTTGCCGATTAATCATGGAAGATTTTTTAATGTGATTTTTCATGTGATGTCTTGTGATGTGACTTTCGATTGGTACATGTCCTAGATGTGTTGTTCCTAGTGCATCGGTACTAACGGTCAGTGTCTGCTAAGACAGTTTATGGTCTTTGTCTATTTTGCAGGCGTAATCGAGGGCAATTACAATGTTTTCAAGAGAGGGGTATGTCACAAACCAGTGACGTGGCATGCCCGGATACACTCACTGAGCGGGACAACAGACCTAGTGGCAGTGACACGTGGCAGCAGTACGACAGGCCCAAAAATTGCGCCGCTTTTCACGCCGACTTGCTGATGTGGCATAGCGTACGGATTTCCGCTTTTTACGCTGCTGCTGTACGGAAATTATCTTTTTGCGCTAGCTGAAAATTTGGCAGCTTTTGGGAATAAGTTGCTTTATTTTAGAGATGCTTTTGATTACTGCTTTTGGGGCTCTGCTTTTGGGCATTCCTTGTAATAAATAAATAAGTGGACACAGCCCTCACTTCTCAAGGCATCTGGACACAGAGTATGAGAGTAAGAACCCTCCACTCTCTTGTACTTTGAACAAAGATTAATACAAAAAGAAATACTGAAAGGGGCGCCAGTCTTTGGGGCCAATATCTCTAGGCACGGAACTCCGTCGGGCCGTGTCGAATCAAGTGCGAATTGTGAATTGTTTTGAAGTGAATCTTTGCTGTGTCGAGGTAGAATCTTGACTTGGAGTGTCCAAGTTTGTTACGGTTGTTGTCGCTCTTTAGCCTCAGCTTGGGCTTGTATCTTTTTCAATTTTGCTTGTGCCTTGGCTGCCTTTTTTTTATGGATGGCACGTAGGTCCTCTTGGCTTAAAGGATCATAGTATCTTTTAAATTTACTCCCATTGAGGAATCCAATGGTTTCAACTCCATCAAGAGTTTCCACACAAATGGTACCTTGTGGGGTGATTTCGCATACTCTATACGGTCCTTTCCCGTATATTTCAACTTCTTCTTCTCGTTACGCACTCCATACATAAGGACTTTATCCCCAACCTTGATATCCTTGTTCTTTAAATGACGGTCAAATGATTTATTTCTCCTATTTTTCTCCACAGTGCATTTTGCACAGCCAATTGTCTTTCTTCATCTAATCTCTCATGGATATATAAGCGCTCAACTAAAGGGTTACTATCCCAACCTTCTTATGAAGCTACCTACAGATTAGGAATTACAAACTCCCATGGCATAACTGCTTCTTGGCCATATACCATTTTAAATGGTGTATAGCCACTTTGTAAGTAGTACGATAAGCCCATAGAGTTGACGTCAGCTTCAAATCCCAATCTGTGCGTGTAAGGTGCAACGGAAGTGAATGTTGAACTTTGCTCAAGATGAGTGCTCCGAATTGTGCTCAAGGTTCCTTTTACTTACGGAAGGGAGAGCCTTCCGTTCCTTTAGTGAGAGAGTGCAATGGACACAAACAAAGTGGGTGAACAATGTGAATGAAAGTGCTCAGACTGAGAGATAGGGAGAGAAGAATACGACACCAGAATGTTGTCAAAACCCACCTCCGAAGGCCCCACTCTCTATGGCGAGAGCGGTCTACTTATGATTGCACAAATCTCTACAATGCTTGGGCTTGCCGACGATGTCGACAACGATGAGGACGACGACGAGACGGGCTGAAATCTGAAAATGCTTATCTGCTGAATTCTGACTCTATGTCGATGACGACGATGCGACGACGACGCGCTGAAAACGCAAATGCTGAAGTCTGCAATTTCCGGGCTGAATCTGCAAACTTCGCGGGATCTGACCGTGCGGCGAGGATCTACTACGGGAAGGTGAGATCTGTGAGGTTCAGGACTTCTTCTGCTGTGTCTAAATGCTGAAAACTGAAAACGCTGGTGCTACTGTGGATCTGGTCGCGATGGAACTGCAAAACGCCAAGGGACTGATCTGCAACCAAAAACGCTGGCTGATTTGGAGTCTTCTGCAAAAACGCTGGTGGGTCTGGGGTCCTGCTATCGCCGGTTGTCTTGCAAATGCAAAACTCTAGGCTGATCTGCTGTTCTACTATAGCCGGGAATCTGCAAGTGCAAAAACACCAGGGCTGGTCTGTGGATGCAAAAACACTAGTGTCTCTTGCTGATGCAGAAAACGCTAGGCCTACTAGGGGTCAACCGAGTTCCTGCTACCTCTTCTGCTGTGGAATGCTAACGCTAGGTTTCTTATATACAAGCTTAGCAAAATTGCCCTACCTAGTTTCCAACAAAAGTCACTAAAAAATAATAAGTGAAAATTGTCAAAAATAGGAAAAATATGTCTATGTACTGTAAAAGTGCTCCTAATGGGTTCTGACTGTAATTTGATGATCATGCTATGTGCAACCAGAGGATATGCATCTAATCTAAGTGTCTGGTCATGCACGGTCTGCGAACACACTCACAAAAGTGCCAGATCACTTCCTAAGCTAATTGAACTGAACCCATGTGATGAAGTAGCTTGTCCACGTACACAGAGGGTTAGATGTGCACGTGACAGTGCGATGAGCTTCCACTGTTTTTGTCAAGATAGAAATTAAGATCTTGTTAGTGCTCTCAGCTTGGCCATTTGCTTGTGGATAATAAGGCGTGGACTTATGGTGGGCTATCATGAAGTTTGTCGTGAGTTCCTTTATCACTCCATTTATAAAATGAGTCTTATTGTCACTCACAATCTCAAAGGAACAACCAAATCTTGTAAAAATGTTCTCAAAGAGAAACTTAGCAGTTGACCTTGCATCTTCTTTGCGTATCACCTTGGCTTCTGCCCACTTTGTCACATAGTCAGTGGCAACAATAATATATCGAGATTGAGTGTTACGAGCTGCCGGACTAATTGAGCCTACAAAGTCTAAACCCCATTTTTCAAATGGTTGAGTCACCTTAATAGGATGTAAGGGCATTTTATCCTTTCGTTGTGTGATCTTGTAACATTGGCATTCACCACACCCTTTTGCAAAAAGTGATGCATCCTTGAATAAGGTAGGCCACCAATAGCATGATTGCAACACCTTTCTAGCAATTAGTTTCCCTGAAAAATGTCCTCCGGCTATACCCATGTGGGCTTCTTGCAGTATATATAGGTACTCATCCTCACGAGCACGTCTAAGAATATCGTCCTTCCCTAGCTTGTAGAGAGTTCTTGCAATTAGAGAATAAGGTTCACATTCTTTTAACAGTTTTCGAGCTATATCCTTACAAAGCTCTTTGGGTGGAAAACCATTAACTAGAAAGTTCACAATCTTCTCACTCCATTGAGGCATGGTCTCCATTAGGAACAAGGAAGTATCGGACAATTCATCATCGATCCCAGTAGGAGCTTCACCATTGGGTATGCGAGACAAATGATCCGCCATGACATGTCTTTTACCAAGTCTCACCACAACGGTAAAATCAAACTCAAGAAGAATTATCAACCATCGTGTAATTCTTACCATGGAACAAGGTTTATTTACTAGATACAAGAATGCTTGATGATCAACATAGAAAACAAACTTGTTGGCAAAAAGGTTACTGCGTAAATCATAGCTAAACCTTTCCGCTCTGTAGTAGTGTAGTTTCTCTCAGCATCATTTAATTGACGACTTGCAAAGCTAATGGGGTAGTCCAATTTACGTTCTCTTGGTTGAGCTAAAACACACCCAATAGCAAAGTTTGATGCATCAATATACACATGGAAAATTACATTCCAATCGGACACTCGTAGAATGGAAGCACTTGTTAAGGTCTTTTCTAATAAAGCATGGTCACACTCCGAAGTCCAATGGAACTCAATAAGAAGATTGTACAATGGGCGAGCTATCTCGGCAAAGTTTAAAATAAACCGCCCGTAATAACCAACATGGCCCATGAACCTTTGAACTCCCTTATAGTTTGTAGGTGGCTGCAAATTGGAAATGGCTTTAATTTTGCTCTCATCTGTGGAAATCCCATTTTTGGACACTATATGCCCTAAAATGACTCCAGACTCCATTACTTTCATTGATAGATGTCTCTGGGCCTTTGTATACACAACCTTACGCTCCTCCGTGGTGTAAGATTTGAAATGATCAGGTGCAGGGTGTAAGTCCGTGGGATCTTGTTGTTCTGTGGACTGTGATTTGTCTTCCGCTTCCTTTTGTTATTGCGCTAGCTCTCGATTTTGTCGTCTCCTTATAGTACGGCTCAACTTTCGCTTCTCTGTAGCTTCTAGTGTGCAATGTCACGTGACACATCCCAACCCTATGTGTCCGTGGACAAGCTACACCACAACAGGGTTCAGTCAGTTCAACCAAGTTTAGATTAGGAGTGATCTGGCACTTTTGTGAGTCTATTCGTAGACCGTGCATGCCCAGTCACTTAGCATAGATGCATATCCTCCGGTTGCACACAGCATGATCATCGGAATTTCCATCAGAATCCATTAGCATCAGTTAGGGGAATTTTCCAGTGCATTTAGCCTATTTTCCTATTTATTGGGATTTTCACTTATTATTTTTAAGTGACTTTCCTACAAAAGTAGGTAGGGCAATTTTGCTAAGTTTCTATATAAGCAAACCCAAGTTAGCACTTTCTGGCAGAAGAGGCAGCAGGAGCACCTTGCTCAACAAGCAACTTCTCAGCAAGACCAACCCCCGCGACTACTCTGGCGTTTTCTTCACAGAAGACCTAGCGTTTTTGCATCAGATCAGCCTTAGCGATTTGTGCACAGCAGATCAGCCCTGGCGTCATCACGACACAGCAGATAAGCCTAGCGTTTTTGCATTTGCAGAACCCCGGCGACAGAAGGACCAATTTCAGCCCTGGCGTTTTTGGATTTCAGCAGCAAATTAAGACCGGCATTATTCACCTAAAGTGCAGCAGATTCAGCCCGTAAAGACCATCAGTTTTCAGCCCTAAGAAACCTCATTTTTCAGCCAAGAAAACACAGCCAAAACAGTCATTTTCAGCCACCGAAACAGTCCCGAAATTCAGCGATTAGAAGATCTCAGATTTCAGCCATCGTCGTCATCGTCGTCGTCGTCGTCACCGTCGTCGTCGTCGGCATAGACCAAGTTGCATAGTCCATTGCATACGCATTGTACACCTTTGTGCAATCAAAGTAGACCACTCTCGCCGACGAGAGTGGGGCCTTCGGAGGAGGGTTTTACAACGTCTCCGGTGTCGTATCTCTTCTCTCTCCTTCTCTTAGTCTCATTCACTTGCACGCACAATATCCACTCACTTTGTTCATGATCATAGCACTCTCCATAAGACGGAAAGCTCTCTCTTTCCCTAAGAACTAAAAGGAACCTTGAGCGATAAAGATCACTAATCTTGAGAAAATACAACATTCATTCCGCTGCACCTAACATGCAATGTCAATGGTTTGTGAACTACACCACATAACACTTTGAAGGTATTTACCCTAATTATCTACCAATTTTCGATGAGCATCACATGCCCCGCCCCTATATAATTAAGCCATTCTACGGTAGATTTCTTTTCATTTATCCTAGCACGCACATTTGCTCGATATCATCGCCTCTTGTCTAATTTTCGATTACGACTGATCTCTAGTGAAGAATCACAAGAGGAATCTTTGCTCGTATCTTCTCCTCTCCTAGATAGATTGTTACCTAGGGTATCATTGGGCCTTGAATGGTTTGAACTTTGTCTCCACATTTGCACCAAGATTTAACTCAGATTCTTCGTCTTCGGAGTCAATTTCAATTGATGATTCTGACTCCGAATCCTGTGGGTTATAGTCTTTTGAGACGCTATTGGTTCCAATGTCAGTCAAGCCTTCATCTGGTAGGTCATCAGAAGCTATATGCATTGCTCCTATCATATTTAAAGGTACAAGTGGTGGCATTTCATCCCCCTCAGTTCCCCAAGTGTCTATGGTTGCTGCTAGGTGGACCCAATCCACATTGTCAGACTCAGTCATCCCAGGTAGAACATCCATATAGGGAGAATCTTCTCCAACATTAGTGTCCATTTTACACGTGTAACAATACTGCAATGGGGCCGAGTGAATTGTGGTGTCAGATCTATGATCAATTATAAATCTGTTTCCTAGAGGATGTGCTCGACCAGTTACAAGATCAACTTGAATGACAGAGTCTTGAAACTGCAAGTAGAAATGGTTTTTAGACCAAGTCATGTACCATTTTTGCTTCCCTCATGAAAGGACGTCATAAGATCATCTACGATGGAACTATGCATACCTATGGGGGATTAGCAATTAGCTAATCCGGTTCCTCTACAGAAGGCTCTTGCCTTGGCAAACATGCATAAAACCCCCAGAACTGTACATGGTCATCTAAGAAGCCCGACTAGTGAGACATTACCATATGTGCAAAGGGGAGAGAGAGCCATTGTAGTCACTGTGTAGCCAAAAATCAGCCCTCTCAAAATGGGCACCCCCTCTTGATACGAGCCTAGCAAGTTGCTATGGAGTCGCCAAGTGTCCAATTTGCCTCTTTTGAGTTAATTCCTAGTACCCACCAACTTATTAAGTGTAGCGAGGGGTCTAAATGCCTTTGAACTGAGCCTAGACACCCTTTTAATGTTCAACTTTCAGGGCCGACACGCACAACCATCTCGTGGAAGCCTGTCCTTCCCAACTACGGCTGAAACTCTCCTTCCCGACTACGGCTGAAACTCTCGGCCATCGGCCGTTTCACATTGGCCAAACAAAAGAGGGTCCCAAAAATTGAAGAAAAATCAAGGGAAAGAAACCAACAACTAAGGTTAGTGGTTGCCACAACCTCATGACACAGGTGACCTTGGGATCACAAATTTGTTTTGCAATCTTTATGGCCGTTGGCCAAGTTCACGGTGACTTTGCCCGATGCCATAGGCTACAGACAATCTTGTCCACTTTTTTGCAGACACACAGCCCCTCCCCTTGCTATGTTTCCACTCATGAGGACTCTTGGGCAGAGGATATGGCTCAGAGGACTACACAGGCATCTTGGACATGGGCAATTATCTCTTGAGGACTCTTGGGCAAAGGATGTGGCTCAGAGGACTACACAGGCATCTTGGGCATGGACAATTATCTCAAGGCCGATCGGATGCGGATTACTCCCCATCCAAACCGGCCTCCAAGATTGCTCGCTTGACTCCTGCGGCAGCATCGGATTTCTCTCACTGAACCCATGAGGAGTGTCTCATGGAATATCCAGGGCCTTGAGGACCACAGTTTGTATGCCAATGGGGTCATTTGAGACAGGAGCTTCAGAGATGCATTGTGGGTGGACCTATTGATATTCTTATGCTACATGAGTATCATCTGTGTTAAAGCCGCATTCGACGATGTGGAACCATTCTGTGAGGTAGATATGAGACTTTTTGGTCAGCTGCTTTTGGGCCTAACGGCATTCAGAGAGGTGTATGTATGACTTTTGTGCACTCATGGCAACAGGCCATTGTGGGTAGAGGTATCATTGTGCAAGGCAAGGCCAAGTGGGTCACCATGCAGGTTCAAGGTAGCGTTGTGGCCTTCTTGAACATTTATGCGCCCAACCATGCAAGTGCACGGGCTGAGTTTTGGTCACATATTGGGGATTCTTTGCTTCCAGAGCAGCGGTGCATTAGGTGGGGACTTTAACATGCTCGAGAACCCCTTGCATAGGATTAGAGGCAGCCATGCTACTGTTTTCGAAGCTGAGTTGGCTATTTGGGAGCGCCTATGTATGACTATGAGGATTTCCAATGTATGGCAGCATGCAAGCTTTGCATGGCCCTCAAATAGCCTCTCTTTTTTCGGTCAGACTGTCGGACAGAGGGCGTGAATCTATCTAGGATAAATCAATTCTATGCTAGTGACCACTTTTGTGACATGGGCGGTTCAGTATGTATCTTGGCGGGGACTACTTTTTCCGATCATGCGCCAGTGATTCTTAGTGTGTCAAATAGACAGAGGAGTGGAAGTGTCATGCTACGCACCCCAGAGAGGAGTTTGCTCAATACTGAGCTCAGGGAGCAAGTTTTGTCACTGTGGACAGAGAGTTTGGACAAGAGGGGGACCCTACTTCTAGAACCTCTGGCACGCTTCTGGGTGAAGGTGCAGAGGGTGGAGTATCAGCTTGTACTGAGTTGAAGCAATATAAAGAAATACCGAAAGGGGCGCCAAGGCTTGGGGCCAGTGCTCTCTTGGAGTGCAACTCCACCACTCCCTGTCTTGTGAGTCGTGCATCTCTTTCAGTTCAATTGTTATTTGAAGTGCTTAAAGCTGTTCAGACTGTTCTTTTCCGTTGACACGTGGTGCCCGTCCCCGTGACACCTTCTCATTTCCGCGGTTTGATGTGCCATTGTGGGCTCCAGCCTCACCCCCTCTCCAATTAGGCTTTAGCCGTTTTTGTCTCTATCACTTGCCATTTTGAGCCCATGAGGCATGTACTTATCTGCTTGTATTCTCCATAATGCCATCGATGTTTTATTAGCAAGTCTTTTTCCGTACAATTCAATGCTTTAAGTGGTCTTAACACTATGGTACATACGTGTAGCTCAAAAAAATCAAGATTTTTGCCGTTTCGGGCCTCGTCCCACCGTTCCCTAACTTTTGCCGTCCCGACCTTGACCCCGTGTCCATACCATGTTTCTATGTGTTAAATAATGATCATGCTTTGTGTCTAGAATCTCGACAAATCTGTAATGTCATTCTTTAGTGACTGAGGTCTTTGTTCAAGTGCTAGATGTATTCAACTTGGTGCCTAGGATCAAAGGGTCAGTGTCTACTGAACCAATTTTTGTCCTTTGTTTGTTTTGCAAGCGTAATTGAGGGCGATTACTCCTCTTTTAAGAAGGGGCATGTCACAAGTGTGATGACATGGCACGCTGGCCTACCTATGGCCTAGAACCAAGGTGGTACCAAACGTACTGTACGTGGCGTATATGTACGTACTGTACGTTGTTCCGTACAGGAAAAAAAATTATGTACGTAAAAATATGTACTCTTGTAAAAAAACCACAAAGTACTAAATTTTCTAGGACATTTCCAATAAAAAACAAGAGAGAAGCCAACAACTTATAGACATTCAAAGACGCGTTTTACAAGACAACCACATATTGTGTAACTATTGCAAGAGACTTGGATTTTTATTTTAAATCAGCACCGCACGGGCTTCCCACACCAAAAAAAAAAAAACAAAAAAAAGACTTACGGATCGTTTCGTACGGTATGGATCCATACAGAACGTCCATACGGTACGGAACCGATCAGTACGTACGTTTTGATCCAGCCTTGCCTAGAACCACTAGAACTTGGGGAAAACAAAGCAGTGCAAAAAAAAACCAAAAAAATTGATGACCTGGCATGCTGCCGCAATTAGCAAAAATCTGCTAACGTGGCAGATTTCTGTACGGCCAACGTACAAGCAGATTTTTGCGCAAGGTTTTGCTAGCACTAGCTCTTGGGAGAATAGATTTTACAATCTGATGCTTTTAAAGGGTTCTGATTTTAGACCCCAATCTCTCAACACGGAAGCTGTGAGAGCTCGTGCAATGAAGGCCCCTTTGGGGTTGAGATCAAGCAGTAGAGAGAGAGATACCGGAAGGGGCACCAGACTTTTGGGTCAGTGCATTTGGAAGCAAAACTCTGCCGCTTCGTATCGCCTCTCCCCTTCTCTCTCTCTTTTCAAGTTAAATTTGTTGCAGTTTGTCCTGCTATTGATTTCTCGCTTGGGTGTCCAAGCCTGAAACACACGACCCAAAATGAGTGGAACTACCTTAGATAGGCCAGGCAGAGCCACAAAACGACCCTCAATCCATACATCTGCCCATAGGAGATATTAGGGCACTGGGAGCTCCGCCTAGTGAATTTGAGAAACTCAAACAGCCCCTCTGAACTCCCAGATGAAGATCACAATTGTAGGGCCGCTAGGTGATTGCCATCTCACGTCCAGACTACAATAAAGCATAGTGCGCATCTTTTTGCCTTCCATCAGCTCTACTATGATGTAATTTGCGTCTACCGAATTCTTAACAAAAAGTGCGACTAAGAGAGCTCATTTCCTCCAAAAAATGAGTGTCTATTTTGGCTAACCTGGTTAACCATGTGCATTGCCTTCCTTGATGGCTGAAATCCCCACCGTTGAACAAGCACACGAGACCCCTACGTATTCTAGTGTCTTAACATAATGCTTTAAGGTCCTCAAGGACTTGAACTCCACACCTTGTAAAGCACACTCACCACTTAGGCCTACCCATTTTTGACAGTGTTATCTTTCCAATACAAATTTGAACTTAATTACCCATTTAGGTGACCACCGAGAAAAAAAGAAAGAAAGTTTCGGTGTGCTTAATAAGAAGCCCATGAACTTATTGAGAATAGACTCCATCTTGATCCCAAATACAGTGTGAATGCACAAGACAACATTGCCAAGAAGCCACTTCAATACAAACACAGTTACACAAAATTCAGCTTTTCAATCTTAGTAAGAAAATATAGCAGATTTCAATACCTGATCCACGAGCTCTGGAGATGGAAGGGCAACACTTCATATAGAGATGCTTTCCAAAGATTCTAAGGGCTATAGAGACCTCTTTCTGTCATCAAGTTCACGACATTCTTGGAAGCCGCTTCATTTGCATTAGTAAGGCTACCTACAAGCATTTTAGAAAGAGATGCTCGCAAGTCTTCTTCCAAGCCTTCTATTGCAGAGAAAAGCTGCTGCCAATAGTTTTGTTGGTTGAGCTCAACTAGTCTTGGAAATAGAGCAGAAAAAGTACATTCTTGGGGGCAGATGTGTTCTTCATGCACCATTTGACACAATAAAGATAAAGCCATTTCTATATGGCCTGCATCTACACAGGACATAATAACTGTAGTGTAGAAATTTGCATCTATGTTGAGTCCTTGCTTTTTCAAAGTGTCTGAAAGCAATGGACCTGCTCGCCATTGGCCTTGCTTTGGGGCGCATTGAATCACAGCTGCATACAAACTGGCATCAGGTGACAAACCTGCATTTACCATTTCTATCAAAAGCTTTAGAGCAATCTCTGCATCCTTTTGCTCACAGAAGCCTTTAATAAGCATTGTCAATAGATCCATGCTCGGGGTGATTAGCTTGTCCTTCACAGCATCTAGATAGTATGTATACGCTTCTGTCAATCTCCCAGCCTTTGTGCTCCCAGAAATCAGGCTTATGTACACATTTGCACTAGGTTCGAACCCTAGCTCATACATTTCAATAACAGCTTCCTCAGCATAGTCCATCCAACTACCTTCACATAAGCCACTTACAAGCCGATTACGAGCTTCAAGGGAGGTCCGGTTGCTATACTTCATAGTTTCTAACAGCCTCCGAGCCTCTGATACATTGCCTGCTTTGCCCAAACCCCACAAAAAAAGTGACAATGTAGTCTTTCCTGGAGAACACCATTTGTCTTTCTTCATCTGCTCGAAAACTTCAATCCCTACATCAATGTGGCCTGCATCTAGAAGAGCTTGCAATATCATATTGTATGCGTCTTCATCTGGCCTAGAACCAAACTTGGCAATGCTTTGGAAGACTTCAAGTGCAAGCTGCACCATTTTCTTATCTACAAAGACCTCCATTACAAGGATGAGGACATATAAAGGAACAAAGCGTCCACTTGCCTCCATATGTTTTAGCACTGGGCGCAAGCTCTCTAAATGGACATTCATAGTGCCTTTCAACATCTCAAAGCATTCAGCAGTGTGATAATGTCCTCTCTGTTGATCAGCCCAAATGAAGAAGTTGAGGGTATGTGTGAGATTATCCTTAAGCTTGTCTAGGATAAGCAACACCTGCAGTACTTGTTTGCCAAAACTGTACATTGAGAAAAAATAAGCACCACAAAGGCGAACAAAGCCAACAAAATCGCAAGCAAACATACACCAAACTTGAGAAACAAAAGAATATTTAGCAAGAACAGGCTACACATAACCACAATAATAACTTTAAACACAAAAATCATAAAACGATGGCTGCATGGTGGCTGCACCCAACCATTGAATTTTTTACTTTAGCATCTTAGCATAAATCAAAAACTCAAAAAATCACCCTCTGAAAAAGTTGTGTTGAAAAATTTGTCTATATGCGAAACCTAGTTACAAAATCAAATTTACGTATGCAAAGGAAAACAGAAAAATTTACACAAAAGTAGACCCTAATTTTCCAAATCCATTGAAAATTTTGGATAAAAGATTGATCCATGAGGCCACTACCTGATGGGTAGTCAAGCCGAAATTGCGGCGCCGAAGGTGCAGTTCAACAGAAGGAGACCAAGGGATGTGCTTGAAAACATGACAGAGAATATGAATGTCTGCCACAGCGGGACGTTCTGAGCCATGAAAACCCGGAAGCCCACGAAGCATTGTCTTCTCTTTCCCTAATGTTTTTTCCTTTGCCTGCTTCTGCTGCTGGTGAGCAGCAGAGGATGAGCCGAGTAAGTCCACCAAATTTCGAAATGCGTTTCTGCTCCATATCCTGCATGCCCAGCTCGCGGAAGGAGAGGATAAGTGTAGCAAAACCCCTCTCCTGATCGCTCTCCCTCTCATTCTAGTCATCTCTCGTTATATGCACTCGCGCATATTTATAACCCAGATGTATGTTGATGAGCAACAGTGAGTTCTCTCTCCTTCCTCCTCCCGAGTCCTCCTCAGCCACACTGACTTTGAGCTTACAAGCTTCTTGTTGTTTTGCTTACGTAACCCTGGGGTTTTTATTCTTTTTGCAATTCTGTGAGTATTATATTTCTAAAACATAAAAAATACATCATGACCTCGTGCCAAATCGGCCATGAGGGACAGACAACACAGATAATAAGGGAGCCACCTTAGCATAAAGGAAGATACAACAGACACTCAGATGGCTCTCCTAATCGGCACCACACTCCATAGTATAGGAGATTATTAACTATGTTGTCTTTCCCTCAACACGGTTAATAAAGGAGTCACCTTAGCATAAAAGAAGATACAACAGACACTCAAATGGCTCTCCTAATTGGCACCACACTCCGTAAGATAGGAGATTATATTGAGCTCTAGTGTCCAATAATGCGTTATATAGCACTCTCTCATAGGAGTTGTTTAACTCGATGGGGTATCATAGAGGTGGGTTTGAGTCTACCAAATTGTCCTCTGTGTCAACTTGAAATGCATGTGTAACTCCAAGTTTAGACGCTTGTTGGCGCTTAGTATGTTGTTGTCGCTCATGAGTCTCAGCGTGAGCTTGTATTTTTTTCAATTCTGTTTGTGTCTTGGTTGCCTTCTTTTGATGGATGGTATGTAGCTTCTCTTGGCTTAAGAGGATCATGGTATCTTTTAAATTTACTCCTATGAAGGAATCCAATGGTTTCAACTCCATCTAGAGTTTTCACATGAATGGTACCTTGTGGGGTAATTTCACATACTCTATATGGTTCTTTTCACGCATATTTCAATTTTTTCTTCTCGTTACGCACTCCATACATAAGAACTTTATTTTTAATATTAATATCCTTGTTCTTTAAATGACGGCCAAACCATTTCTTTCTCCTACCCTTGTGCACAAGTGCATTTTGTATAGCCAATTGCCTCTCTTTATCTAACCTTTTTAGGATATATAAACGCTTAACTAAAAGAGACTAGGAATGACAAACTCCCATGGCAAAACTACTTCTTGGCCATATACCATCTTGAATGGTGTACAATTAATAGCCACTTTATAAGCAGTATGATAAGGCCATAGAGCTGACATAAGCTTCAAATCCCAATTTGTGTGATAAGCCTCTACCGTTTTTGTTAAAATAGAGATTAGAGACTTGTTGGTGCTCTCAGCTTGGACATTTGCTTGTGAATAATAAGGTGCAGACTTATGGTGGAATATCATGAAGTTTGTCGTGAGTTCCCTTATTACTTCATTTATAAAATTGGTACCATTGTCACTCGCAATTTCAAAATAACAACCAAATCGTGTAATAATGTTTTCAAACAGAAACTTAGATGTTGTCCTTGCATCAACCTTGCGTGTCGCCTTAGCTTTCATCCACTTTGTCACATAGTCAGTGGCAACAATAATGTATCAAAATTAAGTGTTACAGATTGCTGGACTAATTGGACTCTAAGCCCTACTTTTCAAATGGTTGAGTCACTTTAATAGGATATAATGGCATCTTTACTTGGTGAGCCAAAGGCTCTTTTTGCACTATTTGGACGCACAAGCCACCACGTGGCAAATGCTTCAAATTTTAAAAAAAGAACGTCGTGAAAAACTGCTAAATCACTAAGTAAAAAAATGCCGTCATGAAGCAAGTTTGCAGAGGCAGTTTGCAGCTTCTTCAGAAGTAGTTTGGAGGTTTCTTTGCAGGTTTGTCTCTGCTAGAGAGAGAGAGAGAGAGAGAGAGAGAGAGAGAGAGAGAGAGAGAGAGTGGAAGAGTCACAACGCGAGAGAGACACGTGTTCTCAACCACTGCAATGGAGGCGAGGAAAGTCCATAATTGACGTCCAAAGGTTGCAACCGGTAGTAGCAGGTTAGTTACGAGTTGTCGGAGACTTTAAAAGTCGAGAAGTAGCATGAGACCACATAGTTGTCACGGTAGCTGGCGTTGCAGTGAACCACGGTGCAGCGAGTGCCATGTTGCTCCACTTCAAACTCCATCACCTCTAAGCCAGCACGCACTAGGTAAATGCGACAGTCGTCGCCCATGAAAGCCGCTAGATAAAACAGCTCACTGGAACAAATATCTCCTGGCCAATGCTAAATGACATCGGAGGATAGGAAGGAAATATCCATCCACGGGGTGGAAAGTGGGGGACATATGGTCTTCCAAGTTATCGACAAAACCCTTCAGAAAAGGCGTGCTCATCACTCTGCCCACCTCCCATGGCCCCTCCTTTTCTGCTACCTTTAGGAGCCTCCAGTGTAGATGGTACGTGAAGAGGTAAACGCCCCAGATGTTATCGTCTCGGTAGTACTCGGGGCTTGTTGGCTCCCATGTACTCTTTGAAGTGCACTCATTCTTATTGAAGGATGTGGTCCTTTTAACATTATGTAGCTACTGGTACATAAATAATTGTTGCACTTAATTTTGTGTCTTCCCATAAACATAATAACGTACTTTTCTTGAAATGTATATGCTTCTTTAAAACTCAACTAACTCTCTCAAAAATCATCCCTGCAATCTTTATTAATTAATACACGTAGCTTTGTGTCCTGTCATAAACATAATAATATCTTAGTGACGGTCTTGTTTCATTTAGTGTTAAATGCTTGATGCCAATTTTCATATGACCTGCTATATTCTATAGATGTTATATATCAATGCCCACCAAGCAAGACTAGTTATCTTTTCTTTGTGTGGTTTTGTAACATTGGCATTCATCACATCCCTTTGCAAAAAGTGATCCACCCTTAAATAAAGTGGCCACCAATAGCCTCATTGTAACACCTTTCTCGCAGTTAGTTCTCCTGAAAAATGCCCTCCAGCTATGCCCATATGTGCTTCTTTCAATATGTATAAATACTCATCCTCACGAGCACAATGTCTAAGAATATCGTCCTTCCCTAGCTTGTAGAAAGTTACAGCAATTAGATAATAAGGTTCATGCTCCTTGAGTAGCTTCCAAGCTATATCCTTATGAAGCTCCTTGGGTGGAAAACCATTTACTAAAAAGTTTACAATCTTCTCGCTTCACTCGGGCATGGTCTCAACTAGGAATAAGGAAGTATCGGGCAACTCATCATCAATTCCAGTAGGGGATTCACCATTGCGTATGCGAGACAAATGATCAGTCCATGACATGTCTTTTGTCGGGTCTCGCCACAATGGTGAAACCAAACTCAAGAAGAATTAAGAACCATAATGTAATTCTTCCCATGGAGCATGGTTTGTTTACCAGATACAACAACACTTGATGATCCGCATAAAAAAACAAACTTGTTAGCAAGAAGATATTAGTGAAATTCTTTATTGCATAAATCAAAGCTAAATCTTCTCACTCTGTAGTGGTGTAGTTCCTTTCAGCATCATTCAATTGGCAACTGGCAAAGCTGATGGGGTAGTCCAATTTATGTTCTCTTGGTTGAGTTAGAACACACCCAGTAGCAAAGTTTGATGTATCAAGATGCACATGGAAGATAACATCCCAATTAGGTACCCTTTAAATCGGGGCACTTGCTAGGGCTTTCTTTCTTCAATAGTTCATAGGCCTTATCACACTCTTCGATCCATTTAAATTCAATGAGAAGCTTGTATAAGGGACAAGCTATCTCAACGAAAAATAGAATAAACCGTCGGTAATAACCGACATGACCCATGCATCTTTGAACTCCCTTATAGTTGGTGGGTGGTGGCAATTCTAGAATTACTTTAATTTTGCCTTCATCAATGGAGATACCATTCTTGGACACTGTGTGCCCTAAAATAACTCCATGCTTGAACCAACTTGGCATTTGAAAGGGTTCAATGAGATACGATATAACCTACAATTTTCAAACACCTTTCATAGACATGATAGATGTTCTTTCCAAGAAGAATAAACACAAAAGTATCTAAAAAAACTTCACAAAATTCCCTTAAATATTCTTTAAAAGTAGTGTTTATTACTCGTTGGAACATAGCAGGGACATTAGTTAAGCCAAAAGCCACAACGCAAAATGTGAAAACCCTGAATTTCGTTATGAAGGCAATTTTAGCTTAGTCCTCTAGTGCAGTTGTGATTTGATTGTAACCTGAGTACCCATCTAGAAAAATGTAAGCCTCTTTGCATGTTACTCTTTCAAGCACATGTTTAGAATAGGGTAATGGATAATAATATCTCCTAGTGGCGGCATTAACCTTTTTGAAGTCCATGCACACTCTGATTTTCCCATTCTTTTTTGGCACGACGACTATTGGAGACACCCATTCTGAGTACTCTATAGGGTATATGAATCCACATTTGATAAGCTTTTTGATATGGTGCGAAGTCTTTGGATCTCACATGTTTGTCATGAAACTCTTTCATGCATCGTTTTTGGGCGTATATTGCGACTACAACCTTTACTCTAATTTCATTCAACTTTTCTTGTTCATCCAGACGATCGGACCATTCATGTCCAGTCCATTTGAATTTTTTGGCTATCCACAATGTTGGAATAAAAAATTCTATGGGTAATATTGCACTTAGTCCAAACACAATGTTATAAGGTATGGTCCCTTAACCTGTTTTGTATGCAACTCTATAAGCCCGAACAACAGAGTGCAACTTTTGATCCCAATCCAATCTATTGTCGTTCACAATTTTAGTGAGAACTGTGCACAAGACTTTGTTGGTGCTTTCAGCTTGACCATTAGCTTGCGGGTAATACGTGGCTGATTCCTATGTATAACCATGAATTCATTAACAAAATGGGTCGCTCGATCACTAGCAATTTCTATAGGCAAATCGTATCGTGTAAAGAGGTTTTCATACAAGAATTGTGTCGTTGTGTGCATGCCATTTTTCTATGAAGCTTTGGTTTCAACTCACTTGGTTAAATAGTTTGTGGCTACAATTATATAATCCGCATGAGTTCTGTAAGTCGGTGGTGCTATGGTACCAAAATGCATGTACACCTATCGTGGGTCTCATGAACATTTTGTCCTTTTTGGTCGAAACTCACCACAATGCTTGACAAATGCTTCAACATCCATAAAGAATGTAGGCCACCATATTTTGGCAAACATTATAGACTTAGTTGTTTTATTTGCTGAGAAATGACTTCCTGCTTGCCCGAAATGTGCTTCTTGCAAGATCAATATGTACTCACTTTTTGATGCACAAAGTCTGAGTTGATTATCTTCGCAATGCTTGTAAAGCTGGTTACCAATCAATTCCCTGGTTCAAACAGTCCACAATTTACTTACTCCAATGTGGGGCCATGTTCACATGGAGCAGTGTAGCGTACACTTTAGGGTGCTACCTGCACATGATTTGCAATTCTTAACACACATGTGTGCATCGAATTTCATGCTAAGCAAGAAAACTCCCATTCTCATCAAATTTTGATATGTTTTTATTTTCCCATGATGGATGAAGTCGATGGTGATATGTGCTTCTTTTAGGTGCAAAGGAATGTTAGAAGCTTTAAAGCACAACGGCAAGACACCATTTGATCCCCTATAATATATTGGATCCCTATAATATATTTTATTTCTAAGTAGTTGAAAAGGAATGCTTTGCTCAATCAAGCAATTGTCAACTAGTTTGGTCCTGCCTAGTGACAATTGTCCTATAGAGAAAAGTGGAATTATATTCTCACTGCATCTAGGTATCATTTCTAGGTTAAAGAGATATGCATATGTCAAATCATATTCCACTCCATCTAGATTCTCTCCGTTTAGTAGTCTGGATAGGTGATCAGCTCGTTGATGAGTTATCCCCATTTTAACCACAACTTTGAAATCAAATTCAAGTAAGATGATAAATCACCTCATTATCGGGCCCGTGTGGCATGCTTGTTGACCAGACTCGGCAGTGTTTAGTGATCCACAAAGAATATGAATTGGTTGGCTAGGAGATGATGCCATAATTTCTTCACAGCATACACCATCCCTAAGCCTTCCCTTTCCGTAGTTGTATAGTTTTGTTTGGCATTTTGCAATTGACGGCTGGCATAACAAATCAAAAAATCCATGGTCCCCTCACCAGGTTGTGCCAGAAACATATCCAATGGCAAACATAGAGGCATCTACACGAACATGAAAGATTTTACTCCAAACCGGTGCCTTGAAGATTGATGCTGATACCAAAGCATGCTTTAACTTTTGAAATGATTTCTCGCAATCTTCAGTCCAGTCGAAGGTTGCAATCAAACCATAGAGTGGCTTAGTAATAATTGCATAAATGTAGATAAAATTCTATAGTATTCACAATGTCCCATGAATGATTGAACCTCTTTTACTATTCTCAGATGTGGCATATCCACAATCACCTTGATCTTGTTCATGTTTGTTGATATTTCATTGGCGGATACAATATGCCCCAGACCTTGTCTTGTCTAACCATGAAAACACATTTCTTTGGATTCAAGCAGATCCAATAGGTGCGATATTTTCCAAGTACCTTTTTTAGATTCTATATGGTCTTCACATAAAATTGAGTGCACACATAAGTCATCCATATAGATTTATTTAAAGATAGCAAGTATTCTCTGACGGCATGAGCCATAAGTCTTTGGAAGGTGGCTGGTGCATTTGTCAACCCAAAAGGCATCACCTGGTAAACAAAAATGCCCCATTCGATTGCAAAATCTATTTTGTGCTGATCTTCTGGTTTAATCGCCAGCTAATTATAACCTAAAAATCCATCCAAAAGCTATATGCTCATTTTTCAACTACTCTTTCCAAGAGATGATCAGTGATAAGGAAGAGGATAATTGTCACGGATAGTAGTTGCGTTCACTTTTTTGAGATTGACACACACTCTTAATTTGTCGTTCTTCTTAGGTACCACCACAATTCGGGATACCCAATCCGTGTGCTCAATTTTGTAGATGAATTCAACTTCCATTAGATTGTCATTTTCCTCTTTGATTTTCTTTGCAAATGTTTTCTTATAAGTGTAAGGGCGTTGTTTGCTTGGCTTAGCATCAAGCTTTAGAGGAATTGTATGCTGACAAATGGCATGATCAACTCCTTTCAACTCCTGATAAGACCAGACGAACACATCCTTATACTCTTTGAGTGTTTGAATCAACAACTCTTCCTCGTCCTGGTGATACATCCGCAGCAATGTAAGAAGGTTTAGGCTCCTCTTATGGTTCTGCTAGATCTATTCTTTTAGCATCCTCAGGTCTATCATAAGATTTCCCTAGTTCAACCTTCTCTCTAATTGGCTGTTCAATGATGATTTTGCGATCTTGAATAATGTATTTCTTGCAATGTGAGGGTGAGTGAAACTATGACACCCTTGACTCCCAAGGATACTTGCAGCTTAGTGCAAATGATGAAATTTTTTTCATCATTTGCACTAAGGTGCAAGTATCCTTGGGTGTCATACTTCTTGTAATGTTTAAGACCACTCTCATGGTCTTCTAATTTTTCATCATTTGCACTAAGCTGCAAGTATCCTTTGAAGGTGCGGTTTGAATCACTTTCCATGGTAAGATAATAGAAATCTCATCCTGGATGACAAACATTGCACGTCGGTTTCAACACCTTGTACTTCACCAGTTTTTGTTGTTTCTTGATGATTTTTGCTTGGATTCACTCTAACCATGCATAAGGGAGCTAGACGTAAGCCATTCTTATCACAAAACTTGGTGGGTGTGATCTCATTAACATACACATCTAATGTGGTAAAAATTTGAGTCCACTCCAAGGGCTCCATTCTCTCTTCAGAAAATGGCTCAGGTAAATAGTCGGAATCTTCAAATGGTCTCACTTTCTTGTATTAGTCAACGAAATTGTCGTAGTTAGAGTCTCCACACATCCACATGTGAGCTTTAGAGTTCAACCACACAGGTACTTCAGACTATGTAGCAATTGCACAGTCAAAATCCTCTACGGGTGTTCTTGATACATCTTTGTAGCTGTGGTCATTTAAGTTGATGCATGTAGTGGTCTCCATGTGGTGCAAGTAAATATAATTTTAATCCAAGTCCTAAACCATATTTAACTAACGCATGAATGGACTTCCTAGAATAACATCATAGTTATTCTTAGTACCAAAATCTACTATAGCGAACGAAGGTTCATAGTCAATTCCACAATAAGTCATCACTATTTGTTCCAGAATTCCGATAGTCTTTGCAATATCACTGTCAGCTGCAGTTTCATCCTAGTTTTCCTAAGGGTAGGTTTTTCTCATTTCTCCCAAATTAATTTTGTAGCAATGGAAACCCCCGCTCCACTATCCAAGATAGCAATGGTTTCTACTCCATGGTGTTCTATGGATAATGTAGTGTTTCCTTCTTCTCCTTTGCGGTAATTTCCAACCTTGGTACTGGTTTAGCCTTTCCTTTGGGTTGGTTCAGCTTCTCCATTTCTCAGTCCAAAATTTCAAATTAATTTTCTATTTCCATTTTCTTAAGACATTTTTCAACGTCATCCCACATATGCGGTCTGATTTTTAGCAATTTTGCCACAAGTAAAGTGCACCTCATTGGTGTGGACATAAGCTCTTGCAATCCTTGAGAATCTATGATTGGTCGTAAGGTCCCTTGTTGTGATGGTAGGACCACACCATCATATTTTCTTCATAAAGGCCCAAGTAGGGAGGTAACTGCTTAAAACGTCCTCTCGACTATCCTCCAATTTCTTTGTACCTTGGTTGCCATACATAAATTGAATGTCGACGTCAATCATGCCTTTGTCAAGGTATACTATTAGACCATGGGGGACTGGATCATGCAACTCTCCACCCAACCGTGCCATATATAAACTCCTAGTCTCTAAATATAGCACCCCTTGATCGCATGTCCGTCCTGGCCCTTGGCCTGACATTACTCCCCTCTTGGAGAAGCGTTTTTGTCCTCAAAAACACAAGTGATAGTATCTTCGTAAGAACATTGATGTTTTCCTTGTTGGAATTCCATACGCGGGCCAATTGTCCATATGATTGATACTTGGTGCAATGAGGAGGTTCAATGAAACCAAGAGCAGCATCTTGATTTTCAACATTGTTGTCCTTTTGCAACCACTTGTATCTAAATGGTAATTCAATTTATAACTCACTTGAGTACTTTAAAGGAGTCACGACAACTAAGAGGTGTCTAAAGGCATAACCAGTTTTCAGACTTTCTAAAGGTACTGGAATAATGCAAGAAAACCTTGGCGCAACTTTCCATGAAGTTGTGAGACAAATTTCCAACTCGCATGAGTATCTTGAAAAGATCATAGCTACTAAGGGATAGAATAGGGAGTGTCCTCATGTCCGACTTCTGAACATTTTGGAACACACAGAACTACATGTTTGCCCCTAATGAAGGTTACATGCCAACATACTTTGTTAGCACACCTACTAAAGTCCTTGACTTATGAAAGTATTGAATCACTATCCAACCCCACCACAACAGGTGTTCGAAGTTGAAAACCTAACCTAAGAAAATTCTAGAATAAAGAGAGAATCACCCATTTAGAATGCTTTGTTCTAACGTATGCGCTTAGCAGATCCTTTAGCACTAGAAGGAATACTTGTAAGCTGCCCATCCAATGCGGGATGAATAGCAGTAGCAAGAGTGAGGTGCTTTCCCCAATCAATTATAGACAGTCTTCCATGATTGACGATAACCTATGACTCACTACGTGAGGTTCCAATTGTGTACTTGATGTGAAGTTGAGCGAAGTAAACTCATAGAGTTTAGATCATCCAATCACAAACACCCATACTAAAACATTATCGTGTATGGCCGGCTGTGAACTCATACTAAATCTCCTGTAGAGGTTGCACTTGAAGTGCAAACACTTGCAAAAACAATAAAGTCCATGAATTTGCATGCCACTCCGGACAAATTTGTGTTAAACACTAGGGCCCATAACACCTAGTGTGCATGCAATTAGAACAAACAAATCCAAACCGCAATTTCATGACGAGACTTTCAACGATACGTACGTAAAAGCCTTGCCATGAAAGTTGGACCATAACAGAATGTGAAAATGCAGTCACACCTAGGTACCAACCATGAGACATTCTCATTAACATAGCACACTTGGCTGTACATAGAAACAACCCTTCGTTAAGGTGTTTTACAGCACTTGTCATCGTAACAAGTCTGTACTTAGTACATGTCAATTTTTGGCCACTAAAATTGTTCCTGATACTATGTGCTCAAAATGGTCTAACAAATGGATGCGACCATCACCTAAGGACTTTGTCATGACACATCATTAGGAATTAGGCACCAATGTCAATCTTAGAGACTCATATTCTCCACATGTGGAAAATAAGGATGTCAACAAAAGCAACATCCACCAAGTACAAGATGTACTTGTGTGTGGAGGTATGTGCATGAGTGAGAGGGACCATCATTATCATTGCTCCACACTAGCTAAATCAAACTCCTTGAGTTCCTAGACCATGTTGTATCCCATGTGACAACATGTGCCAAACAGAACCGTACCATGTAGGTCTGTAACTGTCGCAACAAGAGTCAAAACCCATCACGGTATCTTGATGAACAGGGAAAATAAAAATATCAATATTTTCTCAAAATGCTATGCTCGTACATGACCTTGTCACGTGGCTAAAGAGCAAGCTGGATGAAAGCCTTCTAGCTCAAACATCCCGTTTATAGAACTTAACCAAACTTAATTGGAAAGGAAAATAAATCCAAAAAACATATATATACAATGAGGTGGAAAATACCTGATACTTACCCAGAGATCAAGTGCATCCCTCAACCTGTAAGTGTACCATATCAAAATTACTTTGACTTGCTAATCACTAAAATTAGAGATTAGTGAAGATAAATAAATTGAACTTGTAACCTTGGGTGTTGCCTTGGCAATTCAAACCCCTTGGTGAGCTGCTAGAAAGAACTTATGTACTACATAATTTCTTTCCCCACGTGAATACAAAAGTGTGAAGGTATCCAGAATTGACCATCAACATGTATTTACTACCCCTTGGTAGATGGAGAATGTCTTTCCCCTCAAAATTGTGTTTCTATAGACATGCCTAGTGCTATAGAGAAAACATAAGTTCCAGCAGGGCAGGACTCCTAGTTCGTGTGGACAGCCATGCTGTTTAGAATTCTTGTTGCATCTATACGTCGGGCTATAGATCAGTCGATGCGAGTGTAAGTGCAACAAAAACTGAACTCAATCTGTGCACGAAAAACATGTAGTGCTAAAATGACACCCAAAACATTAATAATGGCAAGACTCTTACTTGGCAAGTGACGTTGATGGGTACTCCTGTGGGTAAATCTGTTCAAGCTGGAGAACAATCACCCAAAGTGCTAATGACAAAAGCACCTGCCAGAGAAAATGGAATGCCAAGAGTTGGGTCTTACCCTAGATCTGACAATGGCTCTTAGCGAGCCTGTGTGGCTCATAGCCCTTATGTCAAATAGTGTTCAATCAACAAACCGATAAAGACTAATTTGGGTGGCATCTTGGCCACTCTTGAGCTGAGAGTTAGAGCACCTTGGTTCAGGCTGACTCACAAGCAATGAATGTATCAAAAGCTTCTTAGAAAGTTTTCATTATTCTTCAAGAGAAATAAGAAAGAGAGAAGGAGAGCATGCTGGGCTAAGGAACTTTCCTTAAACGAGTATGATGTGTATAGTTGGTTCCCATGCTCTGGTGCATCTTATGCCTAGCATGCACCTTATCCTATAAGCATGCAACAATCTGCCCATATGACGCTCTCATCGAGAGAGGTAACAAAAAGCCTCAAATCACATCCGGACACACCTACCTTGTAGGGGTCGTGATTGTACAAGGAGGACTTAAATATGGCACTTTGCCAGTAAGTTAAGTCCTAGATTAAGGTTTGTTTAGTGGTGTTGTGTGGTGGCAACAACTAAAAATCATCTGAAACAATCCAAAAATTATCTTTTCCTTGATAGAGTTTTTGGTGTTATAGAAGAAGCGTAATCCATAGGGTAGTGAATTTCATTCCACCTGGCTAGCATGCCTTGCATGCAAATTGTAAGCCCTTGGCTACAGTGACGGGCTCAAACATAAAAGCCAAAATCATAAGTACCTTGCACAGTCGGTACTGGTAGGGATGCTGTGAGGTGATATCCCAATGTTTGCCAGTGCCCCAAACTTGTGTGCCAATGCCCTTGATGCCCAGTCAAGAGGTAGTATCTTAGCACGAGTTAGAAGCCTTGCTTCACATATAACTGGCAAAGCTCTTTGCTTTGCATAACTGACAATCCTTTCCAACGGAAATGCATAAGCATGAAAAATCAAGCAAATCTTAACATAGTCTAACCTAGTGTTCCGACTGTAAGCAGATGTCCTGAACTTTTGAAGGAGAAACTTGCTCGAATCTAACTTATAGCCAATTTGAATGAGCGAGAGAGAGTTGTCACTAGTGTATCATATACACTCTCATATGGCATTCACGCCCGTCTGGTACGTAATGCAAGATCCTGCAAGCATAGTGCCAAATCCCTCCCAAGCTTGTATGCTCATAGCATATGCCAATCTTGGGAAGTCCTAATGCAAAATGCATAAATTGAAGCCGTGCTACACATAAGTAATGTGTAGCCAACAAATGTTGCTTCGATCCACATATATCGTGGCAAAATTGAATTGACCATGTCAAATATCTCATCCTTGACAATGTGCAGCTAATGAGCAAGTAGATGGCCTTGCCGATCATGTGTGCTGCTGTCGGTTGTCTGAGACATGGGAAAGAGAGCTCTGTCGGGCTTGCAAAGAGTCGGCCATGTCGAACAATTTGGCATTGTTCATGAAGTCTAGGTACATGCCTTGCCAAATGCCATGAGTTTTGGCTAGTCTTACCGTTTAATCTTCGACGAGCGTATGCTTGATACGAGTTTGTAATCTAATTCGTGGGCGTTAACCAACAATGTATGCAACAAAATGTAAATGCTTCAAACTGTCACAAACCGTGCTTGTGCTTGGAGTGCTGAACGTGCAATTATGCAGAAGAATCTCCCAAGACATGTCGTGCATGCCTGCTTGTGCCACAAAAGCTTGCGCGACAGAAGCACCTTGTGCTTGCCGTCTCAGTAATCACGCGAATTGACATGCCATGCTGTCAATATCTTGCATGTTGCATGACCATGCATGCCAAGCGTGTTGTAGCCTTAGCAATTTCGTACACTGCATAATTGTAACTAATAAAATAAGAAAAGTGAACAAAATATGCATACCATGTCTGCTATTTGTGTGTAAATCGCCTCCCAAAACCGAGGAGCTTCCTTGCCACATAACTGGCAGAATTTTTGATTGCATGTTATTGACAGCTTCTGAGGACGAGGTTGAGTCCGTGGTCATGATGTCCTACATTATGCCGATGGCCTTGCAAAGCGGCATTAGCCATTGAATCTGTGATATATTTGAGACTTTGCGGACTTGCCCTCCTTGCTTTGAGACCCTGCGGACTTGCCCTCCTTGCTTGACCTGGGAGGGGTGGGTCCTTGGCACTCACAGCTGCAAAGTTGCTCTCTTTGACCTTGCAAAACTGCCTGCTAGCCCGTGGGTCAACACCCCTAATTGGGGTGTGGTAAAAAAAAATAGGGCAATTGAAATTTAAAAAAAATTGACGAAGCTTCATTGGCATGCTGCCGCCATAGCAAAGGAGAAAAGAGGAGGCAGGGGGAGATGGGGGCCTCCCCAGGCCTTGCGCTTTCGTTGAAAGTTGCTGCTCATGGCTCGGTGATCCTATTTGGAACTAGCACCATGCTTTTTGCTATCGCTGCGAATGTGGTCCTTTGTGTGTTGGGGGCGGTGCCCGCGCCTGCTTGTAGAGCTTTCATGGCCACCGTGACCATGTCGAAGTTAACCGACCAAGGCCTACCTTCCTCCATGATTACAAGGTTCTGCATACATCCCTCATGCACGCCCTCATACCCACTTTCGATGCCACCATAGCCGGGCTTTCCCCTTCTCCTTTTTGCCATGCGAATGTTCACGAACGAGAGAGAGAGAGAGAGAGAGAGAGAGAGAGAGAGAGAGAGAGAGAGAGAGAGAGAGAGAGAGAGAGAGAGAGAGAGAGAGAGAGAGAGAGAGAGAGAGAGAGAGAGAGAGAGAGAGAGAGAGAGAGAGAGCATGCAACCTTCATGCGTCACCATGCGAGACCTCTTTCTCCCCTCTTCCATAGCTCCCTTCTTCCTTCTCCCACCTTGCTCTGCTACCAATGTTAGACGCGGGGGACTGGACCATGCAACTCTCCACCCAACCGTGCCATATATAGACTCCTAGTCTCTAAATATAGCACCCCTTGACCGCATGTCCGTCTTGGCTCTTAGCCAGGCATATACTTCTGGAATGGGTGCTCTCTCCTCATTTCGATTCTCATCTCTTGCTTTTCTAACCATCTTACAAAGTGGTTACATAATCTTATGAAGACTAAACTTCAGAGTCTTCGTCTTACCAACTTTGCAGATATCCTTGATGCGGGAAAACCTATTGAGCTAGAGTTAATTAATAGTGAGAAGAGGAAAACAAAACCTGCTCCTGTTCCTGAAGTCAAAAGACCGCGTCCCAAGGAGGAACAAAGGTCTGGAAATTCACAACAAAGAAGAGAGATCTTATTACATATGAAGGCCACACAAGATCATTTGTTTTATACTGTCTTGATCTTGACCATCAATCCAAAGATTTTCCATTTAACAATTCTTGACCATTAATCCAGAGATTGTCCATTTAACAATTCAAGCTTCACAGGATTGGTGGACAATTATGATACCAGGAACTTCAATCCGAATCGGAACTTCAGAAATTTTAGACCTAGACCGCCTACAGCTCAATGGAACTTCAATTAACAGAACTTTTACCAAAGTCAGAGACAACCTCAAAACCAAGGGAACTTTAGACCAAGAAATCCATCTTTTGTCTGAAACAAATCGCCCGTTAATAACAACAACAACAACAACAACAAAGGGAATAACTTTAACCATCAACCTCGTCCAGGAGGAGAGGGGAAATCAAAGTCCTCAAGGAAGACCTCAAGTTAATAGAGCTCAAGGTGCTAGAGGTGAGGGGAATCAAGAAAATATGTATGTTCATGCTACAATTGAACATCGGGGAGCTAATTAACAATTTTAAGTGATTCAAACCCCATAAGAGTATCAAGGTAACCATATTATCTTATTGATTAATTCTGGGAGTACCCATTCTTTCATATCTCCTAGGCGCATTAGAAACCTCATTTTGCATGAACACCCTGATTCATACCTTAAAGTGGAATTAGCTACCGGTAGGAAGGTTAAGTCTTCTACTTTAGTGTGTAACTTGAATTTTATGTTGGATGGTCACAACACTTTTGCAAACTTTAGAGTCTTACCCATAGGAGTCCATGATGGAATCCTAAGAAAGATTAAGGTCAATGATGCTCACATGTAGATAACCAAAACTCTAGAGTTACAATTACTGGGAAACGGAGGAAACCTAAACTCAAACTAATGAGCTTTACCAAACTTATGAAGAGTCATAAGAAGAATGAAATGATTTATGCAGTAAATCTTAACCCTAAGGAAAAGAAGCTAGGTTTACCTGAACCTGAATGGCTAACAAAATTTGATGATGTATTTTTTGAAGAACTTTCACAGATACCACCTAAGCGTGAAGTTGATCATGCAATAGAGCTTATTCCAGGAGCTCAACCAAAATACATACAAAATGTCGGTACTAGAATCTGAAGAACTCAAGGAGAAACTTAACTTCTTGAACAAAAATTCATTCAACCTAGTGATTCTCCATGGAGTACTCTTTACTCGGAAGAAGGATGTTTCTTTACGTCTTTGTATTGATTATCACGGATTGAATCAGTTAACAATCAAGAATAAATATGCAATACCAAGGATTAATGAGTTACTTGATCGATTACATGGAGCTTCTATCATCACAAAAATTGATCTTAAGTCAGGGTATTACCAAATCCAAATCAAGGAAGAGGATATAGCAAAGTCAGGATTCAACATTCGTTTTGGACATTATGAATTTACAGTTATGCCTTTTGGACTTACAAATGCTCCCGCAACTTTTAATCGTCTCACGATCGATGTGTTTCAAGAGCATCTTGATGATTTTGTTCTTGTCTTCTTTAATGATATCTTGGTTTACTTAAGAAACAGAGAAGAACATGAACAACATGTGCGACAAGTACTTGAACTTCTGCGTCAAAAACAACTTCATGCTAAGCGTAGTAAATGCACCTTCTTCATTGACAAGGTGGATTATTTGGGATTTATTATATCCAAGGATGGTGTTCTACTTATCCAAATAAGATCAAAGTTGTTGTAGCTTGGTCGATGCCAAAATCAGTATGTGGCTTTCTTGGTTTAATAGGATGGTACCATACTTTTATTGAAGGCTATGCTAAGATTGCATCTCCATTGACTAATACACTTAAGAAGACAAAAGTGTTTACTTGGAATGAGTGTGCTCAAGCTAGTTTTGAGAAACTCAAAGAAGCTTTGATGAATGTTCCAATATTACAACTTTCGGACTTTTCAAAGACATTCACTTTGCTCATTGATGCAAGTGGATAAGCAATTGGTGGCGTCCTATCTCAAGAAGGAATGCCGATAGCTTAGGAATCTCGTAAGTTACATATGCATGAGTTGAATTATCCTACGCATGACTTGGAATCATTGGCCATTGTGCACACTCTTAAAGTATGGCGGCATTATCTTCTTGGAAGGAGATTTGAACTACATACCGATCATAAAAGCTTGAAGTGGATCTACACCCAACCTGACCTCAATATGCGGCAACGAAGATGCATGGAGTTATTATGCAAATATAATATTGGAATTGAATATAAACCTAGAAAGGAAAACCTTGTGGCCGATGCCTTAAGTAGAAAGAGTACTGTAGCAGCTGTCACAATCTCTACTACCTCCTTAATTGACCTCATTCAAGAAGGTATGCCTCAGGACCCATATTACATAAAAATCGAGTACTTGATGAACTTAAATAATTGCACGGAGAAGCAAGAGAGGCAACTCAAAGGCTTCCACGTTGAAGGCAATGATCTTACTTCAATCACCATCTTTGTATCCCAAATCAATGTGGGATCAAGCTTCAAATACTATACAAAGCTCACAATATAACTATTGCAGGATACCTCGGATACATTAATACTTATACTACTGTAAGGAAAAGTTTCTTTTGGCCAAGACTAAAGCGTGATGTGTTGAACTATGTTACAAGATGTTTAACATGTCAACGTATTAAAGTTGAACGATTTGATACCCCGGTAAGCTTCAACCTATTGATGCACCACAAATGAAATGGGAATACATATCCATGGATTTCATTACAGGACTTCCTACATCTTTGGGATATGAATCTATTTTTGTGGTTGTTGATATGCTTAAAAAATGACCCATTTGTTTTCAGTCAAAACAACATTTACGGCTAAGGATATATGTCAAGTCTTCATGAAAGGTGGCTTCATGTATCATGGTTTACCTCGTTGTATAATTTTTGATCGTGATGCAAAGTTCACCTCAAATTTTTGGAATGGTTTATTCTCAGCTCTACAGGAACCCAGTTGGCCTTTAGTACTGCTTATCACCCTCAAACTGATGGGCAGACAGAAAGGACCAATCAAATCATTAAAGACATGTTAAGAGCTTATTGTATGCATGAGAAATATAAATGAACGAGATATTTATATTTGGTTGAAGTTGCGTATAATTTCTCATTCCAATGCTCAATTGGGATGTCTCCTTTTCAAGAGTTGTATGGACAAGAGTGTCTTACTCTATTCAAATGGACAGACCCTCTCATACGAGTTCAAGCATCCAAAGAAATATTGGATGAATTGCAACTTTAGAACGATCTTATACGACAAGATATTAAGACTGCTCAAGATAAACATAAAAGTTATGCTGGTCCTAAACGATCTACCAAACTCTTTGAAGAAGGAGATATGGTATGTTTGAGAGTGAAACCCAAACATAGCTCTTTATCAATGGGTAAATATAAGAAGCTCAGTGCCAAATATTGTGGACCTTTTGTAATCACAGAAAGGATCAATAATCAAGCTTACAGACTCTTGTTACCACCACACATAAAGGTACATGATATTTTTCTTGTCATCTTGCTCAAGAGGTATGTGCCTGATCCACATCACATTCTTGATGATTCTCTATTATCTACCTCTATTGATGGAACTTTTGAGGTATATCCTGAAGTGATACTTCAAAGTAGAAATAAGCCTCTTCATAATCGGACCATTATTGAGCACCTTATAAAATGGTCGACATATCCTGAGGAAGATACTACTTGGGAACGTGATGATGTAATGAAACTAAATTACCCAGAATTCATGTCAAGATGTGGACACCTCAAATTTTTCAAGCGTGGGAGGATGTAAGATTCCCAAATTTTGGGTCTCTTTTAAAAATAAGAAAAATAGATTCCAATGTTCGTTTTGCTAGATTTTGATTTTAAAATGCTTGTTTGGCAATATTGTAAGGTTCTAAAGTAAAAAGCAAGGTCGTTTCCATGTTCCAATAGATCAGACGTACGTTTTGTTCAGTTTTGAAAAAATCCGCTATTTTCAGCTTTTTCATGCTTTTTTGTGTTTTTCGATGGCTTTTTACAAAAAGTGAAGGCCGGATCCTTAATCTACAAGTTTCAAGGAAGCTATGGTTCAATTTTATAAAAATTTGCTTTTGGAGCACTTTTCACGCTATTTTTAGCTTTCTATGATTTTTAATGCTTTTTAGTGAAAAACGAATCCACTTTCTTATTTCAGTGAACGAGGGGAACCCGTAATACAATTTTAGAAAATTTTACTTTTTTTAATACTTTTTATGCTATTTTCAGCTTTTCGTGCTTTTCGGTGTTTTTTTAAGAGCAACATGCTTTTTAGAACGACCTAGATATAAAAATATTATTTTTCATCTCCGTTGGATTTAAAAACGATCACCCAGAGAAAACGAGATTCAACAAAAAATTTTACGAAAATTATTTTTATAAAAAGAAATAGTATAAAAACGTTGGGGCAGTATGAGAAAGCCATAAATATGTTGGGCATCCTGGTGCGGCATGATCTAGCCTCGATTTCCTTAGTTGCCCGGATACTGTTCAATTAGTCAATTTTACTGTAAAAATTGAATGGTAAGTGAGAGAGTTAACTGTCAAAAGCTGTGTCATGTTTTTAGCAAAGTGCCCAAAAGCTTGTAGCTAATCCAAGTAGAAGAGGTAGCGGTAGCTAATGGCTTGGGGCTCACTCCAGCTTCTTGTAGTGCCTATAAAATCACCTGCAAGCCTTAATTTTTCAGTGACGTCAGTTGCGTCTACTATCGCAAGGCAATACATACCTATTATACGAAGTGGTGCAAGCTCTTCATCACCATCTCTATAAGCTCTTCTCTCTTTTTTACGAGAAGAAGAAGAAGAAGAAGAATACTTTCTCTCTACTTGCGTACTATCTCCTCTCTCGTTTCACGGTGTACGCTCTATCCGAAGGTTCTCGTGGTGAAAACCTCTACGTAGCTCTCATTACCGCTCTCTTGTGGCAAAGCAAGAAGCATTTTGAAAGCCCCTAATCAATTCTACATCACGGTGAGAAGCTCTAAACTCCATAGCCATCATCTCTCTCTCTCTCTCTCTCTCTCTCTCTATGTTGTTTTTCTGAGAAAATACCCTCTTGATGGTTGCTTTTTCATATACGAGTGCACGAATGGACTTGCCGAGTGTATATGAAGTTACTCCATGATAATTTTATTATGTTTAACACCTTGATTTATGCACATGATGTGTTTATGGTCACGTGTGTACATAAAAAGTGCTTTTTGGTTCATGTCACGTAAGCGGTAGGAACACTGTTTTGGTCATAACTCACAAACCATTATGAATCAGTCCAAATGCTTCAATCCAAAGAGAAAACACATCATTTAGAACATTTTCTCTCATGGTTTTCATGTGAAAATCATGCATGAGCTAAGAGTTATGATAAAAAAACAACTTGCTGCCCATTGCACAAGTCAAATTTTTGGACCCCATGCTCCTTGGAGAACCACTATATAGATTCACCGGATGGTCAAATCCACTTAACCAATTGAAAGATTGATTAAACTTGATAATAGATGTATTTAGGTCTCCGTTATAACTTTGGGAATGCAAGTTATTAACTATTCTACAACCGGGTTTACCTAGGCATGTAGGGGTGCTACCTAGGGGGAGTACCATATGACGTCGTGAGTTGACCGAGCTGTTTATATATGATTTATGGTTTATTTTGGTGAGTTGATTTCAAGTATTATATGTCTATAAACTTATGTGAGGGTATATGGTTAGTCAGCCAGAACTGTATATGCATATATGTCATTGGTCTCATCGACATTTCATCCTTTTTAATTGGAAGTTTTGTTCTCTGACACTCATCACACCGCTTCACAAATGTTTCAGCATCCATAAAGAGTGTAGCACACCATATTTTGGTAGACATTATAGCCTTAACTATTTTATCCATTGAAAAATGTCCTCCTGCTTGCCCAGAATGTGCCTCCTGCAAGATCGGTATGTACCAACTTTTTGATGCATGAAGTCTAAGTTGATTATATTTGCAAGGCTTGTACAACTGGTTGCCAATTAATTAGTATGACTATGCTTCAATTTAATTGCCTTTATTATTATTTTAGACATGTTCTCAAGGAAAGAAACCTTGTTCAAACAATCCACAATGTACTTACTCCAGTGTGGTGCTATGTTACGTGGTACAATATAGCATACTCCTTTGGTGTGTTGTTTGCACACGATCTGCAATTCTTAACACACATCTATGCATCAAACTTCATACTAGACTAGCAAAATCCCATTCTCATCAAGCCTTGATATGTTTTGATCTTCCCATGATGGATGAAGTCTATATTGTGACATGTGCTTCTTTTAGCTACAAAGGAATTTTAGAGGCTTCATGCACAATCGTAACACGCCATCCGAACCCCTATGATATAGTCCTCCACTAAGCAATTGGAAAGGACCGATTTGCTCAATTAGGTGTTTGTCAGCTATTCATTTCTGGCCCATCGACAATTGTATTCTGGACAAAACCAGAATTATGTTCTCACTCCACCTAGGTATCATTTCTAGTTAAAGAGATATGCGTATAGTAGATCATTTTTAACTCTTTTTTAACTCCATCTGGGTTCTCTTCATTTAGTAGTCTGGATAGGCGATCAACTTGTTGATGAGCTATCCCCTTTTTAACCATAATTGTGAATTTAAATTCTAGCAAGATGATAAACCAGCTCACTATCCGGCAAGTGTTGCATGGTTTTTTGACTAAATACAACAACAAAGAAAATGAATTGGTTGGCTAGGAGGTAACGTGGGAATTTCTTCTCAGCATAAACCATGCACAATCCTTCCCTTTTCATACGTGTGTAGTTTTGTTTGGCATTTTTGAGTTGACGGCTGGTATAGTAGATTAAAAAATCCATGGTTCCCTCACCAGATTATGCTAGAACACATCCAATGGAAAAAGCAAAGGCATCTACATGAACATGAAATATTTTACTCCAATCTGGTGCCTTGAGGATCGGTGGTGATAATAAGGCCTACTTCAACTTCTGAAATGATTTCTCATAGTCTTATGTCCAGTCAAAGCTTACAATCAAACTATAGAGAGGCTTAACATGAATTGCATACATGTAGATAAAATTTTGATAGTATCCACAATGTCCCATGAATGATTGTACCTCTCTCACTATTTACGAGGATGGCATATCCAGAATCACTTTGATCTTGTCTATAGTTGTAGATACTATATTTGCTAACACAATATGCCCTAGGATCTTTCCCTGTCTAACCATGAAAACACATTTTTTTGGATTCAGGCAGATCCAATATGTGCGGCATTTCTCGAATATCTTTTCTAGATGTTCTATATGGTCTTCGCATAACATTGAGTGCACACATAAGTCATCCATATATATTTCTAAAAATATATGCAAGTATTCTCTGAACGCATGAGCCATAAGTCTTTGGAAAGTGGCTAGTGCATTTGTCAACTTGAAAGGCATCACTCGGAAAGCAAAAATGCCCCATTTAATTGTAAAAGTTGTTGTGTGTTGATGTTCTGATTTAATTGACAACTGATTATAACCTAAAAATCCATCCAGAAAGCTATATGCTCATTTTCGTGCTACTCTTTCCAAGACATGATCAATGATGGAAAGAGGATAATTGTCGCAATAGTAGATGTGTTCACTTTTTTGAGGTTGAGGCACACTCTTAATTTTTTTGTTCTTCTTACGTACCACCACATCAGGGATACCCAATCCGTGTGCTCAATTTCTTAGATGAATTCAACTTCCTTTACTTTATCGATTTTCTCTTTGATTTTCTTGGCAAATATTTCGTTGTAAGTGTAAGGGCATTGTCTGCTTGGCTTAGCACAAGGTTTTAGGGAAACTGTATGCTAACAGATGGCATAATCAACCCATTTCAAGTCCTTATAAGACCAGATGAACACATCCTTATACTTCTTGAGTGCTTGAATCAACAACTTTTCCTTGTCTGGTGATAGATCCATAATGATGTAGGCATGTTTAGGCTCTTCTCTTGGTCTCGCTAGATCTATTCTTTTAGCATCCTCAGGTCCATCAAAAGACTTTCTTGATTCATAGTTAGAGTACCATTGCTTTGGCAAAGAATCCCAAGTTTCATTCGAAAACAATTCACAGAGGCGTGAGCTATTATTTCATTTGGGATGTGCTGGTATATTAACAGATCGAGCTTATCAAGCTTCATACAGATGTCAACCTTGCAGATCTCTTATGAAGAGCTTAGTGTGTTGGGTGCAGATTGCATAGAGTTGATGGGTGTAGGGTGAAGCAACTGTTAAAATTCATGTTTGTATAGGTTTTGTACATAGTTTTGGTTTCTGGCCACTTAGGCCACATTGGCCTTTAAATAGGAGGTTGTTGTGATAACGACCATGTGGCAAGCCAACCTACTGACATCCAACTAACTGGACTAACCTTATTCTTATACACAAATGAATAAGGGTTCAATGAGGGTTATTTCATTACGGACTCCAACACATACTGTGCTCTCTTCTTTTTCCTCACCGCACGAGCACAGACTCATGCATCCACACTCATGTATTCATCAATCGCCAACACTCCCCTTCTCACTTTCTCTAATTTGGGAGAGCTTTGGCAAGCCTTAGTAGGTTGGTAAATACTTTGGGATGTCTTGTAGATATCGATGTGCTCAAAATTTGGTTCAAGATCATTTTGGTCTCCATTTATGCTATCACAATTATTGAACACGCAATTTTGTCCTATTGTGCAAAATTTCCTCACTGCAAATTTTCACATAACACGTCTTACTGTGGCTTGTGCTATTAGCACGTAAAGTTTCCCTTTGATTTCTACAACTATCCATTGTGGGATTACATGATGCACATGTACTTATATCCAAGTTTTATGAAACATTGTAATAGGTTTTTTGATGTATGCCAAGGATTCAGGTTTTGTGGAGGATTTTGCAAGTTCTAGCAATTCTGCTCCAATTGCTAGTTATGTTTTATGTATAACTAAATAGGCTCATTGAGATAGTAGAGATGCATTGGCGCATGCATTGATTGTGCTGTATGTCAAGCGCACCATTACTCCTCACATTTATTCAACCAAAAAAGCAAAACAAGCATAGGACATTCTAATTGGCTTGTATACAGGTTGCAATAAGCCGAATATATCATTTTTACACCTATAGATATAATTGAAGGTCATTCATGAGGAAGATGAAATGGAAATTTTTCTTGCTAAAGTCAAAGATATTAATGAGCAACTTATTTCCATAGCTAAAGTCAGTCTTGATCATTCCCTCGTGTAGACTATCCTAGATGCATTACCAAATTCGTATCCGACTTTTTGATTCTACTCTTAGGCTTGTTGCATAGGGCAATGATAATTCTCTTAACTTTGATGGGTTGGTCACTTTGATATTACAAGAGACTATGTCAAGAAGAGGTAGCAATATGTTATTGATCAGGCTTTTCTTGCTACACAAAAAAGAGGTAGCAATAACAATGTTGTAGCACCCAAGGTTCCTTCTTTAGATAGCAAACCATCTGTGACAAACGCCTCCCATAACAACAATACATATGGTAAATATACTAAAAGAGGAAATAAAAGTTTGTGTTCAACTATTGCTGAGCTGCTAATTACGTGATAAAGCAATGTCCTAAGGTAAAGGCTAAAGAGGCACGTAGGAAAGAAAGTGAATCCTCTTCAAGAACAATCACTACATGAATGTATATTAAAAATCATTTATTGAGGCTTGATATAGTTCCTCGTGTTTAGTTGTTGATGCAAAATGGGCTTTTAGTTTGCAGTGTCAATATGATCCTTCTATCCATGAAGCATGCATGATTGAGGCCACATATTCACATGTGTTTTATTTTGACAGCGGTGTTACAAAGCACATTACATGTCATTGTGACTTATTCACATCTCTCAATTATATCCCCAATGAGAATACTCTCACTTGTGCCAAATACGCCTCTTATCTAGTTCAAGGAGATGGAAAGATTGTACTCACTACAATAAACGACAATTCCTTCAAACTTTCAGATGTAAATTTTTTGTGCTTGGGATCAAGAAGAATTTGTTGTCTATTTTTGCATTAGCAAGACTTGGTCTTTTTTGAAAATTAGCTCTTATGACAAGTGTGTGGAAAACATTGAAAATGCAGTTATAGATTCTAAAGATCTTATAAATGCTAAACTATGGCTTGTAGGTTTTGGACATCTAAGTTTTTCTAGTTTGATGTGTTTGTAGAAATCTAATACAGTTGCCTCATTGTCCTCTTTGGAGGCATCATCTAAGCTTTGTGAAGGCTATATTTTGGGGCAAATGCAACGTTCTAGTTTTGAAAAGATGGCTCAGTGCAAAGCTAGCCACAAGTTGCAACTTGTTTCCGGTGATTTTTGTGGCCCAATGCACACTCCTTTTAATAATAATTTGTACTTTGTGTGACTTTCATTGGTGGTTACTCACAACATACATATGTATTTCAGCTTAAGGCTAACATTAAAGTATTTATATGCTTCAATGTTTTTTGTGTTTTTGACTGAAAATATATAAGGTTACAATGTGGGTACCCTCCATTTTAAGAATTTGATGCATTTTTGGATGGTCATCAAAAACCAATGTAAAGTGCCTTATACACCTCAATAAAATGGTGTTGCTGAGAGGAAAACCATGTCACTTAAGGAGATGCCATGATGTATGGTCAAAGTCTAAGCTTTGCTACATGTTCTAGAGGTTGTCACTTTGCAGTCTATGACTCCATATGAGGCATGGCATGAGAAGAAGCCATCTATTGGTCCCTTGCATGTTTTTGGTTTCTTGACTAATGATCTAATGACGTAACAACTTGCAATGGGGTTAATTGTTCTGTCATCTACTGCCAAAATGTATCTTGAATTTTTGAGATACTGTTTTTGTGGAAGGTGTAGTTTAGCCCCTTGTTGTTATGTACTAAAGAGACATGTATAATCTCACATGGCATTTTGATACATTGTTGCCTCTTTTCAATGGTGGGAATACAAATGTAAGTACAAATGAGGCAAATATTCAACCTACATGAGCCTTAACTAATGTCATAGATCAACTTATTTCTAATGCAGATTTGTATGATGCACTTCATGAGGACATGGGTTCAAATAAGGAAGTTAGAAGTATGCCAAAATGGCTGGTGCAGTTAGATGCATCTTTGTCTAGTCGTACTCATTTGGGCTCTCATCATGCTTCTTGTGATCACATTGTTAATATTTGGTTGTGTCAAGTATGTGTGACAAGGGTAAACCTTTTATCTTTTTGAAGCACAAAATACAGAGAGTTTGATGGTTGCTATGCAAGATGTATATGATGCGCTTGCGAAGAACAATACATGGTCTCTATGTGACTTGCCTCCTATTAAGCAGGTCGTTGGTACAAAGTGGATTTATAAGCTAAAACAAAAGCCAGATGGTAATATTGATTGCTACAAGGAAAGTCTTATTGCAAAAGTATATGCTTAGCAAACATGCATTGATTATAAAGAGACTTTTGCTCCCACTTGTCATATAACTACAACTTGTTTCATTTGTGCAGTGGCAGCTTATTTTGGATGAGATGTACACACTGTTTAAAGTGCTTTCTTAAATGATGACTTGTATGAGGAAGTGTATATAATGCACCCTCGTGGTTTTGTCAAGAAAAGACACGAAAAGAAAGTGTGTAGATGTAATAAAGCATTTTATGGTTTAAAGCAATCTTCTCATGCTTAGTATGAGTAAATGGATAACCATTTGACTACACATGGCTTTTAAAATAGTCCATTTGGGAGCACTTTGTATGTAAAACGTGCGGATGATGTATATCTTATTGTTGTTGTGTATGTGGTTCATTTACATTTCATTGGTTTGAAAAGATACATATTGCTGAATTTAAGGTTGATTTGAATGCCACCTTTGAGATATTAAGTTTGGGGCTTTTGCATCATTATTTGTGTAGTCAGTTCAAGTAGTGTAATGAGAGTATTGAATTATGTCAGATAATGTATGTGCAAACTTTGCTAAGTAGATTTGGATTTCACAATTGCAAATCAAGTGCCATTCCTATGGAAACAAGTTTGAAGTTAAATCTACATGATATTGGAGATCTTGCAAATGTTATCCTCTACCAGAAAACTGTTGGTTACCTCATTTATGTATGCAATACAAGGCCACATATTCAGATTACAATCTCACAAGTGAGCAGATTTATGCATTGGAAGTTAAGAGGATCTTTCACTAATTGAGTGGCACTAAATATCTTGGGTTGTTTTATCCCAAGGGGGACAATTGCCACTAAATTTACATGCCTTTTCTGAATCCAATTGGGCTGATTTCTCTGACACATGAGCGATTTTTTTTCATGCTCAAGAGTTCATGCAGATCATGGTTGAAAAAGAAGCAACCCACTGTGGCCACCTCTAGTTGTGAGGCTTAGTACAAGACATTGTTCATAGAATGTTTGTGGCTCAAAAACCTTATAGTAGCTGATTTGGAAGTTGGATAGGAGTCTAACAACCTTATCTACACTGATAGTCAGAGCACATTGGTAGTTGCAAGGAACCCAATCTTTCATGTTTTCACAAATTGAGGTGCATTATCACTATGTCAAGGAGAGACTCTCACCTAGAGAGATCAGCTTGGCTTATGTGCCAAAACAAGACAACCTTGCAAATCTACTCACAAAGGCATTGTTTTGTGAGAAGTTTGAAGCTTTTTGCAAAGCTTTGAGCTTGATTCCCTTTGTGGACTGATCATGTTCATGTTGGGGTTGTGGATTTTGACACACCTCATACCCGCAAGAAAACCCCTTAGCCTAGAAGTCATGTGGAGCACGTGTGTGCCTTTATGAAGGCAAGAGGTGTGTGTCAATAAAGGAATTGCCTCGTGAGAAGTTTGAAGCTTTTTGCAAAGCTTTGGGCTTGATTCCCTTTGTGGACTGATCATGTCCATGTTGGAGTTGTGGATTTGTCACACCTCACACCTACAGGAAAACCCATTACTCTAGAAGTCATGTGGAGCATGTGTGTGCCTTTATGAAGGCAAAAGGTTTGTGTCAGTAAGAAGCTTGTGTGTGTGAGAAGCATGCATAGAAGGCAAGGTCCATGTGGCAAGCTTGTATATAAGCAGCTCTTTGTACTCTCTTTTTGTGTGCAATAAACAACATAATTTGCACCTACACTATTGTGCAATTGTCTCTTTCTCAAGATTTACACTAACCTCTTCAAGCATGACATTGCCATGAATGGCACACTAATCTATCCTCCTTAACTTTAGACGTGGTATCAGAGCATGGCTTAGATTAGCATTTTCTAATCTATTGAGATCCTAGGCATTCTCCCTATGGTAGATTGCATTGGCCTTCTACCTCTTAGCCATTGCAATTTCTAATCATAATTTCCCATGCATTTGCATATTAGATTATAATTAATCTATTCGCTAATGACACTAGTTTTGGGCATGCTCTTTGAATACACCTTGAGCTACTACCCTTCCTAGAGTGATTGCCATAGGTTATATGCTCAATTAACAAGCAATTGTTTTCAATACCAAATTTTTGTTTGATATTTTCTATTAATCCCATTCCAAATTTTCAATTGTATGTGCACAAAGTTCTCTACTCTCAGCTTCAATTTGAGGCCTTAATCTCTCAATTTGGTGGAGACTAGACCCCTTAAACAATTTGCATTATTCTGTGTATATGTGTGTTCTATGGAGACAAAAGAGGTAGGATCGATCTCTTAAAGAAGGGAAGAAAGGCTAAGTGGACCGGTTAGAGGGGCACAATTGGCCATCTATTATCACCAAAAGCCTTGAAGGCCAAACACATGCACATGCGAGCTCTCCATATCTGGGTACCCTACTCGTTGTGCCATATCCTCTTGCCTCACCATCAATTTCTTGTGCATAACATCCTTGCTATCAAGCCAGAAGCTGCTTCGAGTCATTGCTTACTCCCAAGCTCTCGACTCCACCAACACATCCAATCGCTGCATCATTAGCTGCCCCCTGGCCCTGCTGATGCCGTAGCCTGGCCACCTGCAGGCTCACAGCCTGGTGATCGTCAGCCATAACCACTCCGCCTATAGACCCTCGAGTTGCTACCCTTGCTCCCACTCTACTTGTATCCTACATTGAAACACAAGCCCAACCTCCACATCCTGCCTTGGTGGAACTAGTCTAGCCAACTTGGCGCTGCTCTGCTTGCCCAAAGCTCCTGATGTCAAGTCACTAAGAATAAGTTGCTTTGCATTTGTCGATGTTGGTTATATTTCGGCCTGCATGCCATCATGGCAAGAAAGCACAAACCGGTCACCCACTAGAATGAACCAGCTACTGTGAGTTTGACCAAAATGGTCAACACTTTTCACACACAGTGGTCTTGAACCTTGGGCCTTCGGCTTACGAGAGCAATGCTCTACCACTACGCCCGTACGCATGATTTGACGAGTGATTGTTCACAATGATACATATCAAATGAAAATGACAGTGGCCCACAAAAAACTCACGTGACCGGCATGACCAGTCATCTCCACCTACACGGTGGCTACCAGGCCAAAATCTATACAGAGCCCTACTTGTCATCAACTAGTTAGCCCTACAAGCAGCCAATTGAAATTCAAACAAGCCTGCCATAACCACGCACACTAGGCCCCCTTGCTCGTGTCACTGTCACGACCACTACCCATCCCTATGGTGCTTGTTGCCCACCCTAAAGCTCGCACTTGTTTTCTCTATCTCGCTATGGTGATGACATGATTGCCCACCAATTGACAATTGTCCACATGTTACCTGGTGCAATTCCCAACTCCCTTTCACATGCCTCATTATCCTTAAGCTCAAAAAGCCTCTTAAGGCACTGTTCATGCACCGCAATAGCTACTTTCAAACCCCACTTGTTATAGGATTATAATCACTTTGACCTAAAACACCCCACCTTGTACTTGATATATATGCAATCATTGCACACTTAAATCACTGTAGGCATCAAGCCTCCCACCAACCACAGGAAAAACATCTCCCGAGCTTCAAGTTTTTTCCATGCTTTGTGAAAAGGTGTTTCACAATTGTGAAAAGTGACTTCGCACTTGGTAAAAACACTTAAATTCATTGAGAAATAGGTGTACAACCTCACACAAGGACTAGACACTTCCCAATTATTCGGGCCGCAAGACCTTCCTCTCACCACACAAAGGGGACACACCATCATGGCACGCGAGAAAAACCTCGAAATTTTTTGTGGCAAGGGCTTTCACTTGGTCTATTGTTAAACCCTATGGTCTATTGTTAAACCACTTGAACAAGGTGAGAGAGTAGAAACACGAGCTTCACAGGCATATTATCAAACATGAAATGAAGAGGCACTTGGCCTTCTACTCACATCCCTAGATGAAAATTATGTACACTTCTTGGATTCTTGCACCACTGCAATTGATGCTTGGAAATATTAGAGAATTTGTTTTGGAGCCAAAGCCAAATAATAAAAAAATTCTCTAAAAATGGAACTCTATAGAGTAAACATGGAACCTAATGAAGACGTCGCATCATTAGTCCTCAACAGGCGTAAGAGTATATGCACATAGCTCACCTACATCAATGTGCTGTAAATGGAGATGATCAAGTGGTGGTGCTTCTCAAAGCACTCCTAGATGAAATGTATGGACAAATTGTGACTGTACTCATGGAGAAGGATCCTATACCCTCTCTTGAGGATGTTATAAACTCTTTTTAGAAAGAAGATAAAAGGCACCAACAATAGCAAAAATGGAGGGACTTACATTGTATGTTCTTCAAAGAAAGGTATACTCAAAACAGACTTCAAGTGTACACACTGTGCCATGGACAACCACCTCTCTAACAATTGTTTTTCCATCAACCGTTGTAAAAATAGTGGACGAACCAACCACTCTACAAAATATTGCAGATGTCATGCCGAGGGTAGGACCAGGCACGACCAAGGGCCAGGACGGACATGCAGTAAAGGGGGTCCCTATATTTAGAAGGCCAAGGGCCTATATAGGGCATGGCTGGGTGGTGATGAGCATGTTCAAGTTCCCTTGCCCTTTCATTGGTATCAGAGCCAGGGGAGAGGGGAGCCAAGGAGGAGGGGAAGAAGCAAGGTCTCGATTCTCTCTCTCTCTCTCTCTCTCTCTCTCTCTCTCTCTCTCTCTCTCTCTCTCTCTCTCTCTCTCTCTCTCTCTCTCTCGATTTTCCTTGGCATGGATCGTTGTTCTTGCTTGGGCTTGATTGTCAAGGTTCCATGGAAGCAAAAAGTGTGGTATCTCATCTTGCATGAAGGCATGCAAAGCCATGCAAAAGGTCGGGAAGGAGAACCGTGGGCAATAGCTCTTGACAAGCGGGGAAAGGGGAGTCTCATGTGTAAGGCCGCTTACGGTGGGGAGGGAGCAAAGATCAAACAGAGCCAAACCACTCGCAGGCAGACTCTATGGGAGCGCAAGGGGGATACCATCAACTCCCGACACAGGGCCGGGGTTGGGCGAGCACTACAGGGGGCGCGATTCCCTCCACAACAGACGGCGCATCAATTTTTGCCATCGCTCACAGTAAGCTGCTATTTTAAAAAAAAAAAAAGTATTTTGGTTTTTATTTATTTATTAAAAACTAGGGCATCCACTCCATGCTAAGAGGCACACTCCATGCGGACTGCCGGGAGCAACCGGTTGTGAGCATACGAAGCATCATATTGCTCCCGCTTCATCATGGGACTTCATCTTTATCATCTGCAGAAGAGCATTACCTTTTGCATGCAGTTCTTACGTAGAATGTGCATACAGTTTTAATTTACGTCTCGACTCATGCACGAAGTCAAACACGGATGGTGACGGCCTTTAGGCCCGCACGCGTGGTACAAAAGGACCGTCTTGACAATGGTACGGTAAGAAATTGAGCATCAACCACATGTTAACGCTATGCATGGCATGGTAGGCATAGAGGACGCTTTCGCGACCCTTATACCTGCAACAACGACCATGATCATATAAGAGAGCTTAGCTACAACTCAACTATGACCATGGTCAATACATTATGTCCACTTTTCTTGCGCATCAGGCAAGGCTCTCGATAGCAGAAGTAGATCATCTATTGCAGCAAGCAACAATGTCTAGAAAATCACTGAACGTTTTTCTTACTGCTTCCAAACCATTCAATTTTTGGGTCGGAAAGATTGGTCGGCAGGTGTACTTACAGAGGTACGCAATTGATTTTTATTTATTGAGCATCTGCTTGCTCGCTATAATATGTAGCAGACGTGCATACACTTTAGGCATGCAAAGCATGAGCATGGCTTGTGAAACTTACTGTAAGCACCAAAAATTGGATTGATTAAAGATCGGAATCAAGCATGGCTTGACTGCCAACCACCTTGCTCCGCAGCACGGCTTCTCAGTGGTTCACTTTTGATGAAAAAGCATAGCCAAATTCCAATGTTTGGGGATCTCAAGGAGATTGGCACATTCTATTGCTTGACTTGCTCAAGGGGGCATATTGCTCGGCATGGTTGACTCCTTCTTACTATTTCTTGAGGCTGACGGAGAATGCTTACCACACAGTATTGTTAATTTCAATTGAAATTGCTCGACACGGTCGATTCTTTTTGTCATGATATCTATCGCCACATACGTTGGCTCTCAGCACAGACATATTTATGTGAAGCAAGGCTTCAATTTACGACTCTTGCATTGAGATTTTTACCGTTTCGGGTATGCTATGAGCACACGCCTCTGGGGAATTTCTCCATAGGACTGCAGGATATTTCAGGCCAACTTTCTCTCGCGCAACAGAGACGGTTATGATCTACATTTGAACGAGCTTTTCTTCCAACATCTCCAAACAACTGGTTGCAGCAACATCGACAAGGTTAGCCAAGTTTAAGTTTTTCTTGTTTTTCCCTATTTACACTTTACTTGGCAATTACTGTCATTGTGCAAAGCAAAGTGCTTTGGCAATTTTATAGGAGGCACGGCTTCGGGGGACTGCCAAAATAGGGAATATCAGCTCACAGAATCCCTATCAATCTAAACTGTGCAAGGCACTTACGGTTTTGGTTCTCATGTTTGAGGCCATCACTCTCCACAATGGCTTACAATTCTGCATGCACGACATGCTAGTGAGGTGGATTCAATTCTAGCGCTTCATGCATTAGGCTTTCGCTATCCCACTCGCAACTCTGTCAAGGAAAAGATAAGTTCGGGACTGTTTAACATGATTTTTGGTTGCTGTCAACACACACCAAAATTAAAAGGAACCTAAATCTAGGGCTTCTTTCACAGGCAAAGTGCCATTTTTAAGTCATTCTTGTAAAGTCACGACCCTTACATGGTAAGTAGGTCAAGCTATGGCTTGTGTTTTCTGTTACCTGGTTGCATGCTTATAGGATAAGCTGCAAGTCATGCATAAGATGTGTAAGAGCACATAGATTGGGCACCCACTCTAGAAATTTACAAAAAGTTCCTCAACCCAGCATGCTCTTCTTATCTCTCCTTCTCTCTCTCTCTCTCTCTCTTTCAAAAAATAAGGAAAACTTTCTAAGAAGCTCTTTGATACATGTTTTGCTTGTGAGTCCGTTTGAGCCAAGGTGCTCTAATGCTCAGCTAAAACTTGGCCAAGATGCCATTCACATTAGTCTTCATCGGTTCATCGATTGAACACTAATTGCCATAAGGGCTATGAGCCACACACAGGCTATCTACGAGCCATTGTCAGATCTTGGGTAAGACCCAACTGTTGGCATTCCTTGGGTGATTGTTCTTAAGATTGCACAGATCTACCAAGTGGAGTACACATCGACGTTAATGGACAAGCCAGAGTCTTGTCATTACGGATGTTTAGGGTGTCATTTTTGCACTACATGTTTTCAGTGCGACAATCACGTTGAGTATTTGATAACCATAAACTCATATCAGCCGATCTCTACCACGGAGTCTAGATACACCAAACCGTTGTGACAGCATGTCTGTCCATAAGAGCTAGGCATTTCACTTGTGTTGATATCCTGCTCTCTCTATAGCACTACGAGTGTCTATGGAAGTACATTTTGGGGTAAGACCCAGCGGGTGCTTACTAAATCACCCCGTAGGCATTAAGGATCACAATTTGATATGTTTGAGTTATACTTTCAAGGAAAGAATTATGCAATCTACCATGCGGTAGCGGACAAATTCAACTTTTCAAGTTGATTCCCCTCATTCTGTACACGGTAAACTATGTTGGTTATGGTTACCTGCTAGTTGAGCAGTTTCTACAAAGGGTCTTACCAAGGGGTTTGACTACGTAAATTCTAACCAGCGGGTTTGGATTGCGAAGGTAACACCCAGGGTTTCCATTGCAATGTTGCTTAGATTTTTTCACAGGTGGGCGACGTGCTCCTTTACATTAAAATACGGGTAAGTAAACATTAAGTTCAACTCTCCAGGTACACATCTCCTGATTTGGTGTTATTCCATTTTTTAAGTATGTTTTTCTTGGGTTTTTCAAGTCGTATAAATATGCTTGAGATTGTTTCAAAGACAAGCCAAGGGCATGTCAAAACAAAGCATTTTAGGCCATCAAGTCCCATATATTTTTCTGCATTATGCTGTTACGAATCCACATGTAGGGTTCGATTTGGCACATGTTGTCACATGGGATACAACATGGTCTAGGGACTCAAGGAATTTGGTTTGGCCAGTGTGGAGCAAGGCTAATGAGGGTCCCTCTCACTCCCGTTGTAGAGTGTTTGCAGTTACCTCCACACACAAGTACATCGTGTACTTGTAGGATGTTCTTTTTCCAGACATCCTTAGTTGAGACATATTCCACATGTGGCGAATATGAGTCTTTGGGACTGGCACTGACGCCCCCTATTTCAAGTATGTGTCACAACAAAGTCCCAAAGTGCTAGTCAAATCTGTTTTCTAGACCATTTTCGCACGACGTATCAGGAGCAATTTTGTGGCAAAAAATTGTCAGATACTTAGAATGACTTGTTCAGGTACAAGTACTGCTAAACAACATTACAAATGGTTGTTTATACATATACCAAGGCTCTAAGTTGTTAATGAAAAAGTTTCATTGTTTGTACCTAGAAGTGATCAATGTTTCACTTTCTATTATGGTTCAGAAGTTTCAGCAAGGCTTGCAAAAGATTGCAACTGAAAGTATTTAGTTTCTTTTCATAACTACTTACGTTCCTTTTTAATGTGTGCTAGGCGCATCACATTTGCCATAAGTATTGGCAAGGATCACCAGGGATATACAAGTTCGGATCTGTTTTTTGCTAAATGCATACACACTAGGTGTTATGGGCCCTAGTGTTTAGCAAAGGCTGATTTGGAACGGCATGCATATTTCTCAAGTTGTTGCTGATGAAGCATTTTGCACTCTATGTGCAGTATCTCTATGAGATTACTTTTGCATCTACTAATCACCAATGGAGGTCATGGCTCGGTTTGGGTGTTTGTGGATTTTTCAAGTTAACCACGATGGTTATTCCGGACATTTTTGATTCCTCAACAATGTTACACGATATTGTGATTCCCATTTACCAGTCATCTGGGAAGATTGTCTGTAAATCGTGAGGGAAAACACACCTCAGTACTGTCATTTATCCAAGGGGATAGGAAGATTACAAAATGTAATCTTGTGTTGAAGGATATGCAAAGTGCATACGTTAGCACCAAGCGATCCAATCAGTAAGAATTTATTGCTCTACTTGGAGTTTTCTTACCATAAGTTAAAGCATGTTTGCGATTAGGTGTAGTCTCTTCATGTATAAATCAAGTTCTCAACCTTGAACACTAGTTATGGTGGTGTTCTTTACTGCTTGAATTGGAAAACAAGTCAAGGACTTCAACTTGGCTGATGAATTATGTTAGCAAGTTATTTCATGGAAAGTGAAAAGAGGTACTCTTTAGGGTACATCTTTGTGTGATAACTCGTTTTGCATACTCATGTGTGTTCTAAATGGAGTCTACACACTATGATTGGATATGAATCGGCAACACAAGACGGTTGCAAATGGACAACAATGTGGAAAATCAAGATATTACTCTTGGTTTCGTTGAACCTCCTACTGAACCGTGTTCCGGTAAACCAAACAGTTGGATCCATGAAGGATGCCACTATAGAAAAACATTAGTGTATCATCACTCTTGTTTTCGAGGACGAAAACGCTTCTCTAAGGGGGGAGTAATGTTATGCCAAGGGTAGGACCAGGCACAACCAAGGGCCAGGATGGACATGCAGTAAAGGGGGGCCCTATATTTAGAAGTCCAAGGGCCTATATAGGGCATGGCTGGGTGGTGATGAGCATGTTCAAGTTCCCTTGCCCTTTCAAGAGATATCCATCCAAGCCACCAAGAACCTCAAGCAACAAAAACAACTACAAAGACAAGGGAAAGACAAAATCGACTTGGCTTCTTGTGATAACTCAGATGACTCCGACGAAGACGAGACAACATAAAGAACAAAGGTCACCTTGGGGTTGTCTTCATTGTTGATGACATATTATGAAAATATTCAGTTTGTGTATTCTTTATACCCTCATTTGTGTTGTAACGGAGAATTGGTGTGATCCCACATCGTGTTTGGGAGATTTTGTGTTCCATATCCTACTTTGTTCCAGGGGAGGTTTGTGCACCTACACCCTTTCTGTCAAGAGAAGGCAAAATTGTGTACCTATCTCCTAGTGTGTTTTGAGGGGAGAATATTCCGTGTGAGTGCTACACTACAAAACCCACAAAGGGAGGGTTGTTGGGGTTGTGGATTTTGTTGCACGTCACATCCATAGGAAAACTCCCTAGTTTAGAAGTCATGTGGATCATGTGTGTGCTTTTATGAAGGCAAGAGGTGTGTTTCAACAAGAAGCTTGTGTGTGTAAGAAGCATGTGTAGAAAGCAAGGTCCATGTGACAAGCTCGTATATAAGAAGCACTTTGTACTCTCTTTTTGTGTGCAATAATCAGCTTATTTTGCATCTACTCTATTGTGCAACTGTCTCTCTCTCAAGCTTTACACTAACCTCTATAAGCATGCCATTGCTATGAATGTCACACTAATCTACCCTCCTTAACTCTAAGGTCCAAAGGGCATGACAATTTCCTATACTCTATGTACCAAATCTCGTTCATCGCATCTCTCCCAAGGGGATTTGTTACCATGTATATGATAGCAATCCTGCAACTCTAACTCCTACATGTTAATGTTGGAGGTTGAAGATGTATATCTCCTCCCACTACGGACTATTGTATCTTTCATCCAACTAAAGAAAGAAAATTTAAATTTCTCTAAAGTAACACTTTTACAAATATGTTGTTTGTTATCTCAAGCTTTTCCTTGCTCATTTACATGGCTTTAGCTACAAGTAGTGTAGCTTGGTAAAAAGGCGTTAAGATGGTAGGCTAGTAGGTATAAATAGAAATCAATGTATTACGTGACGGTTTGCAATCTTGCTTGTTATTCAATTTTCATAAAGAAATTTAAGAAAATGAAAGAAAACATTTTGTGTGCATGTATTGATACAACCCTGGTTCATGTCATAATAATCAATATCTAATTCTCCTAAATGATTTTCTCATGTTAAACTGATCATTTAATATGGGGAAGTGCCAGGGGAGAAAAAGCTAGAATATTGGTTAAGTTAGCAGACCGGCCACAATAGGGATCCAAAGGAGGGAAAATAGGGATCCAAAGGGGAAGCCATCTACAAAAGAGCCATGTGCAACAATGGGCTTAAAAGACCTTAAGGTTCAACCCATTAAGACTTCCAAAATGCTAAGGTTCCAAAATTCAAAGGTTGTGTCCAAAGGTCAACTTTAGGGAAAATTGGATGCTTTGTGTGTGTCCCAAAAGTCTTTGTCAAGCCCTACATAGGAGGGGGCGAGCCCAAGAAGTAGGGGATGAGAGAGAAACTCCTACACACACACACAAGCTCCCTTTGTACACAAGGGGAAAGAGGGACACATGTCAGCTCCCTAGCCCAAATGCCCACAAGGTGTACTCAAATACTATTGGATGGCCTTGGAGGTGGACCAATGAGAATTAGGCTAGAGTAAATCTAGTTTAATTAATTTAAAAACACTTAATAAAAAACCAATAAGAATTAAGCTCTCTAGAAGACTATTGGACAGTCTCCCAAGGGGACCAATGAGCATTCAACAGCCCAATGGCTTGCCTGATTCCTATTGGCCAAGAGGCAAAGGGGTCCAATGAGAGTTTAGTTGAATTATTAAATTACCTAAAGCTCTCACAAAAGGGGAAAGGGGGACACATGTCAGAAGGCTATCACTTATGTTGCTTAATTGTCATTGGCTAAGCCTAGGGAGGTCCAATAGGATGCTAGCATGAGTAATTAGCAAGGGGGGTCGACCAAGAGAGAGAGAGAGAGGGCTGATTTTTGCAAGGCATTATTAACACACACACTCACACTATCTCATGTGTGAAGTAAAGAAGACTCTCTCTCCTTCTCAAGCTTTAATGGAAAGCTTATCACCTACTCCAAGCTTGTGAGAAGGAAAGCCTACACCAACAACTCTTCGCTTTGTGATGCAAATCCAACCAAGAGACAAGCTTCAATGCATGCTCATCTCCTCTACCATGATAATTACTAAGCTAAGCTATGCTAATAGGAGTGATTATGTGAGGAGATGTACATATTTCTCGTAAGAATACTCCTTCTTCCTCTCAATCTACTCTCATACCCCGCTAGCTCTCACCATCTTCGAAGGTGTGTGAGGTCTTGGGTCTGAGACCGTGAGGGAATTGATGTTGTGTTTGATAAGTGTTTTGCGTAGTGCATGAAGTTTCCATCTTCATTGCACTAGCTAGTATTGAAGGAACACAAGAAATTGTTTTGTAAAATGTCTCTCTTGATGGGAGAAACCATAATACAAAGCCTTTTGGAGGGGGGACCGGCTCCATGCAAATCCGGTCCTCAACTGTTGTCAATTGCTTAATTTCTCTCTCTTTTGAAGTATTGTTCATGCTATTTAACTAGGTGTTATGCTTTTTGTTGCTTTCTCCACCCAAGCACTCTTGTTATTATCATTAGGAATCTATTCTAATGAAATGCTCACTATGTTCGTGCTATTTTCTGCTACACACAAGTTGCTAGGCCATTAAATGTTACATTGGTATCAGAGCACAAGGTTTCTATTTTCTTGCTCAAGAAGGGAGGTCCTCAAGCTAGCTATAAATGGTTGGTACTATTAATTGTACCTGAGTAAGTAGAATAGGGATTTTTCAGCCTTGCAATGCGCCTGCCTTTGTGCAGTTAACGGGGCATCACCGTCGAGAGCTATGGTCTTAATAGTGGAGTCCTACGGGGGTTGCCTACAGCTTAACCACTATTGAGCTATTAGAAGCTTGACAAGAGCCGTGCTATTTTGGTGTTGAACGACCCTCTCTTCTATTCCTTGCAATTAATGGTATTCGAGCCACGAGTACGGTAGCTTGAGTGCTTTTTCTAAAGGGGTAAAGAGGAGTAACAACTAGGGCTTGAAGTGCCAAAGTACACCTAAAAAGTTTACACCTAAAAGTTGTTAGAATGGCTGACAATAGTAAAGAGAGTGAAATTAATGTTGATAACTTTGATTTTGCTAATGAGCAAGCTACTAATGGTGCCCCGATGCTTGCTAACTATCTTCTTTCTAGGCTTCAACAAGCCATGGGCAATCCATCCCTCCAAAGTGAAGTGCAACGGCAACTTCGCGCTCATGGGATTCTTCAAACTCCCCACCATGACGAGAGAACACCTAGGAAGCCTCCTTGTGAGACTTCCAAAAGAGGTCTCTCTCCGATTCGGGAAGAAGAAGAGGATCCCTATGAAGGGCTCAGAAATTTGCTCCTTGATGACGCATCTCCTTCTCAAAGGAGAATTCAAGAGCCTCCACCGAAGGAACGAGAAAGAAGTGAGTCTCCCACCACCTCGATGGAGATGGCTCCGCAAAGACGACGGGATAACCGCTCTCCATCACCTCCAAAACGGAGAAGACCATCACATACTTCTCCACACCATACTTCAAAGAGGGATGACAAAAAGCAAGAGAAGAAAAAAGCGAGAAAGAGGACACCCTCTTCTCCATCTTCTTCATCCTCTTCCTCTTATGAAAGTGGTGGTGAAGACAAAGAAGATCAAGGAAAGAAAAAGGCGAGAAAGAGGTCACCCTCTTCTTCATCTTCCTCAAATTCTTCATCTTCTGAAGAAAGTGATGGTGCAACCTTTGAACCATAAAAAATAAGAGGCCATAGGAAATCCTATGCCACGTGGAAGAGGTTGTCCAAGCTCAAGAAATTCAAAGAGGGAGGGAAGAGCATCTCTTTCCTTACCTATGATAGCACTTTTGGTGCTACGGACAAAGTCTTGGCCTTTATCAAACAATTTGATGCGGCGTTCGGAGATGAGGGCTTCACGGAGTCCTCTAAGCTACGCCATGTAGCTATGCACTTTTAAAAGTCCGTCAGACAGTGGTGGTCTAGCCTACGGGCCAACAGTGAAGCTCCACGAACATGGAAAGCTTTAAGAGCTTCCATTTGAAGCAATTTTTGGCCACAGATGCCAAATACAAAGTACTCACCGAATGGTGAAGCTTGAAGCTCTCTCCCTATGAATCCATCCACAAATATGTAGACAAGTTTTGGGACCTACAACTCAAAGCCACTGTCTTCAAAAAGTTGGATTTTGGAGAGCAAAAGCAGCAATTTTGTGCGGGCTTAACCAAAGAAATGGTGGAGTATGTCAACTCCCAAAGGCCACGGACCATATCGGTGGTAATACATCATACTATGGTGGCCTCTCGAACCAATTTCCAAACAGGGGCTAAGAGGAATTATAAGTCCCCTGAAAACAAGGGTTCCAATGAGCCTAAGGGGAAGGACAATGTCCAAAAGTCTCCTAAGGGCAACTCCAACAAAGCTAAAGATAAGGGATTTTATAAAGGCAAAAATAAACTCATTCCTGAAGAGCTTGAGCGTTATCGCAAGGATAACCGGTGTTTCAAGTGCGGCGAACAAGGGCATGCATACCGCGCTTGTCCCCAAAAGAACAACCGCCATGATCCTCCTAGAGTTACCTTGGTCGAAATCCAAGAGGAGGAAACTCACCACAAAGAATCTCCTCTATGCCATGCTTGGGGAAAGGTAAGAGAACATGATGCTTTTATTCTCTTTGACCCCGGTTCTACTCACAATTTTATATCTATAGAGTTGGCCACCAAGCTAGGCATACAAGCCTACGAGATGGGAGATGTCCTACCCGCAGACGGTGCTTTCAAGGGGCAAGCAGCTTTAGTCACTCCCTTAATAGGGAAATTGAGGCTCCATGTCCAAAGCTATGTGGACAAAGAGGACTTCTTTATCTCTCCTCTCAAGCATGAGGATGTAATCGTAGGGGCACCATGGTTTGATCGCATGGCTACCAATGTTAAATTCCCTGAAAGGAGAATCTCCTTTAAGTTCAGGGAAAAAGATATGTATATAGATGCTAAGGAAATGGGTAACACTATACCCATTGTACATACACAAGCTTTCAACAAGTCAATAAAGAGCTCTATGTCCGTGTACATGATTTTTGTTAAAGATTCTCAAAATGAACCTAATGTTTTAACAAAAGAAACTATACACAATCAAAAGGAATTAGAGTTATCCAATTTTCTCAAGGGGTTTCAAGATGTATTTATTGACGACATCCCTTGTGAGCTACCTCCTAAACGAGGCCATGATGACCATGCAATTGAACTTCTTCCAGGAAGTTCACCGCCTAACAAACCTCCTTATAGAGTTTCTCAAGCTCATCAAGAGGAGATTATGCGGCAAGTGCATGAGTTAGTTGAGAAGGGCATGGTTAGGCCTAGCTCATCTCCATTTTGTTCTCCTGTGCTACTAGTGCAAAAGAAAGACGGCACATATCGTATGTGTGTCAACTATAGAGCACTAAATAGGATCACTATCAAAAATAGGTTCCATGTCAGCTCCCTAGCCCAGATGCCCACAAGGTGTACTCAAATCCTACTGGATGGCCTTGGAGGTGGACCAATGAGAATTAGGCTAGAGTAAATCTAGTTTAATTAATTTAAAAACACTTAATAAAAAAACCAATAAGAATTAAGCTCTTTAGCAAACTATTGGATAGTCTCCCAAGGGGACCAATGAGCATTCAACAGCCTAATGGCTTGCCAGATTCCTATTGGCTAGGAGGCAAAGGGGTCCAATGAGAGTTTAGTTGAATTATTAAATTACCTAAAGCTCTCACAAAAGGGGAAAGGGGGACACATGTCAGAAGGCTATCACTTATGCTGCTTAATTGCCATTGGCTAAGCCTAGGGAGGTCCAATAGGATGCTAGCATGAGTAATTAGCAAGGGGGGTCGACCAAGAGAGAGAGAGAGGGCTGATTTTTGCAAGGCATTATTGACACACACACACACTCACACTATGGCATGTGTGAAGTAAAGAAGACTCTCTCTCCTTCTCAAGCTTTAATGGAAAGCTTATCACCTACTCCAAGCTTGTGAGAAGGAAGGCCTACACCAACAACTCTTGGCTTTGTGATGCAAATCCAACCAAGAGACAAGCTTCAATGCATGCTCATCTCCTCTACCATGATAATTACTGAGCTAAGCTATGCTAATATGAGTGATTATGTGAGGAGATGTACATCTTTCTCGTAAGAATACTCCTTCTTCCTCTCAATCTACTCTCATACCCCGCTAGCTCTCACCATCTTCGAAGGTGTGTGAGGTCTTGGGTCTGAGACCGTGAGGGAATTGATGTTGTGTTTGATAAGTGTTTTGCGTAGTGCATGAAGTTTCCATCTTCATTGCACTAGCTAGTATTGAAGGAACACAAGAAATTGTTTTGTAAAATGTCTCTCTTGATGGGAGAAACCATAATACAAAGCCTTTTGGAGGGGGGACCGGCTCCATGCAAATCCGGTCCTCAACTATTGTCAATTGCTTAATTTCTCTCTCTTTTGAAGTATTGTTCATGCTATCTAACTAGGTGTTATGCTTTTTGTTGCTTTCTCCACCCAAGCACTCTTGTTATTATCATTATGAACCTATTCTAATGAAATGCTCACTATGTTCATGCTATTTTCTGCTACACACAAGTTACTAGGCCATTAAATGTTACAGTGCACATAGAGAGTTCATTGCTAGAGATAGAGAACCAACATTGAAAAAAATGGTGGGTATCTATATTACTTGTGCATAAACATATGAAAACTAGGCGAAGATATAGAGCCTTATTAGAAGTGCACACATGTAAGCAAATGAACATGTTTGGAGGGCCGCTTGAGAAGGACCCATCCTTACAGAACTTGTTTAGGTATACACACACAAGTGTGCCCGCGTGCACACACAATATACACCAAAGCCTTAGAATACATGTTGATGTTTATGCTACAAGTTTACACGTTGGTAAGTATGTATTCGAAGTGCTATGGACTTTAAAGCACAAGAACAATGCACTTCGTAGAGCACATCAACTTATGATGAGCTTTTCATGCAGGATGATGTCTCTTGGACTGCATTATTGCAAGGTGTGTTCAACAAATATGGGCAAGGAAAAAAATCTTTAGGTTTTTTCCTTCAAGCCTCTCTCCAAATGCACACCTATGATTGCATCTTGGAGGCATGTGGCATCAACAAGATGTTGCCATTGCAAACAAATTTATGATAAAATTGTTAGGTAAGAGTTGCTAAAGGAAAAATGTGCAATGCTTGGTAACACTTTGCTTGATATCCACATCGGGGTATATATTTTCTCTATGGGATGGGCTCTCTTGGAATGTATTTAGCTATTTCCATAGATGCAGAGCAAGGGCTTTTACTAGATGCGATTTTACTAGATATACCAAAGTTTCTTAATAAGGTCTTTCCTTCTAAAGAATTGAAAAATATATCACCATTTATTTGTTCTATGGTGGGTTGAACCCGTTTCTTTTTAATGGGAAAGATTTCTTCACTTGATTTGAAGGGAAAAACGGAAGGGAAACCCTGGCCGCCGATCATGGGGAGTTAGCCACGTGAAGAAAAGTTGGGGGCAAGGCAACAAGTGCATGCGACATCATGTGAAAGGGGTTTGTGGGGGCACAGAGGGGAGAAAGAGGGACCAGTGAGACGGCACGCACATGTGGTGGCAAGGGGTGCTTAGACATGGCAAAAGTAGGTGCACGATGCAGCAAAGCATCCCTTTTATTTTAATTTCCAGGGTTGCCCATCTTGCAGTTAAGTACGCACGGCACCGTGGCTTATTACAGAAGGTTGAATTTCCTTAGTGAGGTCACAAGCTCGATATCAAATAGGTGTGTGAGGGTGAGGCTTTTGCATAAACAATAGAGCAAGTTGAGATGAAATTAGGATAGATTCCATCTAATTGGAGAGTGGAGCGCATAGAAATAATGAGGTGGTATAGGGGCGACCCAATCATCTTTATTGCTTTATTAGAGGGTATCTCATGTGATACCCTCTAGAAATTGAAGGAGAAGGCAACGGCGACTAGGCTTTGACGAATGCATTCTGTAGTGGAAAACCCGTGGCAAGAGAGGCAGCGATGGTGATTTGAGAGGGTGCTGCAATGGGTGGCAAGCATGGTTAAAGAAACTCCAGACGGCGGTGGGAGTTGGCACCGACGACGATGCACGAGGGGGTGATATTTCTTTTTTTAAATAACTCTTAAGGTTGAGAGCGTACACATTAGCCATGATTTTTCGATCGACGTTAGCGCAATCGATGTAGGGTGATCACGACTGCTGACCCACTTGGTGTCGAATCTGGAATGTGGAATTATGTTGGGCTGAAATCTTAGCCCAACAAAATGAATCCCACAAAGGTATGCCGTGAGAATAATCCTGGTTAATGAATACTAGTATGTGACCCGCACGTTGCTGCGGCTAAGAAGAAGCAATTGTGGCACTCTCCTCCCTCACCATTTCCCAAAGGTGGGAACATGTACATATATACAGTAGTATGTGACCCATACATTGCTGTGGTTTAGAAGAAGCAATTGTGGTACATATATATGTATGTATATATATATGTATACATATATATAGATATATTTAGAGAGAGAGAGAGAGAGAGTTTTTGCAGAGTTTGGTTTTGGTGGAACGGCCTATCTTTCAAGGATGTTGTCATCCTCTCTCCAGTGAGCTTACCATGGCAAATTTTACTATCTTTAGAAGAGGATTTTCTTGTAGTTTTTGATTTTTTTTAAAATTTGCGGATGTAGCTAGTGTACTTGGTTCTCATAGTTCCAATTTGGTTGCTTTAGTTCTCTCAAATTCTTCATCATCTAGGCATTCTCAAAGATTTTTCAAGTAATATAAATAAGCATATTTTGTGTGTGTGTGTGTGTGTGTGGAGAGAGAGAGAGAGAGAGAGAGAGAGAGAGAGAGAGAGAGAGAGAGAGACTTTGAATCTCTCTCTTTAAATATGGAACTTTGAATCTCTTCCTTAGAAGGAAAATTGGATAACCAATCTACTATGTGTAACCAAGCAGTTAAAATTCTGCTTGGTTACACATAGTAGATTGGTTATCCAATTTTCCTTCTAAGGAAGAGATTCAAAGTTCCATATTTAAAGAGAGAGATTCAAAGTCTCTCTCTCTCTCTCTCTCTCTCTCTCTCTCTCTCTCTCTTCTACTAAAAACTGAGGATACTTTGATGTGAGTAGTTGTTGAAAATCAACGTCTTTGTGATATTCTCTCTCTCTCTCTCTCTCTCTCTCTCTCTCTCTCTATATATATATATATATATATATATATATATATATATATATATATATATATATATATATATCACACACAACCTCTCTCTACTCTCTTCTTCTTATCGAGCGATGCCTCTGATCTCTCTGTCTTTGGTTCATCCTGTGTATGTGTGTGTGTGTGTGTGTGTGTGAGAGAGAGAGAGAGAGAGAGAGAGAGAGAGAGAGCACCATTCTCTACATAAATATATATATAAATTTATATGCACATATATATATATATATATATATATATATATATATATATATATATATATATATATCATACACACACATATATATATATATATATCACACACACACAACCTCTCTCTACTCTCTTCTTCTCATTGAGCGATGCCCTCTGATCTCTCTCTCTCTCTCTCTCTCTCTCTCTCACACACACACACACACACACACACACACACACACACACACACACACACAATTGCATGATTCCTTTCTCATGTTTCACTACATAATTGGACAGAAAGAGCATGGCTTAGATTCATAAAAATTTTTTTTTCACCTTTACATCTCAATTAGGCTATCCATTACATGATCACACAAGCAAATGTCACAATAATAACACATGTTTGGATGCTCAGCCAAAGGTACGATACGGTTGGCTAAAATTACACTAAACTCCTTGGTTTGGGGTGAGTGGTTAAAATATCCTCTTAGGGGTAGGCCAAAATGGGGATACAAAAAAATCTTATGATGTGGTAGAAACTGCACTAGCAAACATAACCACTCAAAAAATCCACGTTTCATTAAATGTTCCACATAATAATACTGCGGCCCTAAGCCCAAGGCTTCCTTTACCATCGCCAGGTGGATATTGTTCCTAAAGTGTTCACGACCCCAAAGGGCAGCCATGTCACTCTATTTAGATATGTCGACCATTTCGTCTGTGCAACCGATGTTCCTAATAGAGGGAATAGAAGACAATCATAACGGAGTATGGTGTTTCTCTTGATGGACTCACTTGATTGCCTGCAAATGAGCAAGGGTTATTGCTTATGCCTGATCTTGACTATAAGTCATAGCTGATGAAGTATAAGACACAACTTTAGACAAGTTATTGTAGAAACTTGTAAACTGTTGATTTAAACTCTTAAAAATTGCTCAAGTCTGTTACAGTGCACTCTGAAGTATAATACACTTGTCTTATATAGACCCACATTGCAACCTCTACCCAGCGACTATCCGTACTAAAAGCCCACTTTACTTGCCAACTCGTATTGGATCCCCTAACACATTAACTCACCGTTGTTTTCTCGACATATGTTCTCCTAGAAACTTACCCAACTAGCCGTCCTACCTATAATAGTCTCTCTAGAAATATCGATAGTATGATTATTTTTTCATTTGCGACCATCCAGATTTGGAGACCATACCTCATAAATTTTTCAAGCCATGCTTTGACTTAGCAAAAATAGTATGATATGTCCAAATGGCTACTGCTACAAAATTACTTGTCCTCAAAATTTTCACTACTGGCCTTAAAAAAAAGGGGGGGTGATTCTTTGAAGGCTCTTTTTAAAAATTATTCAAGCTAGTTTTTATTTGCTGCCTTGAAACCCTAAAATTGCCTTATTTTATTAAACCTGTATAGCGTTACTTCCTATTGTAAACCCTTTGCAAAACTACTCGTACATTTGCTCTGTCGCACGTTACCCTCTGCTCGAGTATGGAGTGTTCACAGGTACGCGGCTATAGCGCTCACAATTCGACACACATTATGCTCTACCGGATCTTGCGCTAATGAAATCCCAGGAGACATGGGCTTTAAGAGCGACCTCGATTGTGGGAAATTCTGGCAAAGTCCGTGTCCCATCTGCTATGGCTAGGCTTCGACCTCTATGAAACCCTCACTCGTATGGAAAAGGTGAGTACTACACTCACTTAGCATCTTTGTTCTGTGTTTTCAGCCTGTGCGTTCAAACGTTTAAGAGTGCAACATGCCTAAAAGTAAGGAGAAAGCTGTGTTGGAGTCGTCATCTTGTCCAAGTCTACAGGTCATTTAATCTTTATATCTAATTTGGGGTGTTCTTCAGTCATCTAGCCTTTAGATAGGGCTGGGCTGGTTTGGGTAAGAAGGTGTGATTAAAATGAGTAGATTGTACTCTTTTAGAACTCCTGCTAATTGGACAGATTAGTGATGGTATGCTCTAATTCTGGGCTGTTTTTCCGCTGAAATATCTGAAAAAAAGGGGAATCTCACTGGCGTTTGATTACTGGGTACTGAGGTGTTGCTAGATCTTGAAAAGATTTTTAGAAGATGAAATGCATCACATACCCTGATGATGTCTTGTTTTTTTTTTGAGCTTGAATACATTTGCCGACATTCATCACATACCCAAAAGATATCTGGTCTTTTTACTACACTAGCCAGATCGGTTGCAACATTTGCATCTTGAAAGTATTTTTGACATACGGTAGCTTGATATATTTTGCGTGGTTATGGTTTAGTTCCCCTGCCTTAAAATAATCTAAGCTTTGCTCTATTGAACTTGCCTGTATTTGCTCTCATTTCAGATCATATCAGCTAGTTGTAGGATGATTGTATTACAAATTTACCTGCATAATGATGTTACAAAGAATATGAAACTTAATATCTCCAGCTAGGGATTAGATATCTAAAGTTGGTTTATGGCATAATGGGTACTCTTTGGACTTTGCTGTTGTTGATCTCTGGCTTTTTAGCTGTACTCTTACTAATCTCTCGTTATTATGGTTCTGGTTTTGGCTTAACGCTTCTCTTGGGGGCTTAGAGTTGCTCGGTTGATCTGATTGTGATTCAGAGTATAGCACCTTGGACTACACTATCAAAACGTACTTTTTCTGCCTTTTTTCGGTTTTTGTACTGAGAAGAATAAATCTGATGCTTCTTTTTAATTTCTAGCATCAGATGATGGAATTGGTATTAGTTTTTTTTAGCAGGGAATAAAACTGGAATATGATTACTGGATTTGTGAAAAATTATGTTGGCCATGACATTTGAAGAGAGACAACTGTAAAAAGATGTTGTCAGTTGAGATGATTAAATCTGTTCGTATCTCAGGTAGAGAAAATTTCAAAATCAAAACATATGGGTTGGTATTTAAAAAAAAATCTAATAGGTTATGGCTTGTGGATTTCTCTAAAACTGCTACAGAGGCCTTTAGGCTCTGTAAATGAAATAAAATCTGGGTCTAACTTTGTTCATGTGTAACCGGCTTTCCCCTATTGCTTCAGGAGGTGTTTTGAAATAGAATAGCTGTTAAAAACTGATGCCGACTATAGGGTGTATGTCTCGAGCTGACTGGTACTTGGTCATATGGGGTAAAAAACTCCCCGATCTGTTTTAAGAATGATTTAGAAATATTTAAACATAGTTTGATTGAGAGAACCTTTTTAAACACTTTAAAACTTAAGATAGGCTGCGTATGTTCTGAAAAATCTGGAACTGTTTTGATAAATGGTAACATTTATTATGGGAATATCACTCTCTAGGAAATATTTGCTAAAAACCAAGGACTATCTTATAGTAAGAACTTGGCTTAAAAAACTCTTATTCTTTGTTCAAAATACAACATACACGTTGAGAACTGTTGTTTTTTTCATTGGGACATGGATAACAACTGGGATGCCCATGCATCATCTGTACACAGTAACAATTGCTAACCATGCATTCTCTTGTTTACTATGGTGCAGGTGAGGGCTACCTTCTTTGATAAAAGCATACTGTTTTATGAGGTTGAGGACATGAGGCTTATCTTTTACGTTGAAGCAGTATCACTCCAGACTTAGGCCCATGTTATACTTTGTTTTCTTCACTGCCTTGTACAAAATTTATTCTCAACAACAAATAAATTATTGTACAAATCCATTGTATTTGCTTAGAATTATTGGTATGTGAACAGGTAGTGTTCGTTTGCGTGTATGTATCTATTTAGAATTGCTACACACACAATAAATGCAAAAGAGAGATTGACTTGTCCTTCTCTCTCAGACCGTAGTTCTAGTTCTTAGCGCCTGTTACAATATAATTTATTATATTATAATAGGCAAGGGTGCTATCACACAGTCTCAGTGGTCCCCTTTGACCTGACTGGTGAAAGGTTGCTAGCACTACCATATTATTCTAACTGTTCTCGTACTCTCTTTCTAAAGTCCTTCTTTCCTTGACATTTCACTATTTTATAAATTTCTGTCAACTAGGATACTGGAAAACTCACAGCAAGAATGAAGGTATGCTCTAACCCAGTGGAAAGAGCTTCGATTTTGGAGAAATCATGACTTGCTAGAGAATTATAAAGTGTCTTTCTTAATATCTCACTTAGGATTAGGCCCTATCTCCATAGGGATGTAAAGCTCAAATAGAAGTCACATTCTATATAAACTCTATGGGTCTACTCTGCTCGTCCAAGATGTGTTAATCTAACCTTTGTTATTGAAATCATTACAGATTATTTCCCTTTCCCAAGGTCTTACTCTTCCTATGGAACCCCTCTCATTTGCTTCTCTACTTGTGCTGAAATGTATCCAAGATAGCGAAGCTTCAACTTTAATTTTTTATGCCTCAAAAGATACTAATCTTTTACTTGTCCATCTTATTTCCTTTGACCAATGGGTGAAAGTTCTCGCTCTCCTCATTAAGAATAAAACTGAGGGCATCAACCTGCTGCTGGAATTTACTTCTGATTTAAAGGCTATGAATTATCCAATCTTCTCAGAAAATTTTTCGGACTAAGTCCCAACTTTGTTACTACTCCCTCTACTCCAATAGTTCCCTCCTCCTAACAGCCTCTTTTGTAGAGATGCTGCGGTGTTGGAAGCTGTAAAAGAATTTCAAAAGGACCTTTGTTCACTCAGTGAGGCTTTCCTTTTAGATATGGTACCGAAAGTCTCTAGAGCCTTTCCTTTTTTACCATCATGACAGATTGAAGTAGAATCCTTGGGTCTAGAGCACTGACTTTGGTTGTTCCCAAATAAAGGCTTTCTTGCTCCTATTCCTATGGAAACTTGGGTCTTCCTTACCTGCCACTATTGAAGAATGCAAGCTTAAGGTTCTTAAAGCGATATAGCTCTTGGATAAAGGAGATATGATTAAAGCTCCTTTCAATATGAATTTCCTTGACGACAAAAAATGTGGATCTAACACAGGTTTATATGCAAGAACCAAAGATGTGATGACCTTTAGTAAAAATAATGCTGATTACTACACTGAAATGGTGTGGAATGTGTTCAGACCTTACCTTAATTGTGCATGAAAATTTTTAGATCCTAAAGCTACTTGTGAGTCGAGCATCATTTGGTTTGACCATGCTATTTGGTACACCCTCAATAATCTTCCAAGTATCTTTCCTGACAAAGCAAAAGAGTTTCATCTTTCCCTCTTCTGTTTGTGGCTTGGTGGAAAAGCTAGGGATTTGGTCTTAGTTCAAATCGCCTTTATACATTACAGATCTACTATGTGCGACACCCTCCAAGAGTTAGGTTCTGAAGGTTGTGGCACACTGTTAACCACTTATGGAGGTTCTAAAGGAATCAAAGATATGGTTGGGAAAATGAAGCCTAATATTGATGATGATAATACTCAAGTATCCAAACACCCCAACACACCTGTCTCCCCGTCGGCTTCTTACACCTCTTTCTTGACTCCCTCCTCTAGTGATTCTGTATGTGGTAGAGGGAGGGCTAGAAGTTACATTAGAGGCTGTGGCAGAAACCTACCAATCCAAAATCTTTTGGATATGTGATGTGGAGGTATGAAGGAACACCTGTGGGCAGACTTTACCTACCTCCGAAGGAAGAAGCATGTAATAGAATATTTACACACTGCTTGTTTACTAACAAGATTTTGGAATTTTTTACTCCCCAATCTATTTTTAATGAATGCTTTAGACACGTTTTGGACAAAAATATGTTGCTAAAAGATGTGATTTTTGGATGGAAATACTTGCCATCTATCAAAAATTTTATTTGTTCTAATGATTTTCTCCACAATGAAGAGGTTCCTGATTGTGTTTGTCACCTATATCCTAAGTTTTGTAAGTCTTTTACTAACTTAGGCTTACATGTTTGTACTTCTAACTTAAAAATCATATTTGGCACACTTGTGAGGAGCCTCTTGAGTAAAGGCTTGAATCATATTCCTCCTTTTTCACTAAATCCTCAGCTTGCCTTCATGGCTCTACTTGAATGCCTAGCCGACTTGGCCTTAAAACTCCAACTGGAGGTTGATGTTCACTTTCTACTTACCTCTTCACTTAAAGAAATTTTCTGGAGAAAGTGGCTAAGTATTGAGACTACCTGGCTTACTCCCAGTATTAAGACTTCCATCTCTGTTATTAAGGAGAGGTGGTTCATTATAGGCCTAGATAAAGCATCTAACACTGCTTCCTTTATTTGTAAAAAATCGCTTTTGATTCTGCCTATTCCAAACTCAATGGTGTTGATTTTTTTAAAACTTGATACCTCTCCTCTTAGAACTTCTACACTTCTAAATGATGAATTATCACAACTTGGCTATTGTCCTAACTCTCTGAAAATACCTATACTCTTCCTAGCTTATAAAAAATCATAAACATAAATTTAGATGGATTTTTGATGTATCTAATAGCCTGTTTTCTTGTATTACTAATGACATCACCGTTTGCTTAAAACTTTATTCTACTAGAAACTGAAGCAATTTGCGCCATCAAGCGTAATGATCTAAGACAATTTGGGAATTTAGACTGGTGCCCTTTTTTGGATTGTAAAGAATGCAGCAAAGGTTTCTATTAACCTCCCAGAAAAAATTTACTCTATCTTTACGACAGACATACCACAATGTTATGAGAATATTCTACTAACATGATCTATTGGTCTTTTTAATACCTTATCTAATCTTATAAAGATAGCTTGCTCCCACAGAGCGACACTTGGATATACATGTATCTCAACAAAAAAGAATACAGGTTGGGTAAAAAAATCTAAAATGTCTACATCTGTCGTCTTTAGAGAAGATGATCTATATAGATATATCTTTTGGCTCCTTAATAATTGTTGTCTCCAAATAGGGATTACTTGCTACAAACAAATTTCAGGGATCCCAATGGGATTTTCTTGCTCTTCTATTATGTGTAATCTTTATCTTTGTCACTTCGAATACCAATGGCTCTTAAAAATGTTAAGTGACCCTGCCAGGGCACCGTTACTCACACACTTTGTTCATACGTTTAGATTTATGGATGACCCGTGTAGCCTTAACAATCCCATGTTTGAAGAAACACTTAGAGTTATATATCCTCCCTGTCTTATTATTGAACCTACTTTCTCTAATAGAATAATGAGGCTTGATAAATGGTTTGTCTCTAGGATTCACTTCCTGAATATCAAGATTACTCTAACTCCCCCATTCTTGGGTAGTTTTTATACTCGTTTCTTTTGGAAAAGAGATAATCTCAAGCTTGTATCTTCTAAATTTACAAAAAGAAAAAGCAATAGACCCTTTAAAAATTCATTACACACCTGTTTAGGAATGCTATTTCTAATAATGTATGTCTCTTCATACAGTTTTTCAGCGTACGAAGAAATCAACACTCTTATTACCAAGTTTATCAATAATGGGTTTCTTAGAAAAGACCTAGTTGCATGTATCTACAATTCCTTAAAAACTCATAACTGGTCCGGCCTTAAGTTTGTTGACCTGCAGAACTTGATTAGTCTCATTAAACCAAAATGAGATACTCTTGAGAAATTAATTTCTCACTTCTTGAAGGAAACCCTCTTTCCTTCTGAAAATAGAAATAATTTAATTTTTTTCTCCGTTTGAGGTACTAGGTCCATACTCTATGGGTCTACTACCTCTTACAATATGGTACCTGGGAATGGGTGAACACACACACACACACACACACACACGCACACACGCACACACACTAAAACACACACACACGCACGCACGCACACACACACACACACAAACACACGCACACACACACACACACACAAAATTGCATGAGTCCTATCTCATGCTTCACTACATGATTGGATAGAAAGAGCATCGCTTAGATTCATAAAAAACTTTTTTTCACCTTTACATCTCAATTAGGCCATCCATTACATGATCACACAAGCAACTGTCACAATAATAACACATGTTTGGACGCTCGGTCAAAGGTAAGATACCGTTGGTTAAAATTACACTAAACTCCCTGGTTTGGGGTGAGTGGTTAAAATATCCTCTTAGGGGTAGGCCAAAATGGGGATATAAAAAAATCTTACGATGTGGTAGAAACTGCGCTAGCAAATATAACCGCTCGAAAAATTCACGCTTCATTAAATGTTCCACATATAAGCCCAGGGCTTGAGTTAATCTGTTACGGGATTCAATACAAGTTGGCACATAGAGTGGGCTTTTAGTACGGGTAGTCGTTGTGTAGAGGTTGCAATGTGGATCTATATAAGACAAGCGTATTATACTTCAGAGTGCACTGTAACAAACTTGAGCAATTTTTAAGAGTTTAAATCAACAGTTTACAAGTTTCTACTATAACTTGTCTAAAGTAGTGTCTTATACTTCATCAGCTATGACTTATAGTCAAGATCATGCATTAGCGATAACCCTTGCTCATTTGCAGGAGTCAAGTGAGTCCATCAACAGAAACACCATACTCTGTTATGAGTGTCTTCTATTCCCTCTATTAGGAACATCGGTTGTGCAGGCGAAATGCTGGACATATCAAAGTAGAGTGACACGGGGGACCCTTTGGGGTCGAGAACACTTCAAGAACAATATCCGTTTGGCGATGGTATAATAGTCTCTCTAGAAATATCGATACTATGATTATTTTTTCGTCTGCGACCATCCAAATTTGGAGACTATACCTCATAAATATTTTGAGCCGTGCTTCGGCTTAGCAAAAATAGTCTGATATGTTCAAATGGCTACTGCTAAAAAATTACTTGCTCTCAAAATTTCACTACTGGCCTTAAAAAAAAAGGGGGGTGATTCTTTAAAGGCTCTTTTTATAAATTATTCAAGCTAGTTTTTATTTACTGCCTTGAACCCTAAAATTGCCTTATTTTATTAAACCTGTATAGCGTTACTTCCTATTGTAAACCCTCTGTAAAATTGCTCGTACATATGCTCTATCGCACGTTACCCTCTGCTCGAGTATGGAGCGCTCACCAGCGCTCACCAGCGCTCACAATTTGACACACGTTTTGCTCTACCGGATCTTGCGCTAATGAAATCCCAGGAGACATGGGCTTTAAGAGTGAACTCGATTGCGGGATATTCTGGCAAAGTTCGTGTCCCATCTGCTATGGCTAGGCTTCGACCTCTATAAAACCCTCACTGATATGGAAAAGGTGAGTACTACACTCACTTAGCATCTTTGTTCTGTCTTTTCAGCCTGTGCGTTCAAACGTTTCAGAGTGCAACATGCCTAAAAATAAGGAGAAAGCTGTGGTGGAGTCATCATCTTGTCCAAGTCTACAAGTCATTTAATCTTTATATCTAATATGGGGTGTTCTTACTCATCTAGTCTTTAGGGCTGGGCTGGTTTGGGTAATAAGGTGTGATTAACCTAAGTAGATTGTACTCTTTTAGAACTCCTGCTAATTGGATAGATTAGTGATGGTATGCTCTAATTCTGGGCTGTTTTTGCGCTGAAATATCTAGAAAAAAATGGGAATCTCATTGCCGTTTGATTACTGGGTACTGAGGTGCTACTAGATCTTGAAAAGATTTTTAGAACATGAAATGCATCACATACCCTGATGATGTCTTCTTTTCTTTTTTATCTTAAATACATTTATCGACATTCATCACATACCCGAAAGATATCTGGTCTTTTTACTACACTAGCCAAATCAGTTGCTCAACATTTGCATCTTGAAAGTATTTCTGACATAGGGTAGCTTGATATATCTTGCCTGGTTATGGTTTAGTTTCCCTACCTTAAGATAATCTAAGCTTTGCTCTATTGAACTTGCCCGTATTTGCTCTAATTTCATATCATATCAGTTAGTTGTAGGATGATTGCATTACAAATTTACCCGCATAATCATGTTACAAAGAATATGAAACTTGATTTCTCCAGCTAGGGATTAGATATCTAAAGTTGGTTTATGGCATAATGGGTACTCTTTGGACTTTGTTGTTGTTGGTCTCTGGCTTTTTAGTTGTACTCTCACTAATCTCTGGTTATTATGGTTATGGTTTTGGCTTAATGCTTCTCTTGGGGGCTTAGACTTGCCCGGTTGGTCTGGTTGTGATTCAGAGTATAGCACCTTGGACTACACTATCAAAACGTACTTTTCCTGTTTTTTTTCCGGTTTTTGTACCAAGAAGAAAAAATCTGCTGCTTCTTTTTAATTTCTAGCATTAGATGATGGAATTGGTATTATATTTTTTTTAGCAGGGAATAAAACTGGAATATGATTACTGGCTTTGTGAAAAAATATGTTGGCCATGACATTTGAAGAGAGACAGCTGTAAAAAGATGATGTCAGTTCTCAGGTAGGGAAAATTTGAAAATCAAAACATATGGGTTGGTATTTAATTTTTTTTTCTAGTAGGTTATGTCTTGGCTTCCTCTAAAGATGCTACAAAGGCCTTTAGGCTCTGTAAATGGAATAAAATCTGGGTCTAACTTTGTTCAGGTGTAACCGGCTTTCCCTATCACTTCAGGAGGTGTTTTGAAATAGAATAGCTGTTAAAAACTGATGCCGACTATAGGGTGTATGTCTCGAGCTGACTGGTACTTGGTCATATGGGGTAAAAAACTCCCCGATCTATTTTAAGAATGATTTAGAAATATTTAAACATAGTTTGATTGAGAGAACCTTTTTAAACACTTTAGAACTTAAGATAGGCTGCGTATGTTCTGAAAAATTTGGAAGTGTTTTGATAAATGGTAACATTTATTATGGGAATATCACTCTCTAGGAAAGATTTGCTAAAAACCAAGGACTATCTTATAGTAAGAACTTGGCTTAAAAAACTCTTATTCTTTGTTCAAAATACAACATACACGTTGAGAACTGTTGTTTTTTTCATTGGGACATGGATAACAACTGGGATGCCCATGCATCACCTGTACACAGTAACAATTGCTAACCATGCATTCTCTTGTTTACTATGGTGCAGGTGAGGGCTACCTTCTTTGATAAAAGCATACTGTTTTATGAGGTTGAGGACATGAGGCTTATCTTTTACCTTGAAGCAGCATCACTTCAGAGTTAGGGATTACTTTCTCCCTTATTATACTTTGTTTTCTTCACTGCCTTGTACAAAATTTATTCTCAACAGCAAATAAATTATTGGACAAATCCATTGTATTTGCTTAGAATTATTGTTCTATGAAACATGTAGTGTTCATTTGCGTGTATGTATCTATTTAGAACTGCCACACACACACACACACACACACACACACACACACACATGCATGCATGCTCTTGCGTTGACGATGGCCTACCCATAATCCTAAGCAGATCCACACAAGCAAATGAGATCTTGTCAAATCTGACAGTGGCCTTTCTACAAACCTTCTCTCTTTACCAAATCTCTTCTCTCTCTCTCTCTCTCTCTCTCTCTCTCTCTCTTTCCCTGGGTGATAAACGTGAACTACATTTGGAGTAAGCGAGCCCCCCTCTATTCATAGAAACATACTCCACCTTCGAGATTCTCTCTCTCTCTCTCTCTCTCTCTCTCTCTCTCTCTCTCTCTCTTGCATCGCAACAATCAACAACTTAATGGGAGAGAGGATGGGCTCGCACGTTTGCTCATAACATGTGGAGGTGTCAATTTCTCAAGAAAATAGGAGTGCCTCTTTGGAGTAAGTTTTCAAAATTTTAGAATGCAAAATTACAAATTTTCTTTTAAAAATTTCCAAATATACCTACAAATTCAAAAGTCAAATTTGTATTGAGTAAAATTTCCCTCCAATTTATTTTTTCTATGAGGCATATTTAACATGACACATTTACCATGTGTAGAGTGAAAAGTCTTTTGGCAAAAGAAAGAAAGTAAGTCTTTTCACTTTTCATTGTCAAAAGGATTGTCAAAAGGTCCTTCCTATCATCTTACCCCTTCGCTTTTGCACTTTAGGTTAGATGTTTTGTAAAAATAAATAACTTGAAGTCAATCAATGAGTGACACATGGAGGCCCTCTTCTTCCTTAAATTTTTTAAGCTGCAATATATATAGTATAGAAGTCAAAGAACCTGCCAGGAAGTAGTAGTGAGTGATTTTCTCAATGAAAATTATTTTAATCCCGGAGTCAATTCCCTTGTGGTGACTGTGATTGAATACGTTTGAATACGCTAAGATTGACATGTCACAAGCACAAAGAACTCTAGGTAAAAACCCGAAGATGCCTTGCAAATCAAAGGAACCTCATTAGACACAAGAAGTCGTGACTAGAATATGAGGTTTAATAAACGCTCCTTGTTGTTGGTGAGAGGACAAAGTAATGAATCAAAATGTATGATACGAGGTACATAAAGTTGTTTCCAAGGTTTCAAATAAAGTTTGTTCGTGCTTAGTTGGTTGAGCATTCGTCCTCCGTGACCCGAGTCATGGGTTCGAATGTGGCCAAACAACTTTGGTAGCGCTCACGAATGTCCATTGTATCACCACGCAGGAGAAAGTGCGTTTTGCTAGAAAAAAGTTTGCATGTGTTGATGATGAGATGAAAATATGGCAAGAATTAATGATCTAAGGTACCAAGTTTGGATGTTAAACTGTTTTCTTTAGAAGTTCCCCCCCCCCCCCCCCCCCCCCCCCCCCCCCACCCCCCACCAAAAAAAAGGGGAAAAAAATGAAGTAGTGTTTCCAAACAAGGTCAAAAGTGTGTGAGCGTTGCATTTGTCAACCGAAAATGAGAAAGGTACAACCCTACCCATGCAAAAGAGCTTTGCCATGGGGACTTAAGAACAATATGTATCTCGCTTTTACAGGAAGCTAACAACCCATACACACAGTAGCTTTAGAATGTCGAAAGAGGACTCACTTCTTTTTTTATCTTCTTCTTTTTGAGTAGACTAGCGTTGTGGGACCACCCAGAGACATCCACAAGGTGGCTAAGAAGGTCTATCTTTTACCCAAGATTGTCTTCATTCATGAATTTGTGAATTTGGGTTCCATCATTTGATAAGATCTCATGTGAGGACTCATCAGGCTCACTCTTTTCCTCTCGCGTTCCCTGGATGTCTCGGACTCTGGTGTCATGGTTGTGGATTTCAACAACCATCAAAATCTCGCTAGTAGATCCCATTGACTTACTTGCTTCCTCTTGCGCTCCTGCTATAGGTTGAACATGTTTCTCTATGATTTTGCCCTCTGCCACATCACGTGCTACAGTCTTCAAAGAAAAGCTTGGCCCAATGAAGTTTACCCCAAGATAAGTGTTGCATCCCTGTAATCCATACTCTCTTAACCTTACATGAATGTAGGTCCTGATCTCCCGATCCAATGCAGTGTGGTGTTTAACACCATAGCCTTAATTTTACCAAGGTTTCCAAACAATCTACTATTCTCCGCAAATCTATGTAATGTATCCAAATGTCGTTGCAAACCCTCCGATGAGTCAAAGATCAACACACTATCATCATCATATAGCAACAATGGAATTCTTGTCCCTATCAGCTAGGCACCTTTGTCACCCTCTCTGTCAATGTATTTACAAACCTCATTAACAATGTACATACATACCAAACAAAGTAGGAGACAATGGACAACTTTGTTTCACTCCAACACACACACACACACAGATGCACAAATGTAGCATGTGTGTGTGTGTGTGTGTGTGTGTGTGTGTTTATATATGAAAATCCTCTCATAATTGAACCATACTTAAACAATTGCATTAAATGATACATTAAAAAACAATACATTAAAACAAGACATCATAAAAGTGAGTATACATTTCGTGTATAGAATATGTCCTATCTTTGTCAAATACAACACTCTCCATCTGATAGTCAATACGATCTTTGAGCATAACAAATTGGCATCTTGTTGTTGTATTTGTATGCATCCATTGCTTAGGATAAGCCTCCACTAAACCAACAAGGAGAAGGATCCATTTGTTACCTGCATCCATACAAAAACATTCAGTTAGAACTGGCTATGTTTGTGCGTGTTGCGGGTGTCGACACTGGATCCAGTTGTTATCCATGTCACACCTGTAGACCTAGTTGACAACTTACCTTGAGGATTGAACATTTAGTTAAACTTTGAAGTAAGATAAACACTGCTTATGGAGTCTTATGTATCCCAATATTTACTGAGTTTTCTCAAAGAAATGATGCTAGTGTCTATTACTATAACACAAACAACTATATACTTTTGGGTAAAAGACAACTTGACTAAAATTGGGCAGCATCTCGTTCGAAATTTGATTAGTTTCTTAAAAAACCAATTTATGTCATCTCTAAGCGAGACCCTCCACGGGAGGTTTACAACTTCATCAATAGAAAATAGGTACTACATGTACTCAATTATCAATACATCATGTTACACTAGCTTGTATAACCATCTTGATAGAAAAACACTAATGTGAACAACCTTATCCAAATAGGCAAACATCTTGTTTGTACTTAGAATAAGTTTTTAGGAAACCGGTTCATGCCATCTCTAAATCAGACCCTCCACGGGAGGTTTACGGCTTGTTTTGAACTTGCAAGAGAGAATGTATATACACAAATCTCAAGCAATTGTATCAGGATAAATCACTATAAAAAAATAGTAAATTCATGATTAAGTAGCAAAAATTGACCAAACTCTAAGTAGGTACCTGTCTATGTGTTTGTATGCCACAAAAGGCGTTATCATTTAAGAACTCCTTTACGGGTCGACAAATGTGGGATATTCAGTGTGATCGCCATCCAGGAGAAGACTAGCAAGTAGATGTTCTGTATCTTAGATCAACAGGTGATATTCTATACTCATGTTTATGAAAAAAATCCAAGCTTTAATAGAAACTTTATGAATTGCATAAAACCCAGATTCTTTCTCAAGTCCTTCTCAGTCTCAGAGTTTCAAGAAGCTTGCTTTCAGTATTTGTCCAACAAGTTATTAACAATACACACAATTCTGTCGTTTGTATTCCTAGCGATTCTTCAAAATTTTCAATAATCGCCGTCGCCAAGGAGACCCTCTACGGGACGTTCAAGGCATTCAAAAACATAGGTGTTATTTCCTTGTCTCATAACATTCCAAAAGAAACTTCATAATTCACCATCATCGAGCTAATACTACCATTTTAGTATATCTAAGTGTAGCTCTCAATTAAATTGTCAATCAAAAGTTTGACTAAGAGTTAACTCTTACTCATTGAAACTTCTTTCTGTTGTAAGTTCCACAACTATTTTCTTAAAACCATATAAAAAACAGAAGTATTCTAAGTAGGTGCCAAAGCACCTACATGTTTTGTCGGATGCCGCCATAGCCGTTGTCTATGTACCCATGCTATCACTATAGCTTGACATATATTCATATCGAAAGGTCTTTGTCAAGGTTCCTTTATAAGTTATAACAACAATCACTTTGTGTACTTGAAAGCTCTTCTCATGTGTCTTATAGGATGAGTCAATGCCAAATGGTTGTATGCTGCCAAGTTGAGAACACCTTTATGGGCTACAAGATACAGGATATTCAATGACTACCATCAACGGTAATAGAGGCACTAGGGATTGTAAGCACCATCAATCATTAAATCCTTTTTTTCCGATATGAAGGCAAGTAACCATGACTATGTGGCAATGAACAGAGGATGCAAATATGAGATGCATGATGTGTGTGTGTGTGTGTGTGTGTGTGTTCAAGAAGTGTGTATGTTCGAGAGCATATGTTCGTGATTGAGAGCCTTTCCATGCAAGACGAATTCAAAAAATCAAGGGTCCTAGATGTGAGCCATAATGAGTAACATCTAGCAACCAATCTAAGTGTATATGCGTGTGATTGTAACAACATATCGATGGTGCATCAACCATGTACAGAGCCGTATGTAAACATAGTTTATAAGCGATTAAATACTTGCATATGTGATGGTTGAAATACTCAAGGGAAGCAGATCTCCTACTACAAGTGTGTCAGCAAGCCAGACATCAACCACTTTGAGAGGGTAGCTTGTCCTCAAGTCCTTTTCAATATATATGTGCTAATCAGGTAATCCACCATCAGAGAGGTGCTTCCCTTGTAATCGCCACTTTTCAAGGTGTGTATGAGATTGTGTGTGTGTGTGTGTGTGTGTGTAGGTTGCACTACCAAGAGCATGTAAACAACACTCACTGTCTTTCGGCATTGTGTGTGTGTGTGTAGGTTGCACTGCCAAGAGCATGTAAACAACACTCACTGTCTTTCGGCATTGTGTGTGTGTGTGTGTGTGTGTGTGTGTGTGTGCGCGTGCGTGTGTGTGTTCGCTCGAACTTGTGCAAGCTCTATGGGCAATAAGTGCTGCCAAGAAGGTGCAAACAAAGCAGCATGTAGAGTTGAAATGCTCACTGCAGTGCGTGAGGGTGAGTGTGAAGGAATTATCCCACCAGAGATGCCATTTGCAGAGATTGTTTGTAAGTGTGTACACAAGGGATTCCATCCTCTCAAATTAAGAACCCCATCGTTAGTTATGGGTTTGGTGTATCTTTAAGTCAAGCATGAGCCAAGCTTTAATTAACGCCCATGCATGTGTGTTTATAAAGGATCATTGGAGATCTTCTAGCTAAAAAATCTTGTCAAGGTATATTAACACTTATTCTACCCGTTACATGGTAAAAAAAAACAATACATTATCTCACCATGTAAACCTCACTAGTTATTTCATGTTTCAAAAACTAGCTATGCCCATGTAGACATGTGTGTGTGTGTGTGGCCAAGGTAGACAGAGTATCAGGTGTCTGAATCATGGATTCATAGGGCGAGGATTACATTGTCCCAAACTCCAGCGTTTTGATTGTGTGAATGAAGTACGAGGGCGAACAAGCCCGATTGAGAAGATTGCTCCGAAGTCAAGAAGGTCCGTGAGGGTCTGCATGGGAGATCACCTTCGCTTGTGAGTATAAGACGACGATCGCGCTTTACGTGAAGGCGGCTTGTAGGAGACACGATCACATGAGGGGTACATAACAAGATGAATTTTTGTGAAGTATAGAGAGAGAGAGAGAGAGAGAGAGAGAGAGAGAGAGAGAGAGAGAGAGAGAGAGAGAGAGAGAGGTTATCTAATGGTCCACAATTGGAAATGCATATGCATGTGGAGCAGATTTCATCACAAACGCTGATGTGGGAGCAAAATTAGTGGAACATCATGTGAGTATGTGTGACGTATCCACTTTTGATAACTGCATTTATGTGTGTTGTGTGTGTGTTTGCTTTATTTTTCCAACTGTACAAAACTATATAGTGAATTGCACCAATGAACATAAATAGTAGACTTCCAAGCATGACACAATCATACTTATACAATAAGAAAACATGATCACAAATTACTAAATTAGTTTATCAAGTATGAAGTACAACTAGCCACATAGGAGCAGTAGGTACGTTGGTAGAGCCAAAGTTTTGTCAACCATAGAAGATGGCATGGATAGATATGTGCAGGCTAGTAGAAGCATGTCAAAAGGCTAGAGCAGCTAGGAAGATGATGGGTTGCAATGATGGTACAACCAAAGTGTGTCGACCATAGAAGATGGCATGGGCATGTATGTGCAGGCTAGCAGAATCATGGCAAAAGGCTGGAGCAGCTAGAAAGATCATGGGCCAACAGGTAGCAGCGGAGATATATGACTAATACCGTTTATAGGCCAAGGAAGGCTCCAGAAGGGGCTAATTTGGGGAACAGGGGAAGGAAATTCAAGGTGCAGTATTTGGGTCCAATAATGTAGATCTTGAAGTGCTGAAGGAGCAGGTCCAACCGGCTCATCAAACAGAGCTATGGAGCCCAAGATATTGAAGGTTGAAGGTTCAGTGTGTTGCAGATTCTTGCTAGGGTGTGTCTAGGAGACCTAAAAAAGAAAAAATGGGTGAGCTCTCATCTCGTGCACTTCACTTGCAGCTTCATTTGGAATTTCCTTTGCATTGCTTGCATTTGTCATGATGGTGCAGCCAAAGTGTGCCAACCATAGAAGATGGCATGGGCATATATGTGCAGGCTAGCAGAATCATTGCAAAAGGCTGGAGCAGCTAGGAAGATCATGGGCTGAAGGTGAACTCTAGTGGATTGGGGTGTTGTGTATACCCTGTGCTATAGTGAGGCATTGTGTAGTGTGCTGGGTGTGTTCCCCTTCCCCCTCTCCAACGTCCCCTGGTAGGTGAAGGAGAGATCGGTACCTGCCACCATCCAAACATCAAAGCGTATTAGAATAGGCTACAATGAATGGGTAGACAGGTACCAAGTGACCTCTGCCTCTTGTTATTGCTGTCACACCCCTAGAACAACCCCCTACTACTATCCTGAATTATGATTTTTTACAATGTAGGTTCAAAAACCGTTTTAGCTTTCCTAGGCAAGAATTCCCTAGTCCTATAGGGTTCCACTGTAGGTGATTTAAGCTCCAATATGGCCATTTGTATCTTATTATTAATTGCTTCATGTTCTCTTGGTTATTATTCACCCTAATTTGTGCAGTCAGCCTTATTTTGCTTGGTTCCTGTGCCAGACAAGCATTCATTTCATGAGCATTGGCAATCAATGTACTAAAAAATTGAAAAATTTGACAGAGTTTTGTTTGTTTTTCCAAGAAATTTTTTAAAAAAACCATAACTGTACCAAGGTTTCAACTATTCCAATGCCTTCCCGAATATGTTTTCGCTGTACTGAATCATATGTGATTCAAAACTGCTAAAAAAATAACTGTTATTACACTATTATTTCTTACAAGCAATCAGCTGTCTTCCAAAAACTTTAACATTCAAATCTTTCCAGACTTACCTTATCAAAACCTGCATATTATTGGGTGAGCATAACCTAGTTATATCAACAAAAGAATTTATTAATCAGATTATGCCTTCAAGACTACAACCACCAAGTTCTTCATAAAACTAAGTGACATTTGAGCAAGCATATGTATTCCTATCAACCATCTTGCATCTGGTTCCCAAACCTCATTTTTATTACAGATTTTGTATTGTTTTTTTGCACCAGCTAAGCCAGGCCTACCGTATGTCCCTTTTTCCCAACGTTTCTCTCGTGATATATTTTTGGATCAGAGATTTACATTGGGAAAGGATACCTTACGTTCCGCATAATATGTGATTCAAACCTGCTAAAAAAAAACCAATCATTATATTATTCCTTCTAGATCTTGTATTGTTTATTTTCGGACCCGATAAGCCAGCCCTACTGTATGACATACTGTGACATACTTTCGGACTAGATAAGCCAGCCCTACTTGTGACATAATTCCAGATCAGAGATTAGATTATGAAAGGATATCCTAAGTTCTGCTGACCAAGATAGGTTAATACATTATCCATCAGATGTAGCATACTTGAGAAGAGGGCATACATACCATTTACAAAACCCAGAGTTCTTAAGCCATTACCCATCAAATGAGCACTTATAGTGCAGTAACTTATGGTTTTAGTCAGGCGGGCATACATATCTTTTTTTCAAAACTAAGATTTCTTTAGCCATTAACCATCAGATGAGCAAGTACAAATTAGTACATTTAGTTAGGCAAAGAATCGAACACGCTGTCATGTATTATATACCATGTTAGATAAGAGGCAAAATTATCTTGTCAAAGCACAAGAGGTCTTCATTTCTAATTCTCAGCTGAGACAATACAGCTTATGTTTTGGAACCTATGTCATTAGTTCCTCATTGCTCCTTATCACGCATTTTTGTTATAAAACCTATCTATTAGGTCAAAGTTCGTCCGATTAGGTGACTGATTTACGTTCAGACCATACCAGGCATATATGAAAGTAGCCCCAATATTCTATTCTTATTTACTGATTCTCGTGTAATTCACAGATTTACAAAGGTTTCCTTAACACCGTACACTATGCTCCTTTCCTATGCAGATTAGAATGATACAAATGCATAAAAATGTATTCTTTGTGTGTGCGTGTCCAATATAAAAATTCCTTTATGCTTTCTCAATCAATTCTGCTACCCAAATACACGAAAACCTAGTTTGTACTTCAATCATCAATTAGTATCAAGACAATGTTCATTTTCCTTCATGTGTGTGTTTAATCGAGTGCCATACTTAGTAGATCAGAGCGTAGATCTACCTACGAGGTCGTCATTGTCCCGTGTTGTTGTGGGAGTTGTATGCGTCAAGGAATCTTTTCCGCACGTATGCACTGCCTTCTTTGGTTGGGCTTAGACCCCAAAACTTCCTTGTGCTCTATTGAACATGTGTGCGTGATTGCCAGGGTGCAAGAGTGATGCAAATTCTGTGTATCGCTGTGTGTATTTATACACGCCATCGAATGTGCCTCTCTTTCTCTCACGCTCACTGAGGTTAAATGACAGCGAGTCCATGTGACCTCCTTAATTTTTGTCCAGCTTGGAGGCTTCCCCCCTATGCTTAGAAACAAATGAGTCTATTTTTATAGAGATTCTACTTTAGGCATTATTCTTCTCATCTCCAACATATGAGCTCATTGACTGCTCTCATGTGTCCAGAGTATATCACATTTAGAACCCACTCTCATGAAGACCTAAACTACACTTATGGTACAAGGATAAAAATGTTTATTATTGTCAACAACTTTTCCTGGATACATCCATATGCAGCACCATCTCCACAAGTATGGCATAAAACTTTTCCCAAAACTAAAAAACTTGCTATTGGTGTTCTTTCTTATTCATCCACTGTTGCCTTTGCCTGACGGGGTATGTACTTGCGCGATCGATTTCTACATAAGTAAAAAGCAATAAGCCCATTAATTGGTTCCAGTGTCCTCTTGTAATGTGTGTGTGTGTGTGTGTGTGAGACACACACACAGAGAGAGAGAGAGAGAGAGAGAGAGAGAGAGAGAGAGAGAGAGAGAGAGAGAGAGAGAGAGAGAGAGAGAGAGAGAGAGAGAGAGAGAGAGACGTGTATGTGCATAACGTAGATGTGGGTGGGTTTGTTCAAAAAAATTTAAAGTGTGTGAATATGTTCATTAGTATTTACAAGTGTGAAACATGTTGACCCCCCCTCAATGGATGCGGGACGCATCATCAAAGAGTGTTAGAGGATTTTATAGATGCCCCGAAAAAATGCCTGGGAAGGCCAGGAACCCACTCTAGTGAATTGGTTATTTTGATTTAAGATCTTATGGATCCAGTAGCACAATATGCGTTGAATACGATTATTTTGCTTTTCCGTGCAAAATGCTCTCGCCACAGGATGTAGGTCAGTGGATTGATTTTCGGTTGAAAAGAAAAGCAATGTCAAGGGTATATTTTGGTGCCCAAGGATTTTACGAAGTGTTATTGGAAGATATGGACACTTGTTCCCAAATGTTGGAAATGTCGCCTTTGTTTTTCAATATGCAAATGACACATGTATTGCCATGGGCGTTTACTAAAGATTATCAAAGTTTGATACGACGTAGGTGTCTAATTTGGGTGGAAATAGTGGGATTTCGGTGTACTTGGAAGCATTTTTAACTTCTTTTGGCTGCTTAGTTGGGCAAAGTGATATTTCTGCCAAATTTGGATACCAATTCCAATAGGTTTCGTGTGCTCTAGGATACAGATAAATTGATGCCTACAAGAATCACGGTTGAATTTGGTGATCCAGTAGTGGGAAAAAGACCGTTTGAACTCAAATGGAGAAAATTTGTAGTGCATGTTTTAACTGTGGTAAATTTGGCCATATGCAATCTGAGTGCCCGAAACCTCTGTTGAAACTGCCACCTGAACTCATGCTACCTCTCCCTCCTCTTCGTCTATGAAGGCAAAGATGTGGGATTCTAATGGAAACATACAAGGTCACGAGGATAAAGATAAAGTTAAGCATTTGGCTAATGTGCAACCTATTGCAAAGACTCATACAAAAGGTAAAGCAAAAATGGGTGATTCCACAGATGGTTGGCAGACTCCAAAGAGGGTGGGAGAAGTGGTGGGAGCTCTACATGTGCCTATCATGATCACAAGTCACTAAAGCCAAAATGGGTGATTCCACAGATGGTTGGCAAACTCTTGATGACGATTGGTATGGAGGCAGATGTGTCAATGGGAACATCTTCTTGATGATTGTGTCATCTGGTTCTCTTGTAAATATTGCAGGGATGCATTCTCCTCTTAGATGGTTTACGTATAATGTGCGCGGGTTGTGCAACCACAACAAGTGGAAGTTAACTTGGCATTATGTACACACGCATAAAGTAGATATAGTAGTATTGCAAGAGCGTAATTAGCATGAGTTTTCTGGCCAATCTTCGTACTATGCAGGATATTGGATTGCTTATAATGGTACTAGTTCTTTTCTGGGTGTTTTGATGAGGGTGTGACATGAATTACAGCCGGTTTTAGCTCACAATGACCTAGGGGGGCGATGGATGGTTGCTCAATGTCTTATGCAAGGGAATATTCTTATTTTTTGTGGGATATATGCTTATACCACATCGGCACAAAGAAGTCCCCTTTGGCAAGAATTAACTAAATATCCATGGCAAATGCATGCTTTTTGGTGTGGGGATTTTAAAAGTGCACCTACAAACACAAATACCCCACTCTGAGCATTCTTCTTGAGATACTATGATCAGAAATATAGATACTTTGGATTCGTGGGCCATTACTCATTCTTCAGAGCGTGTTGCAAATCTTTCGCACCAAGCCTTCCAATGTTGATTGAAGCGGTGATTACTCCACTTGTCTCTCATATGTTTATTGATGTGGATGCGGCTTGGTATGGTTTTGTTATGCGGATCCAGGAAGTCATAAATGATTATGATACATGGTATATGCATCAGCAAAGAGACAAGGTGCAAGAAGACAAAGCAACTTGTCAAGACTTAGAAAGTCTTGCAGATTTCAAACCGCTTATTGATTTGGACAAGAGAAGTTATGTTCGGCTAAGGTCTCTTTGATGCATAATAACAAGAGGAAACTTGAAAAATGGAAGGTTAGATTGAGACAACATGCCTTCATGGATAAAGGTTGTTCATCAAAGTAGTTTTTTAAGCATCTGCATCATTCGGGGCAATTTGTGGCCATTAAAAGAGTAAAGGATGATTTTGGACAATGGACTACCAATAAGATACAGTTGGTAAATTCCATGGTGAATCACTTTCAATGGTTTTTTGCAACTCCGGAGGCTCCCTCAAGTGAGGTTTTGCAAGCCAAACAATTATTGTTGTTGCATGTACATCCTATATTGACAATGGATGATGTAGCTACTCTTGAGGCCAAGTATACTGAAGCTGAACTACATGATAGTTTGTTACATCTTGGTCATTGGAAATTGCTTGTATGGAATGATCTTATGATTGAATTTTTCCTTCGCTTTTGGGAATCCGTTAAGCAGCCCCTACTTTTCATGATGAATCATGCATGGACTACATAATCTTTGCTACAATCATGCAAAGAAAGACTTGTGAAATTGTTGCCTAAGCAAGCGTTATGTGAATCCTTCTCGTCACAGTGACATCCTATTACACTTATTCCGGTCAATTACAAATTGATGTCGAAAATGATAGCTACACGCATTAAAGATCATTTGTTTTCCAGCACACATCTTGCGTTATGGATAATATTGCTAATGCTTTCATCTGCATTGAGTATGCAAAATATTCTAAACAAGATATATTATCATGCAGGTTAATATAGAGAAAGCATTTGACTCTGTTCACTGGGACTTCATTGCACAAATAATGGCAGCCTTGGTCTATTTTCCTTATGAGCATAGTCAATCTTTGAGAATAATTGATGGTGAGCTGACTGAGTTGTGGGATCTTGGTCGTTCGGTCAAGCAAGGATGCCCTTAAGTGCTATGTTGTATGCTATTGCGACACATCCTTTATTGTTGTATCGGGACTCCTTAACGACGTCTGGCCAATTGCATGGAATTGAATTACCATCTCGCAATCATTTTGTGGGGCAAGGGTATGTTGATGACTCCATGTTCTGGCCTAGAAATCAACTAGATGATGTTCGATGTATCATGGAAGCTCTACATCTTTATGGATTGGCTATTGGTGTGCAGGTTAACTTCCAAAAGTCTAAACTTTTGTCATTGCACCTAATGGATTGGCATTCTATATTATGACCAGGTGAGATAGTGAAGCCAGATCAATTGTGTGACATTTTAGATACCTATTGATGTGGTCAGTGAACAATGCTAAATTCTTGGATTGGGTTGAGAATAAAATAGGTCTAAATTGCATTATTGGAAATTATCTACCTAGCCATTTGGAAAATTTGAAGCCATGATACCTGGCTACCTCCTTGCTTCGTTGTAGTTGACTGGAAAATAGTAAGGAAGGAGTTGTCGTGGCTTGGTCGAGATGATGTGAGTGGCAATTCGCTCAGATGGAGAGTTTGCATTGGAGTCTGGTTTTTTGTCGGAATTTTGTTCAACGATCTCCAAGATGAGCTCATTTTCTCTCCCGTAAAGGCATTGAAAGCATATTGAATGTGATTGATGCTGATAGGCAGGTGCTCTCGTTTAGGCAAGCTGCACTAACATTTGGTCTTGTAATGCATTATAGACACATGCGGCACATTATTAAGGATTTAGTTGATTCCAGATCTCCCATTCCGTTGCTTGTTGCTAAGGATTGAATTTGTGACTGACATTATGTTAGTTCTTCGATCCTCTCTATATCCACAAATGTGTATTGTCATTTGCAGTCATCTTCCCGGATACATGAACACTATAATAAGGTATAGAATATGAACAAAAGGTGTTGCATGGTGGCAACATAAAGTTAAGAAAGTGTCGCATGCTAAGCTTCCTTTAAAGGAGCGATTGTTTATGTGGAGATGCATCATTGGGGTCTTCCCATCTATCAAGTTCTACACTCCTGAAGATTAGCTTCCTCGTTATGTGTTCGTTGTGGTGCCAACATTGAGAACATTCCACATTTATTGTGCTCTTGTTCTCATACAAAACAGTTTGTGGACCACATCTCTTCACATGTATTTCCTTGGAATAACTTTTGGTCAATATCTTTGGGTGCGATTGCCACTGCTTAAGCCATATGCATACTTTTGACTTGGTTAGATTCTATCTCTGGGTGCTATGGATAGTGTGGAGAGCACGTAATTTCCCCATGTATCGTGGAGTATGTACCCTTCTTCAAAACATCTCTTCGGTCGTCTCTTTGAGTTGCCTATGACTTGGATGAGCTCCCCTCTTCATTACGAGCTCTACTTTGATTGTTTCTGATTTACCGCTTGTAATATTTTCTATGGGTTTTCCTCGACTTGAGGTTTCCCATCAACTATCCAATCCGACATTACTAAACAAAAAAGTGTCAGTGTCATTGTGGTACGAGAGGTTTGAAGAAACAACTAGTAAGCCCCTATAAGATGCATGAGACATCACAAGAAATATACATCTCAGGAAGTGAGTCCGTACCTCATTCAATGATCTTGGAGGAGAATATTATGTGCAGCTTTATGATAAAATACAGATAATTTGACAAAACAAACGAGGCAAAAATATTTGAATATGGACGATCATATTATTAAACCCATTTGAAGGAGCTATGTCAATATTTAATTTCAAAGAGAGCAGTATAAAAGAAGCTGACAACCATAGGAAAATCCAATCATGACGGACAATTCCAAATAGCCTTCTGTAAGCCTCTTTTCCAAAGAATGAAATGGTGTTTTATTCATGGTGGGTGCATACAACTGAAAGCTTCCAAATAATGAATGAATTGGGGTGATGAGTATCGGGTGCAGACAACTTTGGATCCGCAATCTCCCTCGGGCAAACTTTTCCTCCAAGCGTGATGTAGCCTCCCAAATTTTGGGAAGGGTTTTTATACTCCAAATTCTTTGCTAATATAGAAATTAGTCATTGGTAATGTTATACTCAGGGGTTTGTGTTAGTATGTGGGATGCAAATTGTCTTGGCCATCGGTTGTTTATCCTTTCGAATTCCAGGATTTGGAGCGGAAAGATGATGGATGTCCAAACTACCGAGCACAAAACAAGGTTGCCAAACCCTTGTCCACTGTCATTTCTAGCATTGGGCCATAGAGCATTGGATCTTTACTTCCATCTCCATGTGCGCCCCTTCCCCTAGCAAGCACTTCACCATCCAAATCGATATATCCACCTTGCACACGGCTCCCCACTCGGCCACCAGGCGCTAAACGAAAAGCCTTTACCTGCATGTGCAAAAGTTATGTATGAGATTACCACAAGCTGCTGCAGCAAGAATGAATCCATTTGTGAATTATCCAGCTATTATGGAATCAGCCAAGGTTTTACAAAAGCAATGCATATCAGAATGGAAAACAAAAGAAGTAGAGAGAGAGATGATATAAAGAAAAGTCTCGAGTTCACGTCAAATGAATGATGACCACAATTATTGAATCAGGGCAATTGAAAGTAAACATTTTTCCACTAATATAATTGGCACTTATTGCAGGCTTAACTACATACTCTTCGTGTGTATATATATACAACCATCTGAAGATGAAATAGTTATGCACTTCGTCTAAATTAAGGTACCTAATGGCTTCAAAAATATTCATATACATACATACTCCTAGGAATCTCTAAATCCCTTACTCTAAATTAAGGTCCCTAATGTCTTTCAAAAAAACTCATATACGTACTCCAAGAAAACTCTAAATCCCTTGCTCTAAATCAAGGTACCTAATCTCTTCAAAAAATTCATATACATACATACTCCAAGGAAACTCTAAGAAGAAGAAAAGGCCAAGGGAAAGGTCAAAAAAGGAGAAGACTTGAGGGAAAGAAAAGAACATACACATTGCATTCGCTCTACACACAGAGTTAATAGAGAGTAAGAAGGCTCTTGACTTTCCAATGTTATGAGACTCTTCATTTTCTACAATATTACCCTTCACTTATGCATGTGAGATGTTTTGCAAGGATTGGTATTTTGTCAAAATTGTCGAGACCTAATTGAATTAAATCTCACCGACCTTTAAATACTCTACATAACGTGAATTGACATGGGTTCCATCACTCAGCTTGAGAAATAAGCCTAACAGTTTCCACCACGCACAGTCCTTGATGATAATCAAGTCGAGGAACCCATCTGCAAACTGCCGGAAAATGGGGAATCATGAAGTTAATAAGTCGCCTAAAATATTTGATAAGAAGATCAACTAGGAAAGAGAAAGCTTGTACATAAAAGCACCTCTGCTTTTGGGGCTGCCATTACAGTTTCTGATGCCCACGGAACATTTTGAAGCCACACAAGGATAAACTTCCCACGGACTGACCTCCATTCGGATCTTTCCAGTACTAACCTCGGCCCTGTATACCGGCTCTTTCCCTGCCAGCTTTCATCATGACCAGCACTGCTGTCAGTAATATCTGGAGCAAACAACTCGGAGTCCTCACGGACTGGATCACCAGAACCTTCATAGCCAGGTGCAGGAACGTAGGCTAAAGTACCCTGGTACTTGCGAAGCCGAATAATGCGAATCAAACTCTGGAAAAAACAAGGTGAAGGCTCACATTGGCATTTTAAAACAAAAGGTTGAAAAGGAAATCCTAGGACGTAAATGAAAAGGACCATCTACAAACTAAAATAAGTCTTTTTAACTAAAATAAGTCTTTTTAGGATAAAAAGCTGAAAATAAAGGCATGAAGCTCTTTAATGAAGGGACTCATTTACAAACTAAAAAATTGGATTCAAAAAATTGTACATCTTTCTTCTTGTTCTCTAAGGCATGTTTTAGTATTTACAAGCCAAAAATGATTCAAGGGGTCTCACATTGTCAAGACTGCAACTGGCCCTCACGGACATATGTACAGAAGATTTATCGGCAGCAACAGGAGTGCCCTGTGCTCTTTCAGAACTACTACTGAAGCAGGACATATCATTCTTTACTCCATTTGTGGGTTTGTTACTAAGAATAGAAACATGTGTCCCTCCTACAGCCCCAATTGCTAAATTACTTGGTTTCACTTTAAAGGTTCTCTTGGCATTTACTTTATGACACTAGGGAAAAAAACCCGATCACTTAAAGAGTCCTCTTGTCATTTACTTTATTAAATCAGGGAGAAAACACACTTTATATGTCCACCTCTTATTCCAAAACTGCTTCCTGACCATCCTCCTACCTCCTCCTTGACCTTTATGAGCTACGAGGAGGGACAGGATATGTGATGAAAATCGAAAGATTCTACTGTTCTAGAGGGCTCGTGTTAAAAATCGGCTAGCTTGCCTGCATGTATGTTGAGCTAACTGGTAGAGCCGGTCATGGCGCTTTTTTGGGGGGCAGCCTATTTTTTGAGTGAAAAAGAGCAAGCCACTCGTCGCCTACAAGCATGCGCACGTAGTGCAGTGGGTACAGCCTGTGATGAGTGAGGTCGCAAGTTTGAAGGCGTGCCCTGGAAACATGTTGACTTTTTAGTCAATTGCTGCTAATTGGTTGCAAGTGACTGTCAGCCGGCTCCAGCTGCTCTGCCACGATGGCATGCTAGCCGAAATATAACCACATCCGTTCTAGAGAATGACCTACTTGTTGGCCGTAACCATATCTGCCGAATAAGCATGTGTAAAATGTTTACTGATGCCTCAGATTTCAATCAAAATTCCCCTCATAAAACGGTTGTGTCCTCCACACCTATACATAAAGAGACTCCCCACAGATAATTGTGTCCGTATGAATTTGGGTTGTCATCCATGAGAGAGCACAAGACATTTCGTTCACAACTGTCTCAAAAATAACTTGCCCATATCAGTGAGTACCAACTTTAACAATCACATCGACTTCTAAAAGATTGCAAATCGTGACAACAGGTGTGTGAGTAGCAAAACTGTTACATCCTTCGTATCTGCTGAGGGCAATTTCGCAAGTAGCAGCAAGTAGCTTTCTTAGTGGCTGAAGATGCATTAGAAGCAGCTGCCGTTTCAATCACTAAAAAAGAAAATTAAATGATGCATTAGAAGCAGCTGCATTCCAAATTGAGGAAAGGAGAGGTTCCTAATGCCCAATAAGCGAACAAGTGCAGTGGTTCACGATATCTGTCGCAAGTAACTCCATAAAGGCTCAAGAGGTACACTACCAAAGGGCCTTCCTCTAATGATCCTAGCAATTAGCAAAGCCGATTTTACATGTAATAAAGGAAAGGTTCCTAGTGCCCAATAGGCGAGTAAGTGCAGTGCTTCATGATATCATACCACGAGTAACTCCATAGAGGCTCAAGCAGGACGCTACCAAAGAGTTATCACTTGTAAAATCGGCTTTGCTAACTGGTAGAATCGTGTTACACAAAGAAGGCCCTTTGATACTTGCTCCCTTGATACGTTCTGACACCAGCTTCTTTACTTTCTCAAACCTGCAAGCAAAGCGAATCCCCCTCGACACCACAAATGCACACACCTAGGATACCTTATCTCCACGTAACCACAACTTTATTTATTAAACAGACTTGTAAGCATGCTCAAAGCATACATGCTTGCAACACACTAAGAGGACTTTGAGACTCAAAAGAAGGTTCTTTTTTGCATCTGTCCTTGAGAGATTAAGCAATGTGGTACCAACTTGGAGAACAAATGACCTTGATAAGGTCAGAAAAATCTGAACTTCTGAGCTATGAAGGGGATTAAAACAGTTGCACCGAACATGCAATCAAGACAAAAAGTAAAAGATAATGAAGAACACAGACGACTTGAGGCAGTCAAAGGTGTCCCAGTCCAACATAGTTCCATAGGTGCAGGAATTCCATAGCTGGAATTCCACCTTCCTCACATGGCCCCTCTTCTTCAGCTTCAGCAGCAGTACCTCCCTTAACTCCTACAGGGCCTGATGAACAAGCCTCCTGTGTGTACCCCCCTCGATAAGTCTGATGGAGATGAAATTCCTCTTCTTGAACTTATGACATATTATGAGAAGAATTTTCTGCCTCTTGTATCCGATCAGATTGTAAAGGTTAGAAAATCTGAGGGGCTGAAAAACAAGAATCGGTCTTGTTTTCGGTCGTGTCGATGTGGTTATATCCTCCTCCGATGTAGTCGACATTTTGTATGCTTTAGCTTGGGGAATGTACGCTCAAGATCTTAATTCAAGATGGTTTTCTGGAAAAATAATATTTACCTCATACAGCAACATGGACAAAAGGCAATGGCGGAAGCTCATAGTTCCTAATCTATGTTACTCCACTGCATACAGACTGGAATGATGCAATATGCAACCAAATTAAGCACAATCTTAAAGGAGTCCAGATGTCATCATCCTTGCCCCCCCTTCTCCCCCATCCGCCATCATGTTAGTGAACTGCCTTTTGAAAGCTCAAAAACGTTTTCAAAGCATCCAGAACCCATCAATGAAGTGTAGACAAGCTAATAATCGGAATTTTGATTGTTCAAACTTTTTACCTCTCTTCACCCACAATCCCCTCCCTTTATAAACATTAACCAAAGGCAAGGATACAAATGTAGTCAATCTTAAACAAGTTGAACTTACATAGATGTCACTCCTTAAACTGCCCAGGTTACGCAGTTTTTCAGATTCAAAATCAACATCTGCTACAATCCCTGTTGAAAAAAATGATGGCATTAAGCCAAAAGTAAGTTTAGCTCAAAAGCAGAATTAAAAAGCCTTGTGACTATGCCCCGGTCCAAAAAGAAAGAGCCAAACACCTACCCCATGTTAGCAAAAGAACACTGTGAAAGCAAGCTTGTCCCTGCATGACAGTTGCAACATCTAAGCTTTGCTTGCTGCCTGCATGAGCGAAGTATATTCCACATCAACATGCCTCAGTTATTACAGCCTTAACGTGACACTCTTTAAGTTCCATGAAAAAGTTCTGTGTCTTATACGCGTGTAGAAGCATTGGAGTGCCATGCACTTGTACCTTTGATAATTGCAAAAGCGGCATTTGCTACATTACAAATCTCCTGTCCATGATGCAGCACAGACTTTGCCATCCCATTTCCTGTCCCTAAAATTCCATGTCATAAACCACATTTAGTCCGTGTATCAGAGTTGTCCAAAGCTTACAGCACGAGCAACATCAAGAGACTGGAAAGACTTACCAGCTGGTATGACACCTAAAGGCAGCTTTATTGCAGTTTCCCAATCCTTCCTTTCAAGAAGGCCATTCAGAACCTAACATAAAGGAGTAGCAAAGCCATCAAACATTGGTCAAAAAGCGTTTTAATTATCACTAGTGTGGTGAAATTACACTGAAATGTCCTTTTTGATGTACTTTACAAGCTTCACGTTTCTTTCAAATAGGAAAAGTCTATTCATTGTTTAGCTAAGGTAAGAGAAGAGAAAGGAATGTAAATAATAAATAGGGTATTCTGAATGTTTAAGCTAGATTACGGACGGACTTTGAAGTTCTTCTCTCGGAATGAAATGTCAAATTTAAAGATAGCGGGTGACAAACCGGAAGTCGAATGAAGAAAGTTATGTCTATGGCATGTGTATATTAAAACTCAAGTCAGATATACTTGCCAGTCTATCTACTAAGATATGTCGATACTCAACTAGGTTGTTTTGAGCAATATTTTACAGCATGATACCAAGCACCGAGGAATCTTTGGAAATCTAATGAAGTGAAAGTCTCTAGGACATTAGCCTTGGGAGGCCCATTTAAGGAGAGTACAATAGTTCACCAAAACAGACTGTATACAAGGCCAATCTATCTCTAACCTCTGCAAAGTAAGAATTCACCTGCACTTTGGTGAGTAACCAGATTTTAATACTTGAGTGAATGGTTCAGAAACACAGATTCCAAAACCACCAATAAATAGTTCGTTAAAAAACAGAAAAGGATGCACATCATGTTTCACCAACATGCAAACATCAGAAAATCACCTTGTACGAGCACAGAAATATCATAACCTACAGAATACCCACTATGTCTAGCAATGACATGCTGATTATGCTCCTGTGAACATATCACATCTGGATGCAACATATGTATATTTTGCCTAGGAGGAATTACTGCAGAATGTGTGTGTGTGCACACTAATGCAATAATTCCTCATAGGCCATATGGATTTGATCCTCACTGTTTACCCTGATTTTTTTTGGTTGCGGGTTAGTATTAACTCATTCTATCTAATGCTTTGTTTAGTCCCAGGCTTCATTAGGGTTGAGTCTGCTGTGCATCTTTTCAGCATCTCAGTATGCAGACCTGGTGTTGATGCATGCTCACATGCTCAAGCGAGCACATGCAAGTGGGAGATCATATATTGATTCCTAGCTGTGCATCCACTGCTGGGCATCGATGACCTCATTACACATTATGAGGTGATTCCAGCAAAAGCTTATATTCCCCTTCAAAGGACAGTGCAAGTTAAAAGACTAGGAGAATGTTCAAAGAGAGTAAATTTCCAAGTGGACATAATGTATGCAATTATGCATGCATTATAAAGATGAACGGGAGCTCTTCCTGGATTCATCGAGGCGTATCGAGGTACGCAGCATGCCATGGTATGGACTGCATTTTATCATGAAGTTTGTCCTTGGCAAAGTAGTAATGTGAAGATTTCTGCATAGTCCTTTATATGATATAGAACACCATTAGGTCATTGTTATACTACCAAAGCTACACAGACACCTCAACCTAATGCGTATATCAGGAGCCATGTGTTGGAGGTGTTTGTTACAAGAAGGCTGTGAATGAGCGGCAAGCTTGAGGCACTCGATCATGGAGTGTTTGCGAGCCTAGAGGTGGATGGCTTGGATTCTTACTGTCAGATTGCTAGGAACAGACTGTGTTCACTATTTAAGGATAAAGAAACAGTATGTGGTAACTGTTAGAGAAAGTGATGTCGGCATCCACCAGCCTTGATTCACAGCTAATGCCGTCATAAGTGACAGTTAGCTTGAAGTATGTGGTGAGCCATATGTGGTTGCGACATGTTGATTTGATCCATGTTTGAGATGCTAGGACAGTCGACCAGCTGGAGATTGACATGGAGCAGGAGCAAAAGCGGAGTGGTATGAGGGGGTAGTCCCTCCACAAACCATAATCTATCACCTCTCAAATTCAGGCATTGTGGAGGGCGGAGGAGGAAAATTGTTGCACAAACTGAGTTCCTTTGGCACACTGGTGGTTCTTGGAATGGAATCGGGCTTGGTAACTCCACCTAATACGTACCTTGGGAGCCTAGTGTAATTGGCAGCCTTCGGTACAAGGTAGAGGACTTGCTTGACACCGATCACGATGTATTAATGTGCCTAGAGATGCAAGGCTTGGGCACAATGTGTCTGGGTGGTCCTTGCTTTCAGTTTGATAGGAACAAGTTCCCTCTTCAAAAACAAGACACCCAGACCAATGGTCGATCAAATCAAGTGTAGACCCTAATCTCACACGACCCTTCAAATGAGAACGAACGTGCCTCAAGCCTTGACATTGCATGCACATAAACATGAATAAATGTGAGCCTTTGCTAGACACTCGTTTCATCTTAGATCTGACAGGTCCCAAAATATGACATTTTGCTATTGTTTCAAATATGATATCTTCTTAAATCAAGTTATTGCAGGCAGTGAAGTGTTTAAAGACCAAAAGCTTCATGTAGCATCTGTAGTGCCAAAACCTTACCAGTGACTGGAAACTTCCAAAGAAATAATTGCAATCTAGTTATCAGTTGGCATGGGATCAACCTTCTTGTCGTTGCATCTAGCAAATCATCGTCCTTGGAAAACATTTTCTATCAACCAAATTATCTTCTCAGCTTACTAATATACAACATGGGGTAGGTGGGGTAGGACAACGAGAATGTAATTCCAATTGGAAGGCCATCAGTAAAGATTTTCTTATTGGTCAAATCAAGGATAAAGTGCAGAAATAGAACACTGCTATTTGATTCATTAATTTTTTCAGGAAAGCAAAGAAGAACATTTGAGTATTAAAAAGCAATCAATGTTCGCAATATGAAAAGCATGTGATGCAAACCTCAGCAAGTACGCCGTCTCCGCTTACACAAACAATGCCATCATACTGGGAAGGATCCATAGACCTTGCGACCTCTCTGGCATGATTTTGGTGTTGAGTTTCTGCCATACAAAGAAGCGGAGGACAGCTCAAGAGGTGTTACTTGACAGAGAATGTACAATCAAGGAAATGCATCAATGGAGATTACATTCTGTAAAGATTGAAAGAGCATGTGAAGACTGGTGCACCAGCAAGCACATGCATCATGCATCCATACTCACACTCGACATGGACGAAGACCAGATGTAGATAGACATTTGAGGTTTGTCAAATATAAATGTATAGCTTAAGGCGATCAAAATAGACTGTAAACTATTTTCCATTATCCTCCTGTTTAACTTGTATCATTGGGTCAATGCTTGTTTGCCCTCCTGGATGCTACTCAAACTGTAGATAATAGTCTACGAATTGATCAGCAATAAGCATGTGCAAGTTGAAATTTTGACTCAATTCTTGCAAGCACACGTAAATGAAGCAAGGGGCCTACATAAGATTAAGCCTCAAATCTTGAAAAGGGGACAAAAAAAAAGATGATTTTTTTCTTAAGCTTGGACCTTGTAGTGTGTAACCAACTCCTGCAGCACTTAGAAGAGGCTCCACCTGTTGTTGAAAAAGCTCCTTTGCCAGCTTCTTCCCTCCAAAAGGATTTAAGAAAATAAGCAATCGTTTCGGTCGCTCTGCATTGAAGGGGGCACAACGTGTGAGTGCTGTTGTTAGCCAAGCAATGATTCGTAGCAGCTTGTCAAATCTTTAGCTACTGAAAGAAGCAAACATCATAACGTGAGATTTACAATCAGATAAGCTTTTTCACTACCTTCATGCGATAGATTTAGGCAAGGTCACAAATGCCCACACATTGGTCAAATTCAAGAATCTCGACAGAATACTTTGATATATTCTCAAGCGTGTGTTATCATAAACAATTTCACAACACACTTACGAAAATTCCTCTGCATGTCATCTATGATATGCAGGTTCTAGGGAGTTGCAGCACCAAAATCGTGCTCATTGCTGTTACAGTGCTTGTCTCTCTGGACCTACCTCTAACAACAAGTTTTGTACTGTGCAACGGCAGTGATTGATGGTGAATGCTCAGGATGAGTGCTTAGCGCGTACCCAAGGTTCCCTTTACTTCATGAGAGAGTTTGTCACAAAATGCTGGCATGTCAAGCCACTGAAGACGAGTTCTCGGCTGAGGGGCCTAAACCCTAGCAAGAGGAGTAGAAACAGAAGAATTGCCAACTTATGAAGTGCGGCCGAGTGGACCCAAATAGTGATTGGGTTAGGAGTAAATGGGTTAGGATTAAAAATCCTAACGCCCAACAACTTGAAGAACCTTTGTCGAGGGGCAAACTCACACACACACTACAAGATCGCGTGGGAGAGGGAGATGATGATGTGGCAGTTGTACAGACATTTCGCAAATTGTGTTGGCTGCTGCTGATGTGGCAGCGCTTTATGGACAATAGTGGGCATTTGCTTTTGGACCAGATGCTTTTAGAACTCTTGCTTTTCATGTAAACTGCTTTTGTACAAGCCAAGGCCTTTGAATCTGTGTTGTGGGCTCACTCTCTGGCATTCTACCGTGTGGAGAAGCAGAGCAGAGCCACAGAGTTGTACCCTGTTGAAGCAAAATAAAGAAATTCAAAAAGGGGCGCCATCATTTGGGGTGGAACTCCGCTACTCCATGTCTCATGTGTGCTTTTCTCTTTTGCAGAGGTCTCTAAAAATCTCTTCAACATTTGAGAATGGATATGAGATACATGACAAACTTGATCCTCTCGACGAGCCCTACACATTGACGCGAACAGATTTTGATTCCAACAATTTTGAAAAATTAGGGTTTTTTGTCACAAATTGATGACGTGGCATGCTTAATGGACAAAAGACCACTTATAAGTTGTCCCAACTTGGGACAACTTATGGGCACCCGTCGACAAGGCCCGGGGGACACTAGAAAACTTAAAAGAAGCTGGCGGGTTGGCTATACTGAAATCCGCAAATCATGTTGGGCGTGCTGACGTGGCAAATCGCACGAAAATCCGTAAATCGCGTTGGCTGAGCTGACGTGGCACCTGTACTAAATTCCGCAGAATGCGTTGGCAGCTTTTGCGCTAGTGCTTTTAAAGCCAGGTGCTTTCGAGTTGAAGGCTTTTCATGTGATTGTTTTTCCATGGCCAAGGGTCTTTAAATAAGACCCCTAGGCCTATCTGTAGCTCATATGTGCTGACGAGCCGATGAGCAAAGAGGACTTGCGGGAAATTGTACTTTGCTCACGCATTAATACAAAAAGAAATACCGAAAGGGGCGCCAGTCTTTGGGGCCAATCTCTCTGGGCCAGAACTACGCGGCCCCAGGGCCGTGTTGACTCTAAAGTGATTCTCTCTTGTGTGTCGTGCCAAATTCTAGACTTGGGGTGCCCAAGTCTGTTACAGTAGCCGGTGAGCAGTGAGGACTCGCGGGCAATTGTACTTTGCTCAAGCATTAATACAAAAAGAAATACCGAAAGGGGTGCCAATCTTTGGGGCCAATCTCTCTAGGCACGAAACTACGCCGGGCCGTGTCGACTCAATTGAATTGTGAATTAAGTGTGAAGTATTTTAAAGTGATTCTCTCTCGTGTGTCATGCCAGATTCTAGACTTGGGGTGCCCAAGTTTGTTACAATGGTATCAGAGCTTAGTCGATTTCTCTTCTACCGGGAAATTTGATCCCTTTTTTCGCGACACACATAAATTCTAGCAAGAATCAGACGAATCCTCCTAACACTTCTGGAACGGGAGGCAGCAATGGAAAATACGAATGGATCAGCAGATGAAGGAATACGGGCCACCTCACCCTACAGAGTATCAACTAATGGAGATGCAACGCCAGCAGCAACAGGTTGATTGCGCAAAGCAGATGCTCCGGTTTGCAAAGGATCCACAGTATGCCAATTTTTTTATGCGGCACCCGATTGATGAAGTACATACTCATTGGCAGAAAACCATCGAAACCCCAATGAAGTCAACCCTCAAGAAACCTCTTGTCCCAGGGATGTTTCCTAAAGATGAACTTGATGACGTTGTTGAAAGACGAGTCAACCAACTTTTGGGAGCGAAGAAGCAATCGAAGAAACGCAACAAGGGGACTCACTACCCTCGTTATTTGGGCCGTCAATCTTCTTTTGCAAGTGCAAGAAAGTAGAAGAAGCATGTCCGCTTCGAAGGATTGTCCAGTTCGTTCTCATCTTCTTCTGACAGTTCGGATAGCTCTTCCTCCTGTGATTCGAGTGATGAGGACAGAAAGGGCAAGAAACGAAGAAAGAACCAAAGATTTGAAAAGAACAAGAAGAAGGCCAAGAAGAGCAAACCATACCACAAATCTCGACATTTTCTTGACAGTTTTGACAAGATTCATCCTCGGAGAGTTCGGACTGCGGTGACTACATGTTTTTTCAAAGAAGACGCACTTTTACACAGCCAACCACTATGATTTTCTCGAGGATAAGGGAAAAAAGACCAAGGAATTCAAGTAGGGTGGACAGTTAGAAAAGTTAGAAACCTTTTTAGGGTTTTGAGATGCTTCCAAGGCTTTAGCCTTTATTCAACAGTTTGACATAGCGTTCTCTGGAGGGCGCTACTCAGAGCACCCCAAGATCAAGAGGGTAGCATCATTTTTGAAAGGAAATGCATGAACATGGTGGTCACTCTTCTCTTAAGGAAAGAAGCCCCGACAAAGTGGTTAAAGTTCAAACGGCTCTTTATTTCCTCTTGGTTGATGTGGGAGTACGAACGAGATGTGATTACCACTTGGAACGATCTTCGGATGACCAAGGCCGATACATTGGATGCTTATTGTGAGAGATTTTGGGATGCTTTTCTACTTGCTTCTTCTTTTAAGAAGATCACTTTCAATCAGCAAATCGAGCGATTTTGCTGTGGACTTCCCAAAGAGATCCGAGATTACTGCCTTCAAAAGAAGTCCGAGTCCATACAACAACTAATGGGACATGCTAAGCAAGGATTTCTATGCATTCGGGTAACCTGACTTACCCCACTGATCAAGTTTTTACACCAAGGACCGGACAGAATTCGACAAATGATAACAGAAGGAGAAGGAAGTTTCACAAAAAGAAGGATGCACGACCCCGATTGTCAGAGGAACAGAAATTAGGATACCACAAGAAAGGGAAGTGCTTTGACTGTGGAGAACAAGGACACATCTCTGCAAGGTGTCCCAAAAAGGCACAGCGAGGACAATCAGAAGACAAGCCAGAGAGTTGTAGAGCAGCTAAAGAACGTGGCAGAAAGGAAAGATGAAAGCACGACCGGTACCAGATTATATGGGGACCGACCCAGACCAGATGGATGAAAGCACAGAACTTTGCCGCGCATGGGGCAAAGTACGAGATCAAGAAGCCCTCATCAAGGCCAACTTCATTTCACCTGAATTGGCGGCTCGACTTGGAATTACGCTCGATAGAGTGGGGCCACACGTGAAGGCAGTTCTAGCGGCACTCGGATGGGATGTTGCCATTAAACTCGTCATTGGCAAACTCCGTTTGTATTGTCAGGGGTATTTAGGGCACGAGGACTTTTACATCATGCCTTTCAAAGGGTGTGACTTCCTCCTAGGAATCCCTTGGAGTACACCAACTTGGGACTCGCCTGGTAGGCCTTCTGAGAAACAATCAGCCTGTGTGTGCAGAAATTCTTGTCGTTCCTTATCCAATTCATACATATTGGCTCGTTGTTCATCATTCAGCTCTTTCAAGAAGATCGAGTAAACAAAAAGACTGGATTTCATTAATTTTGAAATGGCCTACCAAGATTTGATTCCTAGGAGTACACCACCGAATTGGCCACCTTATCGAGTTAGCTGAGCCCAGAATGAAGAAATAATGAACCAAGTAAAAGAACTTCTAGAAAAGGGTCTCATCCAACCTAGCATGTCACCTTTCTGTTCTCCGATGTTGCTAGTATCAAAGAAAGACAGATCTTGGAGAATGTGCATTGATTATAGAGCTCTCAATAAAATCACCATTAAGAACAAATTCCCTATCCAAGGATCGTTGATATTCTCGACAGACTACAGGGATCCTCTTGTTTTAGCAGAATTGATCTAAAGAGAGGATATCATTAGATCCAAATGGCTCCGGGACGGCTTTTCGGACAACATTTGGCTTATACGAATATTTGGTTATGCCCTTTCGACTTAAGAATGCTCCATCAACATTTAATCGAATGGTGGATAGGATTTTTCGAGAGTTTCGATCATTTGTGGGCACTTTCTTTGACGACGTTAGAGTTTTCTCCAAGAATGAAGCAGAGCACAAACATCATTTGCTACGGGTCTTTCAAGCATTGCGCAAGCATAGATTGCTTGCGCAATGCCAAAAAGAGTGAGTTTTTCTTACCGGAGATACATTTCTTGGGGCACATCGTGTCACAAGACGGGCACCACATGCCAATAGAAAAGAACAACCTGAACAGACTTTTAGCACTGCAATAACAACTGAATTGAAAGAGAGAGAGAGCACACACGACACGGAGTGGCGGAATTCCACCCCAGAGAGTATTGGCCCCAAACCTTGGCGCCTCTTTCGGTATTTCTTTAAATTACTTGAACTCAATACAATGTCAGTATTCGCACTCTGCACCTTCTCACTCAAGCGTGCCAAAGAATGAGCCCTCTACACATATTTAAAGGCCCTTGGCCTCAAAAGCAATTACATGAAAAGCAGTAAACTCAAAAGCAACTAATCCAAAAGCATCTTGTCCAAAAGCTGCCTGCTTGCAAAACGCGGAAATCCGTACAGGTGCCACAACACAGAATTCCGTAATGCCTGCTACGTCAGCATGCCAAAGTAAATTGCGGAGTTACGTACATATGTTGCCACATCATCAGTTGTGTGTGCGCTGGTCCTTCTTTATTTTGATGCCTTTATGTCACTTGGGCCTCATCGGACGGGGTCCCATGTGTTAGCCAAAAATCCGAAAACTGTTGTGCAGGCTATCACGTCAACATGCTCTATGTAAAGCTGCTCACATGTCAGGCCATTGAAGAATGGAGCCAACCTACAGATCCCAACCGAGGGGCCTAAACCCTAGCAGAAGCAGAAGCAACATAAGAAGTTTCACCAACTTGCAAAGTCTTGTCGAGTGGCCTATTTTTAAAGAAGAGTTCCCACCAACTTACCGATGGGGCCCAACCAACCTAACGCATTAAAATAAAGCAAGACCACACACACACACACCAAGTCTCTGGCGATCAACATGATGACGCGGGTGGCGGTAGCAATATGGATTTCCGGATCTCGCGCTGACATGCTGACATGGCAACTGTACGAACGCCCGCAATTTACGTTGATGACGTGGCAGTTGTACAGATTTCCGCAAGACGCGATGGCAACTTTTGGACCAATTGCTTTTGAGTTTGATGCTTTTCATAGGCAAAGGGCCTTTAAATATGTGAAGAGGGCTTAGTCTTTGGCACTCTTCCGGGTGAAGGTGCAAAACGCAAGTACCCACATTGTACTAAGTTCAAGCAATATAAAGAAATATCGAAAGGGGCGCCAAGGTTTGGGGCCAGTGCTCTCTTGGGGTGGAACTCCGCCACTCCCCATCTTGTGTGTCGTGCACTCTCTTTCAGTTCAATTGTTATTTGAAGTGCTTAAAGTTGTTCACTATGTTCTTTTTCGTTGGCACGTGGTGCCTGTCCCCGTGACAAGGCCCCTCGGCCACTAATTTGCAAGTTGATAGGGTTAGGATTTTAATCCTACCCCTTGTGTGTTTATAAAAGGTTTTAGGCCCCTCGACCAACTTAGTAAGTTGATTAGGTTTTCTTATGCTCCTAGGTTGATCTTCAATTAGGGCCATGTCACCAAATTGTGACATAATCCCTCTTGAAAGAAAAGTAATTGTCCATGATTAGACATGTAAAACTCAATCAAGTTAGCTCAAAAGTCCGAGGAACATTTCAAGGATCAATCAGTTTTCTCATTCTGTATCAAAGCTCTTGCTATTCTAACGTAGCAACATTAGCCATCACACCTAGACCACGCTAATCTTTAAAGAGGTGTCTCAATGCACTAATATTACATACCCAGTCAATATGGAGCAGATATGGTTGGCACACCACGATGCAACACAAATATTACAGATGCAAGTACATGACAAAAGGACATACACTTGCCGATGAATATTCCTCCTCAAGTTCCAGGCCATGCGAAATTCAAAGGCCACACTTTCCCCATGAATACTCGCCCCGAGAAACGAAGTCCGAGCCATGAGATTCAAAGGATGATACAACCTGTAGCCTGCGTCTTTTAAGGTTCCATATACAACTTAACATCCCCCAAACCGCAGCCTGCATCGTTTAAAATACTCCTCCCATTCCAATGTCCGAGCCATGAGTTATTCACATACCAAAATACAATGAAACCAACATCAAAACCAAAATCAAGCAATCTCAATCAATCAACACCAAGACAAGTTCAAAACAGATAAATTCCATTTCAAACAAATTTCAAACAATATTTTCCGAACACGGTTCAAAGTATCTAAATACAAAGCAAAACTAGAACCATTTTGGTTGTCCCGGTCAGTCGAACTCGAAGGACAATTGGCTTGTCCTGCGACACTAAATTGATGGTACGGTTCCGGATCTAGATGGTAGCATTGTTGTTGTCATGCTAAGGCATGCCCAAAAGAACATCACAATGCGCTAACTTCATGCTGTGAAAGTCTACCTTGCCCTGGTACCCTTGGATGGTGACCGGAAGAGCACCAATGATGGGTACAACTTTTTGAGTTTGCTCGGTGGCGAGCTCCGCTTCAAGTTCTCCAGCAAACTGATCATACTCAAAGTCCAACTGCTTCAGGAATTTTGGATGGATGAAAGTCTTGGTGGCTCCTAGGTCGAAGAAGATAGGTGCCTTGAAGCCATTAATCTTCCCATATGCTCTACATAATTCTTTAGAACCATCAAGAGAGATGCCATAAATATCGAGAACAAGTCCCACCGTAGTTTTAGCTTTCTTAGCACAAGGTTGCTCTAGAGGCTTATCCCCTTTTGTAAAACATGCATAGGAGTTGTGTCCGTCTAGAAACATTTAAAGCATCTGCCTTCTTGTAGTAGAGTTTCTTGTTGGCAGGGTGTTAGACAAGGTCTTGCCACTTGAGTCAAATTGTCACCCAAGAATCCCGAGAATTTGTGCATTGTCATCGAGGATTCTAGAAGTTTGCTCGTTGATCTCCCGTAACTAACTCCAATAGTCCTTTCATAAGCTTGTGACCGGCTGCAAGATGGTCCATAAGCTCTTGCATCGTTGCAACTTGTTTAGACAAACAGTATTCTCGTAGAGGTGATGGTAGTCCAATGGTATTATTATACAACGTAACCGCGAAACGTTTTAGACCCAAAACGTTTCACCCCGAAACGTGGCGTTTCACTCCGAAACGTTTCACCCTAGGCTAAGGCCTCACTGAAACGTCTGACCGAAACGCCAATTTTGTGTATATATAGAGTTATGTATCGACAAAATAGGTGTTCATAGTGCAGTGAGTAGAGTCACATGCTATGTTAACCTTGAAATAGCATATATCTAATAAATAAATAACTATTTAATGGCCAAATTCTCTGAAGGATTTTTTTTATTTCAGGCATTTCACTCTAGGCGTTTCACCTTGCAGGTGAAACGTTTCGACCGTTTCACCAGTTTTGCGTTTCAGGCTTGCTGAAACGTGTTTTGCAGTTACACTAATGGTATAGTGTTCGCACTGGTCCTCCGAGGTTATCAGCTTGAAGAACGACACCGGAAGGTAAATGTCGAGGAACCTTTGGTTGTAGTCTTCCATGGTTTCCATGCCAAGAATTTTTACGTTACCTCATTCTGCCAGAAGCTATACTTCAAAGAGGGATTTCATGTGGCTCCGGAAAAAATATTCTTGAAAGCTTGCCAAGTCCTTGGACCATGCGGCTTGGCAACTATAGAACTCCACCACTACATAGCATTATCTTTGAGAAACCTGGCAGCTCGAGAGATCTTTGACTCTTCACTGTAGGTCCCCATCAGCATTCTTTCTTTCTTTCACGCATGAAACGGTGATAAAGTTTACTATAGATCTATGACGCTGCACGTGTGGAAGCGTGAGCGTGAGAGAGAGAGAGAGAGAGAGAGAGAGAGAGAGAGAGAGAGAGAGAGAGAGAACACAACACCAAAACGCTGATGTAGGGAAGAGGGGGCGATCAGCCCTCCATGACTACCAGAGCATGAGACCGTACAATGCCAGATGATGGAAGTGGGTACCTCCCTGGCCCTATAAATAGGTGCCCAAGGGGAGGTAGGGCAAGGCTTGATAAAAATCCCCACGACCCAGCAGAAAAATGATATATGGAAATATATGAGGGCGCTCGACCCCAAACTTGGGCAACCAGACCAGGTACAACCTAGACTATGGGTGGCCAACCCGAAGACATACTAGCCATACATGTATGCCCTAGACCTGTGAAATAGCAGAGTGGTGTAAATCTAACACCCCCTCTTAGCACCTGATGCTGAACAAACCGCGTGAAGCCGAAGATGTGAGGCAAACGATGAAGACGTCTACTGTGATGTCCACTAAAGGACAATACTCCGGCGAACTCCACCAGTGTAGCAACAGTCTGGGGTGTCACGACCGCCAAGAAATCTCCGTGGAGAGATGCCGTCACGAGCATTGTAGCAAATTGTTGTACTCCGCCGATACAAGGTGAAGCTACTGCATGAAGGTCCCAAACTAAGTGTGAAAAAAATTCGTTGTCGTAAAAGAAGTGCCAATAGACCTGCAAGTGTCCTGCCCAATAGGGTCTGTGGTGTCTGTAGTCAAACCGTCTCGAGAAAATGGGGAAGCCCAAAAACCGTCATGAGAATGACCAGAAGCCTGTCAATGCATGAACCTGCAACCTAGTGTGGCTAGGTGGCTAAACTGTGTAAAACTCCAGGAATGCCAGATGTAGCAATCTGCGTCGTAAACGTCCTCCGAAACAAGGAAAGCCAAACTAAGCAATCTACACTGTAGAAGCTATCGTAAGCTGCAACAGTCGCCGATAGACCGCACGGACCACCACCAGATGGTGTCCTGTCAGTGGGTAGGGTAATCCAAGATGATGGGAAAGCCAGACTCATCAATCTGCGCTATGAAGGCCCTCTGTAAAGAGGTGTGATCAGACCAAGCTGTCTGCACCATAATCATCTTGTAGATGTAGAGAAGCCAAACTGAAGTCTGCGCTGTGAAGATCCTCTGAGAAGAGGAAAGGCCAGACCAATCTGTCTGCGTCGTCTTGCCTGTATCTCCTGCCTCCAATCCTCCGGTGTCAACCAAAATAGAATCCACACCAACAACGCCACCAAACCGCAACTCGGTGTGGCTCTCAATGTGAAATTGTGAATGAGTTGGGAGTAGCCTACTGCCCAAGTCGGGGGATAAGTCTGCTCTGCAAGGTTACTAAGGGTGAGTGTAAGCAATTCTGAAGGTAGCAATCCAAATGATCAAGAGTGTAGAAGAGCAACTGCACTACCATCCAAGCCAAACTTCGGGTGACTCCAGATGTAGTCGTGTAGTGATGCCTGATCTCCCGCATCTCGCGGGTAAACTCTCCAAGAGAGTCGAAAGAACTGAAGTCCCACTCCAGTCTGTAGATCCAAGCAATGAACCTGTCCAAGAAGAGATCCAAGATCATCTCCCTAAGTCCATGTAGATGCTCTTGTGTAAGCAAGTGATCTGACATGTCGAGGTCAAGTGGAAAGTGTGTCCACCAAAGGTGGTGGTGTCTTCTCTCAGAATGTTGGAATCCCATATGCCATGAGCATGGCCATATCTCGTGTGAACTCCTCTGATGAGTGCATAGGTGTGTATATAGCAAACCACAAGTCACCACCCCCTCTGGAGTGCGCAACCGCGGAATGATGTCTGGAATGAATGGATCTCCCAAGGATAGTACGCCCATAGATGATCAAGCCGATGTCGAAGATACCGTGTACTGCAGGAGTCACTAAGAGTCCGCATGGACCACCACCAGATGGTGTCCTGGTGGCAGGAGGTAACTTCATCCTCTGTAAAAAACACAAGCCAAGAGGCTGCTGTCCACCCAAAATGCAACTGCGAAGTGATGAAAACGCTGCTGTCCAGCAACTTTCAGCGTGCTCATACGCTCCCCGCAGGGTCCGGAATGGTGCAGTGTAGGGTGCAGCGGATGTGAATGTTGAACTTAGCTCAAGATGAGTACTCCGAACTGTGCTCAAGGGGTTCCTTTTACTTACAGAAGGGAGAGCATTCCGTTCCTTTAGTGAGAGAGTGCAAATGATCACAAACAAAGTGGATAAACCCTGTGAATGAAGGTGCTAAGACTGAGAGATAGAGAGAGAAGAATATGACACCAGAATGTTGTCAAACCCTCCTCCGAAGGCCCCACTCTCTATGGCGAGAGCGGTTTACTATTGATTGCACAAATCTCTACTATGCTATGGACTTGCCGACGATGTCGACGACGATGAGGACGACAACGAGACGGGCTGAAATCTGAAAACGATAATGGCTGAAATCTGCAAAATCTTTATCTGCTGAATTCTGACTCTATGTCGGTGACGATGGCGATGCAACGACGACGCGCTGAAAACACAGATGCTGAAATCTGCGTTTTCTGAGCTGAATCTGCAAACGGTGGCTGATCTGACCGTGCGGCGAGGATCTGCTGCGGGAAGGTGAGGTCTGCGAGGTTCAGGACTTGCGGTGCGGAGTCTAGACACTGAAAACTGAAAACGCTGATGCAAGGAAGGTGAAGACACTGGGAGACTGCAAAAAAGCTAGGCTGAATATCTGGTGCAAAAACGTTGTTACAAATCAGCCCCAGCGTTCTTCACGGGCTAGTTCTCCGAGCCGGTTCCTTCACTCTCTCTTCTGAGTATTGGAGTTATGTTGTGTATCAGATGTTCATTGCACAGTTCAGTAGTGGGTATGTTCTTTTCAGCACAAGTACGAAGGACAGTTTTCTGATGGAGATTTTAAGGAAGCAAGTGACAACAATGGCAATTTCGAGTCTGTATGCATTTTGGCATATTGTATTGGATTGTACAGACCGTTTTGATCTTGGGAGATGCAAAGATTTGGCGGACATTTGGTTTGATCTCAGGGAGTTTGCTTGAGTAGCTAGGTCTTTTTGGACCACGACGGCTTCTTTGGCAAACATGATCCTCAAGTAATGACCTTTTAGGTCTTCCTATTCTTCGCAGTCTGAGTTTACCAGTGGTGTAATTCTCTTTGAGTCTCGAGTTTCATGAGATTCGGGCTTTGCTATTCATTTTCAGAGGAAGCAGTTTTACTCCACGTTGTCTCCGATTTCTTTCTGGTGGTACTTACTTATTCTCTTTTCCCAAGATTGAGCGGAAGGGGGACTTCCTATCTTAGCAGGAGTTCTCAGCTTTAGCTCTTGAGCTTTCAGTGTCAATGTTTGCTCTATTCCGACGTGGGTTGAGTCACTTGCTACCTCAGAGCATACTTTTGAGAATACTTCTCTTTCAGAGGGGGGTTCCAGGTTATTATCTTCAGTCGACTACCGGTGCTCCATTCAACGGAGTACCACGCATGGTGTCTTTCAATCCTTGGTTTTCCTTACCATTTCTTGCGGCTTTGGATGGTGTGCTTGAGCCCACAGTGCAATTATTATCTTGGCGGATGTTTTCCATTAGCCATTTCAGTGGTTGACCCGTCTTTCGGATTTGTGGTGTGACGGTTGCTCTTCACAGTGCACCCAAGCAGTAGTTCCTATTCCTCGTCTTCCAGATTGATCCATGGAGACTGTACCATACAAGACACACCTACTTCCCTTATCCTTAGACCAGCATGTTCTCTTTTGTACAGGTGGATAGTGGTCCTCGGACCAGGAACCAGTTACAATTAGCTATGGCATTCTTCAAAGAGGGAAGACAATCTTCTTGCTTCTCCTAGATTTGGTTCCAGGTTCCACAGGTATATCATTATCATTATTATTTTCCATTCGGATTCACCTATCCTTGGTGATTCAATTACACAAGCAGAGACTGTTGGAGAGTTATGCAGTTATCCATGGTTCGAATGTTCTCCCTTCAGAGGGGGATATGGAGCCAACTTGGGAGTAGGTTTCCGCGGACTACTTCCTTTCAGTTCTTGTGGTTCCATGTGCAGCAAACAAGATTGAATGTCTATTTGGTTGCTTTCTACAGCACCCTGTTCTTCTCTTGCAGAGCTTGGGAGCAGGATCTTCCTTTGATCTTGCCGTGTTAGCTACAATCTCAATATTGATGTGTGTTTCCATTCTACTGGATGTTTGTTCACGATTCACTCTGAGAGTGGGGTGATATTCTCTCGGGTGGTGTTCCAAACAGATCAGTTATAGTTTCACTCCCAATTCCGATGAAGTTTCTTCAAATATAGTTTGCAGATCATCATTCTATATGGTGGTTGGTACAGTTCTTTGGTTCCTCATCATCAGACAAATAGTTCCATAATAGCCTCGGATTGTTCCCTTCCCTTGGACTTCCGTAGCAGCTTGGAGTTTTTTTTTTTTTTGTGGTATGTGGTATATGACCGGAGGTGCAGATTTCCGAGTCTTTCCTCGAGAGTGGAGTACTTTAGAGTTGGGAAATAATCCGGATACCATTCTTTTCTATGCCTTCGACCCTCAGTACGGATGTATACTCTTGGAGCCGTCAGCAACAGTACCTTCTACAGATGCTGGTTGTGCGACTTTTGAGTCGGTTGGCTTGAGGAGATTCTTCATAAAGCTGGATTTACTTTCAGCAAATAACATTCTACTTTCCGGACGTCTTTCGGGAGTGGCGGTTGGATGGTATACTGGCCAGGTACTATTCAACCTCGGAATTCTGTAGCAGATATCCTCGTCAACGAAACCCTCTCTTTACAGTTGCAGATTGCTCACTCCAGCTCCTTGGATCCGTTTCTCGTCCAGGATCTGAGAAGGGGTGTTAAGAGTTCATATTCCTATCCGGTGGTAGCTCCGATGTCTCCCAGGAGCATATTAGGAAGTGAGGGTTGTTTTGTGGCTGTGCCCAGCCAGTGTGAGGTTGTTCACTAATGTCGGGTCACGTCTAGCCATGTCTAGCTCTGGTTTTGGCTTTGTTCCATGGTCACATTGGCTCTTGGAGGCCTGGGATATTTTATCCAAAGCTCACCCTATTTTTCCCCTCCTATCTGATGCCCTATCCCCTACTTTCCCCCATTTTACCAAGTCGTGGGACTGAAGGGCTGGGTTGGGCAGTTTACGGATGGCCCTATATAGGGAGCAGGTAGGAGGCCACTTTCAGTGTGTTGTGGTGTGCGCAATTCAGCCCAGGGCAGGGCGCCCTCATGGGCAGCCCATTCAGCCAGCGTTTTGGCAGCCAGAGGAGAGGGGAGGACAGCGTTTTCTGTTCCCTCTTTCCCTCGTGTGTTGCATGCAGCCAGAGGAGAGGGGAGGACAGCGTTTTCTGTTCCCCCTTTCCCTCGTGTGTTGCATGCAGCAGGGCAGCATCCCTAGTGTTTTTGCCAGGCAGCAGTCCAACGTTTTAGGCATGAGGCAGGGGCAGCATGCGCTCGTTGGCAGCAGGTCCTTTCCTTGCATTTCTGCTTCCCGAGGCAGATGCATGGAGGCACTATGATCTGGCAGATGCAGAGCACCTCCATCATGGTGCAGGCATACGAGAGGAGTAGATCCATGTTCGTCCTGGGGCAGCCATACCATAGGGCAGCCCTGATCCGGTTCCTTCTTGCCTCAGATCAGCCTTCCTGCCAAGAGGGAATCCCGCCATAGCCTCGATTCCATAGGAGGCTAGGGCAGCCCATGACGAGGCCGTGTGAGTGGTCTCGTGTGCAGGAGCAGTTGGCAGTGTCAAAAGCAGTCGCAGTTGTGTGCGTCCTCGGGTCTATCCATTGGCATGTCACTTCTATGCCGGACCACCCTTGGTCACTGTATAAGCAGATTGTTATCAGCATGGAGAGCCTTTCCCAGATCTCTCTCTCTCTCTCTCTCTCTCTCTCTCTCTCTCTCTCTCTCTCTCATTCTCAAATGTCCTGTCTCATTCTACCTATGTTATCTCTCTTCTCCAAAGGTGTGCCTTGTTCATGTGTTTGGCATTGCAGGTGTTCTAGATCAGAGTCGAGGTACCCACCGGATCACGAGTCAGGTCTTGTTCTCATTGCATCTTCCGCTGCCACTCTGACACTATAATGGGACAGCACCACGTGCCAATTGAAAAGAAAGACTAGAACAGTCTTTTAACACTTCAAAAAAGTTGAACAAAAAAAGAGAGAATCCACACGAGAGACACGGAGTGGCGCAGTTCCACTCCCGGACGGCACTGGTCCCAAACCCTGGCGCCCCTTTCAGTATTTCTTTATATTGCTTCGACAAGGTTACAAGACCGGGGGACTTTGCTCTGCTCCTCTGTAGTTGGGATGACAGAGAGAGAGCCCCTTGTTTATATTTTAAGGCCCTTGGCCCCCAAAAGCATCTCACTTGAAAAGAAACTCCATCCAAAAGCAATAGGTCCAAAATCTAGAGCCCCAAACCTATAGGCGCAAATCATGGAATCTATACCATGTAAGCAAAAAATCCGGAAGCTACCGGACAACTTGCCACGTCAGCATGCTCTACGTAAATTGACTTGTGCTAGTTCTTTTTAGGGTTTAGTTTTGGTAGGGTTAGGATTTTAATCCTAACTCCCTGTGTCTTCAATAAAAGCTTTTAGACCCCTCGATTGACTTCAGTAAGTTGATTACGTCTTCTTATGCTGCTAGGTTGATTTTCACTTAGGGCCACACGACCAAATTGTGACAACCGCTTTCCTTGGGTATATTCCCTCAAGCCCAAGAACGAGGTGTTTCAGATCTTCAATAATTGGTGTACACTCGACGAGAAGGAATCAGGAAAGCAAGTCTTTAATCAGAAAAGCAAGCGAAGACCGTTCATTCGAACAAGGGTGAACAATTTACATCCAATGATTTTGAATAGTAATTTTGAATAGTATTATGCAGACCATGGCATGAGCTTGCGAATACCGGATAGCCCTTAGAGAATGGAGTGGTGGAGTGGTAGAATAGGACTGTAGTGGAGATTGTTAAAGTCGACAATGCGGAAGCGTAGAGACCAAGGAGAGTGAGCACGAGAGAGAGAGAGAGAGAGAGAGAGAGAGAGAGAGAGAGAGAGAGAGGAAGAAGAAGAAGAAGAATAAGAAGAGAATTTTAATGTCGTAGGAAACTATCACAAGAGACCTTAAAGATCTATCCGACGAGGAGAGTTGAACGCGAGCGAGAGAGAAATGAAATGAAATGATATATTTACGTCTACAAAAGGCCAAAATGACCTATGAGACCATCACGGTTACAAAATGATGTACTGATACACTGTCTGTAGAACTGAAAAGATGAAAAAACTATGAAAGAAAAACTAGACTGAAAGTTGTAGTGACAAGCTAGGGGGGGGGCATTGACTAGAGACTCTCTAGCCAGTACAACAATCCAATGATACAAAACTCATGCACATGAAGAAACTCAGGGTGAGGGAGCATCTGCACATCAGGGTCCCAAGATGTCCAGCATCGGCCGCTGGCGAATCTCATCAATGTCCTCCATAGTAAGCACTCTGGCTAGGCGTCTCCCTTATCGTGCTAGAATGATCCTGATCCTCTGATGAATCCTCCGTCGATGCAGTGATGATCCTCGCAATCGCGGGCGTCTAGATCTCCCAAGCTCCATGGCCCTGTCAATCAGTATACCTCTAGTGCAGGTAGATCCTGGAGGCTGCTCTGGATCCTGCTCCTCTGACTGGCGCGTCTCCACACGAAAGAAATCAGTGATCTCCCTCTGGGACTGTCTCCCCCTATCTGATCTCCTCAAGAGGCTCTCTCTGTGTCTGCGCAGCTCTAGCAAGAATAGCCCAAGACATCTCTGATCCTGGTACCTCATAACTCGAGATAGTGGCCCAAAACCATCCCTAAAGAGGCAATGAAAACGACCTCGTATCTCATAGTAAACTGGGCAATGGCATATATAGTGCAGCTCTGTCTCTAGCTCCAAATGGCATAACTGACATATCTTGGCCTCTGCTGGTACTCTGCTAAACCTACCCACCTCAATCTCCAGCTAATGAGAAGATGTGCATATCTGACCAATGGCACATCATAAACCATATGACAGGTGTGTGTCCATGTAGCTAGGTCTAGTCACAAAACTGTCCTCTGTGAGTTGGAGAAGATGCTCCCTGTAGAAAGACATCTTCGTGCCTAGCTCATGGGTCGGCTCTATCCAAGTCCTCCTGGTATCCAGTTGAGTCACATCCTGTCTGATGAGTCTGCTAACCTCTGTCCGAGTAAGGGACAAAGAGGGTGCATCCAGCGAATACTGGAAGGGTGGTAGCCTGTCTATGCTAAAACCATGAATCTGGAACCAAGAGGTCATCTGTGCATACCAACATGCTGTATCTCCTTGTGAAGCCAGCTGCCAAGAGGACTCCAGTGCTAAACGTGCATACCTGTCTCTGGGGAGCTCCCAGATGCTATGTAAAAAGGAGACTGATCTAGTGAGTGCCTCTACCACCAGCGGGGGGGCAGCCAGCTCTGCGCGGATAATCTCATGTGGTACTGAGGCTTTGGCTCTAATCATCCGCGAAATCATGGAAACCAGAGGTCTCTCCATGCATCTCCAACCATCAGTACTACTAGGGCGACTGCTATGAGCCACAGAAGGGCCCCATATCTGAACTCCATATAGCATGGCTGAGGTCACTAAGGTATCGAAGAGCCAAAGCTTTGTACGAGGTTCTTGAAATTGGGTCTGTGAACACATCCTCTCTAATCTCCCCAAAACTGTATGTGCTCTTGTCAGTCTCATCTCTGTTGCTCTCCTCAAAGAAAACCCCGGGCCAGTAAAGACCACCCCCAGGTATGTGTATGCATCTGTATACTCCACTTGCTGATGGCCATAAGTAAATGCAGGAGCTGACCGTCTGACCCACTGTGGTGTGGTGTTAAACACCATAACCTTAGTCTTGCTAAGGTTTACAGACATACCACTATCGTGAGCAAAATTATGTAAAGCATCCAGATGACGCTGCATCCCCTCTGGAGAATCAGAAATCAAGACAATATCATCTGCATATAACAGCAAGGAAATCCATGTGCCCGCCAACTGTGCTCCGCTTCCACCGTCCCTCTCTATGTAGTCTGAAACCTCATCAATGTACATCCCAAAGAGAGTAGGGGAGAGTGGGCATCCCTGTTTCACCCCAATGGTGGAGTGAACTAGACCAGACATACCCTCTGGAGTGCGTACCTATCCCACTACTGTCCTGTACAGGGCCATAATCCCCTAGATCAGCTCTGTGGGCACACCCAGCTCATGTAATCTGTGCATCAACCTGGCTCTAGGGACCATGTCAAAGGCTTTGCGGAAATCCACAAAGCTACAGTAGATCCTCCTGCCGTGCGCTCTACCCTCCTCAATGATAGCTCTGAGCGTCAGTATATGATCAAGAGTAGAGAGTCCCTTCCTGAAGCCTGCCTGTCCTAAAGCCCGTATGCCTTGTCTTTCTACCCATCTACTGAGGTGATGCTCGATAATAGATGCATACAACCTAGCCAAAGTGTGTCCAATCATGATGGTACGGTAGTTCCTTGGCTCCATAGGGTCTCCTGCCTTGAAGATAGGCACAATAGTGGATAAGCTCCAAGTGCTAGGAAATCCCTCACACATGGCTCAATTGAACATCATTGCAATCAGCTTTGCAAGCATATCTCCAGTATGTATAAAGTGTTCGGCCACCAAACCATCATGGTCATAAGCTCTCCCAGTCTTCATCTTGGCAAGGGATTTCTTTACCATCTCAGCAGTGAAGAAAGTGCAAGTCTGTGGACAAGGCTCTGGGGGATCAGGTAAGAACTGCTGCCCTAGGATCGAGTAGAGAGAGGTTGCATATGTACCCCAAGTCTCTGTAGATGTAATGGCAGGTGTAGAAGAATACTCGTGAAAACGCCTCCCCTGAGTCCTGGCTCAAGAACAGCTAATATAACTCCTCCTCGAGCTAAGCAAGATAAGCTCTCTTCTTTCGCCGTACTAGGCGTCGAAAGAACCTGCGATTGTCTGTGTGTGATAATCCCTAAAAGTACCTCCCTCTAAAGTGTAGCTCGCATCTCTTTGCACTCATCATCATACCAGCTGTTCTAGGGCATACTCCCAGTGCGGTGTCTGGACTCAGGCTGGGTGTGAGGGTATGCCTCGACTGCTGCCGCATGTAGTGTATCTGTCAAGATCTGAGTGAGCTCGTCTAGAGGGCGGCCTGGCTCCTCTGTACATAGACGCCTGTAGATCCCATCCATATAAACTGAGTCAGTCTCTCGTGTAAAGGTGTAACGGGCATGTGTGGGTGGCCGTGCCAAAGATGCTGAACTGAAACGAAATGATATGGTGAAAGGCAGGAGTGTGTGGTCCACCGCTATACCAATAGGTCTGGAGCCGACCGTGAAGTCCTGAATAGAAGATATGAAACTGGGCTGGATCATAACATAGTCCACTGTACTGGCGCCATGCCTATGTGGGAAGCAAGTAAACCCCCCCGCCTCTGGAAATCTCTGCAAGCCATTCAAAATGGCAAGACCATGTGAAGTTCCCATTTCTACTAAGAATCTCCCGTACTCTGTGTGCTCCAAGTCCTGTGAAGTCCTAGACAAGCCCAAGTCGCTGGTCTCCAACTCCCTCATCATCTCCTCTGAAGTATCATAGAAAGCTGTCTGCATCTGAGCTGTCCTAGCATTGAAATCCCCCAACAAGATAATGTCACCATCTCTAGAGAACTCCAAGATATCATCATCTAAGATCGAGAAGGGGGACTGTCCTCTGGACATAGCATAGGCTGAAGTACTAGGAGGAAAGTAGCATATGGCAATGTAAAGAAAACGACGAGTCTCTGCCCTCAGCCTCACCCACATATACCTGGCTTGCTCATCTCTACGAACAATGTGTATGAGTGGTTGGAGCTCCTCCTGAATAAGACAGCTACTCCTCCAGATCCCCGTCCTCTGAGCTCAGATCTAGTTCCTGCTCTGCATGTCGTCTCCCACCTATATCCAGATACATGTGGCATAAGCTGTCCCGGAGCCTCGTGTGTCTCTGAGTAAAAAACAATGTCTCTCCCAAAATAGTTGTCCTGAAACGCCCCCACATCCAACCGAAATGATCCATTGCAGTTCCACGCTGCCATATGAAGAGTGGTCCCATAGGTCTCGCACCGTCATGCGGAGCGGCATTCTAAAATCACTACTCTCCCATCTCTATAGAAAGCAATCTTCCCCTTCTCTCTTGCCGCTTTTATCTCTTGCATAACCTCCTTCATGTGTGCGAGTTGTGCTAGCGTGAGGTCATCTCCAAGGAAGATACCTGTCTTCTTGAGAGTGGGTCTCTTCTTCAAAAATTCTTTCTTTGCCTCCATAGTTGGGAAGCATAAATGAGTGCTCTTTCCCTTGAAGATTCTCCCCCTCCTTCACTTCTTTTGCCCACTCTCCAAGCTCGCGTATGCAAAGGGCTTGTGATGCCCATCATGAGCAAGAGCTCCTTTGTTTCCTCCTCCACCTTGTCTCTGTCTCTGAGCCCGGTTACACGTACATGTAGAGCTCTTGTCTTTCTTTTTTGTTCTTCTTCTAATGTCATGTTGATGATGGTGGATGGGGGTGTGAGACTATGTACTCCCCCTTTTCCTTTCTTTGCCACTTCAATCCACTTTTCTGCTTCCTCAGCCTTCTTTTGTGTTCTAGTGAGAATATCAGCCCATGATGAAGCTTCCTTTGTCTTTTGATGCTCTTCTTCCTGGAGGGTTTTAACCTGCTCTTTAATGCTTTTCAGCTCCTCCACCATGCATGGCTGATTTTCTCCCTCATTTGTAGGTTTGCTTTTACAAAATGCGATTTCCTTCCGTAGTTCTTCAATCATTGCATCCTTCTCACCAATTGACTTTTGCATCTCGGTTTTCCATGCTTCCCAAGTGGCTGTTTCTTTATCCAGTTTCGCTTGCCAAGAAATCTCTACCGTTTGTACTTCAGCTCTCACAAAGTGTTGCATTTCAGCTTTGAAAGCATTGGACAAATCGACCTCGTGTGCTTCCATAGCACTATAAACCTCCTTCTCGAAATTTTCTCTCAGAGCACTCATCTCCGTGATCTGAACCTTCTCGTACATGTGTTCGTCTTTGAGCTTGGCGGCCTTTTTTGCTCTCAGCAGACTTGGTGACAGGATACCTTCTCGTTGCCTTGTTCGTTGGAAGGTATGCTTTGCCTTTGGTGGAGTGGTGAAGAGGTCACCCTCCTCCTGTGTATCTGGTGCGGCACCAGACATATTGCGTGCTGCTTTAATTTGCCTTATTGAGTTGGTTGCCCACGTGCTGAGAATCTACATGTACCAAACGCGCAGACCTGCTGGGCTGCCCACGCGCTGAGAGAGAGTTCCCCACCTTACGCAATGGCTGCACCAGGCCTTACACGAGTGCTGCACCAGACCTGCACGCTCTCTGCCCTCAGCCTTTAGCTCTGCTGCCTCTGCACTTCCTGCGCGAGCCCTACATGACCTGCTTCAGGCAGCGCGCTGTTGCACCATCACAGAGACAGAGAGAGAGAGAGAGAGAGAGAGAGAGAGAGAGAGAGAGAGAGAGAGAGAGGTTCTTGGCATCTGTTCACTGGATTCCAAAGAGGGCTCGCTGCCTTGTTCACAGGCTGCTCGCATCCATCGCAGAGAGAGAGAGAGAGAGAGAGAGAGAGAGAGAGAGAGAGAGAGAGAGAGAGAGAGAGAGAGTCTCTTGAACCAATCAATCTTGGCAATGAATAACTGAATGATGTATACAATGGAGGCAAGGGGTTCGCATATATACCCACCTCAGTAAATTGCCCTACCCAGACTTTAAGTAAAATAAATATATAAAAGCCAAAATAAATAATGGGATCACTTTGGGCAGTTCACTTGAGATGCCAAAACTCTTAACACCCTCTCTCCATCTCATAGTGGACATAAATAGTGAGACCAAGTCGATGAAGAAGCTACCATGGACACCCCAACAACAGCTCCTTGCTGGATGCACCTTGGATTTGCGACCCTCAATTATGTACCTTAGAAAAAATGCCATCTTGAGCATCGGTTGCCTTTTAGAAAATTTGAACTATAGACCACGCTACGTCCAAGAATCCCCATTCGTGAACTGTGAACACATCACGTCCAAAGTACTCCAGGATAATGAGCTTTTGGGACACATCCTTTCCATAATCCGACCAACAATGGATTGGTGCACTCATCCATAGTGTTTCAGATACGTCTGATTAGTTCCCTACTAGATGCATGTGCCTTGAACTCCGATCCACGGGTTCAAACACCGATAACTTGAACTCCAACACAAGGGTCCAAATTAATTATAGGGAGCATTGCTTGCCCCTCTCTGCCACTCACAAGCCTCTCTCTAGCTAAACCTGGTGGCGGCACTGGTCTCCGTGTGACTAGAAGGCAAGAGTCCTTGCCACTGTAGACTTCACTACACCAGCAGCCTCTTTGTTGTCCTTCCATGAGTCACTATCACTGCTTTTCTCAAAATGCTTGCTTTTGCCCTTGTCCTTTGTAGAACCTTTGTCTTTGCCTTTGGATCTGCAATCTTTAGACAAATGACCACGCTTTCCACAAGACTGTTCTTGGTCTTCTTTCTAGAATCCGAAGCAATAAGTGCTTCTACACCTATCTCAGAAATCTGAATTTTGCCTTGAGTTATCAACATGGCTTCCTCCTCAATAAGAGAAGAGCTGAGATCATCAAATTCCAGCTTTTCCTTCGTGATTTGTAACCAAGGTGTCCTAGACACCGTTTCATACGCCTCAGTCAACTTCGTGAGAACCAAAGCAAGCTGGAGAAATTTCCTTCATAAGAGATTCCGCAATGGCCGACATTGCCTTCGCTTTAGCAGCATCCCAATCGACACATAATTTGAGATGCTCGTCATCTTGAAGGGGGGTGTACCTGTTGTTAGGATCCCTCGGAGGATGGTGCTCTGAGCCATCGATGTCACAAGACACATCCAACCCATGTGTCCGTGGACAAGCTACAACACGACAAGGGTTCAATCAGTCCAATCAGTCTAGATTTAGAAGTGATCTGGCACTTTTGTGAGTCTGTTCGCAGACCGTGCATGTCTAGACACTTAGTGTAGATGCATATCCTCTGGTTGCACACAACATGATCAAAAGCATTCCCATCAGAATCCATCAAAATCATTCAGGGGAATTTTCCAATGCATTTAGCCTGTTTTACCTATTTTTGACATTTTTCACTTATTATTTTTAAGTGACTTTTGTTGGAAAGTAGGTAGGGCAAATTGAGTAAGTTTGTATATAAGCAAACCTAGACTAGCACTATTTGGCAGAAGAGGCAACAGGAGCCAAGCTCAGCAGGCAACTTCTCAAACAAGACCTTGGCAGTTCTCCCCTCCAAGCAAGACTCAGCATCCAGCGTTTTCTCCATCAAGCATCATCTCTAGGAGTTCCCTCAGCTAGCGTTTTTGGAACAGGTAGTCACCGCAAGCAATCCCCATGCCTCGCGTATTTCCTCATGCATAGCGTTTTCAGTTTCAGCATCGCCGGCAAAGCTGCAACACATCAGTGTTTTCAGCCATTGCCATCGCCACAGAACCCCCCATGCCTAGCGTTTTTGGTCATAGCAAAAGCAGCCCCAGTTTCCGGCCTTTAGACATTTTCAGCAGGTGATTTTCAGCCATCAAAGACCATCAGTTTTCAGCCCTAAGACCTGCAGAATTTCAACGACAAAGACCAACAGAATCAGCCCCAAAACTAGTGTTTTGGATTGTAGCAAATTTCAGCCCCTAGCGTTTTTGGACAACAGATAAAAGATTGCAGATTTCAGCCCTTAGGTCGGTGTCGTCATCGCCGACATAGCCTAGACTTGCATCAGTCACATGCATTCAATTTATACCAGTTTGTGCAATTATAAGTAGACCACTCTCGCCGACGAGAGTGGGGCCTTCGGAGGAGGGTTTTACGTCTCTGGTGTCGTATCTCTCTTCTCTCTATCTCTCAGTCTCATACACTTGCATGCACAGTGTCCACTCACTTTGTTTGTGATCATAGCATTCTCTCATTAAGAACGGAAGGCTCTACCTTCCATAAGAACAAAAGGAACCTTGAGCACAGTTCGGAGCACTCATCTTGAGCAAAGCACAAACATTCATTCCGTTGCACCCAACAGTCAACAATGTCCTATAAGCCTTTTTGTGAGAACCAAAGTCGCATAATCAAATTCCAATGGGCGTAGTTATCGCCGTTCAATTTATCGTTGGCACTCGAGCAAGGGGGGCTATGTTGAAGTTGCAAAATCTGGAAATAATGCCTTCTCGCACTCCAAAAACCACAAATAATCCTCCAAGCCGTTCAACATAAACTTCGTTTTTATGACCTCTCTTGAGCTCCAAACTCCGCCTCTTCATCTCCCAAGCTGCACGTCAAAGCTCTTCAAAAAAACTTCTCTTGAAAGTGCTCCCCAATCCCTCGTTGATAGCAACCAAGACGTTGTCGGCCGTTGCCCCCTCTGCTTCCCTAATGTGCCTACCACTCTATGCTTTTAGCGTTTTAGAACGCTAGCTTAGCATGAGAGAGAGGGGCATGCGGGGGGGGGGGGGGCAATAAGTCCTTCATTGTTGATGTCGTTGCCCAAGTGCCAAGCCGGTAGCGTTTCAAAACGCCAAGCTAGTTGACATCGCCGCCAAAGGGGGGAGCATTTGTCACTGCCGGCAGGTGTGTTTTAAAACGCACGTGCACTTGGAGCGAGAGGCAAGCGCCGCCAAGGTGCACGCCTATATGCAGCAACGTCTCAAAGCGCTGCGACGGTGGGCCAAAGGGAAGAGGGCTTGCCAACGGGTGGTGATGAAAGGGGACAACGGCATCTACAAGGGGAGCGTGTTAAATCGCTAGAGGCAAGGAAAGATGACGCGGGCAAGGGAGGTACTCTTCACAAGCTCTTCTCAGTGCATCTTCTCCTTCGCCAAGGCTCTGATACCAAGGCGCAGACTTGTTACCACATGTAGGCAGAGCTTGATTCCATTAAGAGGAATGATATGTGGGACCTGGTCCCGAGGCCACAAAAGCATAAGGTTATTGTTACCATATACATGTGGTAGTGATGTGTGTGAACACACTAGGACCGCCAGGGCATTTTTTCCCTCTTTAGGAGGTTTTTTCCCCCGTGCATTGTATATACACCCATCACTCTGGGGCTATCGATCTTTCCATTGCACACTAAGTAACACACTCTCTATTGTGTGCCTTGAGCTTCCTTCGTCTTCTCCACGCTGTGTGTGTTTCTCTGCAACCCTAATTCCAACAATTGGTATCAGAGCAGGTCACGTCCTCCCGGGCTTAGTCGCCAGCTGCTCCAGCACACGCCTGCTCACTTTCTCCGATTTCAGTGAGCTTTGGTAAGCGTTCGCAGGTCGACAAATATTTTGAGCAAGCTCGTAGAGCTTGGTCTGCTCAGAATTTTGATTTGGGCTCATTTCGGCCTCCGTTTCCACTACAGGCAGTACTGCACAGGCTATTTCGTCATTTTGTGCAGAATTTCTGTCAGTGCCGTTTTCTGCATAATAGGTGCCTTATAGTCTTCTACGGTTTGTGCTATATAGCACAAGTTGTTCCCGCTCCGTTTCTCCTATTTTCAGGCAGTTTTCACATCAGGTGCAGCATTTACCATGGCTGACAACAACAACACAGATGTGTTCAAGATGTTTGCTGCTGAGGACAGGTTGGATGGGGACAACTACCCTATGTGGGCTTATATGATGCAACATGTTCTTGTGTCAAAGGGTGTCTGGAACATTGTGCAGGGCATTGATGTACGTCCTAGTTCTGAGGATGTAGGCGATGTTGAGGATGTTGCACGTCTTGCTGCAAGGATTGCAGCTGTTAGAGTTGTTTTGCCTACGGCAGAACAAGCTCGTTGGGATGTTAAGGATGCGCAGGCTCATGCATTGATTGCGTTGTCTGTGAAGCGCACCATTGTTCCTCACATCCATTCAGCAAAATCTACAAAACAGGCTTGGGATATTCTAGCAGGTCTTTATGCAAGCCGCAATGAGGCTAAAATTGCTTTGTTGCGTAAAGAGCTGGAGTCGAAGATTATGCATGAGGAAGATAATATGGACACTTTCCTTGCTAGTGTCAAGGATATCAATGAGCAACTTATTTCTGCAGGTGAAGTTATTTCAGACAGTTCCCTTGTGCAGACTGTTCTTGATGCCTTACCAGATTCTTACCAAACTTTTGCTAGTACTTGGAGACTTATGACCCAAGGAAATCCAGAAGTTGTCAAGTTTGATGCATTATGCACATTGTTGTTGCAAGAGTCACTTTCCAGAAAAAACAGGACTAAACAACGTGCAGTTGAACGGGCTTTTATTGCTTCTCTAAGAAAGGGTGGTAACAGCAATGCAGCCACTTCTTATGGTTCTGCTGCGAGTGGCAAAAATTCTGTTCCTAATGCTTCTGCTGACAGCAATTCGTTTGGAAATTCTGGTGATAAGGGCAAAAAGAAAATGCGTTGCCATTATTGTAAAGCCAATGATCACTTGATCAAGTCATGTCCTAAGTTGAAGGCCAAAGAGGCTAAGAAGAAAGAGGGTGGTTCCATTGCAAATGCTGGTTCCACTACAAATGCAGCCATTGTTGAGTCTTCTGTGAAAGGAGACTGTGTTGCTGATATTGATGCAGAATGGGCTTTTAGCGCAGAGTGCACTTACAATCCTGCTGTCCATGATGCATGCTTGTCAGTTGCTGCAGATTCACATGTGTGGTATTTCGACAGTGGTGCTACAAAGCACATTACCTTACATCGTGAATTGTTTACCTCTCTCGAGTCTGTCCCTCATGGGAATTCAGTCACTTGTGCCAACAACGCCTCTTATCCAATTCAGGGAGTTGGAAAGATTGTGCTCACTGCTGCTAATGGCAGTTCCTTCACACTTGTTGATGCACTTTATGTACCTGGGATCAAGAAGAATCTCTTATCTGTATCCGCACTTGCTAGACTTGGACTTGTAGTCAAATTTGTGGATGACAAATGTACAGTTCATGATCTCAGTTTTGGTGATGAAATTGTTGCATCTGGCCTTTTGTGCCGTGGGCTGTATAAGCTCACTTTGTATGACAAGTGTGGACAAAATTTTGCAAATGTTGTTGCAAATTCAAAGGCTATTTCAAATGCAAAACTTTGACATGCACGTTTTGGTCATCTGAATTTTGCTAGTTTGCTGCGTTTGCAAAAATCTGATATGGTTGCTTCTTTGCCACCTCTTGAAGCACCTGTCAAACATGTTTGTGAAGGTTGTATTTTGGGTAAGATGCAGCGTTCTAAATTTCCAAAGGATGGTTCAGTTCGGGCCACATGCAGGTTGCAGCTTGTGCATACTGATATTTTTGGGCCCATGCAAACTCCGTCCTTGGGTTACCTGTACTTCGTGACTTTCATTGATAATTACTCCAAGCATGAATGGGTATTTCCGCTTAAAGCGAAGTCCGAAGTTTTTATGTGCTTCAAACAATTTCTGGCTATGGCTGAAAATGTCTCGAGATGTACTATGGGCACCCTCCGTTCCGATCGAGGGGGGGAGTATATGTCTCATGAATTTAATGCATTTCTGGCTAGTCGTGGGATAAAACACCAATGTACAATGCCTTATACACCTCAGCAGAATGGTGTTGCTGAGAGGAAAAACAGGTCACTGACAGAAATGGCACGATGTATGGTCAAAAGTCAAGCTTTGCTGCATTCTTTTTGGCTTGAGGCCATCATGTGTGCCACTTATGTACTTAACAGGTGTCCTACGAAAGCTTTGCAGTCTATTACTCCATATGAAGCATGGCATGATAGAAAGCCTTCTATTGAGCACATGCGTGTTTTTGGTTGTTTGGCATATGCTTTGGTGCCACAAGTGCAGCGCAGAAAATTGGATGATAAGGCTGTCAAATGTATTTTTGTTGGTTATAGTGCTGAAAGCAAAGGTTACAGGTTGTATCATCCGCAAACAAAACGTATTCTGGTTTCTCGAGATGCAGTGTTTGTGGAAGATTCTGTTCAACCCTTGTTGTCAAGTACTAGAGACAGCAATGTAAGCTCACAGGACATTTATGACACTTTGTTGCCTCTTTTCAGTGGTGGAAATACGAATGTCAGTTCCAATGAGGCCAATGTACAACCTATGGGGGTTTCTGAAAATGTTTTAGATCAGCCTATTACTGATGCAGATGTACATGATGTACTTGATGAGGAAAGGGTTGAAAATGAGCAGGCCAGAGGTATGCCAAAATGGCTGGTGCACACTTTGCGTGACAGTAAATTGGATGCACCTTTGTCTAGTCGTACTCGTTCAGGCTCTCGCCATGCATCTTATGCATCAGATTGTTATGCTTTGGCTGTGTCTAGCTTACATGATGTTGAGGAGCCTCTGTCTTTTGATGAAGCACAGAATTCAGAAAATTGGATGACTGCCATGCAATCAGAATATGATGCACTTATAGAAAATGACACATGGACTTTATGTGATTTGCCTCCTGGCAAAAAGGCCATTGGTACGAAGTGGATTTACAAGTTGAAACGCAAGCCGGATGGTGAGATCGATCGCCATAAGGCTCGACTTGTTGCAAAAGGTTATGCACAGCAAAAAGGCATAGATTATGAAGAGACTTTTGCTCCCACTTGTCGTATGACTACTGTACGTTTTCTATGTGCATTGACAGCTCATTTTGGCTGGGATGTACATCAATCAGACATTGTTACTGCTTTCTTGAATGGTGACATATTTGAGGAAGTTTATGTAACGCAGCCTTGCGGTTTTGTCATAAAAGGCCAAGAGGACAAAGCGTGCAGATGTAAGAAGGCTTTGTATGGGTTGAAGCAATCTCCTCGTGTTTGGTATGAGAAAGCTGACACTCATTTGGTTAAAAGAGGCTTTCGTAACAATCCAATAGAAAGCACATTGTATGTAAAGTGTGAGGGTGATGTACTTCTCATTGTGGTTCTTTATGTTGATGATTTGTTGATCACTGGACCAAATGAGAGACATATTGCTGAATTTAAGGCTGATGTGAATGCTACTTTCAAGATGAAAGATTTGGGGCTGTTGCATCATTACTTGGGTATACAATTTAAGCAGTGTGATGGTGGTATTGCCTTGTGTCAGAAAAGTTACATAGAGACATTGCTATGTAAGTTTGGACTTGAGGATTGCAAACCTACTGCCACTCCCATGGAAACAGGTTTGAAGTTGAGTCTACATGATGCTGGCGATCCTGCTGATGTCACTCTTTACCAAACTGCTGTTGGCTGCCTCATTTATGTATGCAACACGAGGCCGGATATTCAATTTGCAGTCTCACAGGTCAGCAAATTTATGCATAGCCCAGGGTCTAAACATTGGCAGGCTGTCAAGAGGATTTTCCGCTACCTTAGTGGCACTTTACATCTTGGCTTGTTTTATCCCAAGGGGGGATCATTGCCGCCAGACTTACATGCTTTTTCGGACTCAGATTGGGGTGGTTGTTTTGACACGCGAGTGTCCACAAGTGGTTTTTGTTTCATGCTTGGCAGTTCATGTATATCATGGTTGAGCAAGAAGCAACCTACTGTGGCCACCTTCGAGTTGTGAGGCTGAGTACAAGGCAGTCTTCACAGCTACGGTTGAGTGTGTATGGCTCAGACGCCTTATGGCTGATTTGGGTGTTGGACAGGACACTGCCAACACTATCTACACCGACAGTCAGAGCGCATTGGCAGTTGCGAGGAACCCAGTTTTTCATGCTCGCACAAAGCACATTGAGGTGCATTACCACTATGTCAGGGAGAGGCTCTCGGCAGGAGAGATCAGCTTGGCTTATGTGCCAACACAGGACAACCTTGCAGATCTTTTCACAAAGGCATTGTCTCGTGAGAAGCTTGAAGCTTTCCGCAAAGCTTTGGGCTTACTCCCCTTTGTGGACTGATCCTGTCCTCAGGGCATGGCACTTCCCTTTACTCATGTGCCAGCTCTCGTTCACCGCATCACTCCAGAGAGGATTTGTTACCATATACATGTGGTAGTGATGTGCGTGAACACACTAGGACCGCCGGGGCATTTTTTCCCTCTTTAGGAGGTTTTTTCCCCCGTGCATTGTATATACGCCCATCACTCTAGGGCTATCGATCTTTCCATTGCACACTAAGTAACACACTCTCTATTGTGTGCCTTGAGCTTCCTTCGTCTTCTCCAAGCTGTGTGTGTTTCTCTGCAACCCTAATTCCAACAGTTATTTGCATAAAGTCCCACATCCCGCCTCTCCTCTTCACCAATACCAACTTTTTGAGAGCTAAGAGCAAGACCCTAGCTTCTTTCAGTTAAGCAATCCCCATCTATCTTTCAACGTTAAGCCTTTGGGTGGGTGGGTGGGTGGTTTGGGCGGGGGGGGGGGGGGGGGGGGGGGGGGAGAGGGGGGGCCACTTGGCAAACATACTCAAGATTGCACCAATAACTCTCATTAGATGGACACAAAAGTAAACACCATCGGACACTTCTCAAACTTACTTGAAATTGCGCCAATACTTCTTAATAGATGGATACAAAAGTGAACACCATAGGAACATTGTTGAGATTGCACCAATAAAGCTTATCGAATAAATTCAAAGTGAAAACCATAGGGCTAGTAAATTATTCTGCCTACGAAATTGCAAACATTAGGAAAAACCCTTAAAATCACGATGTAAAATAATTGTTTATTCATACGAGATGTATAATTCAAACAAACATATAGTAAATGATGGATGGACAAGAATACAAGTCATACTACTTTGGGTTTCAACTTGCAATAGGGTTTTACATTCCACACCTTTTGTATGCATGGTGTACTGCCCCTCTACATGCCAAATTTGCTGATGTTCAAACAAACATCTCCTTAATAGGATTGAGATTACAAACCGATCTACCATTCATAATCTCTCTCTCTCTCTCTCTCTCTCTACACACATACCTGCACCATTTAAGCACTCTTGGATGGTTTGGGACCAGGACTCAAGGGTATCAGCATCACGAAACTTCAGAACAATATCTTTTCTCACTCTAGCGTTGTTCAAAGCACAACAGCCAACCTGACCTACCTTGAAAGTGAAAAGAGTGAGAGAAGAGTGGTCACGGGAGAAGCCGAGGAGATCGTCCTGCAAGACCAGGCTATCTGAAAAAGAAGAGCTTGTCCAGCGAATGACTCCGGTACGAGAGAGGGTCGCCTTGACAATGCGACCATCAAGCTCCATATCCTCACTAGGAACAGCATCTTCGTCGGAATACAGAGCCATCTCTCTCTCTCTCTCTCTCTCTCTCTCTCTCTCTCTCTCTCTCTCACACACACACACACACACACACAGCTGGGGTAGCTCAGCGATCGTGTCGATGCGCTCTAGGCCTAATACTTCATGTTCATGAGCTGGCCAAATGGTTACTCGTCAATTCATAGAACAAACCCCTTTGTGTTAGTGTTAGGTCCTTTGTGGCTAATGAAACATGAGAAGCTTGCAGCTAAATTTTGCTTGGTTGCATGGGATAGGAATCACTCTTACAAAGACAAATGTGTATTGATGAAAGCATTCATAAGGATTTTATCTTGAATGAGATCTTTATCGTCTAGATCATCATTTGAACCAAGCAAAGACAAAATATCTTGTCTTTTGTGAGCAAAAGGAGGCTATGCATTTGCCACGTGGAAAAAGTTTCAATATTCATCTTTCCTGTTTCATCTCCTTGTCTAGGATGAGACATTTTCACTCTTCGTCTGTAGCCAAATTCTATAATGTTATCTCAAAATTTCACTCTTGTGGACTTAGGAATCACCCCTCTTCATGAGGGGTTGAACATCTCTCTCTCTCTCTCTCTCTCTCTCTCTCTCTCTCTCTCTCTCTCTCTCTCTCTCTCTCTCTCTCTCTCTCTCTCTCTCTCTGTGTGTGTGTGTGAGTGAATGAGTGTGTGAGTGCGCACGCTTGCTCCCATGTGTTGTATGATAGTCTAGCTACAATAGTAATTGCATGCTAACGTTTATAGCGTGGAGATGTACTTCGCTACACTAAGTCTGTGAAAAAGATACTAGAAGCATACAACCGAACGCAACAAGCGCACTCATCAACAAAGAGCACTTTCTATTTAATGCTCATGAAGGTTAAAGTTGAGCCACCTTCATTAGCGGTACAGGTATGTGCAAAGTGACCCCTCGATCTCAAGGGGTTGCTCTTTGTCTCTTATCAATACTAATTATGTTTTAGACGCGATGTGAGCATAAGAGTAAAGAAAGGAGGCATGATATGCCTTAACTAAAAGTCGTAGCGGCTCTTAACGTCTGAAATGCTATGTCAACACTACTAGATTGAAGATTACTTTCCCCATCATAAAGAGAATCCAGTATTTTGGAAATCATAAAGAGTATACCTTGACTACTAGATTGTTGCTCTCATATTTTCAATTATGGGTTTGTAATAGTGTTTCTCCCTTCTTCTTTCCTCATGTACCAAATGTTGGATATTCAAGTGTGCACATGGAACTTAACCTTTAAACCATGCATCGTAATTACAAGCTCAGAATGCATGCAATCTCTTATATATGTAATTTGGTCAAATTCAATGTATTACTGTCTTTTTTGGTTTATTCTCTTGTTTGAGAGCATCAACTTTCCTTCTCTGTTTGCTTTGACGTGTTGCACATTACCCACCTTGGCTATGGCTAGATAAGCCAACATTGCATGGTAACAAAGCCTCCTTCAAGATCTAGCCGGCCATAGCTTGGCAACCTCAACTCAACAAGCTCACAAGAAAGAGCCTTGTAGAGAGGAAGCTCACTTGGTTGACTCGCATGAAAGCACACACAACCGGTGTTAACAAGGTCGCTCAGTCTATTGAAGCATCTTTAACACTGTGGCATCCTTGAAATTGGCTCACGTAGCTCACCATGGACACATTCAATGTCGTTGGGTGAATTCTTCACTATTGCAAACCTTCGGTGGATTTTTTTGCAAGATTTCACACCTATTTTAAGATTGCCCACTTTTTATAAAACCTAAAGAGTGCCTTCATAGAAATCTTGATAGCGTTCAACACATGGGATTCTTCTTTCACAGAAGTTCTACAATGACTTCAATGTCGAGTTATCAACTTATGTATCTAGTTCTCTTACGGATTCTCAAATTCAACTACAAAAAGAATTTTGTTTTATAGCAAAACATAATTTTAGTCACAGTTTTTGGCATTTGGATATGAGATTAAGAATACGTCGAGTCACAAATCTGGATCAACTAAGAAGAAGCTGTTTTCAATATTATAGTAGTACTTTGCTACTGGCATCTTCAAAGTTAGACTTGTGGAAATTAAGTTGCATATATGGCATGCCTAGATTACAGTTGATTTTGATGGTTTCGTCAACCCAAACTCTATCGCTAAAATTGGATATGTTCACATGGTAGGTAAAACTGAAGTTTCATCTTATGCAAGATAATTTGTTGAGTAATGTCGATAAAACAAACCAAATGACCCTCAACTCATGATGCTGAGCTGCAATGGCTTGAAAGGGATGAGAAAACATTTGCAATCATGACTCAGGCACCCATCATATTGTAGGGATAACCCTGTCAGCGCTTGCATCACACGAATTGGATAAGCTATTTGGTGCCTAGATGAAGATCGCAAAAATTGTTCCAAAGATTAAGTTTTTTTCCCTTGTCATGAAGAGAGGTACAACTCTTACGAGTCATATATAATAGCATGTGCAGTTTTATGTTGCAATTGGTTGAAATCAATTCCAATGTTGAAGAAGACAAAGCTATTGCACTTCTACTACCTTGCAGAATCTAAATGACCTTATAGTTCCAGGTGTGTTTTGATTCACTACAAGAACAAGAACATGTGATTTCCAACAATACTGCCTAGCTCTTACTATACAATATTAGAGATACATTGTTGTCAATAATTTCAATTGAGGTCGAGGTAAACAAAAAGCCAATGTTCCATTTGTGGAAAAACTAGCCGTATTGGATGTGTTTGTTGGCACTGCCGGTAAGGCAGGATCTAAGGGGAGGAAATTTGTCCCCATGGCCATAGGGGCTTTGGCCAATGAAAAATTGGCGTGTGAGGGTGTTTTTTTTGTGTGGCTCGTGTTAAGTATGGAGCCTAATTTACACTTGTAATTTTCTATGGTAAAAGCGCACATTTGTAAGGCCCCCATTATGAGGAGAAGCCATCGTGCGTGAAGGAAAATCACTCATCGGAAACCAAAATTTTCACGAACAAGAATCAGGGGCAACTTTGAAGGCCTCGGGGGGGCGGAGGCCCCCGAGACTTTTTTTTCGCCGGAATATTATGGCCAGACGGCGGCCGAAAAGTGGTCGGAAAACAACCGGTCGATTGGCCGGTGGCCGGTAGTCAATGGCCGATGGCCGGTGGTCGGAAGTCAATGGCCGGTGGCCGGTGGATGAATTCAATGGCCGGTGGCCGAATTCAAAAGCGGACTTGTCTTCTCAAGGGCAGCCACACATGGGCAGATTGGAGGGTCCGATTTGGACTTATTCGCACAAGGGCGACTACACATGGCTGTCTCTCATAGGAGAGGGCAGCCCTTTTGGCCTATAAAAGGAGGCCATTTCTACACACATTTCATAGTGTGAAGTTGATGCAACAAGGTGAGTGTGAGGTGGTGAGAGTGAAGCAAGGCGGGAGCTCCATTAAGGGTATAATCCCTTTGTAAACTACTTCTTGTTTTGAAGTACTAAAGCCATTGAGTGGCTGCTTTCCCGTGGATGTAGCCCACATTGGGTGAACCACGTATATCGTGTGTACTCTCTCTCTCTCTCTCTACTCTATAATCTCGTGTATATAAATCTGTCTCTCTCCATTAAGTAATCTACTCAATTATCTATTTAGCTACGTCTTATTTCCTAACAACTGGTATCAGAGCAAGGTTTGCGCATAGCTAAATTATCTCAAGGAAAGGATTCCTTGAATTGAGTGGGAGTTATGGCGGAGGAAGGGAAGCTCAAGATTGAGAAGTTCAACGGCAAAAACTACCAGCATTGGAAGATGCAGATTGAAGACTATCTCTACCAGAAGGACCTCTATTTGCCATAGGCGGTCTTGCGAAGAAGCCCGCAACAATGGCAGATGAAGCATGGATTGTCCTTGATCGAAAGGCACTTGGAACAATCCGGTTAAGCTTGGCGTCAACGGTGGCCTTTAATGTTTCGGAGATGAAGACCACGGAGGACTTGATGAAGTCACTTGACGACTTCTACGAGAAACCATCAGCATCCAATAAGGTATTTCTTATGAAGCGCTTGTTCAATCTAAAGATGGCAGAGAATGGTTCAGTTGCAGAACACCTAAATGACTTTAACACAAACATAAGTCAACTTCGATCAGTGAAAATCAATTTCTATGACGAAGTGCGAGCTCTCCTTATACTATCATCTCTACCGGATAGTTGGGACAGCCTTGTGATGGTTGTAAGTAATTCTATCTATGGCACAAGTACTCTTAAGTTTGATGATGTTGTGGGTGTTCTCCTAAGCGAGGAAATGCGAAGGAGAAGCCCAGGAGAATCATCAAGTGCTGCACTATCAGTGGAAACAAGAGGAAGGCCTAAGGAGAGGTTCAAAAACCAAAAGGGTCGTGATCGCTCAAGGCGGAGCAAGTCACGCACAAAGTCAGTTCTTGAATGTTGGAACTGCGGCAAGAAGGGCCACGTCAAGAAGGATTGCTGGTCCAAGAAAAAGAAGGAGACAGAGTCTCAAGACAACAAGCCAACATCGGAGGCCAATGTGGCAGGTAAAGTAGAGCAAGATGCTCTAATTCTCTCATTAGACAATGTGTCTAATTCCTGGATAGTAGATTCCGGGGCTTCATTCCATGCGACACCACACAAGCAACATTTCCAAGACTACACCAAAGGTAATTTTGGGTATGTATACTTGGGAGATGATGAAGCTTGTGAGATTGTTGGCAAAGGTACAGTTTCTGTCAAAACTGCTAACGGAAATGAATGGAAGCTTAAAGATGTTAGGCATGTTCCTTCTCTTCGCAAAAAATTGATCTCTACAGGACAATTGGACGATGAAGGTCACAACATTGCATTCGGAAACAAACGGTGGAAGATCTCAAAGGGATCTTTGGTGGTTGCCAAGGGTGAAAAAGTCGGTACACTTTACTTGTGTACTGTTAGCATGCACCCTTCAACTTGTGCAGCAACTACAGAAGTTGAGAGTGCGGTGTGGCACTACCGACTTGGGCATATGAGTGCCAAAGGAATGCAAATCCTTCAAACAAAGAAGCTTCTACCAGGTTTGAAAGAAGTGGACTTAGAGTTCTGTGAAGATTGTGTTTATGGTAAACAAAAGAGGGTAAAATTTCAAAAATCAGGAAATGAAAGAAAAAATAAAAAACTTGAGTTGGTTCATTCTGATGTTTGGGGTCCTGCAAGTACACTATCACTTGGTGGCTCATTGTACTATGTAACATTCATAGACGATGCGACTAGAAAAACATGGGTTTATGTCATGAAGAATAAATCCGATGTATTTTCCATATTTCAAAGGTGGAAAGCCTTTGTGGAGAATGAAACAGGTACCAAGGTTAAATGCCTCAGATCTGACAATGGAGGCGAATATTGCAGCCAAGCTTTTGAAAGCTTTTGTGCTAGCAATGGCATTCGGAGGCAAAGGACAATCCCAAGGACACCTCAACAAAATGGGATTTCGGAAAGGATGAACAGGACAATCATGGAACGAGCACGAAGCATGCGGCTACATGCAGGCCTACTGCTTGAGCTTTGGGCAGAAGCTGTAAGTACGTCTGTGTACTTAATCAATCGGTCACCCTCAACGGCATTGGATGGGGGAGTTCCAAAAGAGGCATGGACAGGTAAACCGATGAATTATGCATTTCTCAAAGTGTTTGGGTGTGAGGCTTTCATGCACATAGATAGAATCCTAAGATCAAAGTTAGATGCAAAGTCCAAAAAGTGTTTCTTCATTGGCTATGGAGAAGGAGACTTTGGGTATTGCCTATGGAATCTTGAAGATGGTAAAATCTTAAGGAGTAGGGATGTAATTTTTAACGAACAAAATATGTACAAAGATTACTTGGAAAGAAAACAAACAAAAGAAACAGGTGATGAGTACATGGAGCTTGAGGACGGTGAAGACTCAAGGACTGCAAACGGTGACAATGTGCAACAACGTCAACCAAATGAGGAGCCTCAACCTATTCCCCGAAGATCTACAAGAGCAAGTAGACCTCCAGAAAGGTTTGTTCTTTCCTTCAACCATCTCTTGATCTCAGATTCTGGAGAGCCGGAATCATATGAAGAAGCTATGCAACATGAATCCAAAGAAGAATGGACGAAGAGCATGCAAGTGGAGATGGACTCACTACATCGCAACCAAACATGGGAGTTGGTTGAGTTGCCTAAAGGTAAGCGGGCACTTCAAAACAAATGGGTGTACAAGCTAAAGGAAGAAGAAGGTGGGAAGAAAAGGTACAAGTCTAGGCTTGTGGTAAAAGGTTTTTCTCAAAAGAAAGGTATTGACTTCAATGAAATATTTTCTCCTGTTGTAAAAATGAACTCAATTAGGCTTGTCTTAAGCCTTGTGGCTGCTCATGATCTAAATCTCGAGCAAATGGATGTAAATACGGCATTCCCTCACGGTGACTTAGAGGAGGAAATCTACATGCTTCAACCAAAGGGGTATGAAGTAAAAGGTAAGGAGAAAATGGTTTGCAGATTAAAGAAGAGCTTGTATGGTTTAAAGCAAGCATAAAGACAATGGTACTTAAAGTTTGATCGATGGATGTTGGATCATGGATTCACAAGATGCAACTCGGATCACTGCGTCTACACGAAGAATTTGGGAGATGGGAAATTCATCATCCTAATGTTGTATGTTGATGACATGTTGATTGCAAGTGCTAACATGTAGGACATCAAAGACCTAAAAGAGGAGCTGTCCAAATCTTTCTCAATGAAAGATTTAGGTGTTGCAAAGAGGATACTTGGTATGAAAATATCAAGGGACAGGACGAAGAAGACAATAAAGCTATCTCAAGAAGATTACATCAAGAAGATACTAGAAAGGTTTGCAATGTAAAATGCAAAACCAATTTCTACACCTTTGGCTGGTCATTTTAAACTAACGAAGGATATGTGTCCAAAGACACAAGAGGAGATAGCCTATATGTCTAAAGTTCCATATGCTGCAGCGGTAGGTTCTCTAATGTATGCTATGGTCTAGACAAGGCCAGACATTGCACATGCAGTGGGAGTTGTGAGTAGCTTCATGGACAACCCAGGTAAAGAGCATTGGCAAGCTGTGAAGTGGATACTTAGGTATCTAAAAGGGACAACAACAAATGCTTTGTATTTTGGAGGAACTGATATTTTTCTAGAAGGATATGCTGATGCAGATATGGCAGGTGACAAAGATACTCGAAGGAGCACTACTGGCTATGTGTTCACGGTTGGAGGCACAGCAGTAAGCTGGGCTTCAAAGCTGTAGAAAGTGGTTTCACTTTCTACCACGGAAGCAGAGTATGTAGCAATGACAGAGGCAAGCAAAGAAATTCTGTGGCTTCACAGATTCTTAGAAGAGCTTGGATTCAAACAAGGCAATTGTGTCTTGTACAGTGATAGCCAAAGCGCTATCCATCTTGCGAAGAACTCAGCCTTTCATTCAAGGACAAAGCACATTGAGGTGAGATATCACTTTATACGCACTCTTTTGGAAGAGGGACAACTAAAGCTAGGAAAGGTGCATACAAGTGAAAATCCTGCAGACATGTTTACAAAGGTGGTCAACAAGGAGAAGTTGAGCTTTTGCTCATCTTCAATCGGCATTCAAGGATAAGAAGCCAGAATGGAAAGCAGTCACAGGTTTGGTTTGGAGATCAGTCTCCAAGTGGGAGATTGTTAAGTATGGAGCCTTGATTTACCCTTGTAATTTTCTGTGGTAAAAGCGCACATTTGTAAGGCCCCCATTATGAGGAGAAGCCATCGTGCGTGAAGGAAAATCACTCACCGGAAACCAAAATTTTCACGGACAAGAATCAGGGGCAACTTTAAAAGCCTTTTTTTTGCCGGAATATTACTTTTTGCCAGAATATTATGGCCGGACGGCGGCCGAAAAGTGGTCGGAAAACAACCGGTCGGTTGCCCGGTGGCCGGTAGTCAATGGCCGATGGCCGGTGGCCGGTGGCTGAATTCAAAAGCGGACTTGTCTTCTCAAGGGCGGCCACACATGGGCGGATTGGAGGGTCCGATTTGGACTTATTCGCACAAGGGCGGCTACACATGGCTGTCTCTCATAAGAGAGGGCAGCCCTTTTGGCCTATAAAAGGAGGCCATTTCTACACACATTTCATAGTGTGAAGTTGATGCAACAAGGTGAGTGTGAGGTGGTGAGCGTGAAGCAAGGCGGGAGCTCCATTAAGGGTATAATCCCTTTGTAAACTACTTCTTGTTTTGAAGTACTAAAGCCATTGAGTGGCTGCTTTCCCGTGGACGTAGCCCACATTGGGTGAACCACGTATATCGTGTGTACTCTCTCTCTCTCTACTTTATAATCTCGTGTATGTAAATCTGTCTCTCTCCATTAAGTAATCTACTCAATTATCTATTTAGCTACATCTTATTTCCTAACACTTAGGATTTTATTTTTTATTGTGCCACTATGGGCAGTGCCCTTGTCTTCTTTAGACGACCTTGTTTTTATAAGAACAAACCATATTGAATGTGCTTATTTTTATAAGAACAAACCATGGGTGAATCCGGTTAAAGATCAAGAAGTCGATGATCCAGATGTTACACCACTTAATGTTGTTACGAGTTCGATTCTTGCACAATAAATTTTAAAAATATAGACAATGGTTTCATGATGGGCTAAGACCCCCTTCATTGCACATCATATACAAACTTCATAGAAGGATAAACAAAAAATGTAAAGACATCACTTTAAATGGGGACAAATCTTAGCTAGAATAACCCACACTTGAAAAATCTAGAACCTCTCTAAAACTTGTGTCAGCCACTAAGCCAAAAGTGGATAACACTTGATAGTGGGGGATGTTGATAATCAATTGTGCACATGGAACTTAACTCTTAAACCATGCATCATAATTAGAGGCTAGGAATACATGCAGTCTCTAATATATGTAGCTTGGGTTCGTATCAATGTATTACCTCTTTTTTGGTTTATTCTCTTGTACAAGAGCTTCAACTTTCCTTTTGTGTTAGCTTTATCGTGTTGCACACCCCCCCCCCCCCTCCCCAACACCCCAATTGCTAGCTAAGCCAGCACAGCACCAAATCCAATCACCATCATTACATATCAAGAAATAACACGTGCATTAGCAAGGGATACACTTGAATGCGCATACATAAAATATATCTATAAGGAAAGTTAAAAAGCAATGATCTATCAAATCAAAGGTTTAAGAACTACAAATGGTAAATATAGGCCGAATGAGGTGAGGAGCAATGCTTAAAATTGATAAATTTCTATAAAAACTTGAAAACCATAGGTATATAAATTCTAAATGTAAATGAATTATACTTCAAGTTTTTTATGCTAAAGGCCGAGGGATATTTCTTACTTTCTATTTTAGGATGTAGAAATACATTAAAACGTTTGTAGGTATGATTACACTAGGCCTATATTTTTGTTTAACACAAGTGAGCAGTGGGGGGGGGGGAGAGAGAGAGAGAGAGAGAGAGAGAGAGAGAGAGAGAGATTGAGATTTTCCTTTAGGCTCATGATTTTTCACTTGTTTCTTTCAAAATAGACGGGTGAGAGATAGATTTACACCACTTTGTTGCTTCATCTAGGGCTACGTCATGTTTGTGCAGGCTAGTATGCACCTAGATTGGCCACCCACTTGTATTGCATTTAGGCTGCATCTTGTCTTAGCTAGGTCACATTAGCCATCCAAACCTAATTGTGTTTGAGAACCATTTTTAGGGTTTTATCTTTCTGGTCATGTTTTTGGGTCATGGGGCTTTCATGATGGTTGACTCACCTTGCATCGTTGTAGATATATAGGTAGTTAGGGTGCTCTCACTTCCCTTAATGATGTTGTATCTAAGGTGTTCTTGTCAAGGGGGTTTCCAACCATGGTCACATTGTCATGAATTGTGCTTTGGTTGACACCAAAGGGATTGGAAGCAAGAGATACATCCATGATCTTTTTCAGAGGACAAATTCATAGTAGACACCTTGGTTTGGCCATCCTCTTCTCAAAGGACGACCATAATGGAGACTTCTCAATCTAACTTACGAGAAGTCTCTTTCTCTATTTAAGTGCATGATAGTAGTGCAGTTATGAGTTGAACCCATGAATAAAGCTTTTCGCAATATGCTACACAAGCACAAAGAATAAAACAAGAAAATGCATATGCATGGCATGACTTAGTATACTTGCTCAAGGAGCTATATATTACATTTAATCTAGCTTGAAGCTTATGCTAGAGCGACAAAAAGGCATGATTTTCTTGTCTCATGTCTTTACCGCTTGTAGTTTTCTATGGGTTGCTCATCAATCATTGATAATACCTTATCTTTCTAAAGAAGCTATGAATAAGATTCCACTCTTCTAAGCTTGGAAAAGAAAGTTTCACTCCTTCATTCGGGGGTAGATATGATTATCCCAAAAGATTAGTGGTGAATACAATTCCAATTTATGAGGATCCAAATGTGAAGACAATTCAACCTAAGTAGACAATGTTACCTTCTACATGCCTTCTTGTGCCTCTAGATAAAGTATAGCTTGTGTAAGATCAAGCTTGTGAATTGAATTTCAATGGTTATATCACGGTGTCATTGACCATTCACACCAATCCTGTTAGCTTTGGAAAGTAGTCCTCAACTACCAGAGGAAATTAATAGGGAGTCTTAGCTAAGGAGACGAGGTTTGTCCGCTAAATGGTAGTTTAACTTTCCTATTTCTATTCACTAATATGAACTTTTAGTGTTTAGCTCATAGGTTAAGGAAATGGATGAACCAACAGAAGCAAGGATTTTGGCGATGCACCTTTACATCCTTTGTTTACAAGTTCCCTTTAATCAAGGTAAGTATCCAATACTTTTGCTCTTTAAGATAAGAATATGATATAGTTTGGTTTCATTTCTAAATATGCTTTAGATGAGATTTACAAAGTGGGATGCATATTCTTTAGTGATTTCATCCCACTTAGCTCTTTATGTCTATGGAAAGGTCATGTGTGCGGAAAGGATTTTGGAGGTTAGTATACGCGGTACCTCCTCGGTCATTTTTTCCTTCCCGTTACACTAGATTTGAGATCGCACTACAAGCATTGATTGTCTTTTGGTAGATTTTCGACACATATTCCATGGCTACAAGATTAGCGATTGTCTTTTCTTTTAGTACACATTGATCTTGTTGTCCATAAGGGTGCACAACTTGGTCTACTAGCTCATGGAGTTCAGTTGACACTCTGCACTACATAAGATTCCGCTAATACATAGTGATCTTACATTCAGGTTTTTCAACAACAATCGTTACCATGGTAAGCAAGAAATTTAGGATTCTAAACTCTACACGGTAGGATTCATCTTTGTCAAAGCATGCACACTAGGTGTATAGTGTTTATCAAAGACTTGTCCGCGGTGTCATGGGAATTCATTTTCATGTTTTGTCACCAATAAGGTGTGCAACATGGTCGAGGAACTCATGGAGTTTGGTTTAACTAATGTGGAGAGGGTCCTCTTACTCTTGTCGTTGAGTGTTTCCAGCTACTTGCATACATAAGTACTTTTCATACTTGATAGATGTCACATTTATCAACTTCAATATGTGAGACATATTCCACATGTGGCGAATATGAGTTTCTAGGACTAACACATGCACCTTTTCCTTAATCACGTGTCATGATAAAGTCCCAAATGTGCTGGTCAAATTTGTTTATTGGACCAATTCAAGCATGCAGTGTGGGGAACACTTTCAGTGGCCAAAAATTGTCAAATATCTTGTAAGACCTGTTAATGTAATAAATATTGTAAACAACTTTAACAAATGGTTGTGTCAGTTTTTTAGGTTGCAATTTTGTAGACCTATTATGCACCTCACAAGGCTATGTCATGCCAATGAAATGTTCAATATTTGTACTTAGATGTGCTTTATGTTCACATTCTATTATGGTTCAAATTTTTAAGCAGGGATACCTAGTAATTATCCTATATTTCCTATCATGACTTGCTACGATTGAAGGAGGGAAGTATTTAGTTCTTTCTAAAAGAGCTATTTATACTTCTATCTCCCTTGAGTTTCATTTATGCCATGAACATAAACTACACCGTGAGAATTGGCAAGAACAAACTACTCCAACCATGGAAATGCAGGCTTGGATAAGTATTTAGTTCTTTCTAAAAGACCTATTTATACTTCTATCTCCCTTGAGTTTCATTTATGCCATGAACATAAACTACCATGAGAATTGGCAAGCACAAACTACCCCAATCATGGAAATGCAGGCTTGGATAAGTTTTTGCTAATGACTAGGCATTATGGGCCCTAGTGTTCACATTCTATTATGGTTCAAATTTCTAAGCAGGGCCACCTAGTAATTATCATGTATCGCCTATTATGAGTTGCTACGGTTCAATGTGGTAAATATTTAGTTCTTTTTACAAGAGCTATTTATACTTCTATCTCCCTTGAGTTTCAAGTATGCTATGAGCATAAACTACACCATGAGCATTGGCAAGCACAAACTGTTGGAATTAGGGTTGCAGATAAACGCACACAGCTTGGAGAAGACGAAGGAAGCTCAAGGCACACAATAGAGAGATTTTTAGTGTGCAATGGAAAGATAGATAGCCCTAGAGTGATGGGTGTATATACAATGCACGGGGGTAAAAACCTCCTAAAGAGGGAAAAAATGCCCCGGCGGTCCTAGTGTGTTCACACACATCACTACTACATGTATATGGTAACAAATCCCCCCTGGAGTGAGGTGTTGAACGAGAGCTGGCACATGAGTAAAGGGGCGTGCCATGCCCTGAGGACATGATCAGTCCACAAAGGGGAGTAAGCCCAAAGCTTTGTGGAAAGCTTCGAGCTTCTCATGAGACAATGCCTTTGTGGAAAGATCTGCAAGGTTGTCATGTGTTGGCACATAAGCCAAGCTGATCTCTCCTGTTGAGAGCCTCTCCCTGACATGGTGGTAATGCACCTCAATGTGCTTTGTGCGAGCATGGGAAATTGGGTTCCTCGCAACTGCCAATACGCTCTGGCTGTCAGTGTAGATAGTGTTGGCAGTGTCCTGTCCAACACCCAAATCAGCCATAAGGCATCTGAGCCATACACACTCAACCGTAGCTGTGAAGACTGCCCTGTACTCAGCCTCAGTGGCCACAGTAGGTTGCTTCTTGCTCAACCATGATATACATGAACTACCAATCATGAAACAAAAACCACTTGTGGACACTCGCGTGTCAAAACAACCAGCCCAATCTGAGTCCGAAAAAGCATGTAAGTCTGGCGGCAATGATCCCCCCTTGGTCTAAAACAAGCCAAGATGTAAAGTGCCACTAAGGTAGCGGAAAATACTCTTGACAGCCTGTCAATGCTTAGACCCTGGGCTATGCATAAATCTGCTGACCTGTGAGACTACAAACTAAATGTGCGGCCTCGTGTTGCATACATAAATGAGGCATCCAACAGCAGTTCGGTAAAAAGTGACATCAGCAGGATCGCCAGCATCATGTAGACTCAACTTCAAACCTGTTTCCATGGGAGTGGCAATAGGTTTGCAATCCTCAAGTCCAAACTTACATAGCAATGTCTCTATGTAACTTTTCTGACACAAGGCAATACCACCATCATACTGCTTAAACTGTATACCCAAGTAATGATGCAACAACCCCAAATCATTCATCTTGAAAGTAACATTCAAATCAGCCTTAAATTCAGCAATATGTCTCTCATTTGGTCCAGTGATCAGCAAATCATCTACATAAAGAACCACCATGAGAAGTACATCACCCTCACGCTTTACATACAATGTGCTATCTATTGGACTGTTACGAAAGCCGTGTTTGACCAAATGAGTGTCAGCTCTCTCATACCAAGCACGAGGAGATTGCTTCAACCCATACAAAGCCTTCTTACATCTACACACTTTGTCCTCTTCTCCTTTCTTGACAAAACCGCGAGGCTGCGTTACATAAACTTCCTCAAATATGTCACCATTCAAGAAAGCAGTAACAATGTCTGATTGATGTACATCCCAACCAAAATGAGCTGCCAATGCACATAGAAAACGCACAGTAGTCATACGACAATTGGGAGCAAGAGTCTTTTCATAATCTATGACTTTTTGTTGTGCATAACCCTTTGCAACAAGTCGAGCCTTATGGCGATTGATCTCACCATCCGGCTTGCGTTTTCAACTTGTAAACCCACTTTGTACCAATGGCCTTTTTGCCAAGAGGCAAGTCACATAAAATCCATGTGTCATTTTCTATAAGTGCATCATATACTGATTGCATGGCAGCCATCCAATTTTTTGAATTCTGTGCTTCATTAAAAGACAGAGGTTCCTCAACATCATGTAAGCTAGACACAGCCAAAGCATAACAATCTGATGCATAAGATGCATGGCAAGAGCCGGAACAAGTACGACTAGACAAAGGTCCATCCAATTTACTATCACGCAATGTATGCACTAGTCATTTTGGCATACCTATAGCCTGCTCATTTTCAGCCCTTTCCTCATCATGTACATCTGCATCAGTAATAGGCTGATCTGTAACATTTTCAGAAACCCCCATAGGCTGTACATTTGCCTCATTGGAATTTACATTCAAACTTCCACCACTGAAAAGAGGCAATAAAGTGTCATAAATGTCGTGTGAGCTTACATTACTGTCTCTAGTACATGACAGCAAGGGCTGAAGAGAATCTTCCACAAAAACTACATCTCTTGAAACCAGAATACACGTTGTTTGCAGATGACACAATCTGTAACCTTTGTTTTCAACAATATAACCAACAAAAATACATTTGACAGCCTTATTATCCAATTTTCTGCGCTGTGTTTGTGGCACCAAAGCATATGCCAAACAGCCAAAAACACGCATGTGCTCAATATAAGGCTTTCTATCATGCCATGCTTCATATGGAGTAATAGACTGCAAAGCTTTCATAGGACACCAGTTAAGTACATAAGTGGCACACATGATGGCCTCAAGCCAAAAAGAATGCGGTAAAGCTTGACTTTTGACCATACATCATGCCATTTCGGTAAGTGACCTATTTTTCCGCTCAGCAACACCATTTGGTTGAGGCGTATAAGGCATTGTACATTGGTTTTTTATACCACGACTAGCGAGAAATGCATTAAATTCATGAGACATATACTCCCCCCCTCGATCGGAATGGAGGGTGCCCATAGTACATTTTGAGACATTTTTAGCCATAGCCAAAAATTGTTTGAAGCACATAAAAACTTTGGACTTCGCTTTAAGCGGAAATACCCATGCTTGCCTGGAGTAATCATCAATGAAAGTCACATAGTAAAGGTAATTGCCAAAGGACGGAGTTTGCATGGGCCCACAAACATCACTATGCACAAGCTGCAATCTTGGGAAACTTTGAACGTTGCATCTTACCCAAAATACAGCCTTCACAAACATGTTTGACAAGTGCTTCAAGAGGCGGCAAAGAAGCAACCATATTAGATTTCTGCAAATGCAGCAAACTGGCAAAATTCAAATGACCCAAAAACGTGCATGCCAAAGTTTTGTATCTGAAATAGCCCTTGAATTTGCAACTGCGTTTGCAAAATTTTGTCCACACTTGTCATACAATGTGAGCTTATACAGCCCAGGGCACAAAAGCCTAGATGCAATAATTTCATCATCAAAATTGAGGTCATGAACTGTACATCTATCATCCACAAATTTGACTACAAGTCCAAGTCTAGCAAGTGCAGATACAGAAAAAAGATTCTTCTTGATCCCAGGTACATAAAGCGCATCAACAAGTGTGAAAGAACTGCCATTTGCAGCAGTAAGCATAATCTTTCCAACTCCCTGAACCGGATAAGAGGCATTGTTGGCACAAGTGACTGAATTCCCATGAGGGACAGACTCGAGAGAGGTGAACAATTCACGATGTGAGGAAATGTGCTTTGTAGCACCACTATTGAAATACCACACATGTGAATATGCAACAACTGACATGCATGGATCATGGACAGCAGGATTGTAAGTGCACTCTGCACTAAAAGCCCATTCTGCATCAACATCAGCATCACAGTCTCCTTTCAGAGAAGTCTCAACAATGGCTGCATTTGTAGTGGAACCACCCTCTTTCTTCTTAGCCTCTTTGGCCTTCAACTCAGGACAGTGCTTGATCAAGTGATCATTAGCTTTACAATAATGGGAACGTATCTTCTTTTTGCCCTTATCATCAGAATTGCCAGACGAAGTGCTTCCAGAAGAAGCATTGGGAACAGAAGTTTTGCCACTTGCAGCAGAACCATAATAAGTGGCTACATTGTTGTTACCACCCTTTCTTTGAGAAGCAGTAAAAGCCTGTTCAACTGCACGCTACCTAGTCCTGTTTTTTTTGGAAAGTGACTCTTGCAACAACAATGTGCATAATGCATCAAACTTGACAACTTCTGGATTTCCTTGGGTCATAAGTCTCCAAGTACTAGCAAAAGTCTGGTAAGAATCTAGTAAGGCATCAAGAACAGTCTGCACAAGGGAACTGTCTGAAATGACTTCACCTGCAGAAATAAGTTGCTCATTGATATCCTTGACACCAGCAGGAAAAATTTCCATATCATCTTTCTCATGCATAATCTTCGACTCCAGCTCTTTACGTAGCAAAGCAATTTTTGCCTCCTTGCGACTTGCATAAAGACCAGCCAAAATATCCCAAGCCTGCTTTGCAGATTTTGCTGAACAAGTGTGAGGAACAATGGTGCGCTTCACAGACAACGCATGAGATTGCGCGTCCTTTATGTCCCAACGAGATTGTTCTGCCGTAGGCAAAACAACTCTAATAGCAGCAATCCTTGCAGCAAGACCTGCCACATCCTCAACATCGCCTGCATCCTCAGAACCAGGACGTACATCAATGTCCTATGCTGATTAAAAAAACCTACCAGAATGTAATTTTGCAGAACATCGCTAGTTCAACAATTTACCGACCAGAGGAGCCACACCATGTTCAACCGACACCATAGCACCACAGTAAGCAGGCAGACAGAAATCCCTCTCTCCTTACTTTCACATACACACACAAAATTCAAAATCAAGGCTAAGTGAGGGGCCAAAGCAACCCTCACCTCCTTATATAGAAAGTTACGAAGGTTAAGTTAGGCGAGAAGCGGAATTTTCATAAGTAGGAAGCATGTAGGTCATTTCAGTGAGAGAGAGAGAGAGAGAGAGAGAGAGAGAGAGAGAGAGAGAGAGAGAGAGAGAGAGAGAGAGAGAGAGAAGGGGGGGGGGGGAGTAGAGTGAGGCAGAATACTAAGCATGATAAGTCATTATGCATGTGCACTATAAACGGGTCATAAAGCCCTCCACATATGGAGAGTTAATAAGTGGCAAGGTAGGTGCCCTACAAAGGGAACACTCTCATGTAGACAGACCCAATCAATATCATTGTGTAGTAGGGTAGAAAAAACACCCCCAAACCCATGTATGTACCCATAGCCATCCAATATACAAGGCCAATCAAGGCTTCTCATTGATGGTGCTACAAAAATTATGTAAAATCCGACGGTATCAAATAAACCACACGGCATGTTGATGCTCATTAAGCCACCAAAGTAGGTCTAGTTACTGCCAACAGAGTATTGCCAAGCTCAGTAAAGTGGCAGCAAAATCCCTTTCAAAAGCCAATGTTGACATAAAGCAACCCTCTAAAAAAACCATTTTAGCAGAGATTATAAATGGCAACATTTGGTACCACATACCCGAAAACCTTTTTGAACAGTAACCACAAAGTTTAAAAGCAACTCAAAAACCTAGTGGAAGGGTAAAAATCCATGTCAAAATACCATCATCATATATACTCACCGACCAGCAAGGACCATAACCAGGTTCAGAGCGAAAATCACATAAAGAACCACAATATCAAAAACTAGCTACAACATCATTATCATAGTGAAATTACCCTTCTAAAATAGGTTTGCAAAGAAATATGCATGGGTAGAGTGGCAAACCTGAGTGACTTGTGTTGCGAGCTCCATGCTTCAGTGTAAAAAAGACACACAATTCTACTTAAGCAGAACGACAACCAAAGCTAAGTGAGGGGCAGAGTTGCGCCCTCACCTCTTTAAATAGAGGAAGGAGGAAGACTGCTAGTCCAGAATAATGACCAGAGCGCCATGAGTGGAGAGACACCCTCCAACAAAAACAGCGAGGCCGCCTACAAGCAGTATGAGAGAAACTACACTAGCGCCTTCACGGTAAGTATTACATAAGGCAGTAAACCGCCCTCATTTGTCAAAACCTACTTGTACCACAAAAGGGCCAAGTCACATGGTGGAGATCTAATAAAGTGAAGCTTAAGTGTTCAATATGCTATGGGTCCTTACGTAATACAATGTGTGTGTGTGTACTCGCCCTGTCCCAAGCACCAAACACAATGAGTCGGTAGTAGGCCCATTGTGAATGGGCCTACTACCTTATTAGAGAAATGAGATTTTCACATTTAAAGTGTAACCCAGGCCAGTCATGCTGAGTAAGAGATTGTTTAATTTTATTGACTATTTGGCTTCTATTGAAACCGTTATGGCAATATTAACTTAGTAATTTTATATCCTCCCAGGCAAGGAGAAAGTTGGAGGAAGAGTAGATGATCAAATATAGTAGGCTGATACAAGTGCTAAGTGCTGCTTTGTGAGGCCTATTACTATTCCTCTTAGTGAACTCCAAAGGTGGTAGTTTAAGAAGATCCCTTTTCCACACAAATCTAAGGTCGTATCCTCTGACGCAAGGAATATGAAGGGAGATAGAAAGGTTAAGGAACTGTACCGAACTACAAAAAGGCCCATTGGGTGTTACAAAGTCGTGTAAAGAAGTAGGTTCAATCTTTAGGCAGTGAGGATATATAAGGCAGATTTCCTTAAGGGAAGATTTATTGTTGATGCTTAGTATGTCATCCATGTATCTGTACGTATGTCTGAACAATGAAAGATTATTATTCCTACATTCCATGGCTTTGAGAAACCATTTGTATTTGAAGAAGGCCAGGTATATATTACACATAAGTGGAGAACAGGAAAACCCCATGGGGATGCGCAGGCATTGGTATCTTATAGGTGGGAAAAAGTAATGGTAGTTTAGTGTCCTGTAAAATATAGCCCAAATTCTCCAAGTGTCTTGAGATGCTACTAGTGGCTGTTTGTAAGGAAGAGTTAATTCTAATGAATCCCTTCCCAGAAACCCGATCGCGGGCAGCATTCCAAGCAAGGTTTTTGAAGATAAGAGTGGGACAATTAGAGATTTTATCCAACTCAAATATGAACCAATTATTAGATATTTTTTTGAAATCAAGAGCAAGTTGTGGTGTAAGCCAGGAGTTATCACTGGATAACTATTTTCTAGGAATTTGTGAATTTTTTTGAAAGAAGCATTTCTTCACACTTTTTGTTAAGTCTAGTAGGACTGTCTCGTCCAGTTGGAGAGAATTGACAAGGTCAGTTAGGCAGCTAAGTACAACTCATATAGCAAGGTAAGGGTTTTTTGGGGGAGTTAGGTATGTGATTGAGCCCATTGGCCAAGATTCTTTGTATTTTGATATTTTCAATGATGCTAAGATCACAAGTACAAACATGCAAACCGTATGTATCAAAGTTTTTGCAATATGAGGTAAATTGACTGCATATACAGTTGGGAACAGATTCATGCCGAAGAAAATAATTACTGTAAACCAAGTTTTTCATGGGTTGTTGATACATCCAACCAATGAGTACATTATCGAGCAGTTTGTGATTGCCAAAAAGAAGGTCAAAGCACTCACAAAAAAGAGCTTTAGGTTGTATCCAATTGAGAAGTACTACATTATGGAAGAGACAGTGTACGTGGATATAGCCTTGGTTTGGAGCTATTTTGTTGTTGAGAAACCTCGTTCGCAAGGGCTCGTGGTAACCTGCAATACCACCAAGGATTACATTTCAAGAAAATTCCTGATGGGGGAGTTTTTGCCTCTTTCCCTAGTGTAGCTACGAGACTTCCCTCGGTTAGAGGAAGAGCTAGGTGTTAAAAAATAAGTGAAAGAGTTGGGGGTGGTAAGAGAATTGGGTCTTTTTAGAGCAGGGGAATCATCCTCATCATTACATGGTTTGAGTAAGCTAGTGATGATCTTTACACCTTTTAATTGGCATAAGTGGTTAGGTAGATTCCAGGATCATCAGATTTCAGTTCCTTCAAGATATCCAACATTAATCCACAAAAGATGTTAAAGGCAATCTGAGCAATTACTATCTGTTTAGCTTGGCCATCCAACTAGGAGCAAATAAGGGAGAGGTGAAAATCTACTGGTTTTTCTGGGAAGAGCAGGTCAAGATGGTTGAGAACAAACCAAATGGCATGATCAAACCACATGATGCTCGATTCACAAGAGGCTTTAGGGTCAAGAAATTTGTAGGCACATTTAACATAGGGCTGAAACACATTCCAAATGGATCTATGTAGAAGTCGGGGTTGCTTTTAGCAAACTCCATGTTCCCTTTTGTACGGATGTAGAGGCCAGTATTGGAAGGGCATTTACAATGGTCAATGAGATTAAGGTGGAAGGGTGCTTTGACAAGCTCTCCTTTGTCAAGAAATTGTCCACCTTTTAAGATCTTGAGTCTGCAATCTTTGACGGTAGAAGCAGGGAGGTTGGCAAGGTAAACCCAGGTTTCAATTAAAATAGGTGCTAAGAAAGCCTTGTTGGGCAGGACCTAAAGCTCATGGTCTACCCCAAAAGACTAGATTTCAATCTATCTAATAGGTAAGAAAGGAATTTTTTTTGAGATTTTTGGCACCATTTCCAAAAGGTTAGAGTCATTGACGGAACAAAGATTACTATGAAATTCTTTGATGGCTTCAAGAGTTGCACTATCCCTACAAAAGATACCACCACTTTGAGGGATAGTAGGGGTAGCCGGGGTACTAACAAAAGATGGATTGAGGCCGCACAAAGTTCTCAAAAAGTTAGATAGATCAGCCCCAAAAGAAGAGAATAGGGCAAGCTCCTGTTGGTATTGAAAAGAGAGTATGGGAAGTTGGGCTATGTACTAGGAAATCAAATTCACACCATCCTTGGAGTCCTTGTCTAAGGTAGCCAAAATTTTAACCCAATCATTAAAAGATAACATGTGCAAGATAGACATTTTCTTGTCTGTGGTAAGAGCCAAGTCATATATTAGTTGAGATGCATCCAAGCTGCTAATACATATGAGGACAAGAGACGTGCCACAAAGAGGGGCTCAGAGGTCAATTCCAATCCTTGTGAGAGAGCAAGGGTCTGCAATATATCAAAAAAGTTTTAGTGAGGTTAAAATTACTTACGGTAGTAAGTACAATCTTTGGCCTTTATTGCAAGGAAGGGTCTGGTTCTAACTACCAAAGCATTTTTTGGTTTATGGTCTTTAAGATACAACTAATCTGCTCGATAATTTTTGCATGATTCTTAGGGCTGCGATTTACACTCATGCGGGTTGTCATTCTAAAAGGTTTGTGGTCCTGAAAGGAAATAAAAAAGATCAGTTACTGTAGATTGGGCCTACAAACCTTAAACCGACAAAGTCAAAGACTACAATAGCCCGTGAGCAGGAGACCAGAACAATAGTCTATGAAGGACCACCTAACACCAGTCAACCAATTAAGCGATTATAGACTGTGGATCCATCTTAGAGCTAAGTTTCAAAATTAGCTTCCAAAGCCAGAATCCCGATTTTTCCATAGAAGAAAAAACCTTATGTTTAGGATGTGTATGTAGCTGTTCTATCATAGATAATAAGACATAATTGAACTTTTTACATTCAAGGGACAGCTGGCTTTAGAACAACAAAATGATAAGTACAAAACAATTCAGTCTTAGAATTCATTGTAAGAATGAAGCCTCATTCCAGTATACAATTTAGCAAAAGAACTTCCCAAGCAGTAGGTGAATGTGTAATCCAGTGTTGGACAGCTTGCTAAAGCCAAAAAAACTTTCCAAGACAAGATAGAGTCCTTACCTGCATCTATCCAAACAAGAGAACAAATATGTTAGCCTTGGATGTGTTTTACATGTATTATTAGACTATACCGGTTGTTATCCATGTCCATCTTACAAACTTTTTTTTAACTTACAAGCTTAGTCCATAATTTTTTTGGAAAAAAATGTTTTCTCTCTTTTTCTTAAAAGAATCCCAAAGTTTCTAGTAAAAGAGTATCATTTTGATTAGAAGGCCATCACCCCTTCTAATCCAAGTGTCTGAAGCCCCCCTTTTTTATATTTTCAACAGTTTTATCAGTTATGAAAGCTCCACCAGATGAAGTTTATAAAAAGTTCCATTTACAGTTCTTATAAAGTATCAAGTCCGTTTATATTTGCTTTTAGGTTAGTTAACCATCATGGTGAATGGACTCCAAATCATCCCACAATTTGTATATCATTTACCATATACTTCTCTTAAGCAATCCAAGTAACAAGGAGCGCTGCTAAAAGCCATGCCTTAATCCGAACCATGAAGTTTTAAGGGAAAAGATATACCATGTTTAAAGTGCTAGTACCATATCAATATCCAAAGCTATAATAGGAGCAACATCTGTCCGAGTGAATGTAGAAATTGTAATGCATATCCTAACATTACTAAAGTAAAGACCAAGAATTGCCATAGTGTGCAACCGGGTATAGCACCCCTAATGACCTGTGTGTTTTAAAAAAAAAAACAGTGCGCAGTAGGATACTAAAACACCACCACCCATGTATGTAACCACCCAATCAATATTAGTGCGCAGTAGGGTAGAAAAAACACCCCCAACCCATGTATGTATCCATAGCCATCCAATGTACAAGGCCAATCAAAGCTTCTCGTTGATGGTGCTACAAAAATTATGTAAAAAGTGACAGTATCAAATAAACCACACGGTATTTTGATGCTCAGTAAGCCACCAAAGTAGGTCTGGCTACTACCAACAGAGTATTGCCAAGCTCAGTAAAGCGGCATCAAAATCCCTTTCAAAAGCCAATGTTGACGTAGAGCAACCCTCTAAAAAAATCGTTTTAGCAGAGATTATAAACGGCAACATTTGGTACCACATACCCGAAAACCTTTTCTAACAGTAACCACGAAGTTTAAGAGCAACCCAAAAACCTAGTGGAAGGGTAAAAAGCCATGCCAAAATACCATCATCATATATAATCACCGACCAGCAAGGACCATAACCAGGTTCAAAGCGAAAATCACATAAAGAACCACAATATCAAAAACTAGCTACAACATCATTATCATAGTGAAATTGCCCTTTTAAATAGATCTACAAAGAAATATGCATGGGTAGAGTGGAAAACCTGAGTGACTTGTGTTGCGAGCTCCATGCTTCAATGTAAAAAAGACACACAATTCTACTTAAGCAGAACGACAACCCAGCTAAGTGAGGGGTAGAGTTGCACCCTCACCTCTTTAAATAGAGGAAGGAGGAAGGTCGCTAGTAAGACACACAATTCTACTTAAGCAGAACGACAACCCAGCTAAGTGAGGGGTAGAGTTGCACCCTCACCTCTTTAAATAGAGGAAGGAGGAAGGTCGCTAGTCCGGAATAATGAACAGAGTGCCATGAGTGGAGAGACATCCTCCAATGACGACAGCGAGGCTGCCTACAAGCAGTATGGGAGAACTACACTAGCGCCTTCACGGTAAGTATTACATAAGGCATTAAACTGCCCCCCTTTGTCAAAACCTACTTGTACCACAGAAGGGCCAAGTCACATGGTGGAGATCTTATAAAGTGAAGCTTAAGTGTTCAATATGATATGGGTCCTTACGTAATACAATGTGTGTGTGTGTGTGTGTTTTTTTTTTTCCAGTAACAATATAACATAAACACCGAAGAATTCTTTCAAATTACAAAAGACTCCAGAAACTGTGTCAGTGACAAGGTGGTATAACTCCCATTCATAGTACAGAACTGACTTTATGCATAAGTACAAGAAGAGTTAAAAGCCTGAAGATATATAAATCCAACATCTTCAATCCAAGGAACTTTGAAAACCATAGCTGAGAAGGTAACCCTCACCTGCACCCATGGAAACAACACAACTTTCAGTTAGCATCCCTCAGATGCTTTGAGGGTATGAAGCCATACTTTCTGTGCAAGTTGAAAGATTGCAACACCTGTTGTTGTGAATATCATGTATAACGTGTGTATTTTATGGAAGCCTTCAATCAGATGCGGAAGGGAAAATTTGGATAGTATGGGCATTCATGCACTCGTACTTGTCGTATTTTCACTAATCAACACGTTTCCAAGCTTAATTGACCTCTAGGAGTCTGTTGTGTTCAAGCCCATCAACTCAACTTTTCATGAAAGGAAATTTGTACTGGGAAATTTCAAACAATGTATCCAAGTGGAGTGTGATGCTTGTTCTATAATAATGTCAACCCATCTTGTGTGTCTAGTCGTGTCTTGAAGGTTACTTGTACTCGGGTACCTCCATCTTAGTGAGGCTGTGGGTGTTAATTGAGGTGACATTAGTTAACAAGATTTGGCTAAAGGCCAAAGCCTAACAACTAGATAGTAGGACATATAGGAGCAAGGATTGGATGTTCACACTCCTAAGATGGTCGTGCATTGCTATTTTTTGATTAATTTCAAGCCATTGTAATCATTATTACGTGATACAAGCTCAATGAGAGTTCAATGCTATAAAGATGATATCAGTTTGTGTGTGTAGCTAGTAGATACAATAAGTGTGAAGCCCTAAAGGCCTTGGGTCTTGGACATTACACAGTTTAACCCTAGGTATATAAGGTACTGTGTAAAGGGAATTAAGGTTCTCAACCTCATTTGTTACGAGCACATTTAGTGAGGACTCGTGTGGTGCATAGATATGGAGTCTTGAGCTTCTTCATGCTCATCTGACTTGATTAACACTAATCAATGCTCTAAATTCTCTTTCACTATGTCTCTCTTACTCTCTATTGATGGTCGTTGATGCTATGATTAACTAGATCTCAATTGATTAGTGGTTAATTACTCTCGTGGATTTTTTTGGCAAGAATTTTCTACCAAGTTCTTTTTGAAATTTGTTGAGAAAATTCCAAAAAGATGAGAGAGAGAGAGAGAGAGAGAGAGAGAGAGAGAGAGAGAGAGAGAGGGAGGATATATGCGAGAGAGGAGGGTGGGAGGAGAGGGAATGCATTCTACAAAGACCTATCTAATTTTTTTTCATGTGTATTTCACCCTCTTCATTTGAAATATGACAAGTAGATTCCAAAAAGATTCTAGAGAGAGAGAGAGAGAGAGAGAAGAGAGAGAGAGAGAACCTACATATCCATGATCATACTTGCCAATGCTTATGGCGAATGTGATGCTCCTAGCACACATTAAAGAGGAGTGTAAATAGTTCTAAAAAGAAACTAAATACTTTCTACTGCAATCATTTGCAAGCCTTGCTAAAACGTTTGAACCATAATAAAATGTGAAACATAAGTCACTTCTAGGTAGAAACAATGAAACATTTTCATTAACAAAACATAGCCTTGCTACATGTATAAACAACTATCCATTAAAGTTGTTTTACTTGTACCTTAACAAGTCTGACTACGTATCCGACAATTTTTGGCCACTGAAATTGTTCTTGATAGGTCGTGCTGAAAATGGTCTAGAAAACGGATTCCATCGGCACCTAGGGACTTTGTCATGACACATAATGAAAATAGCGGGGCCAGTCTCAGTCCTAGAGACTCATATTATCCACATATGGAATATGTCTCAACTAAGGATGTCTAAAAAAAGAAACATCCTATATTACGAGATGTACTAGTGTGTGGAGGTAACTACAAACACTCTACGATGGGAGTGAGAGGGACCCTCATTTACCTTGCTCCACACTCGCTTAGTTGAACTCCTTGAGTTCCTAGACCATGTTGTATCCCATGTGAAAGCATGTGCCAAATCAAACCCTACAAGTGGGTCTATAATTGTGTAATGCAGAAACTTATTTTGGACACTACAACCCAAATTTCTTGGCTCTTACATGACCTTGTCATCTCTCTTAAGAGCAAAAATGGATGAAAACATAGAAGTTTATGCATCCTACTTGGAAAAGTAAACAAAAACATATATAAAAAAAGTAAACATAACCAAATCAAATGCGTACTTGGAGGTTGAACATAGTGTTCACTTACCTGTACTCAAAGGCACTTGCCCAAATTTCTCGTTGGCAAAGGCCTAGGAACACTAATTGAAAATTAGTGAAATGCAAGTAGTATTGTACATGTAACCTTGGGTGTTGCCTTTGCAATCCAAACCCCTCAGTTAAAATTGACATTGTCAACCCCCTTGGTTCGACTTTTGTAGGGAAACTACTCAACTAGCAGCCGCCCTTGGCCTGTATCTATGAACCCCCTTGAGTTTGCCCTTGTTACTTCAGAAGCTTAAAATTGTCCACTATCCCTTGGCAGTTGGTGGACTTCTTTCCTTGAAAGAGCAAGTGTGATGGTTCCAAGAATTGACCATCAACACTTAATAAGTGATTTAGTAATCATGAGCTGGGTCTTACCACTACACTATACTCATATAGTCACTCTTAGTGCTACAGCTAAAATAGGAGATCCACTGAAGTTGGAATCCTCTTCACAACTGGATCTTTTCCAAACTCACAAATCCATAATATTGGGTTTTTGTGAGTAGCCGTGCTGTCTGAAATGTTGGCTTCATCTATACACCTTGGTAGAGATAAGCCTTTATGAGTTTAAGACGTTAAAAAACTCAACTTAATCTTCATACTTAAAGTGTGTAGTGCTAGAATTATGCCCCAAAAATCGCTAATGACAAGATTCTTGCTTGTCCATTAAAATTGATGGGTACTCAATTGTATAGAATTGTTTGATCTTGAAGGCAATCACTAATGGATTACAAACAAATGGCTCATAGCCATTCCAAAATAGGTGTCTCTTAGCCCTTCGAAAACAGATGGGTGTGGTTTCTTCACTAGTGTACCAATCCTTCAGCACCAATTTTAAGTTGTACGTATTACAACCATTGGCAAAAATGTGTAGAAAGCACTTCTTTATTAATTTACTAGCATTTTTACAATTCTTTGTGCGTTGTCCATGACTACTTCAACGACATGTTCAACACCAATATTTTTAATTACATTAATCAAGACCTCGAAAATATATTTTTCACTTTTAATTGCACCAGAACTGTAAATTCCCTTTATAAACGTTTCTCCCTTTGGACAAACCAGCATTACATTGATCAGTGGTCTTCTTTGAACATTTGACCAACCATCACACACAATTGTGCATCTTGAAAGCAAAATATTCCCAAGTATTATTTTGCCAACCTGCTCTTTGACTTTGATATAATATCTGTCAAAGAGAACATTTTGTATTGTGTGATAAAAAGGAGTTGAAAATCCTGGGCCAAACTTGCAGATTTTCTTCCAAGCGCCCTTCCAATGATTGCTGTCTACCATGACTAGAGCACTTCTAGTTAAGAATATTGCTTTGGCGAGTGCAGAATATTGCTTCTTCTAGAGACTGCATCCGAAAGCTTTGATGCAATGATTTTTGACGCATTTGACCAAGTCCACCTTCATTTTGACGCTTAAAAGGAAGGCTGCTTGACATTTCCTCTCCCTGCGCAAGCTGTTCTCCAAGGTTAGTTGGTGTCACCACAAGATCAGTAGAGTTAATATTTGGCTCTGACTCTTGACTTGCATCCATAACAAAGCTATATATCTGCTGTCTCTTGCCACCTTTTTTGGCGAGCTCTTCTCTCAAATGCTTTGCAATTGTAGGTGCCTGAGAATGTTCACATTTCTTACAACTCTTTTTAACTCTACCGAGAAAAAATGGTCCCTAATACGTGGTGCACCGCTTAATTTTGTTGTGAACCAAAATTTACATTGCCACTCCATATATCGACCGCATATGTTGTGAGCATAATCCCACTCTTTACCAGGAGCTTTTTTATTCTTTGGCTTCTTCCTACCACTTGTGCCGGCATTTTGCTCCATTGCTTTTAAATTAAAACTGAAGACAGAAAAAGTAGATGTTCACTTTTTAAAACACTTTTCTTCTTCTCAATATATATTAAAAAACCATTTTCTAATCAAATCTGCACAATATGAGATTTACAATGCACATTAGTCAATCCACATATTGATCACCTATGTTGTGAGCACTCTACACGGCATAATAAATACAACAATGCTATGGATTTCTCAATGCAATTAATATTATGATGATCATTTATACGTCCTCTTTGATTTGCAAACAATAAGAAACCTCTATTTCAAATGCTACAAAGAATATTCAACCTCTACACAAAACGTTGTTAGTTGTTTGCAAAAACGTACACAAAAGCAATAAAATCTATGATTGGTCATGTCATACATTAATAATCTTTCATGTAATACATAATGCAATCTTTGTATTGGGCAATGCATGAAATAACGCAAAGAAATCTTCAATATAATCACACAATAGAGGACTACTTGTACACAGTCCAGGATTGTAGCCCACTTATGCAACCAATTCAATATATAAAGCTATTTTCACCCAATTAAGGATTATAACTCTTATATTGTGCAATGACAATGTATATCAACTCAAATCTATGATGGTGAAAAATGCAAGACTTCAAGGATCTTTATATGCCCAACCCTTGACTATCGACTCGTCATTTACATATGCTCATCTTCTAAAACCAATTACAGGGTGGATGCATGAATAGGTGGACCAAAAACCTTGTCCCGGACAGAGGTTTTATAACCGGTACATAAAACCATCTATATTAGTTCAATTCGATATATTCTTTTGAACAGATTTTTAATTAAATATAGAATTTCCACATCTTTTTGTTAAATATAGAAGATGGCTCTGTACCTCTTAGCTATGCACGTCAGCCAGCTCTTTACACCATTACTATTTCCACACCTCTCTTTCAAATATAGAAGACGGATCTGTAGCTCTTAACTATGCACGTCAGCCAGCTCTTTGTCTTCACGCTCTCTCGTTTTCCTGTCCCTCTCTAACTCTTTGTGTTGGAGCACAGATTGCTGTTTTACTTTGTAGGCCTATTACACATCTATTACTGTCATATACTGCTCTTGCTCTTTGTAGGCCTATCACCTCACTCAATCTCTCTCTCTCTAGCATGGAGCAAGAATCTCACACTGTATATGACTGCTCTCAGCCTCACTGTGAACTGTGTGCTAGGTATGCTGTTGATGCGGTCAAGGAATATCATGCTAGGAGAAAGAGGGAGCAACGTGCTAAGAACAAGCTTGAGCAGGTAGCACATGAGGAAGATAATGATCAAAATGGTGCTGATGATGCAAAGCGTCAAAGACTTTGCAATGACCTTGTTATGCTCTTCAATCGGCATACAAAGACCCTCAATGTTGCATCACGCTCATATATTTTGTGCAAGTTTGTCAATCATCCTTCTCTTGGAAACCTTGAAATGCCCAGGGCACAAACAACCTTCGTTGAAGCCATACGCAACACAATAGATGCAATCAAATTACCCAAGAGTGGACTGGAGCCCTTTCTTAAAAGGTTCATCACCACAATGCTTATGAATGTTGAGTGTACATCTACCTCAAAAGTGAATGTTTTAGCTGCATCTAAATTGCTAAATTGCACAAGAGGAACTTCATAGGTGCAAAGAATCGGTTGAGGGCAGCAGGTGATGGCAATTTGCCAATCTCTTTGTGTGCTTGACAGCCCATGGATCGTGGTTTCATAACACCTGATGAGAAAGAGTTGATCTTCTCTTTTTGGATGTCTAACACTCGTGTTTCACCCAATATTAAGAAGGACGTGTGCAGAAAGCGTATTGGAAGAAATTCATATGTTAAACATCCTGTGCATCTTCTTGAACAATAACTTGCTTCACTATATCCATTTTTGTTTTCTAATATTTGCATTCATGACCTATATTCACTATAATTGGGTTGATAAGAGTAGATATGAAATCGGATATGAAGGAAGTTATAAATGGAAATAAGGGGAATCTGTATTTGGTCCTAGATTAAGAGTAGATAAATATTGGATGTGAAGGAGAATATAAATGGAAACATAGTTTTTATCATACACGTATGTTTGCTAAAACATACGTTTTCAGACGCATACTTTCACAAGCGTATGATATGTATAAACAAACGGGACTAAAATTAAAAACCCCAAATTTCCTAGCGGTTGTACTGTGCGAGTCTGCTTCTGCCTACATAGCGTTCATAGTATGCCCTTCCTTACTTCGCATCCTTGCCTCATCTCTTCCACATGGTAGTTGCTCCCCAATATTGACAGCTCCGAGTCAGCACTAGTAGCGAATTCAATTTGCAGGTTTGTGCTAGGTTCTCTGTACGCAACTGGCTGAACGAATCCAGTTTGCAAGTTTGCACTAGGTTCTCTGTATGCAATGGGTCATGAACATCTGCAATTTGGAAATCGATGCAACAGATCGGAAGGGCTGAGCGAATGCAGTTTGCATTTACTAATATACAAGTGGCTGAGGTCAAGTATGAAAGTATGGTTGTAGTTTTACCATACTTGAACCATACTTTCATACTCGTATGCGTATGCAATATGGTTGTAGCATGAAAAAACTATGAATGGAAATATTGAATATGTATTCGGTCCTAGTTAAAAGTAGATAAATATCGGATATGGGTTTTCATGACCAGTATAAGCATCTTAAACAACTCTTGATATGGTATGTGAAAGATGTACTGGTTAACCTAACTAGTTATGTAATAACTAATACCGATTTTAAATGAAAAAACTTGTTTACATAGCTAGTAGATTAATTTTAGCTGGTTAACACTTTTTTCCCACCAGTATAGAACTTGGTCAAGTGTATATATGTGGTATGTGAAAGATGTACTAGTTAACCCGACCAATTATGCACTTACTAATACCGGTTTGAAATGAAAAGACCGGTTATATAACGAGTAAATTAATTTCAACTGGTTAACACATTTTCACAGTAGTTTGCAGCTCGGTCAAGTGTATATGTGGTATGTAGTAGACATACTACTTAACATAACCAGTTATATAAAAACTAATAGCGGTTTAATATTACGATACCGGTTTACATAACCAGTAAATAGATTTGAAACCGTTTACACATTTTATGCCAATAAACATCTTGGTCGAGTGTTCACATGTACTGTTTGTCATACCAGCTAGGTTAAAAACTGGTTTACATAACCAATGAAAAACTTTTAACACTTATTTCTCAACGGTATACATCGTGGTTAAGTGCTCACATGTATTGGTCAGGTAAATAACATACCGATTTTAAACGAAAAGACTAGTTTACATCAGCAGTAAGAACATTTGAACTGGTTGACACTTATATACCACTGGTACGTACCAAAGACATGTGTTCATATGTACTGGTTTGAAATGAAAAGACTTGTTTACATCAGCAGTAAGAACATTTGAACTGGTTAACACTTATATACCACTGGTACGTACCAAGGACATGTGTTCATTTTTTTAACACTTATTTCTCACTGGTATACATCGTGGTTAAGTGCTCACATGTACTGGTTAGGTAAATAACATACCGGTTTTGAATGAAAAGACTGGTTTACATCAGCAGTAAGAACATTTGAACTGGTTGACACTTATATACCACTGGTACGTACCAAGGACATGTGTTCATATGTACTGGTTTGCCTAACCAATTAAGTGAAAAAACATACTAGTTTGAGATAAAAATACTGGTTTATAGTAATGTAACAGTTTTCTTCAAAGATAATAAAAACCTGCAGTTTTCTTAAATGTTCTTTAACCATATATGTTTTTCATTGTAGGTGGAGCTCTTTCTCAACTTCAAAGAACAATACCCTAAAATTGTAATAAGCAATTTGGTCTAAACATAAGGCGTCATTGGGTATGGTCCGATGGAGCAGCTTCACAATTCAAAGCAAGAAGACCATTCTATTTCCTTGCCAGGTATACCATGTTCTAACAAACATTATCTGAAGGTGGTTGTAATATAGAGACCTATAATATTGGCATTAAATTTGTAATAAAATGCTTGTCTAACATCAAGAATATTATAATACGTGTTTTTTTGGTAATTTTATCGTGCCAAGAGTATATTAATCTTCTTCTATCCATTGAATAAAATGCAGCTACAGTGTTTTTACGGGATGGAAAATGTCGTGGAACTTTTTTGGATCCGGCCATGGTAAGGGAGAACACGACGGTGCAGGAGGAGTGATAAAAAGGTCTTTAACTCAATACCAATTGCAGCCAAACTGCCCAAAGATAGACTGTGCTGTAGATGTTGTGGTATTATTGAGACGGACCTTGTCAGATGGTGCTACAGCCACCTATGCATCCCACGCCCGTTATGTAAGCATGATTTTTTGGGTGATTGAATTGGGGGATGTCGAAAGGGGAAAAAATTGGGATGTGAAGGCTGTAAAAGATACCCGTTCAATGCACTCTGTTTCTGCATATTCAGAGCATGATACAACTGCTTTGCGAACACGTTCACTGTCTTGTTTCTGTAGTGCATGTAAACAGGAAAAGTGAAGGAGATGTGTGAGCAAGTCACACGTTCCTTTCTGAACATACCTTATTTTGGAGACTACAGAAGAAGGGGAAGACGATCATGAAGAAATAAATGAGGATGCAGCGTATGAAGGACACTATGACACCCTCAATCAAGCTCTTATTGTTGGTGATAATTTTGTTGTTACCGCACCAAATGACAATGAAGAAAAAGTGGATTTCTATACAGTGAAATGCACTGTAGCTATTGAGGAGTTTCATTCAGATGCTGAAGATGACTGGGGCAATATCATTGGGCGAGGATCCTATGCTATCAAAGGGTTTTACTATTGTATGATAAATGAGAAGACCTATGAGCTTTTGGACAAAAAGCCAGAGGTGTTCATATATTCACATCTTGTTCGGGCAATCAAAATCCCCATGATACCCCATCCCAACAACTCAAAACTATATACAATATCACTTGATGTCAGTGAGTCTATCTACAATAGTATGCCTTTTGAGATGTAGCAATCAATTTGTTTAAATTTTTTGTCCAAAATTCCTTTTTAAAATATACAAATGTCTTTGTTTATCCCTTTGAATCACTACATGTCCTTACGTTTTAAATAAACTGGTTCTATAAAGGCGGCAATTTAATGGTTTTGTAATGGTATCATACAAGTTGGAGATTATAGTATAAGTACAATAATAGTACAAACATGATGGCAGAATCCCTTTCTCTAACTCTACCTTTAACTGTAAACTGAACTGTGTTTGAAACCAGTCACTTCTCAGTATCATACCAGTATCATACAAGTCCCTCTCCCCCCCCCCCCCCCCCCCCCCCTCTCTCTCTGTGTCACTTCTCAGTATCATACCGATCACTTCTGAGTATCATACCGGTCTCATACCAGTCACTTCTTAGTATCATACCAGTATCATACAAGTCCCTCTCCCTCTCTCTCACTCTCTCTCACTCTCTCTCTCTCTCTCTCTCTCTCCTCTCTCTCTCTCTCTCTCTCTCTCTCTCTCTCTTTGTCACTTCTTAGTATCATACCGGTCACTTCTTAGTATCATACCGATATCATACCAGTCACTTCTTAGTATCATACCGGTATCATACAAGTCCCTCTCCCTCTCCCTCTCTCTCTCTCTCTCTCTGTCACTTCTTAGTCACTTCTCAATATCATACCGGTATCATACAAGTCCCTCTCTCTCTCTCTCTCTCTCTCTCTCTCTTTGTCATTTCTCAGTCACTTCTCAGTATCATACCGATCACTTCTCAGTATCATACCGGAATCATACCAATCACTTCTCAGTATCATACCGGTATCATACTCTCTCTCTCTCTCTCTCTCTCTCTCTCTCTCTCTCTCTTTGTCCCTCTTCCTCTCTCCTTTTATTTGCAAGATACTTCAAATATAGAATACAACGTATTTCCGTGCAACTTGCTTGTAAATGTATTATACATGAATTTTGTTACATTGATTGACAAGAAGGCTGAGTAATTCTCCATTTACATCCATGGACAAAAAAATACATCGACAAAAGTCGCCCACTTCAAAGACTTTATGAAGCTTTTGTTTTATTAAAAAAATTTGTTCCTTTCTTCTGGAAAAAGTCAATCTGCCATTTCCAATAAAAACAGCGCACACAGGTGTCGTCAGGATGTCCGTCTTCACAAATTACAGTCCTCTTTGTATACTCAAATATGTCCTTAGAGATCAACCAGTGTGCCAGCCAGTTTATGACAGTGGTTGACACAAAACAGGCGCGCACTTCTTTAGACTTCTTTTCTAGCTTGGAAAAAACAAGAAATGACCCCAATGGATTAAACATTAGCTTATATCCAGAATCATCAGAGATAAGTGTGTCAGGTGGTAGGTCAGGAAAATTTTCGAGATTCTTGTGGAACACCGGTTTATCTGTCGCACTGTACGCTCCTTGCCGCACTGTCGAAGCAAGGGACTTGCCAATACACCGTGTGCGAGCCACAAACGGCTCCAAGCACACAACAAGCCTAAACTAGCAAGCTCAAGAAAACAAAGGGTGTGTCACTCACCGCTCTACGCTCGCCTTCGTGGTGGATTCCTCGCCGCGATGAAGAAGAAGCTGCAGTCGTGCCGCGCTCAACCGCTTCGCCGCCGTCGTGCCTTCGTAATGCTCGATCGCACACACACTCTCCCTCTCTCTCTCTCTCTCACACACACACACAAGGAGGTGAAGAAGAAGAAGAAGATGGAGATGGAGCAAGAGCACTCTTCAATTGCACAAATGAGAGAATGAGTAAAAATTAGGTTTAGTTGGCTTTTATAGGAGCTCACCCCATTCACACTTGGGCGCCCATGCTTAACCAACTAATCCCTTGAATGTCCAAGTTAAAGTGCGCCTCTCATCGACGATCACTCTACCTTTCCCTATTGGACCGACAAGCCCGGTACCTGACTCTACCAAATACATAATACGCGTCCATCGTAGGTGATGGGGTGTCCGTGAGCCGTGAGGGTTAACATGCCCCCCTTCCTGATGTAGATTCCGTCCTCGGAAGCTATTGAGTTGAAGCTGGTTCGTCGAGGTGGAAGAGCATTTGAGATGAATGTCCTTAGCCTTCTTCAGTCATTGCAAAATCAAACAACATTGGCACAGTAATTGCATTCTCTTAAAAATCATATGCAGTTTTAGGTAGAAAAATTGATTGGTCAAAGAATTTCAAACAATTTGTTAGCAATGAACATTAAATTGCAATGTAATCAAATGCATAAACAGATGTAAAGGCAAAAAATTAAACAAGTCTGGGGTCGCTAATTTGACGATCGAAAAGCACTAGAGATCGAATATTAATACCATGGGTAAGCTTCTTAATTTTCAGTGGTCAATTAAGTTGTTTAATCGCGAGAGCCAAGTATTCATGTTCAAGGGCTGACTAGAGGCTATATCTAGAAAACCTTGTAGTTAAGCTACCATAAAAGGAATTTCGCATGAAATCATCGCCTGGCTGATTACTTTTTCTTTGACCCCCCAAGGTCTTTTCACATTGATTCAATTATGATGTGTGTGCTTATTTTGTATGCCTTGGGTTTTTTGCTTTTCAAGGAAAAGCGCCCACACTGGGAACCTCTAGGGCTCTAGTACCATAGGCAATACATGTGAGTGAAGTACCAAATCAAGCTGAGATTTCTCTTCCAGCTTAAAATTTTACATTGTGGCACTTTGATTTTTTGTTTGTTCATTTTCATCATTTTAATTTTGTAACTTTGGGGGGTCATATAACACTGTTACCCTCCCCAGGCTCATCACATTAGTAAACTCCCTTTATAATACTTAAGCTAAAGGTCAATAGGGTCAAGCCCACTAGAAAGCCCTAGTACATTTCATACAATGCTGCCTAAATCGGATTAAGAACCTAAGTAACCATTGCTTATTAGGAAGGCATTCCCCATGGTATTAAGAGAAGATTTCTAATACCTAGCTTGGTCAAACTAGCTTAGTCGGACTGCTTGATTTTTACCCCTAAACAAGTGATTATGACAAAAGATTGCATTGAATTAAATGTTTGATACTAAGCAAATGCGCTGAATATTATGCTACCAATCACAATCAAAGCAGACAAACATAGATGCAAAAAGATAAGGGCAATGCTAATGGACAAGAAACACCTGTTTGTGTTGATGGTCGCGCTTGATTTGAAGGTTCCATGAAGGTCCAAATCCTAACCACAGCAACACGCTCCTGTACACACTAGGAAACAAAAGGAATACCTCCAGGAGGCACATCAGTGGGAAAAGAGAACTTCGCTAATCACTCAACTCTAAAACAGAAACGCTCCTATCGTACTAATCTTACTTACCCTCCATCACTCAAGTGATGAGGATCAAAGGTGTTTCATGGCATAGGTTTCTGTTTCACTGTACCAAATGTGACATGTGTAGGTCTGAGTCAATGTTTTGACTTTAATGTGCATACTCGTTTGCTAATTGCTCTTGCTCTTTATTTTTTTTTTGTGAGTATAAAGCTTTATATGTACATTCCCTAAGATTGGAATTGAGAGGTCAGGGAAAAAGGTTGAGAGGGAAACAAATGAATGATGACTGTCAGCAAACACTCCCCCCTTCCTTGGGTAGATCATACCGTTTGAAATGAGCTTGTCACCCTTTGAAACCAATTGTTCCAGTTGGTAATAGGTGAGGATTTTTGCCAGTAGTTTGTTATTACCCTAGGTGCCTTGTCAAGTTGCAACGGTGGTAAGGTACTCTCCCAGGATCGAACTTGAAGTGGTTCATCAGGTGATTCTTGAACACTGGGAGGTGTGGATTCTCTTGTAGCTTCATGGAGGTCCACTACTATAGATGGAGGTTGTGTAGAAGCTTTTACCTCTATGGATGTATTACATGAGGAGCTAGAAGCTTCATGGGACTCCCCCCTTCCTGAGCTAGGTGGAACAAATCGTTCTTTCTTTGGTACCCAAACTAGCTCGGGAGCGGGTGTGTAGCATTCTGTGATTTTTTTCTTTCCATGATCATTGATTCGTTTTGGAGCTACGGGATTGGGCTCACTTGGGTCAGGTGATAGGTAAGAGCACAATCTACGTTTGGGCACCCAGATTTGATCATTTCCTTGATAGTAGCCTTGGGCTTCCAATAGTCGTTTAGGGATCCATCGCAACATTTTCTTACTTTTCTTGGAGCGAGTGGTACATTTCTTACAAGGCTTCTGTTTTTTAGCACTAGCTATGGTCGCTAAAGAAGCTTTAGGGACCCACTTGTATGTTTTCTTCGTTACCTTAGGATGAGTCTTGTCGGAAGCGATATGCATTGCTTGTAGCATATTTAAGGGTATAGGCATTTCATCCCCCTCAGGTGTTACCCAGGTCGTCCCCCTATTTCCCCAAGTATCTATGGTTGATGCTAGGTGGACCCAGTCTACATTGTCTGATTCCGTCATACCCGGTAACACATCCATGTAAGGAGAATCTTGGCCAATGTCTGTATCCTTCTTACAAGTGTAACAATATTGTAGTGGGGCCGAGTGAACTGTGGTGTCAGAGCGATGATCAATAATGGTTTTACTCCCTAAGGGGTGTACCTTACCAGTCACCAAATCCACTCTAAGGACAGAGTCTTGGAATTGCAAATAGACATGATTTTTAGACCAATCGTGAACCATTTGTGCTTCCCTCATGAATGGTCGTCCTAAAATCATTTCATATGACATAAGGTGTTTAGAGAAATCCATTACAATGAATGTATGTCGTACCTTGTGTCCTAGAACTTTGATCTTAAGATCCTTGAGCATCCCCATAGGTTTGGCTATGGTACCATTTGCCATCTTTACCACAATGTTAGTAACACTGAGGCGGGGTTTTCCCATGGATTCCCAACAATCTTTTGTAACGATGCTAACTCCCGCACCACCATCAAGAATTCCCTTTATAGTTAATCCCTTGGTAGTGATGGGTAGGGTCGCATTAGACTCGTCGCCTTCAAAATACTGCCCTAATTCGTTAATGGGTACCTCAATCACAGACTCGTGTCCATCTAAGTCAAGTGATTGCACATGATTTTCCTCATCAATCATAATCGAGTCAGGCCTATTTGGTTGCGCAAACTGCGGTAATCCCGTTCGTAGCTCTCCGTTAAGGAATGCTCGAAGTGCAAGGAATAACTCAGGATCTCCATACAGCTTTGCTATGATCGTGGTTCGGACCTCAGAAGACATGAAGTCCACTAGTTTGGCAACATTCATTGGCGTTTTGCAGGGTGTAGGTCCTTGACTAGGAACTGTGAGGATGGAATCTCATATTCCTCAATGGGATCAGGTATTCCTTCGTTAAACATCCTTTCCAACAAGAAGGGTGTATGCTCACTTTCTGATGTCCTGTCCTCACTCCCTTCTTGGATGATACTAGATATGGCTAACGGTCTATGGTTCATGTGGGGTGGATGAACTTGCGTGGGAAACACTGTGTCATGAATTTTGACCTGCATGGGTTCTGGTTCTAGTTTCCTTTGAGTCTCCTCCACTAAACCTCTTAGATGTTTCACCTGCTTAATCTCGTCTACAGGGTTTGGATACGTCCCAATCTTCTTTTTACGATTTTTTCCTTTTTGCCCCTGCGGTTTATCTTGGGGGTCTTGGATTGGATTTGGAAACACTTGTGGTGTTTTCAGAGGCTCTTTATGGTTTTCTCTCATTCGGTTTTCATTTGGTTCCATGTTACGGTTTTCTTTGTCGGTCTTTCTCTTTGTGGTATTGGTTCTAGTCTCCATTGTCTCGACTGAATCTGAATCATCCTCGAGGTCATTCATATACACGGGGTCATCTCCTGTTCCTATGTTTGTTTTGGAACTTGGCTTTGAATTTTCCGTATTCTGCGACTTCTTCCTTCGTGTCTTCTTTTTCTTTGCTTGGATAACTGACGCGGTATCTCTCTCTTCGAGGATATGGCCTGGCCCTTGAAGCATGGACCGTGTAATCGCATAAGCGGGTGCGACGGGTGGTATTGGTGATGTCACACTAGCAATTTCGACCAAATTTAGGGGTGTGATTTTAGGCGCATTTGGGTTATAGGGGCATTGGGCAATCAAGTGATCTATGCCACAACGATTACATGTGAGTATTGGCATTGCAGACGTGCTCCCTTGATTCATTTGCATCTGTGCAGCATTCTTTTGCAGCCTAATAGGGCACTCCGCTACTCGATGTGGTCCACCACACTCGTAGCATTGAAGAGGTGGCCTCCTAGCCTGGGTGTTGATATTTTGACCTCTGGATGCGAGAGCAGCAGCTTGATAAACCGGCTTGACTTGTCCCCAACAATCTTCCATGTAGTATATAGGACATTCTTCCAATGTATCAAGTCCGTAGGCAATACTAGTGTCTATTTCCTCCTCACAGCCATCTGGATAAGCATTTGATGGCTCGCAACCCACTTGGTTCATAGGGGCGACTCTTGGATGCGGGGGCTGCGGTCCTAGCAAAAGAGGTGGTAACGGTGTAGCTTGTACAACATTTTGAGATCTAGGGACCATGTGTTGCGGTAGTTGCTCAACAGGTGGAGTAGGCATCAATACAGGAGCTCGAGGCGCATCCGTCCAGGCTACAGGTGGTCTATTTGCCATCATACGTTTGATCATTAAACAATCCTTAGCTTGGTGACCATACCTACCACATGCGTTGCAAGTTCCATTAAATTTTACTCTAAACGTAGGGCACTCACTAGTGCTATGTGGACCTAAGCAAATGGAACACCATTGTTGCTCCCTTCTTGGATACATGTGACTATTTTGAGGGGGTCGATTATCCTTAAGAGACTCTTGGATTGCCTTGGTGAGGTCTGTCAAGAATGTCTCAAATACCTTTGGCTCATTGGCAATGGGCTTTGCAGTCATGGGTTCATACTCAATGGCTTGTGAGCTAGTGGATCTCGTGTCAGTAGACACCCTCATGCCTGCTATCATCAAGTTGTCCTCTAATTGGATTGCATTGGCAGTGACATCTTCACAGGTTGTGATACCTCTAATCACTAGTCCATTATAGATTCCTTCATTCCTCAACCCTCGAATGAATCGATCAAGCAGTTGGTTATTGTTGAAGCGCTCATTTACAGGGCAACGAGAGTTTAAGTGCTTTAGACGACTAATGAAGTCCCTTACTGACTCTCCTTCCTTACGTTCGGCCTTCTGTAGCTGAGATGCTACACCCCAAAGCACACCTTCTCGTATGTACTCCTTTAGAAACAACCTTCGAAGGGTAGGGTAGATTGTTTTCTCGTCCACCCTTAGGGTCCTATACCAATCTCCAGCCTTCCCACTTAATGTCAAGCTTAAGGCATTGCACTTATGTAGTTCGTTGCGTTCCCCTAAGGAATCACATACTTGTTCAAACACTTCAATGTGTTTTCTAGCATCTTCGTCCCCATTGAATTTTTGCGTGAGTTTGGCAATTTGTACTGCCTTACTTCTAGGCTCTCTATCAGATGCATGACGCATATTTTCCGCGATAGATCGACCTATGGTTTGAGCAAACGCTGCCAAGTCACCTATGTGAGGAGGCAGGGCCGGTGGAGGTACTCTTGGAATCATATGTGGGAGAGGAACGGGTACCGGTCTTGGCATATGTGTGGATGATGCAGGATATGGAACATAACCGGGCATAGGTCCACTCGGATAAGGGCTAGGGAGCGGCACTCGAGGAGCATAAGCAAGTGGTACAATTGGAGGTGTGGGGGCCATGTGTGCATAAGGGGCTAGAGGCACATATGGTCGAGGCCCCATATTAGGTACTACGACACTAGGTAGTGGCACTGCGCTAACCGTAGATGTCATCGGTACATTCTCTGTTAGGCTTATCCCTGGAGTGAGCACTGTGTTTTCCTTAATAGAGGGTTGAGCCAAGTTAGGGAAGCTAAAGTTTTCGCTCGGAGGCTCAGATTGCATAGAGACCCCAGGTGAAATGACGTAAGATGGGTCCATGGGGCTCATTAGAGGAGTCTCCATTTGTGATAGAGTAGGCTGTTGAGCCTTGCTCGTATCCAGAAATCTCATGGGGCCAGTTGAGAGTATATTTACCCCTCGATTTTGCCTTTCTGATTGAATAATGCCATGGATAACATTACATATCATTTTCTGTTGATCTTCGATGCTCGTGGCACTAGAAGTGGATTGTACAATCTCTATCCATCCTACATGGTAGGCGTGGCCAGAGTGTAGATCCGTCAACACCTCAGTGTGGAGGTCGTATGTCCAATGATCATTAATGAACAATCCTTCTAGAGTCGACGTGTTAATGGTTTCTTGTGAGGAAGAAGCAATGTTGCTCCCCGTGGTTTTACTTGCCACCAACGGTACTCTAGAGGGAACTTCTGAAGGAGGCAGCTCAACAGGGCCTTCTTGGTAAGAAGTTGGTAGGATATCCACATGGACACTCTTTGGGGGTGTGGGGTCCACGTGCGATGTGAAAGGAGAGTCCACTTCCCCACCCCCTTCGTGTGCTTCATCTGCATCAGGTTCCGAGCGAGTAGCTCTACCTAATGTTTCCATGAAACGGCTAAACATACTAGTACTAGGCTGTGGAGCTTCGGGAGGTGCATGGCCTTCTCTCTCAGTGTTTTGGTTAGGGTATGCTTCCATGATTTCTGAGTCGGAGGAGGAATCACTAGCGGCTATTTTAGGGTCTTGGGTGGTGCTACCTTGTGTCCCCGCTGAAGGTCTAGAGCTTATCGTGGATGGGTAATGGGTATCCGTATGAACAGAGGCACCCTCAATATGATCGTGTTCTAGCACCCGCCCAGAGCGTAAGTGCATGTGCTTTTGATACCCTTAGGTGTCAAAAAGCTGCTCTAGGAGGCCTTATGACTAGTTTTTAGCGTGTTTTTTGTTTGTTTTTTTGCTAGATTTTTTAGAGCGTGTCGTGGAATGGGCCGTGTGATAGCTCGAAACGAGCGTATCGGTCAGAGGGTCGTGCCGTGCTTTACAGCCCTCCGTTTGGTCACTCTATGCCCTCGGAATCCCTAAAACTGTCAATTTCCAGTAGGGAACTAGGCCCAAACTAGAAAGTCTAAGGGTGCAAGTGGGAAGAGAAAGGAGGAGAGTGGAGGACTTGTCCCACATGCTCTCATTCTCTCTTGAGGGAGTAGGGTATATATATAAGAGTGAGTCTAGTATATATCATAAGACTGAGGACTGAGGCTTGGGCTTGGGCTTGGGCTTGGGCTTGGGCTTGGGAAAATGATCCCGATCTATCTTTTATACAAACCAAACCGTCCGTTTTAAGAGTCACGTTTTTTATTTTCGAAAAATATCGCCACCCACTCGCTCGCGTTTTTAATTTCCGATTTTTTTTTTGTTGATGCAGAAAAACGCAGAAATTGAAAAAAATGCAGAAATTGCAGAAAAAACGCAGAAACTGCAGCAAAATGCAGAAATTGAAAACGCCGAACTTGAAAATGTAGAAATTGCGGAAATTGAAAAACGCAGACAATAGCAGAAATTGAAACTTGACAGCAATTGCAGAAAACGCAAAAAACAGAAATCTCCACACACTCCTTCCCTGCCTTTCCTATGATAGAAATTGCACCACAAGGAAGCGTAAAGTGCTAACCGAGCTTAGTGTAGGGCATATCCCGGCAACGGCGCCAAAAATGTGCGCTCCTTGCCGCACTGTCGAAGCAAGGGACTTGCCAATACACCGTGTGCGAGCCACAAACGGCTCCAAGCACACAACAAGCCTAAACTAGCAAGCTCAAGAAAACAAAGGGTGTGTCACTCACCGCTCTACGCTCGCCTTCGTGGTGGATTCCTCGCCGCGATGAAGAAGAAGCTGCAGTCGTGCCGCGCTCAACCACTTCGCCGCCGTCGTGCCTTCGTAATGCTCGATCGCACACACACTCTCCCTCTCTCTCTCTCTCTCACACACACACACACAAGGAGGTGAAGAAGAAGAAGAAGATGGAGATGGAGCAAGAGCACTCTTCAATTGCACAAATGAGAGAATGAGTAAAAATTAGGTTTAGTTGGCTTTTATAGGAGCTCACCCCATTCACACTTGGGCGCCCATGCTTAACCAACTAATCCCTTGAATGTCCAAGTTAAAGTGCGCCTCTCATCGACGATCACTCTACCTTTCCCTATTGGACCGACAAGCCCGGTACCTGACTCTACCAAATACATAATACGCGTCCATCGTAGGTGATGGGGTGTCCGTGAGCCGTGAGGGTTAACACGCACCCAATTTAAAAGGGGCCCTTGTGCACTGTGCCTGACTTACGACTCTATTGAATCTTTTGTGGTGGTCTGGGAACACTGTTGCTAGCGTGCATTTGAGCTTCACAGACTTGCAACAACTCCATATCCACACTTCGAACCATCTGAAACAAAAATTCAGAAACACTTCTGCATCAGGCCTTACCCAAAACTGTGTATCCCCTTCAACAACATACCGCATTTCTAGCCAGTAGGGCAATTCTTCACCATATTTTTCATCAAATTTCTTGAGGAGTAATCCATTAAGGTCCAAAATGAGAACCCTATGTTGGACGCTCAACGGAGGTGGTGGCCTTGGCCATATCAGTGGGATTCTTTTACACAGTCTATACCATAGAGGAAACACGAGCACTGCAGGAGACAACACCCAATTCCATATTGCAAGAATGTCAGCCCTGCCATTTTGCTTGTTAGTCCTGAACCTATCTGCAAGGTGCCATTCTTCAACTGAAAACATATTTGCAGATGCAAAAGTACACGACTCAAATTTAAATATGCAATTAGGACATATCTACAGATTGAAATCATACAATAAAAATACACAATGTTCAAAAATTAGGCACAAGATGAAAGAGACGTCGAATAAAGTTATGTTAATTTCAGAAGTGGTTACATAAAAAGAAACATAGGGGGGGCAAACTATAATCTTTTGCAGGCTCTGGGTTTAGGGTCAGAACTTGTGTCGGTATTCTGCATCTCCTTAGTGTCTTCTATGTCCATCTCCTCTTCTGGCTGCCCCTGGGTTTCTTCCTCTTCCTTGCTTTTTTGCTCCATTTCAGGCTTCTCATCTGCAGTCTTCTCAATTTTTTTTTTTTGCCTTTCTTATATGCTGAGCAAGGGTCTCCTCGGAACTTCCCTCCAACCTGACATCTACACGACCATCAGCTTTAGAAAGCTGTGCAGCAAAAGACCACTTATTAGAGCCTTAATCAATGAAAAAACTTACTCTTGCCACGTTGGCCTAGTTTTCTCAGGGTCTTTGATCTTGTCACCTGCACGCCGATGTCTAGCAACATATCGTCTTCCTCATTCTGGGTTTTCCCTTCAGCACTAGTCGTACTCTGCTCCTTTACCTCAAAGTTCTGTTCTTCTTCTATTGTTTCCGAAAAAGGTTTCTCAGCATTACCAGGGACACTTTCATCAAGAAAAACCTCCACAAGTGTCTTGTATGCAGGCTTCACTGCATCGTTCCCTGTGTCTTTACCTGCAGTAGTTCTGAAGTAGCTTGACTCTGAAAAAACATCAGAGAAGACAAAAATCAACCACCTTATTAAAACAATGGTGTGTTTCTTACCCGTTGAAACAATTTTCTCACCTATTTTTGGGCATGGTTCAAGTGGCTTCTTCTTTAGAAGAGATTGGTCTTCTGCAAAAATAACTCCGGGGCAATCCTTAAGCAGGCACTTTCCTTTCTCAGCCAAGTGAGCATAGTAGAATGCATGGTATGCATGTGAACAATGCAATAGAACAACATGGCTTGAGCGATTGTGATCATGAATTTTTACACCACAAGCATTGCACACATCAATGAGAACAACACTATGTCCAGGAGCTGAAACTCGTGCAGGCAAGACTATGGTTTCAGGTAGCATTGGTTGACTAATCATGTCTGTCGCAAACGTGACACAGAGACCAAAGGTTTCCTCACGCTCCAAGCATTTGGATAATTCTTCCTGTAGGCAAGAGACCTCTGTTATCAGACAATGTCAAATAGGTATAAAATCGGTATGAATGCTTGAAGATCGGTATAATAATGCTATCATACCGGTATGATTACATCTTGTCGGTATGATGTTATCCCACCGGTATGATGTTATTATACTGGATAGTATAACATCATACCGGTAGGATAACATCCGGTAACATCATACCGGAAGGATAACATTATACCTTAAGCATAACATCAAACCGGTTGGATTTTATCATACCGTTAGGGTGTAATCATACCGGTCGGTTCTAACCATACTGGTCGGATGTAACCATACCGATAGGATATAATCATACCGGTAGGATATAACCATACCGGTAAGATGTAATCATACCGGTAGGATATAATCATCATACCGGTAGGATATAATCCTACCGGTATGATTACATCCTACCGGTATTGTCATCTACCCTTACCGAATTGATGTTATTGTCATACTATTATGTTTTTATTATTATTCGGTTTTGTGGTACCACATTCTACCCATCCCGGTATGATAGAGCCATAATATCGGTATTGTAAAACTTATAATACCATTTTCAATATTAGAGTTTCAGTACAGTATCGTTATTATAATCATACCATTACTTTAGTGTTAAAATAGTGTTTTGTTTTGATACAATATCGGTATTATTTTGTTGTTATACCTGTATTATGTTGCTTTCATACCGTTATTGTGATCATTGATAGAACTTATAGTAACATGTTCACCAATAGAATACCAATACCGATATTGCAACCGTTACTTTGCAGGTATGTTACCATTATTTATAGTAATCAATCTACTTTATAGGTATTATTGTGTAATCATTCCACAACAATATATAGACTATAGTATATTGTACATCCAAACCAGTACTTTGCAAAGATTATACTATAATCAAATGGAGTTAAAAGCATACATGTGCCTGCTGTAGGGTGGCTTTTGCTTGGTCAAATATTTCTTGGAGGCTGTCAAGCAAGCCTGTTGGTACATTGGCATCGTTAGGGAAGTGCATTCGGATGGTGTCAAGGGCACCCTCGCAATGGTGCACATCAGCAACAGATTTGACCATAGAATCCTTAGCCTTCTGACACTCGACTGATACTTTGTCATGAGATTTTCTAACCTCAACAAGTAGTTCTTGCAAGGAAGTGGATACTTCAACACTAAACGCAGACTGAGTAGTCGCAAAAAGCCCACTTCCGGCTGGTGTACTTCCGGATGGGGTATTTACTAACAAGATGGCAGAACCACTTGGGGTTCCTGTGGATACTTGGGAAGCCTCTAACTTCCATTGTTCTCTTTTTTTTATCTAAGTGACCTTCATTGGTCACATTCTTCACCACCTCAGATGCAAACTCAGCCCACTTTACCGGACCTGTGCATACGAAATAAACATATCCGTGTGCAAACTTGACTCCTAGCAGATAGTTTGGTGGTTTGGATTGATACACCTGCTTGTAGAGTTGGTAGAGTGCCTTGTAGTGATCCGGCCTTGCTGTTTTTATCGGCACATTTTTCTCCTTCACTGGAAGACACGTGAAAACTTTCATCCAGTCGGATATGGGCACATCTGCATCTGTCAACTTCCTAACATTCCCCTCAAGACTTAACCCATATTCCCTGTGAAAATCCTCCTTTGTCGTGCAAAATGCCTTTAATGGCACCTCCACATCCTTGGGGTGAACAAAGCGGCTGATTTTGGGAGGAGGCTGTAAATTCTGTCTCTGAAAATAATAAATGCATATTCATTACTCAATATATCCACACCTCAATACTCTACTACACATACAGGTCCGCTGTACACAACACAGAGAGAGACAGAGAGAGGTGACATACCTTCGTGGGAGAATGTCGGGACTTTGTGGGGGAGACCTGTCGGCCTGCATTCCTTGGGCTCTTTCTTAGGTTGCTACCCATAGTGAAGGATAAGAAGTGTGCACAGGGGGCTGTAGAGTGAGCTGAGAAAGGCACAGAAGGAGAAAGGCACAAAGATATGGAGAAGTACAGTCATGCAAACATTCGACTGAACATTCATCTGACGTGGGCTCCACACGTGTTTTTGAATCCTCCACACAATTATTAAGATTTTGTATCCTCCACACGATTATTTAATTCAAACAATTCTTGCCCATAACACCAGTTTCATACCCCCTAAATTTTAAGCCTCCAAAAGCAACTTTCAACCGGTTAAAACCGGGCCACCTATTCATGCATCCACCCTACAACCCTCATTTGGACCAATGGCTTTGTCACAATGAGCATGAATCTCCAAATTTTCAATTGTTTTGGTTTCGTACTTTTATGCTCGGTAAAGGAATTAAATATTTTTAGAAGTTGTTACCGAATTTAGAATCACGTTCAGCTAAAAAAAACGACCCATGACTCTGTAACCTTAGGTCAATTCACAAGAATATGACAATACCTGACACTCGGATACACTCCCTAGGGATGTGCCTAGTCAAAGCACTACGGTAGGCACGCTATTTACTTTGTATAATTACGATTGTCGGGCTTTTTCATTTTCTTGGCGGACCTACCTGGTAAAATTAATTTCTCGCAGGCCCGAGAAAACGAAAAAGCCCGATGGGACCCATAGGAAATATTCTTTCACTCGGCGGGCTAACCAGCTCTATGGGTTTTTGTAGGTCATCATCAAAGTCACGTTAACAATTAACGTAATCACGTGTTTTTTTTGTGTGTAATTACTAGAGTTATTAACGTAATCACACGATCGTGATCATGTCAATAAAATCCCTGGTGATGGGACAATGTGGTTGGGGCATTGCTAGTGGTAAATGACTTTGCAAAGTCTTTTGCAACATCTATAATAAGCGTATGCACTACCGATACAATGAGAAATAAATTTTGGATAATAAGAGTATCCTTAACATTTTTGCTATTTCTGAGATCGAATGTCTACAACATTGTAACTTCTAAAAAAAGAAAAGAAGAGAGAGAGAGAGAGAGAGAGAGAGAGAGAGAGAGAGAGAGAGAGAGAGAGAGAGAGAGAGAGAGAGAGAGAGAGAGAGAGCATCTATGTAGATCCTACTTCTCTAATATTTCTAAAAAACGATGCTACCTACCCTACCTTCTTTCTCTGCGGCTAATGACTCTACCCTACTGGCACACTTCTAATTCTTTAAAGATTCCAAAGGAGTATTGTTGTGTCTATTTTGACTTGTAATCTTACGAGATCATTAAGAAGTATCTCTTGGGATTCATTGTTTATTAGCTTTCTGTTCCGACATACTAGCATTCTATTTAAATTAAATCATTACTTGTAAGATTCCCTCTGCACTTGCAAGGCTACGCTTGCCTTCCTGCTCTATGCAGTGTGCATACTAATCGACCAGAGCTTAGGCAATCATGACAGCCCTCGTAGCAATCTCCTCATGAGTTCTCTCACTTGAGAAAGGAGGGGGGGGGGGGGAGAGAGAGAGAGAGAGAGAGAGAGAGAGAGAGAGAGAGAGAGAGAGAGAGAGAGAAGAAGAAGAAGAAGAAGAAGAAGAAGAAGAAGATGATTTTAATGCCGTAGGAAACTATCCCAAGAGACCTCAAAGATCTATCCCCCCCCCCCCACCACACACACACACACACACACACACACACACACAGAGCGCAGGTGTTGACAATTTGGTTAGAGCATGCAGCATGCTTTGGGGAAAGAATTTCCTTATATTCACCCTAACGATTCTTTTTTTGAAATCGTGGCCATATACTAGTGGTAAATTGACTACATTTGAAGGACTTTACATAAGATTTATTCAAAATTTATAGGTTTTCTCTCCTTCAAATTTAGAATTTAGACGTCAATCTCAAAATTTGTTGGTGAGATTACACTAAACCTAAGTCTTTTTTGAGCACTGAGTGTAAATGAAACATCTTATGCCTTGCACAAAATGAAGCCCTCTCATAGACCTTGCCCACTCTCAAAGTACTCTATTGCTTTCACGTAGACCAAGTGCTCCATGAAACTAATGAAACAAAATTCACGGTTGACAGATCGGACCAATGTAATTTGAATCAAATTTGTGCTGAAAATTGATCGGCACATTTTTTTTCATATTTTTAAATATTTTAGTGGCTTCAAAATTAAGGATCTCATATTTTAATAATTGGTAAATCTTTTTATATATTTTACCGTCTTCAAAATTTAGGATCAGTAAAGCATTTCAGCGTTTTGTGGCAATTTCGAGCTCCATTAACATCTTGAGTGAGCTTGCAGTTGGAAATGATTGGGCGCATAACCATTTATGGACTACAACATTGCCACAAGCTTGTCTATATGAAGTTGCTCGAGCAGATATGGCAATGTCCATGCTTCAAAGTGTTAAGTACAATGCCTATCTAAAGGTGTATAGACAAGCAATGGCCCCGGACGGTATGCAAGACCTTGCTAAGAGATTACTAAATCAATCATCTGTTGCCTTGGCTACTAGAAATTTGGTCTATCTCACTCATTCCTTGATGGAAGAAATGGGTTTGCAAAGTCGAAAGATGAATAGGTTGCTGTACCATGTTCTTTGCACCACAAAAAATACCCCGCATCCGGGTCGACCCTTCACAAACCCTTGGGGGGGTTATGGAGGGTTATGTTTGGTTTTGCAATATACAAGCAAAATGCATGTGTGGAAGATTCATGACATGGTGGTAGGACCACCCTGACTTGCACGAGGTGTTTGGGAGGTCACCGAGGGCATAAAACTACTACAATTTGAGGCAGAACAACTTGAAGGTAATGGATTTGTGCTTCTTCAACATGGAACTAGATGTGCAGACTTGAATGGGGGCATTATAGAAACAAAGTAAGAGTATGGTTCTTTTGTTTGAGACTATTTTAGAACCAACACATTTGCTTTTGCTAGACTATCCTCTACAAAGTAGCTATTGAGGTCTTGATCTAGTCTTTGTCATTGTACGTACTTGCTCGGTTTCTTGTCCGCTCGGATGTACTCGCTCGAGGATTGGGATTCCTTCTTGCATACTAAAAATAAATCTAGGGAAAAGATCAATGACAACTTCATTTTCTCTAGAAACCATGGATAGAGTCAGTTCCACAAATTGCTTCATCTTGGCTATCCTAATGGTGCCTTCATCTTCTTCAACATCTTTCTTTGTGTTCTTACTATCTGAAGTAGAAGGCTTGATTGTCAATGTTCACCAATGTCTCTCCTAGTGTCTCTCCACTTATCAATGATGAATAATGATCTAAGTTATAAAATTTCCTGGTGGTCGTGTACAAAGCTATCAACACATAACTTTTGACAACCAAGAATTGAGAATCTAACTTGTGTGAGTTCAACAGATCCCACAGTTATATGGATTCATTTAGCAATAGATTTCACTACTCCTTGCAACATAATAATGTGCTCCTGATTGATAAATGCAATTAATACTAGTGTAGTCCTTGAACAAAATTCGTGAATGTTTGTAAGTCCCATTTAATGTCTTTATCAAAACCAAAGAGTAGGTCCAGAAAGAAAATGCCAATTGACACCTTTTGCTTCAATGACTCATGCATATATTGAACACTTGTCACATTTTGTCCTGCATTATAAATGCTCCATGATGGAAGTGCATCTGATACAGAAGAGCGTTTTTGTTTTTTATCAATAAGCCAATGAAGTGTTTCCAAAGAAGAGCCTGGAAACTTTGGAGTCCTTGTCCCATGTCGTAGTTTATCCTTGAGCCATTCTTTGCAAATACCTTGCAACTCTTAAAAATTTGTACAAGCTCTTCTTGGAGCACTCTATTCTCTTTAATAATCTTGACACATTGTTGTATATCCATATATTTGGAATGGGCTTTATCTTGTACCATGATAATATTTTTTCTCTCCAACTCCTTTTGAACCTGCACAATACCATGTGACTCCAAGCCTTGTAGACATCTGAAGGTCGAGATTGTTGGTGGGCACCCAAAATCGTCATTTACATGCGCTAATATGATTTTCACCCAGCTGTCATGAACTTACTTTGGTGAGCACACAATGTGGGTGTCACGACTGGCAAACTCTTTCCCAATTGTAACAAAACCAATTTTCACAAATGCCTGCAAACCATGGAAAAAAAGCCAATCGCATGAGTGAAGGACGGGGGTAAATCATAATTAAATACTAGCACGTGCATACATAAAAATCAATTAAAAGCACTCTATAACATCTAGTTCATGAAGGTCTATTTAGAGTGAGAAAAAATCAATTATAAGAGATTTACCTAAAAATCCAAGAGAGTGAGTAATTTTTATTCCCAATTAGTATTTTTGGATTTTGGACGGGTGTCCAAATCTCATGAAGACCATGAAAGAGATAACGATAGAAAATGTCAACTCAAGATGCATACAAGTATTTGGAGACGACAATGTTATTTTTGAAGCTTGTGTTTGCAATTTAAATAATTCTCCAAATCTGGTATGAGGTAACAATAGATAAATATCAACTCAAGATGCATACAAACATTTGGAGATGACAAAGTTATTTTTGAAGCTTGAGTTTGCAATTTAAATAATTTGCATGGTTATCTAGATCTCTCGTCCCCTAGAGATGTGGAGAGTTCTAAATCTAAGAGTGACAAGTCTATGAGATATGGACAATCATCCAAATCTCATATTCAAGCATCAATTTGGTTTGCAAAAGAGATTTGGAAATTATCGAAGTCTTTTCCCCAAGGGTTCTATATGTGTTTGAAATGTTTAAGATGTCAAAACCAATGTTCAAGGGTTAAGATTTGAGATAAGCCTCGAAACAAGAAAACTCATTATAACTATGTGTCGCTTCCATCTCAGCTTGGAGTTTTTCTATTTGCTTTTGATATTCATTCCCTTTGCTCATGCAGCTAAGTGAGAGTTCTCTCCGTTGCATCCACTCCAACTTTGATTCTGTTTCTAGATCCTTGCATTGTTTTTCCATTGCTTGGTAGGCGAGGTTTGAGTGAAGCATCGTAGGATTTGCTTTTAACTTGTCCAACAGCTCACCTTGAGCTTTTATTCTAGCCTCCGCTTGTATCACTTGCATGTTGGCAATGTCAAGTTGCATTTGCTACCACTGTGCATGTGCATTGGTATCAAGGACTATAGAATCCAACTCTTTGATTTTCTTTTCCCGATCTTTCCCTACAGCTGTCAACTGCTCTACTAGCTTTGCATTTCAGAGAGATCTGCATGCTACTTTGTATGCTGGACTTGCTTATAATGATGATAAACTTCACTTTTAGTTTTTCCAATATTTGATGAGCATAGTGAGTGTATTCATCGATAACTTCTAAGCCCTTTATCCCAGACTGGATGCTTCATCTTGCTCTCCACCCTCAATTCTGGTGGTTTCCTCCTCAAGTTGCTCCATCGTATCTAGCTTCTTCAATTTCTTTTTGTGTTTGTTCTAATGTCTTTTGAAATACTTCAAGATGTGGTGCACTCGCTTTTAACTCTGCACTTGCTTTGCCATCTTGAGCTATCTCTTGTGTTGTCGCTTTATTGGTGGTTTCTTTTTGACCCACTAGTTCGGATTCTTGATTTTTCTTGGTAGGTGCTTCTTGATGTGTTTGTTCTTCCTAAGCCAGTGAAGGGGACTTTGAAATTTCTTGAACTCCCGGTGGAGGTGAAGTAACATTTGTTGTCTCAGTTTCTCATTCCTCTCTTTCCCTTTCTTGTTCATCATACAGTCGCTCAATATCGACAAGTGGATCTTACCCGACTTGGTACATAGGGTTCTTGGTGTGTAACTTGGTTGGCTTTTGTTTCCAAAATTCTTCAAAGTCACATGACAGACCTCTTTCCCTCTTAAAGGCCTCTTTTTCTCTTTCTAGGTGGGCAGCTCTTTGTGTTGGTTCCTCAATTATGATCGATGCTAGCACTTTTCTTCTTTTACCTGCCGGTTCCTCCATTTTCTATTTGCCTTCGGCTTTCCTCTTCTTCTCTTCTTGTCTCTGAGGACTTTGATGCACTTTCTAAAACTTTGTCCCCTTCCGATTTTCTCTTTTGTCCCTCATCACTTTCATCGTTCTCTCCTTCCAAAGTAAAACTTGTCTCCTTGTAGACCGTGTTGGTTCCGATGCTGGTGCCTCCGGTTCTTCTTCCTCTTCCTCCTCATTTTTGACTCATGTGATTAGCCGGGGATTTTGGTTGGGGGTAGTGGTAGGTTGTCTGCCATCCCCACATCATGATAAGCAATTCGTGTAAGGACTTTTGGTTGATTCATGTGCTTTACTTTGTACTTTTGAGTGCATTGAGCACATATTGGGCATGGTCAAGTGGCATTGGAAACTTGGTTTTCAAGACTATAGTAAAAGCCTATGCAATTGCATGATTTGGAATGGTATATCTACTAGGCTTGTTTACCTTAAGTGGTGGAAGTGTTGGGTGAATAGGTGGACAGGATCTGCAGCCATGAATCATATCGAAAAATGTGGTTGCCAACGTGTTCCTAAAAAATACAACCAACCCTTTTCTTTTCCCTTGACCTCACCGATTCCCCTATTGTGGGTAGCTTCAAAGCCTCAACAATGATTTATTTCTTAATATGTTGTTGATATCTGGGTCCGCATTAAGAATGCCTCCTCCCCCCCCCCCGCTCCGGGATGACAAAGTGTAGCCCGCATTGTGCATTGCATGGATGATGAAATCGTGTCTATGCATGGCCATGACTGGCTCTACCATGCCATTAAGTCAATGCAAGTGGAATCACGATGCTATGCAAGAGGTGGGTTTTGAGTGGGATACTCAAGGCTTACTGATGGTGAAGCATTCTGCTGGTTAGCTCTCTTAAAGAGAAAATCTTGCAATGGTTATGCTTGTTTCTTGATAGTGCTATACACACATTCCACCGCCATGTTGCTAGAATCGGTGGGCATTGCAGTGGGTGGTGTTGCAATTGTTGGTCAAGGCTTTGGTACCCACTTATACATAACTGCTCGTGGAATTGCCTTGAGTTTCTTTTTACAGTTGGTCTATTGGTTGAGCCTGGATTGAGGTTTCTGCTTAGGTTCCCAAACCCATTGAGCTGGTGGTTACTTTGGTATTAGTGAAGACTTCCTCTTGGTGTTCAACAATTGTTTAGTACCCAAACCTGCTTAGGATTGTTGATGAGTTGGGTTTTAGGTACCCAAAATTTCTTGGTTCCTTGCATGCAGGTATAAAGAGGATGGATTTGATGGTGAATAGCAAGCATAGGACTTTAGTTGTTATCGCTTTCTGGTAGCTCCAAAATTGTAAGAGCAACTTTCCACTCTTCATGGCTATGAGAAAAAGGTACTCTGAGCTGCCTGCCCTTGAGTGTTGAGGCTAAAACCTTTTCATCCTAGCCTTATAGACTTGTATCCAAGGGACTCCTAGCACCATATCCTTGTTCATATGCTCATCTAGAATGCAAATAAAAGTATGTGGGCACTGAAATCCATGCACAAATATGTTGAGATTAATCAACTCCAATGTCGGCATGAATTCTTTATGGCATCCCTTGACTTTAGCTCTGCAATATTCTAGAGGTTGGGTTGCTGCTTTCTTGTATGTTGAATAGTTGAAAACATTGAGTCGTGCACTTGTGTCGGTGAGTGCTTTGACTTTGAATTCATCTTTCAAGGTCACTATTATTCTCATATCTAATCCATCCAACCATTCATCATCCGTCTCCACTTCATCTTCAACTAAGGTTTGAGTAAAGTAGTGATGGTGAACTTGAAGGGTATTGGGTAGCAACACTTCAGGGATTGGTCGCATTGTGACCTTGCACTTCAAAATCTGGATGCATGCCTCTTCTTGCGGATCTTTGATCACATGTTTTTGTTTGAGCTTGTGTTATTTTGTTGCATGCATTCTTTGCAAGAGGAAATTATGGGTAGGTGATATTTTTGAATATGACATCCACTAATCCAGTTTTCCATCACCTCTCCATCTAGGGTAGCTAGTTCTATAGGCCCACTTGGCGAAACATTCTCTTATTGAATTTAGGGATATGTTGTTTCAGGGAGTAGACTAGTATCGAATCCCCTTGTTTGAAGATCTTTGTTAACAAATGCGTGTCAAAGAATTGTTTATGTTTCCATTTTTGAACATAGATATGTGTTATGGAAGCTAGCCTCTATTCATCTAGTCATGTAAGTTCTCTAGTTGTTTACTCATGACCTTTCCATTCCAATTTGTGTGCAACTAAGAGTGGATAGCAAGAATTCCATGGGCAATATCGTGTCTAGTCCATAGAATAAGTTGAAAGGGGTTGCATTCAGAGTTGTTTTGAATGTCACTCTATAAGCCCACAAGTCTAAATGAAGATGCATTTCCCAACCAGTCCTTCCCTTACTAACAATCTTGGTTAGTATTAAGCTCAAGATCTTGTTTGTATGTTCAGCTTGGCCATTTGCTTGAGGATGATAGGGTTCATATTTGTTATGGATCACCATAAACTTGTTCAACAAGTGTTCTATCACCTCGTTAAGAAAATGCAATCCTCGATCACTTACAAGCTCAATAGGAAGTCCATACCTCGTGAATATGCACTCATATAGGATTGCTGTAGTGGTTCTAGCATTGTTCTTCCTAGTGGCTCTTGCCTCAGGCTAGTTGGTCAAGTAACCCGCGGCCACAATAATATATTGCGTATGAGTCTTGTATGTTTGGTTTATTGGACCAACAAAGTCTATATCCCACTTAGCAAACGTGCAAGCTCCCATCATAGGTTGCAATGGAATACTGTCAATCCTTGTTGGCATCTTTGCTCATTGACATGAATCACATCATTGAACAAACTCTTTGGCAGTAGCAAACAATGTTGGCCATCAAATGCGTGCCATCAATATAGCTCTAGCTATAGTTTCATGAGAGAAATGACCTCCTGCAAGACTGGGGAAGGTATTCATACTCATTGGCACATAGTCGGAGCTGTTGGTCTTTTGGTGTCCATAGAGTTGACTTCTAATGATCACGTAGTTGGTTGCTTCCATCTTGATTCTCTCTGTCTTCTCTTACTCATATCCTCAGGGAATGTCCTATTGGTCAAATAATCTACCAGATATCTACTCCATTGTGGTGTCACAAAGATCTGGAATAATGTGTCATGAGGTACGACAACCTTTTCCTTACACTGAGAACAATTGTTCACATAATCATGAACATCTTTCCTCATCGTATGTCAATAGACCCCTAGTTGGGTTAATCATCATAAAGTTTAGTCTTTTGCAAAGTGGATTCTATTATTGTAGTATGAGCTTCACTCAAATAGTTTGCATGTTCTTAGGGCCAATGCACAATATTAGAATACCATCCTTGTTTCTCCGATATAGCCTTCTTGCAAGAAATTAATATAAAGCCAATTGCTCAATCAATTGTGGTGTAATAGAAAGTGGTATCTATGAATCTACTTGAGCTATGGTCATTAGAGATATAAGGTCCTTTGACCATCTAGAAATCATCTCTATGGAGAATAGATAAGCACTTGGAAAATCATCATCTACCCCTTTTGGTGCTTCTCCCAAAGTGATCCTTGATAAGTGATATGCTCTTTGGTGCGTGGTGCCCTTTTTGACTACCACTATGAAGTCAAAATCAAGTAGGATGATAAACAATCTCACCATTATTCTTGTATTGTAGGGCTTATTCCCTAAATAGAGTAAGGCTTGGTGGTCTACCGAAAAGACACAAACTTGCTAGCTAACAAGTAGTGTCAAAATTTTTTAACTGCATACACCATTCCAAGGCCCTCCCTTTCAGTGGTGGTGTAGTTCTTTTCATCTTTGTTTAGCTGTCTACTGGCATAGGAGATAGGAAAATCCATTGTCCCCTCACCTGGTTGAGCGAATATGCATCCAATAGCAAAATTTTAAGCATCGACATGCACATGAAAAACTTTGTTCCAATATGGAGTATTCAATATTGATTCTTCACATTCTTCCGTCCATTTAAGTGGTAAGGCCTTAAATGGGTTTTGCAATGATGGCATACATGTAGATGAATTTACAAGTAATAGCCACAATGTCTCATAAATGCTTGAACTTCCTTGACATTGGTCGGTCTCAACATCTCATTAATTACTGCTACTTTCTTCATCTCTATGGAAATACCATTTTTTGACATAATATGTTTGAGAATTTTACCATGCCTAACCATAAATACACATTTATTTGGATTTAAGCATATCCTCTATAGATGGAATTTCTCAAAGACATCGTAAGTGCTCTCTCTCTTTTTGTAGAATGCACACAAAGATCATCCATGTAAACTTCTACAAAATTGCACATATATTCCTTAAAATCATGGCTCATTAGCCGTTGGAATGTTGCTGGTGCATTGGTCAGTCCAAAAAGCATGACACTGTAAGCAAAGATTCTTCATTCCGTGGCAAAATCCGTTTTGTGCTGATCTTTGGGATCTATGGCTAATTGATTGTAAATAGAGAATCTGTCCAAGAAGTTATAACCCTCTTTCCCTACTTGTTCTAGGACATGATCCATGATAGGAAGAGAAAAGTTATATCTTATGGTGGTCGCATTCACTTTTTTGAGGTACATACATACTCTAAGTTTGCCATTCTTTTTTGGTACTACCACAATAGGTGATACCCAATCAATATATTCTATCTCATAGATGAATTCTGCTTCCTTGAGCTTCCGATATCTCTTCTTTGATCTTGTTAGCAAATGTCTCATTATAGGTGTAAGGTCATTGTCTGCTCAGCTTAGCGTCATCCCTCATAGGGATAGTATGTTGAAATATTTCATGATCTACTCCCTTGAGATCTTTATAAGACCAAGAAGAAAAGTTTCTACATTCTTTTAATGCCCGAATAAGAATTTTTTCCTCCCTAGAGACAAATCTATGGCAATATACATTGGCTTTGAGTCCTCTCCCAGCTCTGCTAGGTCAATTTGTTTAGCATTTTTAGGTCCCTCAGAGGATTTTCTTAGGTCTTTTGGTTGGCACAACGGTTGCTCTACGATGATTCATATATCTTGCAAAGTATATTTTTTTGTAGTGCAAAGGAACACTGATTGCTCCTAGTTTTTTGTAGTGCAATAGTCTAGACCTCCTTCAAGGTACGTTTCAACTCCCTATACTTCACTTTGCGCTCAATTTTAGACGTTGGAGGCTCTTTTCCTTTTCCTTTAGTTTTGTCAAGTGTGCTTGATTTGTTTGTTTTGGTGCATTGATCAATGCTTTTCATGGATGGATATCTTCTTGTTATTTTGTCTTTGTTGCAATCCGATGCATCTATCATTGCCTAGAATTAAGTTTTGTTCTCCATCGCTACTTTCAATTGTTTTCTTTTCATGTTATTTCTTGTTTTTTGCAATACCTTTGTTGGCATTTACAATATTGATTTGAAAACTCAAAGAACTCTTCTTCTCCTTCCTTGAGTAGAAGTTTTTCGCTTACATGTTCTTTTTCAGAACATGTTTCCTCCATTTTGAGTGTCTCCTCCTCTAGCTCGTCCGTGACAACAAATCATTTGAACAAATGAGTAGAAGCCAAAGAAATGTAAAAGAGTGATGCCAAAATGACAGTGTAGTTCTTATATAAGAACATGATCAGAGAAAACCTGCTGCTCCTCGATCAATTCAATAGTCACCATCTAGATAGGAACTATGTTGTATCCCTCCTCATCACAAAACTTTGTGGGTGTGGATTCATTAACGCATACATATATAGTAGCCAGAATTTGAGTCCACTCAAATGGTTCAAGCAGGTGCTCAAGAAATGGTTCAAGAACATAATCTTCCTCATTCATCTCTCGGTTTAGTATGCAATCTTCTCTCCCTAAAATACCAAACTCAAAAGCTCCACACATCCAAATTGGAGTGTCTTTACATATCCATGACGATAGTTTAATTTCCGTTGAGGTTTCCGAATGCAACGCTTCGTTTTGTGTCTTTAAGACATCCTTGTAAGAATGTTTCTTTGAATTTACTCGAGTAATTGATTCCACTTGTTTCAGGTAGGTAGGTGGGTAAAAAGGTCTCCAAATTCAACATAGTTGTTGACCAAATCATTGTCAAGCATGAAGTATTTTTTGAACATGTCCTTAAGAGACCATCTCATTATGGACCTTTTTGTTAATAACAAATTCTTGAGTAATGCCTTATGCCTTTTTGAGGTGTAAGTAGAGGTGATTGCACCAAGAAAGACATTGAGAACAACCCATAGCTCAGTATATTCCAAGAGATGATATATTTATGGCATCAAGAACTTATCGTGCTTTCATAAATTCACTAGATATACCAAAGAGTTCGTGATTAACAATCTCATCCATGGAAACTTTTAACATAATACTAGATGCCTTCAAGATGCAAGCATAGGTGATTCCATTTGCATCCCCTATGAATCTTTGCCGTGGATGTACTATGCAATAAGTGTATCACCAAAGATGACATTCCATACCAAAAAGAGATCAACCATGCAAATGTACTATCATTTGCTTTGAAAAATGGCCCTCACTTTATCAAAGTATGTTTTTCCCTGGATAAGCAAACAAATCTACCACTCTATGATGCAAGAAAGGTTGTCATGATGGAAGCTATTTACTCTATCTACTCCAAGGTTTCATATTGTAGGGCTTCACATTCAGCTCACCTTCTGCTTATTTTCTTTAAAAATTGGACTGTCGCAACTTTGGAGAACGTAAGGTATTATGCATGTAGAAAAGACCATGTTCCTTGCTATATACTCCTTGGAAAACACATGTCACCATGGAGTTTACCTATGTTTCCTTGTCCTTTGCCATGCCATCTTGAGAGAGAGAGAGAGAGAGAGAGAGAGAGAGAGAGAGAGAGAGAGAGAGATTCCATCAACTAGAGTTTAATTGTTTTGCATAATGATTGCAACACAATTTGTAGCTTTTGAAGGGAAGTATTGTAAGGGCGTGGTCATGCGAGGCTTAGATTTCAGTAATCCTTGAGAGATTCTGACCACAACAGGTACTGAAGCTCAGAGGGTGACAAGGAGTAGCCTGTAGCAAGAAGTAGTGTGAGGTACATACAAGATAGAGAAAAAGAGAACTCACCGGCACGTAATCGGCTTAGTTTAAAAACTATACCTTTTTTGGCATAATAGCACTATGAAGCCAATGGAAAGCACCCTCTTGTCAAAGATTGTCGGCCTCTATTTGTGGAAACTAAGCCTTGCACGACCATAGCCTAACACACATTAATGGAGCGTCGTCTACACCATCTGCTACTTCTAGAAAGGGATTGTAGGAGAGGGTGGGAGAAATATCATAACGTTTGGGAAATGCCATTTTATTAAACTATGAGAGACAAATTTTGGGTGTACCTTGGGGTTGACATTTATATGTTGCATGCTCTGATGCTGGAAGAGCTGTCGTTGCTCTGATGTTTTTTATTGTCCAGACCCTAACTGGCCTCTATCTTTTCTATCCCACACTTCGTGTTAGATGACGCTCATTGCATGCTGCAATTTTCCTCCTCCACTTGCCCAAGCCGTCATCAATTGTCTCTGATTGAGCCCCTACCCATTATAGATATGTGCCTATGTCCACCCGTGTGCTTCATGCCTCTGATCATCCACAACTTGCCCCACTCATCTTGTGCTTCCCACCTCCTGGATTGCAGTGCTGAGCTGATGCTGCCCCACCTCCATAACCATAGGCGTGTAGTGCCGTGCACTCATTGCTTGTTTTTTCGTGCAAAGCTCGGGAGTGTGTATGGATGAAAACATGGAAGCTAGATTAATGTATTGTGGGAGACTAGCAACAACAAATGAAACTCCATCTCTATGAAATAAAGCTTTGCTTTTGAGGTTGTGGCTACATGGAAATGAAACCACATGGAGGGAAGCTCTCTCTTATGGATGTAGTACGAGCTTGCAACACACGTCTACGAAAAGATCATTTCTATGGGCGGCCTTCACCCATAGTAAGGTCACTTGTAACATTTTAATCCAAATCAAATTTTTATCTCAATATTTATTGATTATACACATTTTTTATCTATCTAAATCTTTTGTATTTATTTTCTCAATTGAACACATTTTCTATTTTGAATCTCTACTCTCTATTCATTTCATTTCAATAATAATTATGGGGATTTATATTTTTAAATCTCAGTATCTACCAATTTTTATTAGTAAATTTCTTTTTATATATTTTCTTATTTTATGATCATTACAATAAATAATTTTATTCCCCCCCCCCCCTCTCTCTCTCTCTCTCTCTCTCTCTCTCTCTCTCTCTCTAAGGAGACAACCAAGATTGTATGCCAAATTCAAAGGTACTAATTTAGATTAGCATGAAAATCCACAATTTTAGACCTGATTAACACTGATAGATTGGCTCTTTTTCCTCCCACCTCCATGCCTTGTATTTTTAAAATACACTGCTTTTGGCTGATAGTGTGAGCGTTCCATTCCTTGGCTACTCCAGATGCCCAATGAGCCGAATGTGTCAAGAAAAAATGACCTATGAGCAAAAAGAATATGCTGCAAAAATATAAACCTTTAGTTCAAACACTGATGCTTTTTTATTCCAAAGACAAAGTGTTCAACCCACCATGTAATGTGTTATGTGTGTCTCCCCCCAGGCATCCACCATTTGTGCTGTGAAACTGTTGATTACAAATTTTAAAGTGGATACCTCAGCAGAAGTTAGATTTGCCTTTTCAAGCAAACAAAAAATATCATCTATAGACTGCCACACACGAGCACACTTAATTCCTTGGGCTGCTTCGATACCTCTGTAGGTGGTAATGTCACACACCCTTTTCCACAATTGAAACTCATTGGGACTTTGAGAGTTAGAATAGTTTAAAAGCATATGCCTAGCTTTACTACCACCCATTTTTATTAGGATGATCATGTGTACTTCCAAATGCCTTCCTATCCTTTGATAGCTCTATTGCACCGCCATGCAGGCCAACGCTTGATAGAATAGATTCAAGTTCTCTGATACACTCTTCCCTTCTTTCTGCAGGCTCCATATTCCAAGCATAATTAATATGGAGCATCAACAACTTGTCCAGAATTTGTAGACGGGCATGAAGAGTGCACACATGCACATTTATCAGAGGAATCGGTAGAATAGGATCCCAATTTGGATCATCCATGTCTCAATTAGGGGGTACACTCTGGTTACAACTGAGGATACCTTGAAACCATTGTTGGAGTGCTTTACCCACTATTTGTGTAGTGGTCACACCTTTCACAGAATTGACTACAGCTTTGCCACCCTTACCCTTACCCTTGCCTTCAGTTCCTAATGAGACTTTACTGTGGCAGCAATAAATGCATGGAAAGAGTGTCATTGCACCTTGCTTGCATCCTAACATACACTTGAAAGTTTCCAAGTCTCCTACCAAATGCCACTCCACTTGGAATGTACCCATACTTGAAACCTATAATCATTGTCCTTCTTGTTGTTTCTGAATGACATCAACGATTAGGGTGTGATTAAAATACCATTTGAGAGACTCGTGTGTCTCATGTGGGAGATGAAAAGCTGTCAGTCACCATATATTCTTCTCGGATTGAACACCTAAATAGGTGTTTCCATTCTTGCTGGCATTTAGCTCAACATCAACGCCCACCAAGGCTCTGTTCATAAGCGTAACGCTTACCCTTTCAAGCCGTTGACCTTTGACAATCTGGCACTCATGAAGCTTCATACAAATAGAACTTTGCCATCACACTCTTCTTGTGTCTAACCCATAAAATCTGATCATTGACTCCTGGATCTTCAACAGGTCAACATGGACATTATTGAACTCGTTATAACAAAAAGATTTGTTCTCTTCTAGTGGCAGGACATCCTCCACATATTGAAATCCACCCAACAATCTTGCAACATCATTATTGGCGCACCTTTTTGCGACGCTAACACTGTAAGGCGTTGGCAGCGACCTAAACAAACCTTTTTCTCTATGACCTAGTGTGACAAGCCTATACAAAGCTTCGTAGGCCTTGAAACTTATTCCTACACTGTCACACAACTCCATCATCTCCTGAGGTGAAACAATGTTCTTCAGCTCACTGAAATACTTCTGGTGCAAAACTTTAGCAATGCCAACATTGGATGGATCATCCAATAGCTCCACCAACTCCTTTGGTTTAATGATATGCTGCAGCAAAGTATGTCCAATCGTTTTAGCATTGGACTCAATTCCCATCATCATCCGAGCCAAGCTCCTACATATTGAAATAATATTACAGCAACCTACAAAAAATGTATGAAATTAGAAGCTTGCATTTGTATTCCTACCGCGTTTGACGGATACGTTTCTTTCGAGCTTCACCGCTTGAAGATAGCATAGACATCGCATGTATCTTGCGCTTGCGAATGTGATAGCCCAATGGAATGTGCTTGTTATGATCGATTCACCAGTGCATATTACGTGCAGTGTGTTGTAGCTAAACATAATTTTCTAGACGACGCTCTTGCTCCATTTTTTGATGCTCTACCTTTGTAATAAGCTTTGACATCTCGTCATTAAGCTGCTTCTTCTTCTCATTGGCTTCCTCTCTGACTTGTTGAATGTCTTTCACGTACTTCTCTTGCAATGAATAATAGGAAGCACATAGATGTTTTCTTGCTTCCTTTTCATTGAATAAAGTCGAATGTAATCTCCAGCAGTAGCCAAATAGTCCGTCTCTCCCATCTTCAATAAATCGCAGTAGCTCAGCGACATTATGGAAAGGCGGTGATGCATTGGTCATTGGACCGCCGGGGTAAATATGGCCATCAACCCATAAGTTGATTGCCTTGCATCCATGGTTCCGTAGCTGGTCTCCAGCATTGGGATTAGATGTGCCAAGTTGCACAGTTGCATACTCCTGCTATAAATGAGCGTTTAATTGATATCGTTTTGATTTTTGTTAGTAATGTCTTGCAGTGGTAGGGGATTGAATGACATTGTGTTAGTTAATCAAGCAAATTAGTGAGAATGTGTAATGGTGACTGCTACAAGCAGGTAAAGGTGGCTATGGAGGAAAGAAGTGGAGAGTACTCAGAGTTAAGAGAAAAAGATTATGTTGTGGAGGGAAGAAAGAGAGGGAGTGCAGCTCAATCTCCTTTGAATTTGAATTGTTGATCATGAATGTAGAGAGAGAAATGTTGCAGGTAATGGAGTTTCCATTGCACTCAGTTGGAGCTGGAGTGGGAGAAGCATGAGAGAGAGAGAGAGAGAGAGAGAGAGAGAGAGAGAGAGAGAGAGAGAATAAAGGAAGAGAGAGTGGGAGAGAGGACAAATCTGCAACCTTGGAGGATCTGCACTTTTTCAGAAAGAGACAGCCAAGAATGTTCCTTAATGATTGGAAGAGGAAGTGACATGAGAGAAAAGGGAGGAAAGAGAGAGAGAGAGAGAGAGAGAGAGAGAGAGAGAGAGAGAGAGAGAGAGTTTGGCTCACATTTTAGAGAGAAAATGCAGTGAGAGAATGTGAAAAATCTGTTTTTCTGACAGGGGGGCTAAAAAGTGCCTCCTTTAATGAGTTCTAAGTGAGAGAGAGTGTGTTTTATATGTTAGAGAGAGAAGAGGGGTGGGAAAAGGAAATTTGAAAATTCATTTACCCCCTCTCTTTTGGGTTACTAAATAAACTATTTTCAAATTCAAAATATGGAAATGGATTTTTAAAAAATCTCAGCATAGGACTTTTTTCCCTCTCTTTTAGGCTTGGTCAAACTTGGCTTAAGCTTTAAGCATTCCCTCAAACTGCCAAATAAAGAGGCCCTCCTATACCCCATTCACTTCCTAATGAGGGAACTTTTCCATCCAACATGTAGCTTGCACGTCCTCCCGAACACCCGGAGGGGTTCAATGAGTTGGATCTGGTCAATGTCATCCATTCGCTGCAATTTAACAATGAGAAACCATTGTCAAATGTACAAGCCATGCTTGTGCACGAAGTGACAGGGTGGATAATAGGGCTACAATATGGAGGAAGGAATGCAATTAATATCCAATCAAAATCCACTCCATAAGTCGAGACTGCACAAAGATCAAGAAGGGGCCTAATGGGACTATAGAAACTATCAGGAGGCAGTATATCCATCGCTAGGCAGTCCCCATGGTTAAGATTTGAATAATGATGAAGCATAAAGGGAAACTTTAGTATTTCCAGGCAGTGAAGCCATGGACCGACAATCATCTATCATAGTAGCAAAGTCCAGATAGGCCAGATCCTTGCGGGTGCAACACCAATGCATGAAAAAAATCAGCAAATTGCTAGCCGACATTGACATTGTCATCAACACCCACAACTGCAATAGCCACTAGCAATTCCAACATCACCCTAGCATGGCCAGTAAGAGTAGTGACAAATCCTCCCAACCACTCGCAATTAGGTTGCATGCAACCACCGCCATTCCATCCACATACCGCCATTCTAGTCCTCATGCAAAAAATAAATTGAATAAAAAAAAGGCACCTTCTGCTCTTTTACAGGGGGTGTCATGGGCATGCGGCTGTAAAGTTTTCTCGTTGTGTCCATATACACATGGCCATGTACAAGCTGCACCATCTATCCAACTCCCCCATAGACTACCTACCCCAACCAACGAACTCCTTTAGTAGATCGTGCCAGAGTGGAGCCGCAACTTTTTGTTCTCTTCTCTCAGTTGATTATCGTCCAAGTATTCATCTTCCCCGTCCTTACGTGAGTACGTTTGCATGCAGAATCACATGTCCAACTCTCTCTCTCTCTCTCTCCCCCCCATTTATTACCACAAGTTGCACGTGCATATCTCTCTCTCTTCTCTCTGCCCCACGTTGGCTACACACGCATACACTCCTATAGACCTTGAACGACATGGAAAGGTGGCTTAGAGTGAGGCTCTTCTCATCGTAGCTGCCCCACCTTACCCTCGATCAACTCAGACTTCTCGCACTCAATGACCATGAAATCTTCTCTCTCACTCAATCAACATGCTGGAAGGCACTACTACACGTACTGCATGTTTAATCGTCGCCATACAACTCAAACTTGTCTTTTTTAAAGACTAGTAAAACACACGATGTCAACCACAACCAAATGTATCTCTTTCTCGCTCTTTGTCTCTTTCACTGCGGCCGCCATGTGGTCCTTTATTAACCACCACCACCTCAAGGAACTGCAATTTCTATCCCTCTTTCTCTCACTTTAGCTCTACAAGCTGCGTCAATATGGCTTCGGAAGAGTTGGGTGGGATTCCCATGCTGACAATTCTTACAAGTGTTACTTTTGTTGCCATGAGCTACCTCACCTTCCGTCATCATCTTTGCAAACACAGACAAGACGTTACCAGAAAAATTGCTATTTTAGCGCGCTATGCTACCTCAACAAGCTGGCATGATGGCTTTTATTAAGGCGGCCCCCATTCATATAAAAAACGAGGCATCCAGCAACCTACGGTACCTACCCACTTGCATGGCAGGCCATTGGCGGCGCTATATTCTCCATCCTAGCATGCTGGCGGCGAACTTGTGACTGACACCAAAAAGATCTAGTTCATTTTATTGGCTCGAAGGGGTGCGGAACACATAATTATTTAGGCCAGTGTTCACAAAAAAAAATTGAACAAAAGAAGGAAAAAAATAAGAGCATTGAAAATTTCCTAAGTTTTAGTGGAAATGTAAGGGTTGTCATCGGGTTTTACAAATTTAGCCGTAATTTATTTCAAGGAAAACCCTCGAAACTTGAGTGAAATTTTCAAATTTTGTCCTTAGAAAATACACTAAAGGCCAGTTTATGAACACTGATTTACCCCTTTCTTTCTTTTTCAAAGCTATTTTGGGTTTAGGATTTTAGGATGCTGCTTTACAGGATTCCTTTTGAGCTATGCTTGAAAATCATTATTATTACTTTTGTTTTTTAAAAGAGCGCTTGCATTTAAAAAAAAATTATTTAGAGTTAGTTACACTGCAGCCCACTATTCGAAAAAAAACCAGGGGCCTAGTGTATTTTGATCGATAGAATTTGTAAAATTTTGATTAAGTCTTGAGCTCGCCTTTAAGAAAACTGGACAATTTCTAAGAGTTTACTGCAATCACCGGTAAAAGCTTTAAATTTTGACCTAAAAACCATGCAAATTTCAAGTTTGTCCTTATTTTCATCGGTTAGGAAAAATGTATTTTTCTAGCCCTGTTGTAGTCACCAATATAGTTGGCCTCGACACGATCTAAGATCACAACACAACATGTAGACCATATCCGCGGGCATGAAAAGTCAAGTCAAAATTTGTTACATCATGGCTAGAAACTATCGTCAGCATAGTGTTTTCAAACTTCGAACAAGAGGTAAAATTTGAATCAAATACGGGAGAAATTGTGAGACACCACTTGCAAGGAACACTAAATTCTAGCAGTATTATGGCATCAACATGACACGATAGGTAAAATAATAATAATAATAATAAATAGATCAATATATGCATGACATGGAGCATGTCATACACCAATATTGTGGGGACACCAGTGGTCATTTTCTCCTTTACAATGCATGGTACAAATAGATGCATGCCATGGCTTAAAAGTTCATTTGTTTTCCAAATTTAAAAATAAAATAAAAATTAAAACCAAGGATTGATAAGTTTTATGCGCACTACAAAATCATGAAATTTCACTTGTTGATAATTGCATTAAAAGTGGTTTCGCATTTGTACTTTGGTCTAGTCTACAATTTTTTAGCAATTTTTTTAGATACTCGAATTGTCTATCTTGACTGACATTCACCAAATGATGACTTGCTACTGACCTATTTTTAAGGACTTGTTTAGCATTTGACAATTTGACTACTAGCTATTTCTTCGCACCACACCCAGGTGCATAATTTCTCAATGTTTTCTTACGCATTTTAATTCACTTTAATGAGTCAGTTCCTAAATGTATCTATAGCTATCATTTGCCTTAAGATCTCAACATTATGATTCATCTCTCATTTGATTATACTGTAATACACTGGCTTAATATACTACTATGATAATACTTATCGTCTTCACTTCCTTGTAAGTTGTTTTCTTGGTACAAATACTTAAGGGTACAAAATCAAGAAAGTTGCAACAAGGATAACATCATTATAAAATTTGAAAGGAAAGAGATATTTTGCTTCTTTGCATTGGCATGTGAAATTAACCATCCTAATGGTGTTGCTTGTGGTTACACTAAATGTAGTTTCTATTGAGAAGATTTATCTGCTACAAAAGAAAGCGCAAAGGGCCCTGCAAAATACCAAAATAACATGCTACAAGCCATAAACGAACAAATCTGCATACCTGACGACTCACACAAATCCATAATTGAGCTCAACACAAACAGAGAGAGATTGAGAGTGAGATAGAGTGAGAGAACACGTGTAGGTGCACCTCTAGAGCGGAGTGCTACGCCGACACGAGGAGAGAGGAGAGGGAAGAGGAGAGGAAAATAACACAAGCACTCGGTGCAATCTCCCCCCGTGCAAGAGTGACCATTTTCCTCTTGCACATATTTACTTTATAGATTTCTTGAATGGTCAAAGTGAGTACAAACTGGTCGGCCGGTCATAAATGGCCAAAGCTCATAAAAGAGCACTTGAATAATAAAATGTACATAAAATATATATTCGTTTGCAATGTCCTAGTATACCCATTCCAAATCCAATTTCAAATCCAAATTCAAATATCTGCCAACATGTACCCATTTCACTTCCAAATCAGAATATCCTTCATTTTGTATACCTGGGTAACAAAATCATGCAAAGGATAGTGGTGGCCACCCATTGCAGCATGATTTCGTGATCGGTGTTGCCTAAATCGGCGAATCTACACCAATAAGAGGCGCTGCATAAATCGGTGAATTTGCATTAATGCTGCCTAATTCGGCAGATCTTCATTTAATGGATCTGTAAATTGGTGGTGTGCTGCCTAAATTAGACGATCTGTATGAGACTTGCTGCCTAAATTGGCGAATCTAATGTTGCCTAAACTGGTGGATCTGCATTAAGTTTTCTGATGCAAATGGAAGCGCAAAGGGCCCTGTAAAATACCAAAATAACATGCTACAAGCCATAAACGAACAAATCTGCATACCTCACAACTCGCACAAATCCATAATCGATCTCAACATGAACAGAGAGAGACATAGAGCAAGATAGAGTGAGAGAACATGTGTAGGTGCACCTCCTAGAGCGGAGTACTATGCCACACGGTGAGAGAGGAGAGAGAAGAGGAGAGGAAAATAACCCAAGCACTAGGTGCGATCTCCCGCCGTGCAAGAGTGACCATTTCCCTATTGCACGTATTTACTTTATAGATTTCTTGAATGGTCAAAGTGAGTATAAACTAGCCAGCCAATCATAAATAGACAAAGCTCATAAAAGAGCACTTGAATAATAAAATGTACATAAAATATATATACGTTCACATAGGCCTATCTTGGTCAAGCCTTTTCCTCATGTCAGCTGCAATCAATACCAAAATAGCAATTCCATTACATTAGCATCCAGCTATACAGTCACACACAAGAGCTATGATGCTTTTGGATAGTGAAAAACAGTTTGTAAGTACTTTGGCACCTATGCATACTCCAATTTTGTGTCAAACAGGTAGTGATTTTTTTGTCTTTTATGCCTTGTATAATCCATTGGTCACGTGCACACAAATTTTCCGATTTAGGTAGTGTGTAAATACTCATCTTGGTGTAGATTTTTAGATTTAGGCAACACCAGTTATTCGTGCAGATCCACCGATTTAGGCAGCATTAGTGCAAATTCCCTAATTTAGGCAGCATGTCATATTGGTGTAGACTCGTCGGTTGAGGCAGCACAGATTACAAAATTATACTGCACTAGCTACCCACCATTGCCCCTAGTATGATTTTGTTACCCAGGTATATAACCTGGAAGATATTTTGGATTTGGACTTATATTGTGGAATTGATATTGGATTTGGATTTAGTATATGACGATTTTCTGTTGCGATAGTGTTTATGAAATTGGAATTATAATTTATAAGGATTGCATAATGAAGGATGAGTGTGACCAATGATATCCTGATTCATCAGGATATGACATATACTACTTATTCTAGTGGTATGGGACACTAAAATATGCAATATGTGGATGACAATAGGCATAAGCAATGTTATTTAAATTTATGAATTTTCTTTCAATATGTGCTACATCTAACATAGAGTACTAACCATTGTTTTTGACAAGTCTGATTCGAGATTCTTATCTGCACAACTGAGTACAATTGCTTTCTAACGGAAAGGTATGTAATGAAAATTGATAATTGTTTATTTATTGCAGCTGACATGTGACAAAAGCTAAGGCTAGGCAAAAATATCACATTTTATGTACATGTATTATTCAAGTGCTCATTATGAGCTATGGCCATTTATGCCCCGATTGGCCAATGTGTATTAATTTTTAGCATTGAAGAATGTATAAATAAATACGTCCAAGAAGAAAATGCTCACTCTTTCACGGGAGGAGATCGCACTCACTACCTGTGTTATTCTTCTCCTCTCCTCTCTCCTCTCTCCTCTCTTCTCTCTCGTCGTGCGGATGTAGCACTCCACTTTAGGAGATGCATTTGCACATGCTCTCTTGACTCTCCCACTCTCTATCTCTCTCTATATGCTTATAGATTGATTATGTGCCCATGCAATTATCCAGGTATACAATTTGTCGATTTAATGGCTTGCAATATGGTTGTTTTTGCTATTTTGCAGGGCCAACTTGCCTTTTGTTTGTAGCAATATCTACATCTCTTTGAATTTGTACCTCTGACTATGAATCTTTATCTTTCTCTAGAATCTACACCTATCTATGTAACTATATCCCTATCTATCTACCACTATTCCTCTCCCATCATTACTCTCTATATGAATATTTATATGGAGCTTGGCTTCTTCAACTCTCTACCTCTATCCCTATTATATCTATTTATCTATCCATCTACCCATCCATCTCTTTGCCTCTCCATCTACCCTCTTCACCTCTCTTCCTCTACCCCTACTCTATCTCTCTATGTATCCACCTCTACCTCTAATTATCTCGGCCTTGACTCTCTCTCTCTCTCTCTCTCTCTCTCTCTCTCTCTCTCTCTCTCTCTCTCTCTCTCTCTCTCTATTATGAGCACAAAATGAGCTTGTGGTTTTCATTTTGGGGAGGCTCATAGCAACATTGGTATCATTGTTTGTATAAACATTGATACATACTAAATGTAATATTGATGCAATAAAATTGGTCAGGCTTATAGTGCCTTACTTTGAAAGGGCTAGTAATGAAGCCAAATGCACAACTTTATTCAACATTTTATGTTTTAAAACTGCTTCAATATGATGTCTTGATGCAAAAAAACATACTAATTTTCTTTGTCCATGATGAAAAAATCATACAACATGTTAACCCAACGGATTCACTCAAAAAATATAGATGTATCATGTGAGCTCATCATGAGAAATATTGTCATAATAATCAATATCTAATTCTCCTAAATGATTTTCTCATATTAAACTGATCATTTAATGTGGGGAAGGCCATGGGAGAAAAAGCTAGAATATTGGTTAAGCTAGCAGACCGGCCACAATAGGGATCCAAAGGAGGGAAAATAGGGATCCAAAGGGGGGGGGGGGAGGGCCATCTGCAAAAGAGCCATGTGCAACAATGGGCTAAAAAGACCCTAAGGTTCAGCCCATTAAGACTTCCAAAATGCTAAGGTTCCAAAATTCAAAGGTTGTGTCCAAAGGTCAACCCTAGGGAAAATTGGATGCTTTGTGTGTGCCCTAAAAGTCTTTGCACATCCCTACATGGGAGGGGGCGAGCCCTAACGGTAGGGGATGAGAGAGAAATCCACACACACACACACACAGGCTCCCTTTACACAAAGGGAATGAGGGACACATGTCAGCTCCCTAGGCCAGATGCCCACAAGGTGTGCCCAATTCCTATTGGAAGACCCTTGAAGTGGACCAATGAGAATTAAGCTAGAGTAAATCTAGTTTAATTAATTTAAAAACATTTAATAAAAGAAACCAATGAGAATTAAGTCTCCTAGAAGACTATTGGGCAGTCTCCCAAGGGGACCAATGAGCATTCAGGAGCCCAATGGCTTGCCTGATTCCTATTGGCCAGGACGCAAAGGGGTCCAATGAGAGTTTAATTTAATTATTTAATTACCTAAAGCTCTCACAAAAGGGGAAAAGGGGACACATGTCAGAAGGCTATCACTTATGCTGCTTAACACCCATTGGCTTGACTTGGGGAGGTCCAATGAGGCAAAAGCCAGACCAATTTAGCAGGAAGGGCTCGCCCAAGAGAAAGAGGGGGCTGATTTTTGTTGGGCATTGACACACACACTCACACTTGACCATGTGTGAAGAAAGAATACTCTATCTCCTCCCAAGCTTTAATGGAGAGCTCATCACCTACTCCAAGCTTGTGAGATAGAAGCCTACATCAACACTCTCTTGGCATGTGGATGCAAATCCAACCAAGAGCCAAGCATCCATGCATGCTCATCTTCTCTACCAAGCTAATTACTAAGCTAAGCTATGCTAATATGAGTGATTATGTGAGGAGATGTACATCAGCTTTCTCGTAAGATACTCCTTCTTCCTCTCAATCTACTCTCATACCCTGCTAACTCTCACCATCTTCGAAGGTGTGTGAGCTCTTGGGTCTGAGAACGGGGATAATTCAAGTTGTGTTTGATTAAGTGTTTTTCTTAGTGCATGAAGCTTCCATCTTCATTGCACTAGCTAGTCTTGAAGGAACACAAAGAATTGTATTGTACAATGTCTCTCTTGATGGGAGAAACCATAATACAAAGCCTTTTGGAGGGGGTACCGGCTCCATGAAATCCGGTCCTCAACTGTTGTCAATAGCTTAATTTCTCTCTCTTTTGAAAGTATTGTTGATGCTATCTAACTAGGTGTTATGCTTTTTGTTGCTCTCTCCACCCAAGCACTCTTGTAATTCTCATTAGGAATCTATTCTAATGAAATGCCCACTATGTTCATGCTAATTTCCGCTACACATAAGTTATTAGGCCATTAAATGTTACATTGGTATCAGAGCTCAAGGTTTCTCTTTTCTTGCTCAAGAAGGGAGGTCCTCAAGCTAACTACAAATGGTTGGTATTATTAATTGCCTGTGAGTAAGTAGAATAGGGATTTTTCAGCCTTGCAGTGCGCCTGCCTTCGTGCAGTTAACGGGGCATCACCGTCGAGAGCTATGGTCTTAATAGTGGAGTCCTACGGGGCTTGCCTACGGCTTAACCACTATTGAGCTATTAGAAGCTTGACAAGAGCCGGTGCTGTTTTGGTGTCGAAAGACCCTCTCTTCTATTCCTTGCAATTAATGGTATTCGAGCCGCGGGTACAGTAGCTTGAGTACTTTTTCTAAAGGGGTAAAGAGGAGTAGCAACTAGGGCTTGAACTGCCAAAGTACACCTAAAAAGTTTACACGTAAAAGTTGTTAGAATGGATGACAATAGTAAAGAGAGTGAAATTAATGTTGATAACTTTGATTTTGCTCATGAGCAAGCTACTAATGATGCTTCAATGTTGTTAACTATCTTGTTTCTAGGCTTCAACAATCCATGGGCAATCCATCTCTCCAAAGTGAAGTGCAACGGCAGCTCCGTGCTCACGGGATTCTCCAAGCTCATCACCATGACGAGAGAACACCTAGGAAGCCTCCTTGTGAGACTACCAAAAGAGGTCTCTCTCCGATTCGGGAAGAAGAAGAGAATCCATATGAAGGGCTCAAGAATTTACTTCTTGACGATGCATCTCCTTCCCAAAGGAGAACTCAAGAGCCTCCACCGAAGGAACGAGAAAGAAGCGAGTCTCCCGCCACCTCGGCGGAGATGGCTCCACGAAGACGGCGGGCTAAACGCTCTCCATCACCACCAAAGTGGAGAAGACCATCACACTCTTCTCCACGCCATAATTCAAAGAGGGATGATAAAAAGCAAGAGAAGAAAAAGGTGAGAAAGAGGACACCCTCTTCTCCATCTTCTTCATCCTCTTCCTCTTATGAAAACTATGGTGAAGATGACAAAGATCAAGACAAGAAAAAGGCGAGAAAGAGGTCACCCTCTTCTCCACCTTCTTCAAATTCTTCACCCTCTGAAGAAAGTGATGGTGCAACCTTTGAACCATCAAAAAGAAGAGGCCATAGGAAATCCTATGCCGCATGGAAGAGGTCATCCAAGTTGAAGAAATTCAAAGAGGGAGGGAAGAGCATCTCTTTCCTTACCTATGATGGTACCTTTGGTGCTACGGACAAAGTCTTGGCCTTTATCCAGCAAATCGATGCGGCATTTGGAGATGAGGGCTTCACGGAGTCCTCTAAGCTACGCCATGTAGCTATGCACTTTCAAAAGTCCGCCAGACAATGGTGGTCTAGCCTACGAGCCAATGGTGAAGCTCCGCGAACATGGAAGGCTTTAAGAGCTTCCATTATGAAGCAATTTTTGGCCACTGATGCCAAAGACAAAGTACTCACCGAATGGCGAAGCTTAAAGCTCTCTCCCAATGAATCCATCCACAAATATGTAGACAAGTTTTGGGACCTACAACTCAAAGCCACTGTCTTCAAAAGGTTGGATTTTGGAGAGCAAAAGCAACAATTTTGTGCGGGCTTAACCGAAGAAATGGCGGAGTATGTCAACTCCCAAAGACCACGTACCATATCGGCGGTAATAAACCACACTATGGTCGCCTCTCGAACCAATTTCCAAATGGGGGCAAAAAGAAATAATAAGCCCCCGGAAAACAAGGATTCCAATGAGCCTAAGGGGAAGGACAATGTCCAAAAGTCTCCTAAGGGCAACTCCAACAAAGCTAAAGAGAAGGGAGTTTACAAAGGTAAGAATAAACTCTCTCCTGAAGAGCTTGAGCGTTATCATAAGGATAACCGGTGTTTCAAGTGCGGCGAACAAGGGCATGCGTACCGCGCTTGTCCCCAAAAGAACAACCGCCGAGATCCTCCTAGAGCTTCCTTGGTTGAAATCCAAGAGGAGGAGACTCACCAAACTCACCACAAAGGATCTCCTCTATGCCATGCTTGGGGAAAGGTAAGAGAACATGATGCTTTTATTCTCTTTGATCCTGGTTCTACTCACAATTTTATATCTATAGAGTTGGCCACCAAGCTAGGAATACAATCTTACGAGATGGGAGATGTCCTACCCACAGACAGTGCCTTCAAGGGGCAAGAAGCTTCAGTCACTCCCTTAATTGGGAATTTGAGGCTTCATGTCCAAGGCTATGTGGACAAAGAGGACTTCTTTATCTCTCCTCTCAAGCATGAGGATGTAATCCTAGGGGCACCATGGTTTGACCGCCTGGCTGCCGATGTTAAATTTCCTGAAAGGAGAATCTCCTTTAAGTTCAGGGAAAAAGACATGTATATAGATGCTAAGGAAATGGGTAACACCATCCCCATTGTACATACACCAGCTTTCAACAAGTCAAGAAAGAGCTCTATTTCCGTGTACATGATTTTTGTTAAAGATTCTCAAAATGAACCTAATGCTTTAGAAAAAGAAAATAAAAGCAACCAAAAGAAATTAGAGTTATCCTATTTTCTGAAGGGGTTTCAAGATGTTTTTATTGACGACATCCCTTGTGAGCTACCTCCTAAACGAGGTAATGATGACCATGCAATTGAACTTCTTCCAGGAAGTTCACCGCCTAATAAACCTCCTTATAGAGTTTCTCAAGCTCAACAAGAGGAGATTATGCGACAAGTGCATGAGTTAGTTGAGAAGGGTATGGTTAGGCCAAGCTCATCTCCATTTTGCTCACCTGTGCTATTAGTGCAAAAGAAAGACGGCACATATCGTATGTGTGTCGACTATAGAGCACTAAATAGGATCACTATCAAGAATAGGTTTCCCGTTCCACGGGTAGAAGACCTATTTGATAAGCTACAAGGATCGACCTACTTCAGTAGGATTGACCTAAAAAGTGGCTATCATCAAATAAGGATAGTTGATCAAGACATTGTAATGACCGCATTTCGTACTACATTTGGTCTTTACGAATACATTGTCATGCCTTTTGGCTTGACCAATGCACCAGCCACATTCAACCGCTTGATGGAGAAGCTGTTCAGGCCTCATCGAACCTTCACTGGAGTGTTCTTTGATGATATTATCATCTACTCTAATTCATTGGAGGAACACAAGCAACACCTCCAGGTAATATTTCAAGTTTTAAGAGAGAATAAACTTTACGTTAATCGAAAGAAAAGTGAATTTCTCTTACAAGAGATTCAGTATTTAGGTCACATTATCTCTCAAGATGGCATCCAAATGGATCTATCCAAGTTAGAGGTAATAAAAGGATGGCCTAAACCAAGGAATCTTCATGAACTAAGAAGCTTCATAGGTATGTGTGCATACTATAGACGCTTCATAGAAAAGTTCTCACAAATTACGGGACCATTACATGACCTAACAAAGAAAAGCGTTAGGTATACATGGTCTGCTAAGGAGAACAATGCTTTCGAAAAGCTTAAAGAAAAGCTTATCTCTCAACCTGTGCTTACACTACCGGATCTCTCAAAACCATTTGAGGTCCAATCTGATGCCTGTGGTGATTGCCTTGGAGCTGTTTTGCTCTAAGAAGGGCGCGCCATAGGCTATGAGAGTCGAAGGCTCGACCCTGTTGAGCAAGCTCTAGGCATATACGAAAAGGAAATCCTTGCAGTTCTACATGCCTTAGACTCATGGAAGCACTATTTATTGGGGACTCCTTTCATTCTGCGAACGGATCACCAAAGTCTTAAGTACTTCATGACGCAGACCAAGCTCTCCGACAAACAAATGAGGTGGGCAAATTTCCTTTCGCAATTTCATTTTCATATTGCTCACATTGCTGGCAAGCATAATCAAGTAGCTGATGCACTCTCAAGACGGCCGAGAGTGAATGCGGTTTCCCTAGCAACTCACAATGATCTATCTTCAATGATAGATGAGTATGCTATTGATCCCGATTTTAGAGATGTGATTTCAGCCCTTGCATTAGGGAAGAAAGAAGAACCATTTACTTTACAAGATGGTTATCTTCTCTATGGCAATAGACTATGCGTTACTAACTCCATGCGTGAGAAAGTAACGTATGAATCTCATGCTCTCCCATATGCGGGGCATAGAGGGATTCAATCTACCTTAAAGGGAATTGAAACATATTTCTATTGGCCTACCATGAAAGTGAACATACAAGAGTATGTTTCCAAATGTGTGGTATGCCAAAAGAAAATATTTGATAGAGGGAAGCAACCTGGATTGGTTCAACCCTTGCCAATCCCTAATTCACCATGGGAGAGCATATCCATGGATTTTATCTGTGGATTGCCTAAGTCTATCCATGGGAATACGGGAATATGGACGATAGTAGACAGGTTCAGTAAACAAGCTCATTTTATACCTGTCAAAAAGACTATCAAAGCCCATCAAATGGCAACCCTCTTCATTTCACAAATTTTCAAATACCATGGCTTGCCAATGTCCATAGTGTCGGATAGAGATCCTAGAATGACCAGTAATTTCTGGAAGGGTCTCTTTGAGAATTTAGGAACAAGGCTAAACTTCTCTTCGGCCTATCATCCACAAACTGATGGCCAAAGTGAAATAGCTAACCTAACCATTCTCGATCTACTAAAAGCCTATGTAACGGAAGTAGATCAAAGATCCCAATGGGAGAAGTACTTACCCTTAGTGGAGTATGCTTACAATAACACTGTACATACTTCCACGGGAAAAGCACCTTTCGAGTTAATTGAGGGAAGATCAAAAAGTCCCTTGCTACTTAAGGTACATGGGAAGATCTTCGTTGCAGATGAGTATAGTCGAGACCTACAAGAATCTTTTCAAAAGATTAAGGATGCTATCTCTATCTCACAGCAAAGGCAAAAGGCTGCTGCTGACAAGCACAGAAGAGCCCAAGCCGTTAAAGAAGACGATTGGGTCTTGTTAAAGTTTCCCAAGGCTCGCCGAGGCACACGACGGGCAAGAATCCTACGGGCCACCAAAAGTATTGTGCTAAACTAGCAAAAAGGTACTATGGTCCCTTTCAGATTCTTAGGCCAATCAATGAGATGGCCTATCAACTCAAGTTGCCCAATCATTGGCTCATGCACAATGCTTTTCATGTGAGCCTATTAAAGCCTTACAAAGGAGAGCCACCTCAAGAACCAACTATTGAAGACCCACCGGAGATCGAGGACCAAGAAGAGGTGCTGCAGCCCGAGTCCATTCTCCGACATGAAGACAAGGTACTAAGAGGCAGTAAGACTATCCGACGATATCTTATTAAGTTTAAGAATTATCCTTTTGAAGATGCTAGATGGATGCAAGGCATACAATTAAAGGATAACCGAAACCTTGTCAATGCTTACAATGCTTCCCAAGAGTAAGAAAATGTACAAAATGTTAAAAATGAACAAAATTTTTGTCTTATAAGACTCTCTTTTTCTTTATTTGTGCACAAAAATGAAGTAGTATGCATGCTTAGATCAAGTTTGCGGAGACGACGTCTCCCAAACACCAAGTAGTGCTTGTCACTCTACTATGAAAGATTGATAGGACTAATGTGCAGACATGCTTGCGGCAGCCTCAGGCTCTCAAGCACCAAATGGACCAGTCATCCATTGTGGAATGATGTCGTAGGGTAACATAGGGATCCTCTACCCGCTAAGAAAAGGACTCATGAACATGCTTTATCTTCTCTACACCATAGTCGAGGACGACTATGATTTCAAGAGAGAGGTAATGTCATAATAATCAATATCTAATTCTCCTAAATGATTTTCTCATATTAAACTGATCATTTAATGTGGGGAAGGTCAGGGGAGAAAAAGCTAGAATATTGGTTAAGCTAGCAGACCGGCCACAGTAGGGATCCAAAGGAGGGAAAATAGGGATCCAAAGGGGGGGGGGCATCTGCAAAAGAGCCATGTGCAACAATGGGCTAAAATACCCTAAGGTTCAGCCCATTAAGACTTCCAAAATGCTAAGGTTCCAAAATTCAAAGGTTGTGTCCAAAGGTCAGCCCTAGGGAAAATTGGATGCTTTGTGTGTGCCCTAAAAGTCTTTGCACACCCCTACATGGGAGGGGGCGAGCCCTAAAGGTAGGGGATGAGAGAGAAATCCACACACACACACAGGCTCCCTTTACACAAAGGGAATGAGGGACACATGTCAGCTCCCTAGGCCAGATGCCCACAAGGTGTGCCCAATTTCTATTGGAAGACCCTTGAAGTGGACCAATGAGAATTAAGCTAGAGTAAATCTAGTTTAATTAATTTAAAAACATTTAATAAAAGAAACCAATGAGAATTAAGTCTCCTAGAAGACTATTGGGCAGTCTCCCAAGGGGACCAATGAGCATTCAGGAGCCCAATGGCTTGCCTGATTCCTATTGGCCAGGACGCAAAGGGGTCCAATGAGAGTTTAGTTTAATTATTTAATTACCTAAAGCTCTCACAAAAGGGGAAAAGGGGACACATGTCAGAAGGCTATCACTTATGCTGCTTAACACCCATTGGCTTGACTTGGGGAGGTCCAATGAGGCAAAAGCCAGACCAATTTAGCAGGAAGGGCTCGCCCAAGAGAAAGAGGGGGCTGATTTTTGTTGGGCATTGACACACACACACTCACACTTGACCATGTGTGAAGAAAGAATACTCTATCTCCTCCCAAGCTTTAATGGAGAGCTCATCACCTACTCCAAGCTTGTGAGATAGAAGCCTACATCAACACTCTCTTGGCATGTGGATGCAAATCCAACCAAGAGCCAAGCTTCCATGCATGCTCATCTTCTCTACCAAGCTAATTACTAAGCTAAGCTATGCTAATATGAGTGATTATGTGAGGAGATGTACATCAGCTTTCTCGTAAGATACTCCTTCTTCCTCTCAATCTACTCTCATACCCTGCTAGCTCTCACCATCTTCGAAGGTGTGTGAGGTCTTGGGTCTGAGAACGGGGATAATTCAAGTTGTGTTTGATTAAGTGTTTTTCTTAGTGCATGAAGCTTCCATCTTCATTGCACTAGCTAGTCTTGAAGGAACACAAAGAATTGTATTGTACAATGTCTCTCTTGATGGGAGAAACCATAATACAAAGCCTTTTGGAGGGGGGACCGGCTCCATGCAAATCCGGTCCTCAACTGTTGTCAATAGCTTAATTTCTCTCTCTTTTGAAAGTATTGTTGATGCTATCTAACTAGGTGTTATGCTTTTTGTTGCTCTCTCCACCCAAGCACTCTTGTAATTCTCATTAGGAATCTATTCTAATGAAATGCCCACTATGTTCATGCTAATTTCCGCTACACATAAGTTATTAGTCCATTAAATGTTACAAATATAGTCATTGAAAGATGCAAAAATACATGTACAAGCGGGTTCTTCCAATAAACATAGAGAAGATTTGTAAGTTACGTGAAAAAAAGGAATAATTTTATCCATAGCGCTCTCTATATGATGAGGGGTTATTTTAACATTCATTGATTGCACATGACATGAAAAATCATGATGTCTACTAGGCAAGGAAGACCAATAAATACTTCAGGTCCCTCCCAACCTATTTATAACTAGCCTCTCTTTGCATGGCATAGTCAATGAGTCCTCCAGTTTTAGAAAGAAAGGATTATGTGCTCTAACAATAATGAGATCTCATTAGTCTAAATCTTTAAGACTTGAAATGGTTGAAGTTAAGAAGATATTCATAACTAGTTCATTAAATATGCAAGAAACAATTTAATTGGAAAGTGATATTCATAACTAGTCCACTATATTTGCAAGAAACAATTCAATTGAAAAGTGATACAATGTAGAGGATTGTTTTTTTTCAGATTTATGTAGTGGATAGTGCTATTGGAGGCTCAATCAAGCAACAAGATTGTGCACAAAGTCTTGTGAGTGAGTATGCATGGGGTTCAGGAGTGAGGCCTATCACATTGAAGATATGGATATATAATGCCACATGGAAATATATAGCTATGCAGCACTTTTCACTACTATTGTGTGCTTATATAGCACTATATATATGAAACTATATATATAGTGTTGCATATCACTATATAGTTATATAGTGATGTATAGATATATAGCACGACACAATTCTATATATCTATGTGCATATGTATATTGTGCAGTCTACACACAAACAATAATACAATCTATTGCATTTCCATTTTACTAGTGCATAGTGTAGTAGGGAGATAACTACTTCACATAGTGTTGACGGCTAAACACGAAAAAGCTACACCACTTTTGTATTATTTAATTTTGATGAGAAGAAGGATATTTTGTAAGGGTTAGGAGATCATTTTTGGTGGGAGTGATCCTTCAAGGAGGATTGTATATAAGCCAATTTTTGTAACCTTAAAACAACTGTTTGAATTAATCAAACTACTACGTTCAATGTGTCGTGTCTGTGTAGCTGAGAGAGAGAGAGAGAGAGAGAGAGAGAGAGAGAGAGAGAGAGAGAGAGAGAGAGAGAGAGAGAGAGAGAGAGAGAGAGAGAGAGAGAGAGAGAGAGAGAGAGAGAGAGAGGTCTTATATCTTTGCTATGCATGTTATGGAGCATCCATTGAAAAGCCAACACCACTAACGAGTTAGCAAAGGTGAGGGCTACCCACCAATGCCAAGCTTGTGAAGTTTTGGTTCTATCGCAAGGCGAGCTCCCATGAGCTCGTGGGTGAGTTATTTTGCAGACCGTGTATCTGTTTTGCAAGTTCTTTACACTGATGGTTTCACTTGAGTATAGCTACTTGTTAGGACCATACATTATGGAAAACGGTGACCTGTAATACACTATCTATCTTTATATACGTTTGTTGCACAGGGTGGTTACAAGTAGGATATCGGGTTAGAGTCTGTAGGGTAGTGACCTCTTGGTAAGTAGAGTGTGCCCTATATGCATTTTCTGATGGTTCTAGCACTTTTGGTCTTGATTCAAAGAGTGTAAGTGTTGTAGGTAGGTTGAGTTGAATTTATGAGAACATAGCATGTCCATGGTTGATTTTCTCGAGTAGTGATTGTCTTAGAAGGTTGAGTAGGTGATTGACAACCGTCCACTTGTTTCTATGCGCCTATGGGTCAAGCTTCATCCTTGGATAATATTTAGTTTGTTGGTCTTATTCTTGCTGTGCTAGCATCTGCTCGTGGCATATTCACGAACATTGGCACCGTTGTCGGGGACGAAATCCCTAGGTAGGTGACCTTTAGACTAGTCCTATGAGGTGAAAGTCCCTCTGGTTCACCAAAGTCTCATTATTTGATTTTAGGTAGGATCCGAGAGTTGAAATCTTGAGATCTAGGAGAGGCAGTGGGGAGCGTGTGACTTGCCTGGATTTTCCACCATAGGGAGTATTAGTTATGGTTTAAATATTTTAATGTAGATGGTGTGTGAGCAATTTGTGAGGTGATAAAAACGATAGCTAGTCCGTGTAAGGCAGTGAAACATTTTTTCAATCATAAGTACAACACCCCATATGATGTGTAGGAGTAGTTTTAGGTAAGTGATCTGATTATGATCTAGAGCTATTCATTACATAGATTTTTTCTTGTATGCTTGTTTGTACTTGTAATCTTTGAAAAGTTGACTTTTTGTGATAATATGCAATAAAAAAGTTTTAGTGGATAATTGTGCATGGTTGAATGCTGGGTATAAAAGAACACATATGCAAGAGATTTGGATGAGAAAATTACAATTTTCAACTCTGGACATCATACATGTATGATGTCTTAAGGCTTAGTAGAAGACCAAATTTGGAAAAACAAACTACACCAAAGTGTTCAAAAGGATGTTTTAACCTAAGTACATCTTGAAACCAAAGTTTGACCAACATTTGGTACCCAAAAGACAAAAGACGGAGTGTCAAAAATGGAAAAAATAGAAAATGGTGATTTTGAGCATATCTTTGCATGAAAATTGGTAAAAGTGCTTTGAAACTAGTGTTGGATATTTAAGGATGCTTGTGGACAAATTCTGGCAAAAAATCCATCAGCAGAAATCATATGCATATGATGTCTAAGAAGTGAATCTGGCATCCAAAGTGAACTTTTGACTTTACACCCATCTTTAGCAAGTTGTTTTGAGCATATACACCAAGTTTCATTTCATTTGTATGTATAGATTGAGTATTGAGAGTATTTTACTCTTTCAATAGCAAGGGTCTATGGGGGTCGCACCTCCCATAGACCCTTAAACATACCAAAATACACATCAATCTTCCTATTAAAAGGAATAAATGCTCATGGAGCCCTAATGTATGTTGATGTTCAAGGACGTCAATGCATTTTTATTGAAGAACGACCAGTGAGAGGATTGGCAATAATCATGGTATAACTGACGATGGTGATAGGCATCGTGATGAGGAGGGAAACCACTATCTCATTGTCAAAGACCCAAAAAATTACAATCAGTATGGAGACAACATAGAGAAAGGGAAGATGGTTATGGAGACCCGAGAATTACCTCCTAAACTCGCTCTTTCCGGAACCTTCTATATTCATGACAAGAGAGTAGAGAGAATGGATACAATTCAAGCACGATGACAAAGTCATGTACTTGTTTTTGCATGATTCAATAGAAGGAACCCATATTATTTTTTTCGATATGGATGAGAGAACAATCCAATTCACCCAGAAGATGTAGGGAGAGTGATAAGGCCATAACTAATGGCGCAGGCTTTAGAAGAGAAGCAAAATCCCATAGAAACCCCCAGCAACTCTACAAATACCTTCTCAAAGGATTATGACACCACAACACAATCAAATAAATAGCCATTTCCAACCCTTAGAACATACAAATATCACCACTATCATTTCAAGCATGGCTCAAATAGTTTGCAACACCAGACTTGAACACAAAAGAGGGTGCATATTAGTCCATGTCACGGCTAGGAGCACCACCAAAACCTCCACTCCATCAGCAATACCAGGATGAGAGTAGAGTGAGAATGCCAATTTCGACCAGGATTGAAGCAACACATCAAGAATGAGAACAAGAAGAAAGGGTCCAATCAAAAGAACAACCACTTGCTAGGCCAATCAGGAATTATGGACTAGGAGCACCCCTAGGGGAGGAACATGTACCCTATCCTAGGCTAAAAAGGGCTCATAGAGGAGTAATGGGGGATATTATGTTTAGAATGATGGATCACCGGAGGATCAAACCTTCTCAAGTCAAAAAATGGGTTAACAGAAAATATTCTGGAAATAGGAATTCAAGGGATCACATGACAGCATTTGTGCGTGTCATTAGACCTGATGAAATCCTAGACTTTCCCACGCACTTTGTAGGATTTTGGTTAACTCTAGAGGAGGACATCGCCTATAATGGAAATGGACTATGAACTTTGAGAATAGTGGAATTAGAAGAATTATAGTGAGCAGTTTTGTGGGACTACTTTGAGAATATAGAGGGTGAACTTAATTAGCGGTAGCAACATAACCATAGTACTTAACTAACTTGGCATGAACAATACTTTTGCAAGAGAGAGATTTTAGAGACCTTGTGAGGACCGGATTTATGTGGAGCCGGTCCCCCCTCCGATAGGCTTTTGTATTATAGATTCTCCCATCAAGAGAGACTTGGTACAATACAATCTTTGTGTTCCTTGTGACCTAGGTGATGCAATGAAGATGGGAAGCTTCATGCATCACGAGCATAATATAGACTTTGTAAAAAGTATTGACCATCCCCGGCCTCAGTCCCAAGGCCTCAAACACCTTCAAAGGTAGAGAGAGTTAGCAGGGAATGAGGGGAGGGAAGAGGAAGAAGAAACATTCATAGGAGAAAGAAATATTTCCTCACTTATCATCACTCTTCTTGCTTAGCATACATAATAGCATAGTAATGAAGATGGAGAAGATGACAAGATTAAGCATTGGAGCATGGCTCTTGGTTGGATTTACATTCCATAGCCAAGAGTGTTGGTGTAGGCTCTCAACTTCTCTACTAGCTTGGAGAAGGAGATCGAGCTCTTGCACTTTACACCTCACACAATGAGTGTGTGTGTGTGGGAGAGTATACCCCCCAAGCTAGCCCCCTTATTGCTTTGGTCAACCCCCTCTTCTAGCTCAACATTGAATCTCATTGGAGCCTTAATGCAAGCTCGGCCAATCACATGTAGAGTGCTTATCAAGAAAGCATGCTAGCCTTGGGACAAGTGTCCTCCTTTCCCCTTTGAGAGAGAGGACTTGATAAATGAATAAACAATTAATTAATCCAACTAAATTATTATTGGACCCTTTGGGCGGCCAACCAATAGGCTTTAGGCACACTATGAGGGCAACATGAAGAGGAGCTTGACATATGTCCTTGTTGCCTCCTTGGTCTAGGCTTACCTTGTGTGAGGGAGTGTGTGTTTTCTCTCATGCCCCTACTTGTAGGGCTCCCTCCCTCCTTGTCGAGATCCTTGTTGACCTTTTGACACCTCAAGCTTCTCAACCTTGGGCTCGGTTCCCACCAACCCCTCAAGCTTGGGTCAAGTTCCCACTCAAGTACAACCCTAGCATCTCAAGCACGACAAGCACCTCAAACATATCAGTCATCAAGCACGAAAAGCACCTAAGCTTGGGCTGGGTTCCCACCTCAAGCACAACCCTAGCTTACCTAAGGTCCAAGGCTTTTCACACTAACTATTGGAGGTCTTTAACAAAGCTAACCATAAGGTCTTTTAAGCTCCATAATTAGTATTCTTTTTTTATAGACCATCTCTCATTTGGACCCATTACCTTTGGTCCCGTGCTGAGATGCATCTAAAGCACATATCTATATTCTAACTCTTGTTCCCGTTTATTCTCTCACATCAAGTGATCAATTTAATATGAGAAAATTATTTTGGATATAGCTAGAAATTATACTTTATGACATTATCTCTCCCTAGAAATCATAGTCGTCCTTGACTATGAGGTAGAAGAGATAAAGTCTTAGTCATTAGTCGATGTTTCTTAGCGAGTAGAGGATCCCTTTTTACCCTACAACATGATTCCAAGATGGATGACTAATCCATTTGGTGCTTGAGACATAGCTGTCGCGAGTATGTATGCTCTTTAGTCCATTTCATTCTCCCAAAGTAGAGTGACAAATTCTACTTGGTATTTGAGAGACGTCGTCATCAGAAACATGATTTTAAGCATGCATACTATTTAAATTTGTGTACAATGAAAAGAGAGCTAGTCTTATAATACAAAAACATTGATCATTTAAAAGAAACATGTACATTTTCTTACTCTAATGTAGCATTGTAAGCATTGACAAGGTTCATACTATCCTTAAGCTATATTCCTTGCATCCATGTAGCATCTTCAAAAGGACAATTTTTGAACTTAATAAGATACCGTCGGATAATCTTACCATGTCGTAGTACTTTGTCTTCATGCCAATGATAGCTTTGGGTTGTAGCACCTCTTCTTGGTCTTTGATTTCTAGAGGGTTTTCAATGATTGGTTCATTTTGTGGCTCTCCTTTTTAGGGCTTAAGTAGGCTCACATGAAAATCATTGTGTATGCTTCAAGATTTGAAAAGGACCATAGTATCTTTTTGCTAGTTTAGCATAATACTTTTGATGGCCCATAGGCTTTTTGCCCGTCCTTTGCCTCAATCGAGCTTTGGGAAACTTAGTAAGACCCAATCATTTTCTTTAAACATTAAGGCCCTTCTATGCTTGTCAGCAACAGCTTTTTTCCTTTGTTGAGAGATGGATATAGCCTCCTTAATCTTTTGACAAGATTATTGTAGGTCATGATTATACTTATTGGCATCAAAAATCTCCCCATGTACATTAAGTAGCAAGGGACTTTTAGGTGTTCCCTCTATGATTTCAAAAGGTGCTTTTCCCGTAGAAGTATGGGCATTATTATTGTACGCATACTCTACAAGGGGTAAGTACTTTTCCCATTGTGAGCGTTAATCTACTTCTGTAGCATAAGTCTTTAGTAGATCAAGAATTTTAAGATTAGCTATCTCACTTTAGCCATCCATTTGTGTGTGATAGGCCGAAGAGAAATTCAATCTTGTACCTAGATTTACAAAGAGACCTTTCCAAGTATTACTGGTCATTCTAGGATCTCTATCTGACATGATGGATGTTGGTAACCATGGTGTTTGAAAATCTGAGATATGAAGAGAGTTGCCAATTGGTGTGCCTTAATAGTCTTTTTGATAGGAATAAAGTGTGCTTACTTGCTAAACCTGTTGACTATTGTCCATATTCCCGTATTTCCATGGATAGACTTGGGTAATGCAAAGATAAAATCCATGGATATACTCACTCTCCCATGGTGAATTAGGGATTGGCAATGGCTGGAATAATCCAAGTTTCTTTCCTCTATTATACTTAGTCTTTAGTCAATAGAAGTACGTCTCTAATCCTCAAAGAGTAGGTTGAATGCCTCCATGCCGCCTCGCATAGGGAGGAGCATGGGATTCATACATGACTTTCTCATGAAGGGAGTGGGTAACACATAACCTATTTCCATGGAGAAGATAACCATCCTGCAAGGTGAAGGTTCTTCTTTCTTCCCCAAAGAAAGGGCTATCATTATGTCTTTAACGTCTGGGTAAAGTAGCATACTCATCTATCATAGAAGATAGATAACTGTGAGTTGCTATATACACCGCATTAACTTTTGGTCGTTGAGAAAATACATCAGTCACTTGATTGTGCTTGCCAGCAATATGAGCAATATGAAAATAAAATTGCGAAAGAAAATTTTCCCACCTCATTTGTTTGTCAGAAATCTTGGTTTGTGTCATGAAGTACTTGAGACTTTGGTGGTTTGTTCGTAAAAATAAATGGAGTCCCCAATAGATAGTGCTTCCATGTGTCTAGGGCATGTAAAAAAACTAAAAGCTCTTTCTCATAAATGCCCAAGACCCATTCATCCGTATTGAGCATTCGGCTCTCATATGCTATGGCATGCCCTTCTTGAAGCAAGACTACTCCAAGGCAATCACCACAAGCATCACATTGAACCTCAAATGGCTTCGAGAGATCCAGAAGTGTAAGGAATGGTTGGGAGGTAAGCTTCTCTTTGAGCTAGTCAAAATAATTTTACTCCTTAGCAGTCCATGAGTACTTAATGTTCTTCTTTTTTAAGTCATGTAATGGTCCTGCAATTTGAGAGAATTTTGCTATGAAGCGTCTATAGTATGCACACATACCAATATAGTCTCTTAGCTCATGTAGATTCCTTGGGTTAGGCCATGCTTTTATTACCTCCAACTTTGATGGATCTATACGAATACCATCTTGGGAGATAATATGACCTAAGTATTGAATCTCTTGAAGGAAAAATTCGCTCTTCTTTTAATTGAGAAAAAGCTTGTTCTCCCTCAAAGCTTGAAAAATCACCTAGAGATGTTGCTTGTGTTCCTCCAAGGACTTGGAGTAGATGATGATATCGTTAAAGAACACTCTAGTGAATTTACGGTAGGGTCTAAATATTTTCTCCATTAAATGAATGAACATGGCTTGTGCATTAGTCAAGCCAAAAGGCATGACTAGATATTCATAAAGACCAAACATTGTACAAAACACGATCTTTAGGATATCTTCATTCACTATCCTTATTTGATGATAGCCACTTTTAAGATCTATCCTACTAAAGTAGGTAGAGCATTATAGCTTATCAAACATATCTTCTACCCGAGTTATGGGAATTTGTTTTTTATAGTGATATGGTTTAGTGCTCAATAGTCCACACACATGCGGTATGTACCATCTTTCTTTTGCACTAAAAGGACTGGAGAACAAAAGGGAGAGGAGCTAGGCATCACCATACCTTTGTCTATCAATTCTTGTAATTGCCTCATGATCTCCTCTTGTTGAGCTTGGTAAACTCAATAAGGAGGCTTCTTAGCGGTGAGTTGCCTGGTAGGAGCTCAATTTGATTATCATCATCCCCTTGTTTCGGACATAAGTCCATAGGGATATCATTGATGAACACATCTTGGAATCCTTTTTAAAAATTAGAAAAGTCTAACTCATTTACATTTGATGAAACATTAGGACCTTTTAGGGACTCTTTGACAAAAATCATGTACGCAGAAACTGAGCTTTTCATTGATTTATCAAAAGCAGGAAAATTTACAAGTGGTATAGTACAACCAAACTCACTAGCATCTATATACATGCTCTTTTCCCTGTAGGTGAAGTAGATTCTCCTTTCAGGGAACTTCATGTTGGCAGCCATGCGGTTGAACCATGGTGCCCCTAGGATAGCATCCTCATGTTGGAGAGGAGAGATAAAAAAGTCTTCTTTGTGGACGTAGATTTGGACATGAAGCCTCAACTTCCCAATCAAGGGAGTAACAAGATCTTGTTGTCCCTTGAAAGCTGTATCGGGGTGAAAGCATGTTAACATGTCACACGTTTTGTGCTAGTTAACATATGCCAACAAGCACATCTTATAAGCATAACACATGGATAGGACAGTCATGTTTTTTCAAGTGTGTGGGCCACCATCATGAACTATACAAAGTGTATACTTGGACTTCAAAAAAATGAATTGTAATATTTTTAAAATCTCTAACAGGTAAGCTCAGTCATTATGTTGAGGTAGTGATGTAGTCATGAAGCATCGAGGGAAGCACAGTGCAGGGGCCACAGGTCAGAGAGAGGGAGGAAAGCGATTGCGAGCTACAATCAAGTCTACAATCAGAGGCCAATAGTCAACCCAAGTGGAGGAGAGCTCACCACTAGAGCCAGCCACCTCCGACAGCAATCTTGACAGTACTCCACAGAGAAGGAAGTCGAGGGGCAAAGGTTCTGTTGCTTCTCCTCCACCCTACAAAAGATTGAAGGCTTCTAATTCCCAAGGATCCTCAATGTCAAAGTACATGCATGTAGGGAAGGGGAATCAAGACTCAAGTACTCTCTCTCCCTCTCTCTCTCTCTCTCTTCAATGAGGGGCTACATTTGGAAGTTGTAAATCAAGCAAAGCAGGACACATTTCTCCGGCATGCTCCGACTACTAATCTGTTAGTGAATCCTCTTACCCATGAGAAAATTGTGTTATTAATCATATGCTGCAATCAACACAGAGGAATATGCATTCAGCTTATATGCTTGTTTTTGCAGTAGCCCCTGGCTGCAATCTAGTTGTGGATTCTCTCACACTGATCAGGTGCTTGTGCATTGCCTTAGGCATTCAAGGTGCATGCTTAGATGATTGCATCTAAGGAAAGCCCAGTAGAAATTACTTGACAACCCTATTCTAGTGGGATTTTATAAGGTTTTAATCATATAATCATGTGTGGTGCGCAGGCCGATGGAAAGCTCTCAAGCTAAACATCCCACTGCAGGAAAATTTTTGTGTAACAGCAAAAGAGTTTAATGTTGTCCATGGCCTCTCCATGGACGGTGTCAACCCCAAATTGGTGAAGTGGGAGCAGATTACAAATTTGGAGTGATTCAGTGTATTCAAAGAGGCAAAGGATTGCAGCAAATATCGCTTCAAATGCAGTAGCATTTGTAGCGACATGTACGACCAAGTACTTCAGCTACACTATAGGGTGTACCAGAAGGCCCCCACCAACATGGACATTAATTTGGCTTTTACGAAGGGTTTTGTAAAGCAATTCAATCCACTGGCAATTGCAAGTGACTCAATCATGCAGTTCAATTGGGTTGAGTTTGCTGTCCATCATTTGCAGTACCTTCGAGAAAAAGGATACTATGATGCCCATGTTGAAAAGTGGAGGGTGCATAATACCCACCCCTCAAGTCAAAAAATAGAGGAGGGCTCCGCGAAATTAAAGGACAATTGCGTTGGCCAAGTAGCTCCGAACGTTGTTTTTGCTGCCAGGGCAACACTCCTCTCTATTAATAGCTCTCACAAAGTGACAACAAGCCTGTCATATTTTGGGCTCTCTAATTTGCAGCACATCATGAGTGCAAGTGACCATCTCAGAAATCGACTGCAGGATGCTAAACAGCAGCTCAAGAATGTGGGTCAGGAGCTTGAAGCTGCAAGGGTTCTGAAAGCAAGCTATGATATGGTCAACCCTATAGTACTTTCTATGAGACAAAAGCTTCATGATGCTAAGAATGAATTGTGGTGTTTTAGGTCTGACTGACAGTGTGGATGCAAGGAGAGAAATAGAGCTCAAGGTAAATATCGAGACACTGAAGGAGGCACTAGATGGTTTGGGGTTTCCTCACAGTGAGGACACCCCCACTGCAATTGATATTGACATAACCTGTCTTCATGTAAGTGCTGATGGTTTTTGTGATTGAACCTTATGTTTTGAATATGTGCACAACTATCCTATGTACTTACCATGCCTCTGTTTTGATTGGTTTGTAGATTAATGTGGAGGTCCAGGAAGCAAAAGTGCATGCCTGTGATAATTAATTGCAGTTGCTCATGCAGATAAGTAGGATGATACAAGGCTCCTTCATCCCCACTACGCTATGCAAGATAGATAAGGACACTTTTACAGAGTGTATAGAAGGGGTACGCGATGGGACAACAAGCAATGTGTGTACTGGCTGTGGTCTGCCACTAGAAGTACACGAAATTAGTGCAATGGTCAAAATGCCATGTGAGCACACCTATCACCTAATCTGCTTTGTTTTTGCATGCTCCCTGGGGATCAAATGTAGAGCTTCCACATGCCAGAAGATGATACCAACTGAATGGTGTGGCAAGGTCATAGGGCAAGGACCTCCAATCACATAGAGTTCTGGTAAGATAATGTTAAGGAACAGTTATCCAGCCTTGATTCCTACACTAGCCCTATGTATGCTAGTTAGCTTAGTGGGTATGGTGTCTAGCATATTGTGTATGGTAGTTGTCAAACCTAGTTATGCTATTTAGCATACTATGAGATATAGCTAGCATACATTGTCATGGTGGTAAGCATATTGTGTATTCTAGTTAGCACAGCTAGTTATCCTAGCTAGCATATTGTGAATACTAGTTGGCATTTTTTGTATGCTAGTTAGCATACTGTGTATGCTAATAATCATACCTTCTATGCTAGATAAAAAACTATGCATGCTAACTAGCATAGAGAGTTTCCCAATTAGAAACAAAGTATGCTAATCAGCATGTTAAATATGCTAATTAGTGCACAATGTGCTAACTACCAAACAAGGTATGCTAATTAGCATACCCTGTATGTTAGTTAGCACACTGTGTGTCCTAACTAACATACAGGGTATGATAATTAGCATATTTAATATGTTAATTAGCATACTTTTTATGCTAATTAGAACACTATGTATGATGGCTAGCATGCAAGTTTGCTAATTAGAAAAAAGGTATGCTAATTAACATGCATAAGCATACCTTTTTTTATAGTTATCATACTTGCATGCTAGCCATCATACACAATGTTCTAATTAGCATAAAAAGTATGCTAATTAGTATATTATATACGCTAATTAGCATATTATATATGCTAATTAGCATAAAAAGTATGCTAATTAGCATATATAATATGCTAATTAGTATACTTTTTATGCTAATTAGAACATTGTGTATGATGGCTAGCATGCAAGTATGATAACTATAAAAAAGGGTATGATAATTAACATACTCAGTATGCTAACTAGCATACCTTGTACGCTAGCTAGCATTTGGTGCATGCTAACAAGCATTCAAATTTTAGTTAGCATACCTTCTTTTCTAGCTACCATAAGTGTATGCTTGTTAGCATACCTCTATGCTAGTTAGCATACATTTTGAGCTAGCTAGCATAATCTGTATGCTAGTTAGCATACCTCTTTGCTAGTTATCATAATGTGTATTTTAGTTAGCATGCACAATATGCTAACCTGAAAAGATGGTATGCTAATTAGCAAAGACGTTATGTTTATTAGCATAACTTATCCTCTAGTTAGCATACCATTTATGCTAATTAACATAGCACGTATGCTAATTAGCATACCATTTATGCTAATTAACATAGCACGTATGCTAATTAGCATACCATTTATGCTAATTAACATAGCATGTATGCTAATTAGCATACCATCAGTAATAAGCATACCATTAGCATACACACAATTTTTCCTATTAACATTTTATGTATGCTAATTAGCATACATTCTCTGCTAGTTATCATACACACTATATTCACACTTCCTTGTTAGCATATTTTGTATGCTAGTTAGCATATTGATCATGGTGGTTAGCACACTTTGTATAATAGTTAGCATAGTTAGCATAGACAATATGAATGTCTACAAGATATAGATTCCTACCATACATGGAATTCTACTTGTCTCACTATCATACAAGCAATCATAATGGTATCGATGAAAATTAACGGGTGAATGGAATACACAGGTATCAATGATTCAAGATGCGAACCTAACAAGACACCTGTCAATCAAAGAAAAGAAGAGAAGCTCTGTAGTGATGAATGTGATGAGCTGGATAGACAACATGAAAGGGCAAATGTAATTCCACAACATGCGATAGCGCACGAGGCTGTTGCAAATGGTAAAGAAACAGATGATGATGATGAATATTTTATCATGATTACCCATCCCAAACCCAAGCCCCCTACAGATGATCAAACAAGCATCTTAGAGGAAACAATTAGGAGTGTGTTAGCAGCAAGCTAACACAGATACCATTTTTCAAAGTTCTCTTTGTAAAAACACTTATTATTTTGATAAATTGGGAACATTGTAACTCCTATTCTCTCAGATAAACTCTGTAATTAATGAGTCGGGGCTACAAGCTTCCAGATTGTATTAGCCTGTCATTACGCATCTTTGGTAGAACTCCAGATTATTAGTTTTGACTACCCAAAAACCTTGGCTAAGGTATAAAAGCCAATTTTTGTAAGTTTTTTATAAGTTTTGGATAATGAAATACATAGCATGAGCTAACGGCGCTCACTCCTCTCCTTCTCGCGCTTCCTACTCCCTCCCCGGTTGTCACATTGCAGTCACGTTTGTTGCATTGCAATCGCAAGTAAGAGCTCTATGCATTGACGTAAGCAATTCACAGTAATTCATAGCTTATGGAATTGCCTAATTTCATCATAACTAGGCATAGGCGGGGTATTGGGGCATCATTGCTAAGCATTTAGATGGATTCTGGGTCGAAAACGACTAGGTCAAAAATCCACTTCTGTTAATAATCATGATTTTGAAACTTGACCTAAAGTGGGGTTTGAGATCAGAAGCATGTCTTCTTAGGTCTTATAAACATGTCCTAGAAGTTTCGTTACATTTGGATGTCATTTGATGCTGTGACGGATGTGATTTGTTTGCCGATGAGCGATTGGCTTTTGGTGATTACAGTCACTTGAGTGTAGCTTGAGTTAGATGCAAGTTGTTAGTTGTTTTCCAAGAGATTGACACCTTCTCGTAGCCTCTATGCACTAGTCAAGTCAGCTTCATCCCATGGATTGAAAATTTAATCGTGGTTCTCGCTAATACTACAATAAGATAGGATGGTGAGATTAGACATGCGTCCCACATTTGGCACCGTTGCCGGGGATCGAAGAGACCTAAACTAGGAAAAAACACGAGCGTTTTGTGAAGTTATCCTTTAACTTCCTCTAGGTTCACCTATAGTTCATAACTTTCTTTTAGAAACCTCATAGCTTAAAATTGTTGTCTTTTGCTGTGTAGAGGTAGCTTGGAAGTAATCATACTTGCTGAGTGCCTTTAGGATTGTAGGATTGTAGAATTAGATTAGGATTTTGAGAATGATTGGTAGACAAGACAAGTCTTAAGATCAGACTCTAAAAATCGTAAAAGACAAGAAAATGAGTATTTGTGGACACTTTCCACAACCCTATTGCATGAGAATCTGGGAGTAGGGTAAGTAGGATCCCAAGGTGGATTTCAGAACATTGCTCTCTCTAAAAGAATAAAGTGTAAGTTTTTATTGAAAGTTGTAGAATTTTAGGTCTACCACTAGAAATAGCTCGAAAAGATTCAAAACCACTCAATCCGACTGGAGAGTAAGCTTAAAAGTTGTTTGAACCAGTTGGTAAGCTCAAAGACACTTCGAGGTAAAAATTTCAAGAGTTGGCCAAAACTGAGATTATTTACTTTTTCTTGACATTTTAGGCCAAATTAAGGTTTTACTTGATTCATAGGCTTAAAATAGCTCATGTAAAGACTGTCTTTGAAAAAATTGCAAAAAAGTGCTCATTTCAAACCTGAAGTTAATAATCGCGAGTATTAACTTTCTGCTCCAAATTGACCAAGGTTGATACCATTGACTCATTGCATGTGTACAAACAACTTTTGTAAAGGCCCAAAAGATTTGGATCACCAAACTGGCAAAAAACTGGGTAAAAACTAAAGTTTGTACTGACTTTTTGAAGTGTAAATTGGGAGAAAATTTGCCCAAACTTATTGAAAATTGATTCATAGGCTTATACTGATGTGATAAACATGTGTACATGCTCAGTTGACCAAAAAGATGCAAAAAGTTACTAGAAGTAAATAAGCGCGCGATTATTTACATCTACCCCATTTTTTAACTTTTTTGACCAAGTCAACATACCACTAGTTTAACCATGTTGTAATAAGCCCACAAACCAAATTTGGTAAGATCTGGATCACTGGATTGAAAATTGTGACCAAATTTGTAAAGTTAGTCTGTGGATAGAAAATTGATGACCATTGGACCAAAAATTGTCCAAACTTAATGAAACTTGGCTAGTGACCTTAACTTGAGCAAAAATATAGTTGGAGTAAATAATCGCGATTATTTACATCTGCTTCAAAATTTGATAATTTTACAAATGTGAGTATACCACAAGGTCAAGCACATCAAGCAGACCTCGCAAATCAATTTTGGTGAAATTTGGATCACAAAAGTGAGACTTAAGCCAGATTCTTGAAATCAGAGTCTTCGAACACAAAACAGTTAAAAAACTTGATCAGATTTTGTACAAACTTGTTGAAACTTGTCCAGGGACTTTAACAAGTTTTATACTTATCAAAACAAACCAAAAAGTGTAAAAAATTAGCAAAAGTAAATAATCACAATTATTTACTACTGCTACCCAGAGACATCAGTTTTGACTTTTGAACTTATACACTGTAAACCCAACATAATATAAAGCCACCGGGAAATTTTGGGTTCAATCGGATCAAAACTGGTACATGTTCACTCAGTTTCTAGGTTGCAGATTAAACCTTTGATTTTTTGCTAAAGTTGAATCTAAAAGTCAAATTTTGACTCACATAGCTCGACTTGAAGTGATACACATAGACCAATCACGAGAGTTAGCAAAACTCTATTGTCTTTCTAGAAGGATAGCTAACTTGATTAAATTTGTACAGGAATCAGGTTGCAGACGAGGAATCAGTGGCTTGACAGAAAGTTACAATCAAATCAAGTGGAAAGACAACAGGTCAATCCAAAGATAAGTACTCTATCCAGGGCTTCATAAGTCTATATGAACCTTAGATTTGGTCGTGTACTAGGAAATCAGGGCATACTTGGAGAAACCTTCAGTAGAGTATCCACCGAAGAAAGCGTGAATCAAGGCAATTCCTTGCACACAATTCTTGAAGAAGTCTCAGACACTTTTTTAGATTCAACATCTGAAATGTCTTCTTATTTGACTCACTCAAAAACCGGAACGACAATGCGCTATAAGCATATACTCTCTTTTTACAAAACTAACCTCCATTGAGCCCAGGTTTTCTTGGACCCTAACGAGGAGTACGCTATTCGCATTGATGACCCTGGTATTGAGTTCGAAGAAGAGATTAGGTCAAACAAACAAGTAAAAATGTACATGGACAGAAACGGAACTCAGTATGTACAGGTTGAAAACCCTGATGTGGTAGACAAATGGGGGTTAGAAGTAAACACCATAATCCCGGATATGTCAGCAAAAGAAGGACCACCAACTTTAGAATTTGAGGAATACGATCAAGTAGATTTGAAGCCTTTGAAATGGATTAGTACGGATAACCCTAGGATCGGAGTCTATTGTTGGGAAGATAGAAACATAAAAGATCTTCTGTGGACTTCGCATGCCAAACCAGAACAACTAACGTCCATGAAGATCATCTATATCTTCAAGATCAAGGATAAGGGATTAGCAGACCTACCAACCTACCTGTTTAGGGATTGTTATAACAAAAACTTTGTTATGATGACTCCTGAAGAGGTAGAACAAACCAAATACCAAGGGTATTCCATAAGGGATTGGATATTGGGACAAGGACCAAAAACCATTCCAAGAGATGAACACCATGAGAGCTCATCTGAGAGTAATGTGAAGAAACCAGAAACCACCTCATCACGTAGAAAATCGGGTGACACTAAGGCCAGTCCAGGGCTACATGAGTCACTATTTCCAACAAACTGGTTTGAAGGACTAGGAACAGGACCAACTGCCAGGAGATTGGGAGTTGAACCAAACAGACGCGTCAGATCAGCTGATTTTAAGAGATGGGTCAGAAAATACAATGTATTAGGGAATCCATACGACCACTTAGCAAGCTTTAAGCAAGTACTAAGAGCAGAACGTATATTTGATTTCCACCCTGTTACACCCTATGCGGAGCCTAGTCCATCTACAGTAATGGTAGAAGAAGATTGGTATAATTAACATCCACCACTAATGGAAAAAACCGTGCCTTATGCTCCACTAGAGCTCGCACCAATGTATTATGTAGCTAATCAAGGTGTCAAACCTCCGATGGTAAGACCCATGATTAAGACAAGAACAGGAAACTGTCATAACTGTGGTGCAGATGATCACTAGAAAAATGAATGTCCAGAGCATGACAAAAACCTCAAACCAGTTGAAGCCTATTGCATACAATGTTACAAAAAGGGAGGGCACTTTTCGGAAGATTGTCCTAAAAATCCTTTAAACAAGGGTAAAACAGTAATAAACGTAGTCCAAGTGATACCTAGTAGCTCATCAGAGAGTGAACCGATTGTTCCAATCAAGGTAATCACTAAGCCAATGCAAAGAAAAAGAAACACAACTCCTATGATGATTTGGAAAACTCCTCTCAAAGAATCAAAAGAAGCAGAAGCAAAAGATATGAGATGAGAAAACAAAAACAACGGGTTGAAATCAAGGAGCAAGCAAAAAAGCTATTCCAGGAAAAGTTAAAAGAAACTGGAAGTGAAATCAAGGAAACAACCGGGAAATCTGGAGGATCCATTCTGGTTGATAAAATTTTTGAGCCTATTAACGCAACCTTGGAAGCCTACCAAGGAGGACTTAAAGCAGGCCAAAACATGGAAAAAAAATGGAAAAACTATCCTTCTCTAAACATGGAAGCAGCTAAGCTGGAAGCTTATCAAAATTTGGTAAGAATCAAACAAAATCCCAAGCTTGAAAGTATTGCAAAACCTAAGGAGCTTGTGGTAAGAGACACTAAAGAAAAATCTGATGTGGTGGTAGAACCCCACCTTGAAACGAAAGAACCAGAACTGATAGTGCCGGACAACAAAGATGCCTTAGACGGAAGTCCATTTGTAGAGGAAGACTTGCCAGGACACTTATGGAAAAAAGTGAGAGAGATCAATGATGGGAGCCTAACTCTAAAGTCAGCTCCTATAGAGGAAGTTTGGTTGGATAACCTACCTTCTGATGTGAACATGGATGTACAATCCTTGTACGGGGATTGCGGATCTGAAGCTTCAGTAATATCGAAACCATTGACCTTGAAAACATTACCTTCTTACTTGGGAGATAACAAAGATGAATCCATAGTGTGTAAGACCACTCAAGTAAAAAGAGCTGAACAGACCCTAGAAGTAGACAACATTCATTCAATCATGTCTACACCCATCCAATGCACTCTTACCTTGGGAGAAATGTTAAAACTCATACCATACTTATGCAATGATCTACAGAAAACCCTAGAGAAGGTGGGGATAACGGGGTTAATCTCAAAAAATTTGGAAAAAATGAAAAATGAAATGGACAACAAAGAGATTTGATCCGCTCCCATGAACAAAGTCAGAGAATATTATTAAGAGGAAGAAGGAAACCCTCCCAGTGAAATATAATGACATTGAAACCATGGCAATACTAGATCGTAGAGCAGGCATAGCCATAGCCACTAAAGCAGTATGGGAATCCTGGGGACAGCCAGCCATTAGACAAACTCGAATGAAATTGCAATTGACTGATGGACACATTGAGGGACCATTAGGGCTGCTTGAAAAGGTGATAGTCAATTCCTGTGGGATTGAATATCAACACACTTTTTTCATAGTAGACTTTGGGAAAAAACTCAATTATGAAGTCATATTGGGAAGAACTTTCATGCGACAGGTATAGCTTATCCAAGATTGGGGAAATACTTATTTGTACTTGAAGCAAGTGGGATCTATAACAAGAGTAAATCTGAATGATCACACTTATAGAGATGTCTTGAAAACACTCATACAAGAGTTTGATTCAGTCTCTTCGGCTGAAACTAAGCTTCCATCCTGGTTAAACAAGGACACTCCTATTTAGATGTGTGGAGCTTCAGAAAATGGAAGCTTAAGATGAGAAGAATGTATCCTAGAAAGGGACTACACAGATGAGGCCTATGTACCTGAACCCTTTCCAGAGAATTTGTTTGAGCCATTTGAGTGGACAAAAATTTTAGCAACCATGGATGTATATGTGAATATGTCTATGCCTACTCAATTTTGCAATGAGGATGGCTACGAAATAATTCCCATCCAAATGATTACAATACTCAACATTGAAAACAAAAATGAGGAACCCAAGGACTTAATGAAAGCTCAACAAGTCTTCTCAGACCTCTATTACGATGCAACTGATGAGTTAGATGAACACTCAGCTACCTCAGAAGGTTCGGGGTCAGAAAAAGAACATATGAGAGCTAAGCTACTCTTAAAAGGAGGGGAGGAAAAGTTTTTTGACTTTGTAAACCAGAAATCAAGAAGACAAAAATGGTATAGACGAAAAAGAGACACCAGAATTGTGAAAACACGACCTATGCCATCAGTCTCCAGTAGCACACAATTCCTGATGCAGCTAGATGCAAATGACTGTGTCAAGGACAAAATTACTGGCAGATATCCTTCAAACAAAAATTTAGAAATTTCTCAAACATTGAAAAAAACAAGGAAGGGTACTCAAGCGAACGCACAAGATAAGAAACCACTCATGACCCGAGTCAAGCGGAAAAAGAAATATCAAGAGTTTAAAAAATCTCTAAAGGAGATATATACGACCGAAATGGAGACCATGGAAGAGGATGGTAAGGATGTAATGAGTGTTCCATCCACTTACAAAAGAGTATTCTCTCCAAGATAAAAAAATCATAGTCGAACAACCTGTTAGGGAACTACGGAAATAGGGCGAGTCTTACGAAGGGCATGAAAACGCTAAAAAGATAAATTTGGTTGAACCAGGAGAAGAGCCTAGACCTGCTTACATTACAAATGACCTAGCAGAAGAAGAAGAAGAGCTCTTACTGAGCTTGCTAAAGAAATACCGAGATATCTTTGCTTGGTCTTACAAGGATCTCAAGGGTGTTGATCCCAAAATCTGTCAACATACCATACCCATGAGAGATGATGTGAAACCAAGTAGACAAAGGCCATGCACGTATAATGAAATATTTGCCAGGAAGATAAAAGAAGAGATTAAAAACTGAAGGAAGCCGAATTCATTTATGAAATTGAACACACAGATTGGGTGTCTCCAATTGTGGTAGTACCCAAGAAGAATGGAAAATTACGAGTGTGTGTTAATCTCAAAAAGGTGAATGCAGCTACCATTAGAGACAGATTTCCTCTTTCGATAACTAAGTATGTTTTGGAATGAGTTGTAGAAAAAGAAGCTTACAGCTTCTTAGATGGCTTTCTGGGATACAATCAACTTTTGGTTGACCCAAAAGATCAGCATAAAATTGATTTTGCAACAGAATGGGGTATATTTGCTTATTGGGTTATGCCGTTTGGGTTAACTAATGCTCCAGCCACATTTCAAAGGTTGATGAGCCATGCTTTCAAAGAATATCTTAGGAAATTCTTAGAAGTATATATGGATGATCTATGCGTACATTCATCAATCCGGGCTCATCATTTTGAACACCTCAAAAAGATATTCGAAAAATGTACACTTTATAGGATTTGCTTAAATCCTGAAAGGTGCACATTCATGGGTAGACAAGGAAGAATTCTTGGACATATAGTGTCTAAAAATGGCATAGCTACTGTAAAAGCCAACTTTTGTAAGTTTTTTATAAGTTTTGGATAATGAAATACATAACATGATCTAATGGTGCTCACTCCTCTCCTTCTCGCGCTTCCTACTCCCTCCCCAGTTGTCACATTGCAGTCGCGTTTGTTGCATTGCAACCGCAGATAAGAGCTCTACGCATTGACATAAGCAGTTCACAGTAATTTGTAGCTTATGGCGTCCCCTAATTTCATCATAACTAGTAGTTTACACTTTCAAATCAAAAACTAAGCATGCGCGGGTATTGGGGTGTTGACCGCTGGGTCAACAACACAACATAACTCAAGTTTCGTACCAAAATCTTATCTTTTGCGAGTTATGAAATGCTACGGATTATGGCTATAAACGTCATTTGTAATGAGTAGTTATTCTAGTTTCAGAATCCAGGGTGCAATGGCACTTCCAGATTGTAAATACAAAGCCATTTGACCCTTTCAACCCCATTTTTGGTTAAACCTAAGGTAGCCTTAGTATATAAGGTACCTAGGTCATTTTGTAAAAGGGGGGACTTTAATCATAGTCAAAATTTAGCGCTGCCGTCTACTGTGTGTGAGAGAGAAAGAGAGTGAGTGTGAGCTTCATCCTCTTGCTACGCCCTGCTCGCTCAATGCATTGGAGATCCAACTGCACCATTGCTGTAGGCTCGAGAAGAGCTACGCGACGACGCCAAGCATTCCATGCCAGACGAAGCGCACACGCCGACGCATCTACGAGCTATTTGTGGTCGTAAGTGTATCAAACTAAGTCTGTTTTCTGTGTGCTAGTAGTCTATAGAATCGTGGCGACATAAGCTATGCATAGGTACTCATAAATTTCAGTTTCGGGCACTTTCAAAATTCTGCTCTGTCATCCTACACGTTTTCCGCTGATATGTTTAGAGTGAGGGTTTTGAGTGTAGAAGCTTAGGGACAGGTGTATCCTAGTGAGGGGATGGTGTTCCTTATGTTTCGTATGAATCTGGCATGATTAGGTGAGTTACCTTCCTTATGTGTGTATGTGGCTAGGTGGTGTAGTTGAGAGCAGTGAGGTTCTTGATTGTGGTTTAGTTGGCCTTCCAGAGTGTTGTATGTGTAGGATGGTCTTAGCCTGACAAGCTAAAGAGATTTCCTCCATGTGCCTATCGTGGCATCTGTGTCCTCGATTGACATTATGTTGATCTAGTTAGTGTTTGCATGCACTTCATGGGTGTGTGAGTCGCTTCTCGTCCAACATTGACGCCGCTACCGGGGACACAAGGACCTAAGTAGGTTTCCTACTAACACTCATGTGATGGTTTCTTGATTTAGTTTCGGCTAAAGAAAGCGTTTTTCTTAAGTGGATCCGGAAGAGGATCTTCCGTGATCAAGTGGATAGCCAGGAAGCGTGTGTCTTGCCGAGGGTCTGCGACTAGATAGGTTTAGTTAGGATCTGTGGATTAGAGTAGCTGTTGGTGGTCGAGTGATTTGTGAGGTGATAAAAGCATTTACTAGTCCGTGTGTGGCAGTGAAGCGTTTTTCTACTCATAGATGCAAAACCCCATATGATTTGTAGGAGTAGCTTTAGGTAAGTGATCCGATTCTGATCTAGAGGTATTAAACACTGAATTATTTGCTAAAGTGCTTGATTGCATTTGAAATCACGGAAAAGTGTGCTTTTGAGGGTAAAAATGCATTGAACAAGCTTTTGTGGATATTTTTGTATGACTGACTGATGTTGTGCATATAAAAGAGCATTTGCAAGGGTTCTGTGAAGAATACCTGCAATTCTGTAAACATAGACATCTTACGTGTAGGATGTCTCAAGGGGGTTCTGAAGACCAAATTTGAAAATTCTGACTGCACCAGTGTGTTCAGAAGGGGGGGTTTACCCTAAGTATACATTGAAACTAGAGGTTTGACCAACTCTTGACACCCAAAAGACCAAAGACGGAGTGTCAAAAACGCGAAAACAAGAAACTTAAGATTTTGAGCACAATTTTGCATAAAAACTGGTAGGAATGCTTGAAAAGTAGTGCTCAAAACTTGGGGATGCCTGTGGATGAATTCTGCCAAAAATTTCATCAGTAGACATCCTACGCGTAGGATGTCTCCAGGGCACTTTTGGGAGGGAATTTGGGAAAACTGAGTTGATCAGTGTGTTCAGAGGGTAGGTTTTACCCTAGTAACATAATGACTTGAGTGTTTTTCCCTATTTTTGTTGACCAAAAGCCAAAAGACGGAGTCAAAAAACGTAAAATTTCAGAAAAGGCTTAAATTGAGTGATTTTTGCATGTTTTTGCAATTATGAAGCATACTTTCACTTGCTGAGAGCATAAGGAAGCATCAGGGACACTTCAGTCTCAAAAAATAAGCAGTAGACATCCTACGCGTAGGATGTCTACATGGTGATCTGGTGGAAATTTTGAAAATCTGAGGTTACCAATGTGTTTAGAAGGTAGGTTTTACCCTATTTTCACCTGGAAAGTGGAAATTTGACCAAATTTTGACAGATCAAAGCCAAAAGACGAAAATTGCCAGACATCCTGTCCAAATTGTGCCCAAGGCATAATTTTGAGACCAAACCATAGAGTGACGTCATGTGCATGTTATACATGATGTTTTGAGTGCATGTGAGAGTTTTCAGTTCATTTGGGTGAGAAAATTGGGTTCAAAGCGGACTTTAGCACTTTTGACTGAAAAAGGCAAGAACAGCTAAAATTTGGGACTTTTGAAATCTAAACCAAAATCTAAGCATACCACTGGGTTACTAACATCAAGGGGAAGCTGTGGGACAAGTCTGGGGTCAAACAGGCCAAAAACACATCCTACGCGTAGGATGTCTTCTGTGTGATTTTGGACTCTAAACAAAATTCTGAGCATACCACAGTGATCAGCACCTTAAGGAGAGTCTGTGGTTCAAATTTGGGTTCAGTCTGAGCAAAAAGACATCCTACGCGTAGGATGTCTACTGCATAATTCTGAAACCAAAATTTTACTGTGACCATACCATGTTGTAATATAGCCTTAGGCAAGCCTCCTAAGCAAATTTAGTCCAATTTGGAGTTGATTTGACTTAGGAATTCATCAGAACAGACATCAAGCTTTTGGAACAGATTCTTGATCATTTGACCAACCTATAGGTGTCAGAATCAAAAAGTAAAAATAACTGTGAGTTTAGCACATCAAGGGGAAGCTACAGTGCAAGTTTGAGCTGAAACAGAGCAAAAAGACATCCTATGCGTAGGATGTCTCCAGCTTGATTTAGGACACCAAATCAACATATGAGCACACCATAGTGATCAGCACATCAAGGAGAAGCTGGGGTGAAAATTTCAAGTCATTCTGAGCAAAAAGACATCCTACGTGTAGGATGTCTCAAGGCCATTTTTAGGACCAAATGAAATTCTGAGCATACCATTGTGTTGCTGGACTTAAGGGGAGTCCCTGAACCAAATTTTGTTAAATTCTGAGCATATAGACATACTACGCGTAGGATGTCTCCAGGCCAGTTTTAGGGTCCAACTGTACTTTTGACCATACATAAGTGTTCGCAGTGTCACAGAGATCCCAAATCTTCTTTTAAAATTGAATTTGGACTCATTTTGACCATTCTAAACTGCATTTCACTGTTTTGGCCATAACTTTCACAAATGGTATCGGATTGAAAAAGTTTTTATATCAAAACGTAGCATGAGAGTGGCTCTACAGATCTTAGAGAAAAACTTGAACTAAATGTATGCCTATGGCAATCATTTAGTTCAACTTTGAAAAATACATCGTTTGAGGCCTCAAAATTCATCCGGAAGTCAGGAGTGTCTAAAAGCGACAATTTGCGAGAATTGTGACGAAACGGTTGCGGTTTTGGACATAGTTTCGAGTTTTCCCTAACCAAAGCACTTGAACACAGTGGACTAAGTCTACTTGAACCAAGCAAAAGCTCTTAAGCCCAGAAATCATGTCTACCCTAGATTCAAACGCAGCTTACACAAACTTGGAGATCCCGACGATAGAGGAACATCCTCCCACAATGGATCTTCCAAACTTGCAACTCATAAAGATCCATCATGTTGAGAGAGTTTGGATGATTGGTCATGAGAGTGAAGGAATATATAGATACATTGACGACAATAAGGTCAATCTTTATAGGTGCTCAGATCCATACCTAGAAGAGATAACGGATTACAAGCTCTTATATGTCTACACATACGGAGTCGACCGTCAATGGAGATCTATAGTTGTCGACAAGTATGGACGAGAATACAGAGTTGTAGAAAGCAAAAATCCACAGACTATACTAGAAAGAGGTGGATATTTGGTCAATGAAGGACCACAAATGCCTCCACCAAACATGAGAATTCCTATAGGAATTCCAAGAAGAGAGCCACCAGGATTCCCTTCAAGAGCGATAACGAAAGAAGGATTGGGAGATTCTCTGGTTAGACTTGTAGACAATCGACGAGTTAGACCATCCCAAGTCCAGAAATGGGTAAACAGAAAATACTCCGGAGATAAAGATCCGAGAGATCACGTAACGGCTTTTAGAAGAGTGATTAGAGCAGAGGAAGTTTCAGATTTTGCGACACAGTTTGCGGGATTTGGATTGACTCTAGAAAATGATGCAGCTACATGGTTCGACTCGGTGGAAAAATGGGATTTTGAGACCCTAGATGAGCTATTTGAGGAGTTTATTGAAGAATTCTCGCCAAAAGGCATTTCTCACAACACGGTCTCGCAAATCCATAGATTCAAACAGAAAGAGGATGAATCAGTACGCAAAGCATCATTACGGCTCAAGAGATATGTTAAGCTCTGTCCGAGAGCGGAATTACCTACGCAAGCACGACTGATGCTGATCTTTATCCAGGGAATGAGACATGCGAGCCTTCAAAAGGATCTGCATATGATAAGGAGGATGACGCTAAACGAGTTGATCAAAGAAGCTCTTTATCTAGTGGATAATTGTGAGGCATACAAATAAAAGGACTTAAAGAGTCAAGGAGATGACACATCCTCTCAGCACAACGTTTCACAGATAAGTGAGTCCATTGCCAAGCCAACGGCACCTATTGATCAAGAAAAGTTTATCGATGACTTGGTCAAGAGGTTGATTCCTCTTGTAAGGTCTGATTCGGGAGAGCCGAAGTGGTGTGAAATTGAGAGAAAATGGACGAACCATACGGGGGAAGAGTGCTATTATAGCATGGAAAATGCTAGGAAGAGGTATGTACAACCTGTTCCAGAAGCACCTACTCCACCTAGATACATTACGGGGAATACGCCAGGACCAGTAGGAGTTTTAAGGCCACAGCTTGTCTTAGGACAACAACCTCCGCTGCCAGGTGCTAGAATGCCGGTAGACATGAGATACATGCCAATGATGGAAGCATCAAATAAACCAACGCCAGTACCCGCTATAAGGTGGTATAGCAACCAAAGTGAGTACTACCCTTCGGAGCAACAAAATGTGAGAGAAACACATGGAGTGGTGAGGCCAGTACAACCTCCACCTCCTGGGTTTCAGTTGAAAGAAAGAAGGTATGAAATGGATGAAAGGACATTGCGATTCATTGCAAATAGCGGCTTATCTAGGTCAAAGCTTGCTTATAGCCAAGAGGAAATGCTAAAAGAATCTCCTCAACCAGAGACCGATTGTCACAAAAGTCGTGACAACCACTTGGTCAAACAATGTCCTCATACGGAGATCACTGAAGTAAATGTCTATTGTCTTGAGTGTGGCATCACTCACTTGATCCCCGCTTTCCTGAAAAACCCAAACCAAATCAAGAAAATCACGACAAATGGGATTGTTCAGCTACCTAGTAGCTCAAAAAATGAAAATGTTGTACCAGTTCAAGGAGTTACGAGAGCACAAGCTCAAAAGAAAGCTGATGAGAATCCAGAGACAAAGAACACGGAAAGTGACATGAGTCCAAAGACAGATGATGGACCAAAGACAGACACACCTAGTCAGAAAACCTAGAGCAAACGAAATAGTTGGAAAGCTCAAAAGACTAGGATGAAAGCACGCAAGGAACGAGAGCAAAAATCCCTAGCTGAGAAGCTTACCGAAGCTGAGGAGAAGATAAAACAACATGAGGAAAAGGAGACACCTTCTGTTACACAGATGGTTAAACCTCTAGAAGAACCATCCACGGATGAGAAACCGAGAAGTGCTAGTGCAGGAGGATCTGTGTTGGCAGAGAAGGTTAATGAGACATTAGATGCCCTCTTGAAAGCCTATGATGTGAGGCTTAAAAACAACCAAACCCAAGAACAAAGGTGGATGACATATTCCTATGCGGAACTAGAAAAGCAAAGGTTTGAAATGTGCCAGAAAATGATTCAAACAGCCCAAGCTTTACTAGAACCACTAGTTGCAAAACCTGAGGATGTGATCCGTGTCATGCCTACACAAGTAATCCCACCAAACCAGGAACTAAAAGAGCCAAATTCTAGTCATAAGCACAGACCAAACCTCAAAGACCCAGCATTAGAACCAAGGATATTATTGAATACCATGGATAACTCTTCCAAGGGATTTCACCAAGCTATATCTAAGGATTGTAAAGAGATAGATGGTTTTGACGAATTTTGGAAACAAGTCAAAGAGGCCAATGAAGCCGATGACCCAAGAAGACGAGTAGACAAGACTGGTGATGAACGAGGAGTGTTTCTACCACCAATAGAGGAATTTGAGATTGGATCTCAAATGAATCTAGACGTGCAATCGTATTGGGGCGAGAAAGGATCTGTACAATCTATGGATAGTCAACCCCATTCTCTAAGAACACTACCGTCCTACATGGGAGAGTACGAGACCAAGTCAGATGTGGTTGCAGTCCCATCACTCCCAACAAGGCCATCAATTCAAAGAGGCTAGTAGATATTCTATCTACCCCAATCACCTGTACAATAATGTTAGCTGAGTTGCTCAGAATAAGACCAAAAATGTGGGCTAATGCCAGGGTAAATGTCTAGAGAAATTTGGTGTAAAAACCCCAATGACTCAAATCGAGGAAGACATCAAAGAGCTTGAAATGCCTCAACTAAATACTAGGCCAGTGCCATTAAACAAGGTAGGCGAGTATTACGAGGGAGAAGATGGAAACATCACCCTTCCTATGGAATTCAATGGTGTAAAAACCATGGCAATCCTTGACAGTGGAGGTGGTGTGGCCATTGCAACCAAAGAGGTTTGGAAAAAATGGGGAGAACCTGCCTTGATATCCACACGAATGACCCTGCAACTTGCAGACGGACACAAAGAAAAGCCCCTAGGACTGCTAGAAAAAGTACTTGTTACTTCTTGTGGCATTGAATATGAACACACTTTTGTTGTTGTTGACTTTGGCAAGAAGAACAACTATGACATCATTCTAGGAAGACCATTCATGCGACAATTAAAAATGGTTCAAGATTGGGGTTATGACCATATATACCTGAGATATATGGAAACCATAACAAAGATAAAATTGAGGGACCATAGCTATAGGGATGTGACGAGAGCACCGGTTGAGGAGTTTGATTCCGCCACAGTAGCAGGATCAGAACTTCCAGCTTGGTTAGGTAAGCCTAAAGAACTGTGGATGTGTGGAGCTTCACAATGTGGTAGCTTGAAACATGAGGAATGTATCCTAGAACGGGTTATAGAGGATATGGACTATATCCCAGAACCATTTCCTGAAGAAGAGTTAGAGCCTTTTGGATGGGAACACATCTTGGCTACTCTGGACGTGTGCGCCGTGGAGGATGCTCCCACAACAAAATTTTGTGATGAAAATGGCTATGATGTCGTTCCTTATTTTGCAGTGAGTGTAATCAAGGAAAACAAAGAGAACCAGACATCAACAAGCTCTCAAAATAAGAAGCAAACAAAGAAGTGTGGAGAATCAAAAGATGAAGAAGATGACGAGTTCTATCACTCTGTAGAACACTTAGAGCTTCAAGAAGATCAATGACCCCGGAATCAATGTCATCGCTACACGAATAAAGTGCATCAAAAGTGGATTCCAAAGTCCTCAGTGAAGACACAGCCACCACAAGCATCCTCATACATGGCTCCTAATAAGGACGCAAAGAGTCAACTCGGAGGAAGACGACCAGAGCAACGAGCTAACAATGCTCTAATCAATGGGCTAGAAAAGTCCTCCAAGAAACTACCACCCATGAGCAAACAGACAGTAACTTTCCACTACCAGCCAAAAAATCAAGGGAAAGTACAAGAAGTCAACCTTGCTGAGGATAGTAGCGATAGTGATGAATCTTACGACATCTCCTATCATCAACTCAGGCCATCACTATCACCAACCCCTTCAACAACAACCATGACAGGTCAAAAGAACAGGACAACAAGTCAAAGCCAAAAAACTCGACAAATCTGGATACCAAAAAGCCAGATCGGCCAAAAACAGATATGGATCAAGAAGACAAAGATCTCTAATGACAAATCACAAGATCCAACACCAAAACAAAAACAAGGAAAGCGTGCACGAACGGGTAATAATATCACAAAGTCGCAAGCTTTCACAACTCAGGTTTGGGCTCCAAAGAAGTTGATTCAAGCACAAAAAAGTCAGGAATTCATTTGGATTCCAAAACAACCACAATATCAACTTTCAAAGCCTGAATCCCGTCCCCAACCAAGTGTACAAGGGCTGAAGCAAAGACCACTCTCGACTCACACGACAAAAAGGTGGATCCCAAAGAAGTCTCTTCAAACACAAACAAAGCACGGGCAAGTATGGGTTCCCAAACGAGCGCCAGCAACAAAACAGCCAATAATCGCAAAGAAATGGGTCCCAAAGAAGAACAACAAAACTGCTATCAGTGCATCGCCGCTTGAATTCTTACAATTCTTCCTACACTTATAGTACAGTTAGAAGAGAGCAAGTCGCTTCAATCAAGCAACGATACAGGAGCTTCAAAGACCATTACATTGCTCAGAATAGGAAGCCTCGCCAACAAATGCCAATAAGCAAATTGCTTATACCCACATCTTGCACAACATAAATCTTTTCCATGCATTGACTGTGTATGCATAATAGGGCTACATTACAAGGTCTGCATAGGCACAACTTTTCATTTCCCAAGCACAACACATACCCTTTGCGATACCCTGTCATAAAGGATGACTCCAAATAGGAAGGGGGGAGGCATTCTGAATGCGGACCTAACATTATGACTATTAGAGGGCAATGTTTTGTGAGATGCATTGAATTTTTGCGTTTTATTTTGATAATTTTTGACGAAATTTAGAGTATATGCCCTCATAGTAGTGTTACAGAGGAGTATGGGGACAAAATCCATATATGAACCCCTAGGGACATGTGTATAGTGTACATAGCATTTAGATTTCTATTTGAATGATTTTTCTTTTGTTGAGTTGTTTCAAAGATTTTCTTTGTTTATTATTAAGAAAAAAATAAAAAAATCCATAATCCACATGAAGAAAAGACTGAAGAGAGGCATGAGCACTACAAAGAGAAGAAGGTACAGGAAAACGATGAAAATTCACAAAGTATGTCTCAACATCCACTACAACAGTCGAAGAACTTGTCACAAAGCAGTGTCAACATGCAACCGACAAGTCATACAAGTCAGAGTCGAGTAACTAAGCCACAAAATGAGTGAGGTGTTAGTCCCAAAGCTTCAAGTAATATTCTCTGTGGTCTAAGAGTCTTAGCTATTCTAGGTACTGCTCAAGCTGGAAGAGTTGAGCATATTTACGTTGTGTCGCTCATGCTGGTATAGGTGAGCAAAAGAGTCGAAGTCTAAGTACTTAAGTCTGGTGAAGTGAAGGAGAAGGTCCAAAAGACACTCACATACTGAGCACATTGAGATACGAGTGGAGAAACTTCTACATTGAAAACCCTTCTTGGAAAGGTGAAAGCTATTGAGACATCTTTTGATGTCACATGTGCTACATTTATTCCTCGAAACACCCATCATCTCCTTCTTTCACATTGCATGCTTTTGTTGATAAATTTCTCATATGCATATAGAGTGTCCCATAATTGGCACTTGCATCAGGCACTCTTTCTGTGTTTCACCCAAGCACACACCTTTCATGAAGATGTACTTCACGTTCAACTGCTCAACTCCAATAAGAGCGTATACCAAAGGCATTTTTTTCCCACCGGGTTTTTTTTCCCTTTGGTCATCCAGGTTTTAGACCCTAATATAAAGACACCTATCACCATCCTCTTGTACATATTCCTTCTACATCAACAATAAGGAAATGCTACTCAAATCAATTGACAAATGAATTGGAGCACCAATTTCAAATCATAGCATACTTCTCCTCAATGGCGAGTCGAAGAATGGCCTACAATGACAAAGCTGCAGACAACACTAACAACATGATTGCACAAGAACAAAGAAGTCCCCAATGAAGAAGAGCAGACACAAAAGTAATCAGAGTATCTCAAAAGATGAATGGTTACGATGATAGATGTCCGCTCTAATGGATCATAGTTCTTGTTGTGGCTCAACAAAGTTACAAGCAGTGCAACAGATGAAGCCAAAACGACAACAAAGTGTTGACCGCTGGGTCAACAACACAACATAACTCAGGAACAAAGAAGTCCCCAATGAAGAAGCGTAGACCTATAATGACAGAAACAGATGCTGCAGCTCGGAGCGTGGATGTGAAAGACATAAAGTTCGTTATCAATTATGATTTTCCTGAATCATGTGAAGACTATGTACATCGAATTGGATGAACAAGACAAGCTACTGGAAATGCTATAGTCTATACTTTCTTTCCAACAACAAAACGACAGCAAAGACCACATCGCCATCGACAAGCAGGTCCTGTCGGCGACGACATGAACGCGGAAGGGGGGAATGCTGACCGCTGGGTCAACAACACAACATAACTCAAGTTTCGTACCAAAGTCTTATCTTTTGCGAGTTATGAAATGCTGCGGATTATGGCTATAAACGTCATTTGTAATGAGTAGTTATTCTAGTTTCAGAAGCCGGGGTGGCAATGGCACTTCCAGATTGTAAATACAAATCCATTTGACCCTTTCAACCCCAATTTTGGTTAAACCTAAGGTAGCCTTAGTATATAAGGTACCCAGGGCATTTTGTAAAAGGGGGGACTTTAATCATAATCAAACTTTAGCGTTGTCGTCTACTGTGTGTGAGAGAGAAAGAGAGTGAGTGTGAGCTTCATCCTCTTGCTACGCCCTGCTCGCTCAACGCATTGGAGATCCGACTGCACCATTGATGTAGGCTCGAGAAGAGCTACGTGACGACGCCAAGCATTCCACGTGAGACGAAGCGTACACGCCGACGCATCTACGAGCTATTTGTGGCCGTCAGTGTATGAAACGATGTCTGTTTTCTGCGTGCTATTAGTCTATAGAATCGTGGCGACATAAGCTACGCATAGGTACTCATAAATTTCAGTTTCAGGCACTTTCAAAATTCTGCTATGTCATCCTACGCGTTTTCCGCAGATGGGTTTAGAGTGAGGGTTTTGAGTGTAGAAGCTTAGGGACAGGTTTATCCTAGTGAGGGGATGTTGTTCCTTAAGTTTCGTACAAATCTGGCATGATTAGGTGAGTTACCTTCCGTATGTGTGTATGTGGCTAGGTGGTGTAGTTGAGAGCAGTGAGGTTCTTGATTGTGGTTTAGTTGGCCTTCCAGAGTGTTGTATGTGTAGGATGGTCTCAGCCTGACAAGCTAAAGAGATTTCCTCCGTGTGCCTATCGTGTCATTTGTGTCCTCGATTGACATTATGTTGATTTAGGTAGTGTTTGCATGCACTTCATGGGTGTGTGAGTCGCTTCCCGTCCAACATGGGGCATCATTGCTAAGCATTTAGATGCATTCTGGGTCGAAAATGATTAGGTCAAAAATCCACTACTGTTAATAATCGCGATTTTGGAACTTGACCTAAAGTAGGGTTTGAGATCATAAGCATGTGTGCTTAGGTCTTATAAACATGTCCTAGAAGTTTCGTTACGTTTGGATGTCATTTGATGCTGTTAACGGATGTGATCTGTTTGCCTGATTTGTTTGCCAATGAGCTATTGGCTTTTGGTGATTTCAGTCACTTGAGTGTAGCTTGAGGTAGATGCGAGTTGCTAGTTGTTTTCCGAGAGATTGACACCCTCTTGTAGTCTCTATGCACTAGTCGAGTCAACTTCATCCCATGGATTGACAATTTAATCGTGGTTCTCGCTAATACTGCAATAAGATAGGATGGTGAGGTTAGACATGCATCCCACAAAGTGTGCAAGAGGAAGGTTTCAGGAATGTGGGCTGACTGCATAAGACGCCAATGATGACAGTCCCCTGTAGGGTTTTGTAAACAAAGTGAAATTAAAGAGAAAAGGTGTCCTGGAATAGATTCTGGAAGAACCTGGGGATGAGAAATGTGTTGCCCCTTCGAGCACCCTGGATGACATAAACGAACACAGCAGAGGTGAAAAGAAATCCATTCGCTCACATGATTGCAAGAAATTATGTTGAATCTGTTCCGTGTTGTGTCCAAGTTATATAGTGTTAGCAAGCTCCACACCCTGTGGCATGTATCTCTTTGAATATTTATAATGGAAAAATTATTTTTGATATTATTTTACTGTGCCACAATTCATTAGTTTTTGCTTGTCCTTTATGATATCATTTTTGTTTCACTGGGCAAGAGAAACTGCAGTTACTTGCCCTGCATGATTTGAATTATGCCATTGCATGCAAAACCATACAAAAGTGGCATATTTCCAAGGCTAAACAGCTACAAAACAAAAAAGCCGAGATTGAGATGCGTCTGGCTAGCTATCTTAAATGCTTAACAAAAATTAGTGAGTACTTCAATTATGTTCATCCCTCGGGGGAAGTTTTTTTTTGCTGAGTGGTACGCACTGCCAGACCCAATATGCATGCCAAAGCCGTTGCCAAACGAGGGGCGCGCTTTGGTTCTTGATTTAAATGGCCTGTTTGTTCAAGTTGTAGAGCCAATGCATGGTGACATTCCCCCTAAACATGCAGAGGAAATGATAAAGTACAATGTGCAAGATAGGAGGTATGTATTTTGTCGCAGCGATAGCCACAAATTTTTGGATTGGTGCCTATTTTTCCATGTGTATATATGGAGCACCAGCATGGCACTTAAAGTGAATGCAATATTAGAAATGGTATTCATAGAGTAGCGGACTAAGCTGAGAGGTGTTTTTACATAGAGTCATTGTAGTGGCCAGCCTTGGTAGATACATAATAAGTATGTATTCTTGAAGAATTTGAGATTGTTTTGGAAGAACTGCAACTTTGGGCCCCAAAACAGTCTAATTGTTGATGATAGTATGTACAAAGTGTGATAGAACCCTGAAGGAAGTTAGCTTGTTACTCCTAAGATAGAGGACCAGACCAAAGAACAACGAAAAAACTTCCATATAGATACTTTAAGCAGCTGGCTGTTCTTATGGCTACAATCAGAGGATCGGGCAGTGCATATAGCTGAAAATGCATTTGATACTGCCCCATATTTTTTCACAACAAGTGATCAGGAAGCTGGAATAAAAAATGCACCGGTGCAACGAGGCCCAGCATAATGAATCCATGCATAGGAGACAAAGGGAGGCTGATGAAGAAGTTGAAAGACATAAAAGAGAGGCTACAGAGGGAAAAATTAGAGAAGCAGCAGTAAGAAGAAGAAGAAAGAGAGTTGCAAGAACCAAAAGCTCAGCAAGAAGAAGAAAGAGAGCAAGACCCAAAAGCTCAGCAAACAAAGAAGCAGACGGACACTGGGCAAAAGTGAGTGTACAAGCGCACTAAACCATGATCTTATCCAGAGTAGGAGGCTCTCTGCAGTTTTGTAACATTATGAGGGAAATTTGTAAATTGCCTTTCCAATGTTTGTAACTATTCTGATATTCACTTCATATAGTAATGATCAGATCCTATACTATTCTTTTTTTGAAGACAATACTATGTGTATTGTTGGCATTCTTTTTTGTCTTGTAAACACTGAATTTGTATATATTCTCGTTGGAAATCAGCAAAGGTGTGCTAATTAGCATACTCACAGTAGCTAATTAGAATACATTCTAAATAGCATACTGAGCATTTTTGTTTGTGCTAACTTCCACTCATAACATACCATAGTATGCTAATTAGCATATACAGTATATAGGAAGCTGCCATGTTTTCTCCTTGAAACCAGCAATGGTATGCTAATCAGCATACTGTCTATGCCAACTGGCATAAACAATATGCTAATTAGCATACATGGTATGCTAATTAGCATTCCTTCAATTAGCATACTGTGGATTTTTGTTTTTTCTAACTTCACAATAAGGGTGTGTTGGTTTCAATAAGGGATGGTAGCTTTCTATATACTGTGTATGCTAATTAGCATATTATGTTGTGAGTGGAAATTAGCATACACAGTATATAGAAAGCTACCATCACTTATTGTTATCTCTTCTCCTTAAAACCAGCAAAGGTATGCTAATTAGCATATTTTCTATGCCTACTAGCACAGACAGTATGCTAATTAGCATACCTTCAATTGGCATACTATACATATTTTTTGGTGCTAACTTCCACTCAATATAGTATGCTAATTAGCATGCACAGTATACAAAAAGCTGCCATCCCTTCTCCTTGAAACCAACAAAACTATGCTAATTAGCCAACTGGAAAAAACAGTATGCTTATTAGCATCCATAGTATGCTAATTAGCATACCTTCAATTAGCATACATACTATGCTAATTAGCATACCTTCAATTAGCATACTGTGCAATTTTGTTTGTGCTAACTTTCACTCACAACATAGTATGCTAATTAGACCACACAGTATATAGAAAGTTGTCATCTCTTCTCCTTAAAATCAGCAAAGGTATGCTAATTAGCATTAAACAGTATGCTCATTATAATACACAATGAACTGAAATCTACCATCTCTTCTCCTTGAAACCAGCAAAGGTATGCTAATTTGCATATACGATATACAACAAGATGCCATCTCTTCTTTCCTAAACGAGCAAGGGTATGCTAATTAGCATACTATTTATGCCAGTTGGCATAAACAGTATGCTAATTAGCATTACACTCACAGCATAGTATACTAATCAGCATACAAAAAGCTGCCATCTCTTCTCCTTGAAAACCAGCAAAGTTATGCTAATTAGCATATTGTTTATGCTCACTAGCACATATAAGTTTATGCTCATTAGCATACACAATATACAAGAAGCTTCCATCTCTTCTCCTTGAAAACCAGCAAAAGGTATGCTAATAAGAACATTGTGTATGCTAACTAGCATTAATAGTATGCTAATTAGCATACCATTTATGCTAGCTAGCATACCCACAAAACACAATTAGCATACCTTCTTATTATCATACTGTGCAAGCCACTGGCCTTCTTTGTACACATCTTTCCAAACCCTGATGCCTTTCTTATAAGTTGGGTGTGCCTTCTTTTACAATTTCCATTTATATTTGTGGGCTACCTGCCCAAACCATATGGAGTCCTGCTGTAAAAAGCATAAATTGTAAGACACCAAAGAAGGCGGCTTGTTTGATAACCTATCTAGGGTTCTACATGTTCTCAATGAGCTCAGATCCTCTATGTTTAATGAGACAGGTTGTACAAATGATCTCTCTTAAATTGAGACCCCTCTGTGATAGACACCAAAGCCTTGTATACACAAAGCACACAAGAGACACAAGAGATAGAAGATACCAAAGTTTTTTATAAAACTGCATTATCTCCAAGCAAGAAGTATATTGAAGATGCAGTGATTACAACTTAAAATCTGAAGAGCATTCTATTATAGATTGCTTCATAGTTTTCTGGGTTGATTGTGTATACCTGCCGTCTCCTGGGATGTGCTCCATTGATATATCGTACCAGATGTGAAAGTACGTGGACGATGGGATGCTTGTGGTCTAGCTTGAAGGTGTATGCATCCAATTGCTCGTAATACAGACCTTGCACAACATATGAGCCTCTATCAATTGCATTGACCCACTCATCAAGGTACCCCTTCTCCACCTTCTCCTTTGTTGCAACACACTTGACCATGTAGAAATCCACATCCTCGACATTGGTCGAAGCATCTGGATTTATAGCAAATGTGTTTCCAGCACATAGATTTCTACTCAACACATCATGATGACCTTTGTATGATGCCATCACCATGTCCATTTTCACAAGAAAATACAAAGGGCTTTGACAGGCACACTCCTCTGTCAGAGAGCTCCTCTTTGCAGGCTTCAAAATGGCACCAAAATCCAGGAAAAAAGCCCTTAATTTGATCCAATTTTGACTTTTATAGGGGGGGCCTTTAATTTGGGAATTTACACTTTAATTGGTCCACCTTGCACCTTGAATTGGCATTTTTGGGAAAGGGGAACCGCCTTGCTCTATTTTCTCTCTTCTTCTCTCTTTTGCTCTTGGGGGGGGGGGGGGGGGGGCATTAGCGATGTCGCAATTGCCCCTTGGCTTTTTCCATTTTTTATTTTTATCTTTAATTTTTTAGCCCTTTGTGGGATTACCCTTGCATTACTCTATTGGCTTGACTTTGACTCTTTCCCTCTCTCTATCCGACTCCTCTATCACCTCTCTCTTCTTTTCCTCTCTCCATTTGGCCCCTCTTTGGTCTGGCTTCAACCTTGCCCTTTGCTTTGGTTTTTCCAGCCTCTATTGGCCCTTTTTCTCTTTGCTTGGCCCACTTCACCGCCCTCGGGCTCTACCTCCCTCTCTCCCTCCATGCTCACTTTCCCACTGTGGGATCATCCTCCTAATATACCCCAGGGAGGCATTAGCGATGTCGCTAATGCTCTCCCCTCCTCTTTGATCTCCAAAAAGGCCTCTTAAGGCCATGGGAACACGCCCATTGGGCCTTCCACGTCATCAGTGGACTGTCGACCACCTTTCTCACGCGAGCGCGCCTTTGCGCCGCCCTGCCCGGCCAAAACCTGAAGCGTCATCACCCCGCAGGGCCACCGCCCGCCAGTACAACGCCGCATGCGCATTCATCATAGACAATGTCATAATGATCGATATCTAATTCTCCCAAATGATTTTCTCATGTTAAACTGATCATTTAATATGGGGAAGTGCCAGGGGAGAAAAAGCTAGAATATTGGTTAAGATAGCAAACCAGCCACAGTACGGATCCAAAGGAGGGAAAATAGGGATCCAAGGGGGGGCCATCTGTAAAAGATCTATGTGCAACAATGGTCTTAAAAGACCCTAAGGTTCATCCCATTAAGACTTCCAAACTGCTAAGGTTCCAAAATTCAAAGGTTGTGTCCAAAGGTCAAACATTGGGGGAATTGGATGCTTTGTGTGTGTCCCAAAAGTCTTTGGCAATCCCTACATAGGAGGGGGCGAGCCTTGCAAGTAGGGGATGAGAGACAAACTCACACACACACACAAGCGCCTTTACACAAAGGGAATGAGGGACACATGTCAGCTCCCTAGCCCAGATGCCCACAAGGTATACCCAATTCCTATTGGATGGCCTTGGAGGTGGACCAATGAGAATTAGGCTAGAGTAAATCTATTTTAATTAATTTAAAAACACTTAATAAAAGAACCAATAAGAATTAAGCTCTCTAGAAGACTATTGGACAGTCTCCCAAGGGAACCAATGAGCATTCAACAGCCCAATGGCTTGCCTGATTCCTATTGGCCGGGAGGCAAAGGGGTCCAATGAGAGTTTAGTTGAATTATTAAATTACCTAAAGCTCTCACAAAAGGGGAAAGGGGTACATATGTTAGAAGGTTGTCACTTATGTTGCTTAATTGTCATTGGCTAAGCATGGGGAGGTCCAATAGGATGCTAGCATGAGTAATTAGCAAGAGGGGTCAACCAAGAGAGAGAGAGGGGGCTGATTTTTCAAAGGCATTATCACCTACACACTCACACTAGCTCATGTGTGAAGTAAAGAAGACTCTCTCTCCTTCTCAAGCTTTAATGGAAATCTTATCACCTACTCCAAGCTTGTGAGAAGGGAGGCCTACACCAACAACTCTTGGCTTTGTGATGCAAATCCAACCAAGAGACAAGCTTCAATGCATGCTTATATCCTCTACCATGATAATTACTAAGCTTAGCTATGCTAATATGAGTGATTATGTGAGGAGATGTACATCTTTCTCGTAAGAATACTCCTTCTTCCTCTCAATCTACTCTCATACCCCGCTAGCTCTCACCATCTTTGAAGGTGTGTGAGGTCTTGGGTCTGAGATTGTGAGGGAATTGATGTTGTGATTGATAAGTGTTTTGCATAGTGCATGAAGTTTCCATCTTCATTGCACTAGCTAGTATTGAAGGAAAACAAGAAATTGTATTGTAAAATGTCTCTCTTGATGGGAGAAACCATTATACAAAGCCTTTTGGAGGAGGGACCTGCTCCATGAAAATCCGGTCCTCAACCGTTGTCAATTGCTTAATTTCTCTCTCTTTTGAAGTATTGTTCATGCTATCTAACTAGGTGTTATGTGTTTTGTTGCTCTCTCCACCCAAGCACTCTTGTTAATCTCATTAGGAATCTATTCTAATGGAATGCTCACTATGTTCATGCTATTTTCCGCTACACACAAGTTACTAGGCCATTTAATTATACATTGGTATCAGAGCACAAGGTTTCTCTTTTCTTGCTCAAGAAGGGAGGTCCTCAAGCTAGCTATAAATGGTTGGTACTTTTAATTGCATGTGAGTAAGTAGAATAGGGATTTTTCAGGCTTGCAATGCGCCTGCCTTTGTGCAGTTAATGGGGCATCACCGTCGAGAGCTATGGTATTAATAATGGAGTCCTACGGGGCATGCCTACGACTTAACCACTATTGAGCTATTAGAAGCTTGACAGGAGTCGGTGTTGTTTTGGTGTTGAACGACCCTCTCTTGTATTCCTTGCAATTAATGGTATTCAAGCCACGAGTATAGTAGCTTGACTTCTTTTTCTAAAGGGGTAAAGAGGAGTAGAAACTAGGGCTTGAAGTGCCAAATAACACCTAAAAAGTTTACACCTAAAAGTGTTAGCATGGCTGACAATAGTAAAGAGAGTGAAATTAATGTTGATAAATTTGATTTTGCTAATGAGCAAGCTACTAATGATGCCATGATCCTTGTTAACTCTCTTGTTTCTAGGCTTTAACAAGCCATGGGCAATCCATACCTCCAAAGTGAAGTGCAACGGCAACTTCGTGCTCATGGGATTCTCCAAGCTCCCCACCATGACGAGAGGGCACCTAAGAAGCCTCCTTGTGAGACTTCCAAAAGAGGTCTCTTTCCGATTCGGGAAGAAGAAGAGGATCCCTATGAAGGGCTCAAAAATTTGCTCCTTGATGATGCATCTCCTTCTCAAAGGAGAATTCAAGAGCCTCCATCGAAGGAATGAGAAAGAAGTGAGTCTCCCACCACCTCGGCGGTGATGGCTCCACAAAGACAGCGGGCTAAACACTCTCCATCACCTCCAAAATGGAGAAGACCATTGCATACTTCTCCACAACATACTTCAAAGAGGGATAACAAAAAGCAAGAGAAGAAAAAGGCGAGAAAGAGGACACCCTCTTCTCCATCTTCTTCATCCTCTTCCTCTTATGAAAGTGATGGTAAAGACAAAGAAGATCAAGGAAATAAAAAGGCGAGAAAGAGGTCACCCTCTTCTCCATCTTCCTCAAATTCTTCATCTTCTGAAGAAAGTGATGGTGCAACCTTTGAACCATCAAAAAGAAGAGGCCATAGGAAATCCTATGACGCGTGGAAGAGGTTGTCCAAGCTCAAGAAATTCAAAGAGGGAGGGAAGAGCATCTCTTTCCTTACCTATGATGGCATTTTTGGTGCTACGGACAAAGTCTTGGCCTTTATCCGACAATTTGATACGGCGTTCGGAGATGTGGGCTTCACGAAGTCCTCGAAGCTACACCATGTAGCTATGCACTTTCAAAAGTCCGCCAGACAATGGTGGTCTAGCCTACACGCCAATGGTGAAGCTCCACGAACATGGAAAGCTTTAAGAGCTTCCATTATGAAGTAGTTTTTGGCCATCGATGCCAAAGACAAAGTACTCACCGAATGGTGAAGCTTGAAGCTCTCTCCCTATGAATCCATCCACAAATATATAGACAAGTTTTGGGACCTACAACTCAAAGCCACTGTCTTCAAAAAGTTGGATTTTGGAGAGCAAAAGCATCAATTTTTTGCGTGCTTATTAACCGAAGAAATGGCAAAGTATGTCAACTCCCAAATTCCACGCACCATATCGGCGGTAATACATCATACCATGGTGGCCTCTCAAATCAATTTCCAAACACGAGCTAAGAGGAATTCTAAGCCCCCTAAAAACAAGGGTTCCAATGAGCCTAAGTTGGATTTTGGAGAGCAAAAGCAGCAATTTTGTGCGGGCTTAACCGAAGAAATGGCGGAGTATGTCAACTCCCAAAGGCCACACACCATATCGGCGGTAATACATCATACTATGGTGGCCTCTCAAATCAATTTCCAAACATGGGCTAAGAGGAATTATAAGCCCCCTGAAAACAAGGGTTCCAATGAACCTAAGGGGAAGGACAATGTCTAAAAGCCTCCTAAGGGCAACTCCAATAAAGCTAAAGAGAAGGGAGTTTATAAAGGAAAAAATAAACTCTCTCCTAAAGAGCTTGAGCAGTATTGCAAGGATAACGAGTGTTTCAAGTGCAGCGAACAAGGGCATGCGTATCGCGCTTGTCCCCAAAAGAACAATCACCATGATTCTCCTCGAGCTACTTTGGTCGAAATCCAATAGGAGGAAACTCACCACAAAGGATCTCCTCTATGCCATTCTTGGGGAAAGGTAGAGAACATGATTCTTTTATTCTCTTTGACCCTGGTTCTACTCACAAATTTATATCTATAGAGTTGGCCACCAAGCTAGGAATACAAGTCTACAAGATGGGAGATATCCTACCCATAGACGGCGCTTTCAAGGGGCAAGAAGCTTCAGTCACTCCCTTAATCGAGAAATTAAGGCTCCGTGTCCAAAGCTATGTGGACAAAGAGGACTTCTTTATCTCTCCTCTCAAGCATGAGGATGTAATCCTAGGGGCACCATGGTTTGATCGCATGGCTGCGAATGTTAAATTCTCTGAAAGGAGAATCTTCTTTAAGTTCAGGGAAAAAGGTATGTATACAGATGCTAAGGAAATGGGTAGCACTATACCCATTGTACATACACAAGCTTTCAACAAGTCAATAAAGAGCTCTATTTCCATGTACATGATTTTTGTTAAAGATTTTCAAAATGAACCTAATTTTTTAGCAAAAGAAAATATACACAATCAAAAGGAATTAGAGTTATCCAATTTTCTCAAGGGGTTTCAAGATGTCTTTATTGACGACATCCCTTGTGAGCTACCTCCTAAACGAGGCAATGATGACCATGCAATTGAACTTCTTCCATGAAGCTCACCGCCTAACAAACCTCCTTATAGAGTTTCTCAAGCTCAGCAAGAGGAGATTATGCGGCAAGTGCATGAGTTAGTTGAGAACGGCATGGTTAGGCCTAGCTCATCTCCATTTTGTTCTCATGTGCTACTAGTGCAGAAGAAAGATGGCACATATCGTATGTGTGTCGACTATAGAGCACTAAATAGGATCACTATCAAAAATAGGTTTCCCATTCCACGGGTAGAAGACCTATTTGATAAGCTACAAGGCTCCACCTACTTCAGTAGGATTGACATAAAAAGTGGCTATCATCAAATAAGGATAGTTGATCAAGACATTGTAAAGACCGCATTTTGCACTACGTTTGGTCTTTATGAATACATTGTCATGCCTTTTGGCTTGACCAATTCACCAGCCACATTCAACCACTTGATGGAGAAGCTATTCAGGCCTCACCGAACTTTTACTGGAGTGTTCTTTGATGATATCATCATCTACTCTAATTCATTAGACGAAGCTATTCAGGCCTCACCGAACTTTTACTGGAGTGTTCTTTGATGATATCATCATCTACTCTAATTCATTAGACGAACACAAGCGACACCTCCAGGTAATATTTCAAGTTCTAAGAGAGAATAAACTTTATGTTAATCGAAAGAAAAGTGAACTTTTCTTACAAGAGATTCAGTATTTAGGTCACATTATCTCTCAAGATGGTATCCAAATGGATCCATCAAAGTTAGAGGTAATAAAAGGATGGCCTAAACCAAGGAATCTTCATGAGTTAAGAATCTTTATAGGTATGTGCGCATACTATAGACGCTTCATAGAAAAGTTCTCACTAATAGCAGGACCATTACATGACCTAACAAAGAAAAACGTTAGGTACACATGGTCTGCCAAAGAGAACAATGCTTTCGAAAATCTTAAAGAAAAGCTTATCTCTCAACCTGTGCTTACACTACCGGATCTCTCAAAGCCATTTGAGGTCCAATGTGATGCTTGTGGTGATTGCCTTGGAGCTGTTTTTCTTCAAGAAGGGCACGCCATAGGCTACGAAAGTCAAAGGCTCGACCCTATTGAGAAAGCTCTAGGCATATATGAAAAGGAACTCCTTGCAGTTCTACATGCCTTAGACTCATGGAAGCACTATTTATTGGGGACTTCTTTCATTCTACGAACTGATCAGCAAAGGGGCAAATTTTCTTTCGCAATTTCATTTTCATATTGCTCACATTGCTAGCAAGCATAATGAAGTAGCCGATGCACTCTCAAGACGGCCGAGAGTGAATGCGGTTTCCATAGCAACTCACAATGATCTATCTTCTATGATAGATTAGTATGCTATTGATCCCAATTTTAGAGATGTGATTTCATCCCTTGCACTAGGGAAGAAAGAGGAACCATTTACTTTACAAGATGGTTATCTTCTCTATGGCAATATACTATGCGTTACTAGCTCACTACGTGAGAAAGTAATGTATGAATCTCATACTCCTCCTTATGCAGGGCATAGAGGGATTCAGTCTACCCTAAAGGGGATTGAACATACAAGAGTATGTTTCTAAATGTGTGGTATGCCAAAAGACGAAGTTTGATACAGGGAAGCAACTTGGATTGCTTCAACCTTTGCCAATCCCTAATTCACCATGGGAGAGCATATCCATGGATTTTATCCTTGGATTGCCTAAGTATATCCATGGGAATACGGGAATATGGACGATAGTAGACAGATGCACTAAGCAATTTCATTTTATACCTGTCAAAAAGACTATCAAAGCCCATCTAATGGCAACCCTCTTCATTTCACAAATCTTCAAGTACCATGGCTTGCCAATGTCCCTAGTGTCAGATAGAGATCCTAGAATGACCAGTAACTTCTGGAAGGATCTCTTTGAGAATTTAGGAACAAGGCTAAACTTCTCTTCGGCCTATCACCCGCAAACGGATGGCCAAAGTGAAATAGCTAACCTAACAATTCTCGATCTACTAAAAAGCCTATGTAACGGAAGTAGATCAAAGATCCCAATGGGAGAAGTACTTACCCTTATTGGAGTATGCCTACAATAACATTGTACATACTTCCACGGGAAAAGCACCTTTTGAGGTAATTGATGGAAGATCAAAAAGTCCCTTGCTACTTAAGGTACACAGGAAGATCTTTGCTACAGATGAGTATAGCCAAGACCTACAAGAATCTTTCCAAAAGATTAAGGATTCTATCTCACAGCAAAGGCAAAAGGCTGCTGCTAACAAGCACAGAAGAGCCCAAGCCTTTAAAGAAAATCATTGGGTCTTACTCAAATTTCCCAAGGCTCGATTAAGGCACACGACGGGCAAGAATCCTACGGGACACCAAAAGTACTATGCTAAGTTAGCAAAAAGGTACTATGGTCCCTTCCAGATTCTTAGGCCAATCAATGAGATGGCCTATCAACTCAAGTTGCCCAACCATTGGCTCATACACAATGCTTTCCATGTGAGCCTACTAAATCCTTACAAAGGAAAGCCACCTCAAGAACCAACTATTGAAGACCCACCAGAGATCGAGGACCAAGAAGAGGTGCTGCAGCCCAATTCCATTCTCCGACATGAAGACAAGGTACTAAGAGGCGGTAAGACTATCCGACAATATCTTATTAAGTTTAAGAATTATCCTTTTGAAGATGCTAGTTGGATGCAAGGCATACAATTAAAGGATAACCTAAACCTTGTCAATGCTTCCCTAGAGTAAGCAAATGTACAAATGTCAAAAATGAACAAATTTTTTGTCTTATAAGACTCTCTTTTTCTTTATTGTGCACAAAAATGAAGTAGTATGCATGCTTAGATCAAGTTTGCGGAGACGAAGTCTCCCAAACACCAAGTAGAGCTTGTCACTCTACTATGGAAGATGATAGGACTAATGTGCAGACATGCTTGCCGCAGCCTCAGGCTCTCAAGCACCAAATGGACTAGTCATCCATTGTGGAATGATGTCGTAGGGAAACATATGGATCCTCCACCCACTAAGAAAAGGATTAATGAATATGCTTTATCTTCTCTACCTCATAGTCGAGGATGACTATGATTTCAAGAGAGAGGTAATGTCATAATAATCAATATCTAATTCTTCTAAATGATTTTCTCATGTTAAAGTGATCATTTAATATGGGGAAGTGCTAGGGGAGAAAAAGCTAGAATATTGGTTAAGCTAGCAGACCGACCACAGTAGGGATCCAAAGGAGGGAAAATAGGGATCCAAAGGGGGGGGCATCTGTAAAAGAGCCATGTGCAACAATGGGCTTAACAGACCCTAAGGTTCAGCACATTAAGACTTCCAAAATGCTAAGGTTCCAAAATTCAAAGGTTGTGTCCAAAGGTCAAACATTGGGGGAATTGGATGCTTTGTGTGTGTCCCAAAAGTCTTTGGCAATCCCTAGATAGGAGGGGGCAAGCCTTGCAAGTAGGGGATGAGAGAGAAACTCACACACACACACACACACACACAAGCTCCCTTTACACAAAGGGAATGAGGGACACATGTCAGCTCCCTAGCCCAGATGCCCACAAGGTGTCCTACTGGATGGCCTTGGAGGTGTACCAATGAGAATTAGGCTAGAGTAAATCTATTTTAATTAATTTAAAAACACTTAATAAAAGAACCAATAAGAATTAAGCTCTCTAGAAGACTATTGGACAGTCTCCCAAGGGGACCAATGAGCATTCAACAGCCCAATGGCTTGCCTGATTCTTATTGGCCAAGAGGCAAAGGGGTCCAATGAGAGTTTAGTTGAATTATTAAATTACCTAAAGCTCTCACAAAAGGGGAAAGGGGGACACATGTTAGAAGGCTATCACTTATGCTGCTTAATTGTCATTGGGTAAGCCTAGGGAGGTCCAATAGGATGCTAGCATGAGTAATTAGCAAGAGGGGTCGACCAAGAGAGAGAGGGGGGTGATTTTTCAAAGGAATTATCACCTACACACTCACACTAGCTCATGTGTGAAGTAAAGAAGACTCTCTCTCCTTCTCAAGCTTTAATGGAAAGCTTATCACCTACTCCAAGCTTGTGAGAATGGAGGCCTACACCAAAAACTTTTGGCTTTGTGATGCAAATCCAACCAAGAGCCAAGCTTCAATGCATGCTCATCTCCTCTACCATGCTAATTAGTAAGATAAGCTATGCTAATATGAGTGATTATCTGAGGAGATGTACATCTTTCTCGTAAGAATACTCCTTCTTCCTCTCAATCTACTCTCATACCCCGCTAGCTCTCACCATCTTTGAAGGTGTGTGAGGTCTTGGGTCTGAGACCGTGAGGGAATTGATGTTGTGTTTGTATTGAGAAGTGTTTTGCGTAGTGCATGAAGTTTCCATCTTCATTGCACTAGCTAGTTTTGAAGGAACACAAGAAATTGTATTGTAAAATGTCTCTCTTGATGGGAGAAACCATAATACAAATCCTTTTGCAAGGGGGACAAGCTCCATGCAAATCCGGTCCTCAACTATTGTCAATTGCTTAATTTCTCTCTCTTTTGAAGTATTGTTCATGCTATCTAACTAGGTGTTATGCTTTTTGTTTCTCTCTCCACCCAAGCACTCTTGTTATTCTCATTAGGAATCTATTCTAATGAAATGCTCACTATGTTCATGCTATTTTTCGCTACACATAAGTTACTAGGCCATTAAATGTTACAGCCAAGCTCGAAGGGGAGCTCACTCCCATACACATGCCCTTCAAGGATGTCTCCGAATGGGCTATATAGCCCGCTTCCCTTCTTCAAACCATGCATGCGGGTTAAATCCCCTGCCACATGGTGACCTCCAGTAAATCACCATAGGACTTCAAGCTCTTAAGTTTTTTTCCCCTAAAAAAGTGTTCCCACTCTCACCTTCTACCTCCTACTTACTTTGCCGGTCCGGGGTTGGATTTCCAAGCCGTAAAGCTCCACTGGGTTCCCACTGTGTCGGTCCTGGGCCGGGAAAATCTCACCACACTCCAATGCTTCTGAGCTCGATTTTTGAGGCTGTCAAAACTGAGAAAATCACCTGCATGCACTCCCTTGCCAAATGCCCCCAACTTGATCCTGTCGTATCCTACTGACCAAGTTCCGTTTGACAAACTATCGATTTGTGCTAGCTCCACATGATGCACACTATCACCGAGAGCCTTGGCAAGGCTAAAAAGATGCCAGATGGTGTATTCTCCGATGCGGGCAAGTGGGCTCAAACCCTGCCCATGGAAAAATTTCCACTGACCATAACTTGCTATCCAGAGATCCGATTCGCAATCCGAGAAAACAAGCATGCTCCAAAACTCAAGCACTACACATGTATCCACTCACACCTGCCTAGGCTACCTATCCCTAGCTTCCCTATCCATCAGGGATCTGCTACACACTCCAGCTTTAAACTTCACTACGTTGCACACCGGGGCTCCGTTTGACGAGCCGTCTAGACCGGCTTCTAGAGCACACTGAGCACTACATTTCAAGACACTGATTTGGCATTTTGGACACCTTGATCTGCCATCCCATCTGGATATCCGGAAACACTTTTGGCCTAAAAAGCCTCTTTAAGCATACATTCCCGCTACCCTTTGGCTGCCCAGGTCCTTGGCACCTACCCTAGCCTTCTGCACTGCACTTGCCTGTTGCCTCTGCTTGGCGTAGACCACCTCCTAGCTTCGACCCACTTTGGTTGTACCATCATTTCCCAGCCCCCTCATCAAACATTTATGTTTGACTAAAATCATATGTACGAACTTTAAAACTGGCACACCAAACTGATGATTTAAAGCACTCCCAAAATTGTAACTGTATGTACAGACTATGTACAAAAGTTTTGTCTCTTTCATCTCGCACACTGCATACTCTAGGTGGGTTGCCCACCCCCCTTTACTATAATTTGTTGCACCTCAGGCACTAAATCCCTCTCAAAATACAGTTTGAGATGCACACCATTCACCCAGTCCCTAAGAAGCTTGCCATTTGCTCTTACCAGCTGATAGGTCTCGTTCGGAAAGGCCTTCCGCACCTTATACCGACCCGTCCACTTCTTCTTGAACTTCTTCTTGAATGTGAAATCCAGGTAGCTTTTGTACTTCATGACTAGGTCTCCTTCCTCTATCTTCTTGTCTGGCAGATTTTGATTGAACTTGGCAACCCGCTTCTCTCTATGCTTCACATAGTAGTCTGCCGCTACCTCTCTGTCCATCTGCAAAGCCTCCAAACTGGCTATCCGATCCTGTAGAACTCCTTGTTGAGTGGCATTGACATGCCACATACCCTTCAAAGCACCTAGTTGCGCATGTACCGGCAACACAGCCTCCTTACCATAGACTAGCTCGAATGGAGTGAAGTTTGTAGCCACTTTATAGGACGTTCTATACGCCCACAAACACTTCTCTAGATTTGCTTCCCACTCGGCTTCTTGCTTATACACGTACTTCGTTAACATCTGGATGATTTGACCATTGCATCGGGGGTGATATGGCGAGGAAAACCGATGCTGAATCTTCAACTTCTCCACTAATGCGCTCATGAGCTTGCTTCTAAACCCCTGACCCCTATCAGAAACTAACACCCATGGAACACCAAAACGGCAACAGATGTTATCAAATACAAACTGAGCACCACATTAGCATTTACTTCCTTCACTGCTTGGGCCTCGACCCATCTTGTAAGGTGGTCAATGGCTACCACCATGTATTTCTTACGGCTTGTAGACTTTGGGAGAGGGCCTATGGCATCCAGACCCCACTTCTTGAAAGAACTTTGTGCGATGATGGCGCTGTGTGACTCTACTACCAGTCGTCTTTCACCTATAGTTTGACACTCGTGGCACGTCTTGCACCAGTAATGCATGTCCTTCACAATGGAAGGCCACCAAAAACCTACTCTAAGCACTCAAAATAGAACTTGATCTTTGCCCTGGTGCCCACTTTCTTTGTGGCATTGTTCCAGCACCATTCCTATCTCTTCTTTGTACAGCACCCTTGTAAGAACTCCATCCCGCCCATAGTTCATGAGATCCTCACCTACCAGTGTGAATTTGTGGGCCTTTTGCACCACTCTTCTCTTTTGTAGCTTGGACAAACCCTCTGAACATTGCCCTGTACCCAAAAAACCTTCAATCTCCTTAAGAGTCTCCCTACCTACATAAGTGGCTGGGGCCACATATAAACCTGCAACATGCACTTGTACTTTGCTGCTAGCTAGCTGATCCGCCTCTTGGTTCTGCTCTCTCCTCACATGCTTGAATTGGACCTCCTCAAAAGACTTTAGCATCTTCTTGATGGAAAAAAAACAATGCTTCAAGGAATCGCGTTTTACCTGCCATTGGCCTAACAGTTGCTTGATGACTAGCAACGCATCTCCCTTCACCAGCAACCTTGAAATGTTGAACTCTATGCATTGCTTTAAACCCAAATGCAGAGTGAGATACTCCACCTTGTTATTGGTATGGACATCCTCCAGATCATAGGCCTTCAAAAATATAGCATTACCATGTGGTTCATGTATCACCACACCTCCTCTTGCTTTCTATACTACCCTCTGATATGCCCCGTCGAACCATATTGTAAAAGCATCCTCCAAGTCGGGTTCCTCCTTAGCTTCATCTCGCACCACTCTTGGATAGGCCGGCAAATTGACGGCCTTGCTGACAAGAATGTCTGCTAGGTGAGACCGACTCGTGTGATCTACCTTGAACTCGAACTCGAACTCTTGTAGCTCCAACACCCACTTCATAATCCTCCTTCCTGGCTTCAAATGTAGCACTACCTCTGGCAATAGATTATTAGCCGTCAACACAAAAAACTTACGCACAATCAAATGCACCTCGAACTTCCTGCAAGCAAAGACCAAATCCATCACCCATTGCTCTGCTTCAGTGTAGGTAGCCTCTCCTGGGCTAATCACCCTACTCTCGAAGTATGTCGATTGTAACTTCTCTCTACCTTTTGCAGTAGAACTGCTCCAGTAGCAACTGTGCCCACCGTCACAGACACATAAAAGTCGTCCTCTTGATTGGGAGGACACGCCGCTGGCAATTGGCACAAAATTTCCTTGACTCTATCAAAAGCCTCTTGAGCTTCCCCATCCCACTCATAACCATGCACTTGATGAGCCCTCTTTTGAAGAGGATGCACATATTGTGATAGCATCCAAAAGAAACGTGATAAATACTTCAACTTATGAATAAATGAAGCCAAACCTTGAGCATCCGATGGTGGCTTCATTAACACCAATGCCTTCACCTTCTCGGGATCAGCCTCTATACCGTTTTGCGACACCACATGACCTAACAGTTGTGCTCAAGGTTGCGCTAGCCTGCAATTCTTGGGGTATAACTGACCTATTTCTTCATCGAGCCTTTGAAAGCATAGTTGTAGCTTCGACAGGTGCTCCAATCTTGAACTGTAACAGCCGATAGCATCCATGAAGACCCTAATAAAATAGCCTAGGTATGGACCAAATACCCTGTTCATCCAATCTTGGAAGGTGGCATATGCATTCACCAATCCAAATGGCATCCTACAATAAGTGAAACAACCCCATGGAGATATGAATGTGGTCTTCAACTGGTCTTCAAGCTCAATCTCTATCTGAAAGTACCCCAAAAATCCATCCATAATCGAGTATCTTTCATGCCCAGCCACTTGGTTTAGGATTTCATCTTGAAACGGCAATGGATAGTGATTTCTCTTGGTTGCGGCATTCAATGGATTGTAGTCAACACACACTCTCCATTTCCCATTCTTCAGGGGTTATGACCACTGGCAAGACCCACTTTGACTCTTTCACAGGAAATATGATGCCTACCTCCAGTAGCTTATTGATCTCCTGCCAAAGGGCCTCCTTTTGGATTTCCGCTAGTCTTCTCAGCTTCTGTGCTTTAGGCTTATGCCCCTCCTTAAGAACAATCTTGTGCTCCACCCCCTTTGCACCTCACAAATGCTTGTACTGTGCCGCAAATAGATTCGGATAGGACTCACACAGTTGAATATAACCTTCCTTTTCACCTTTGGTTAAATATTCACTTATCATGCTTGAAACCTCCTCTATGCTTAAACCATGAGCTTGAGGCTGCATACCTTCTTCTTTAGGCAGGGAGTCGTCTATGGTGACCCCGAATAAGTCTGCATCTATCTTCAGCATGTCATCCTTGCTCTCCTCTTCCTCTATGCTAGTATAGCCTTCATCATAGCCCATCTTTGTCTCGTACTCATAGCTCGTCGTATCGCCCTCATCTTTAACTACCATAGGACAAGAACTGCTCTCCTTGGTCTTCAAATAAAGCACAATTTGTCTTACTTTCTCTTTGTCAGGCAAAGTGAACACTTTGCTCTCCCAATCTTGCTTTGCTCCTATCGCCAAAAGCCATGGCCTACCCAAAATGATTGGATAAGCATTATCCCCTACCTTCATCACGAAAAAGTCTATCAGGCACTCTATGCCCATCACCTTGACCTTTACATCCTGCACCACACCTAGACACCTGGCTTTGATATGGTTGGCCATCCTCATGCGCACATTTGACTTGACTACTGCCTTGACTCCCGTCTCTTTCATGGTTGCTTCCATCATGACACAAACTTGCGCTCCACCGTTTATGTAGGCTTGTACCTGTATCCTCTTCTCTATAATCGTATCCACCAACAGAAGAACATCAATGGGGCTACCTACCCTCAAAGCCATGTTTTGCACTACTTGCACATTCCCCTTAGCTCTCGGCAGCCTGGTGCTAACACTTGTGGACCACTGCCTTCTTAACTTTGGATTTAAAGCTAACAGCTGACCAAAATTAATATTTGAATTTTGATTTTGAACATCACTCACCAGATTGTACTCGGGATAGCCACGTCCTAGCTGGAAATCCGCTTGTTTGATTTTGTGATGCCTCCTTCTTTTGCTAGGCTCGGGCTGCTCTCTACCTTCATACACCATCTCTTTGCCTTTGCGACCTCTGGTTTCCTGCTCTGTCTCTGTCTCCCTCTCAACTCTCTCTCTCTTATTGGCCAAAACTTTGACATCCTGCTTATCCACCCCTATGATGTTTACTCTTGGGACCTCACCTCCGTTTTGCAGAACCGGTTGCATAGGATTCTCCACCACTTGCTATCTTGGACCATTGTATTTCCCTTGCCCTCAACCTTTACCAAAAAATGGGTAAATGCCTCCTCTCGCTCTCTATGGTTGAGGACAATCGGGTTGCATAGTGCCCCTCTTCTCCACAATTGTAACACCTACCAGGCAGCGGCCGTGCCCTGCCCCTTGCTCCTCTTGGCTGTCCTCCATCCATGACACGAGCCACGACTTCTGCATTTGCTCGGACAAATCTTGCACCATACGCACCCAATTTTGCGGTAGAACAGCTACACCTTGGTTTCCGTGATTATCTTCATGTGCAGTCTCCCTCGAACTCTGTGGTTGAACATGAGCCATGGTCTCGTAGCCTGACACACCCTGCTCTATCTTCTTCTTTATCTTTCTTCTCTTTGATCAGGCAATCGCTACCGCACCATTGTAATTCTCTGGGCTCTCGAAATCAACTTCCTCTCTCACCTTGGGATGCAGACATGCCATGAACTTATCCAGCTTGAAATAGTGTCCATTAGCCAACTGCATGGCTGCTGCTAGCTCTGCCCAAAACTCTTCAAAATGACCTAAAAACAGATTGAATTCTTCAGTTACATCTTGCTTAAGCGCCTTCAGCTTTGCATCCATCTCGATTGGGGAAGTCTCCTTGCAAAAGTCGTGAAGAAACCTCGCTCGTAGAGCCGGCCATGCTTGCTTCGGCTCACCTTCTAACGCTTCGTACCATGATTTAGCTCTACCATGCATCAGCAAAGGAAAAGTCTGCATTTTGCTATCCTCATTCGGCATAAGAAACGATAGCATATACGGCTCGAAATCCGACATCCACTCATCAGGGCTCTCTTCGCCTGTGAAAATAAGTCCATAGCTTCTAGCTGCCATGACTACCAACGCGACAAAACCGCTTCTTTTCAATTAACTGGGAGCAATCAGCATGCTCCTTAGTGGGGGCACCAGAAGATGGAGAGGGGGACTAGGGGAACATGGCACAAACACAAGGGCCTCTCTATAGCTCAGGGTATCCACAACACCCCTATCCTCTCAGAAAACACCTCCAAAGAAACACTTTATGCTAGCAGACCACCGCCTACTCAATTTCCATTGTCCACACACTCCACAAGTCCACCACACAAGGCACACTTGCTACCACGGCCTGTCTCCACCCTTACACACACACAGCAGGTCAATCTCACTCTCTCACACAAATCAATGTCGGTCCGGGGGGTCCACACATCCACATAGCCGGCACCGAGGGGAAACATGAAAGCAGGAGAATGAGAAGGGGGGAAGGGGAAACAACAGCAAGAAGAGGCAACGGTGGCTTGATTGCACTTCACAAAACATGTACACATGTTAACACTGCCATCACCATGGCCATTTTCACAAGAAAATACAAAGGGCTTTGACAGGCACACTCCTCTGTTAGAGAGCTCCTCTTTGCAGGCTTCAAAACAGCACCAAAAGCCAAGAAAAAAACCCCTTAATTTGATCTAATTTTGACTTTTATAGGGGGGCCTTTAATTTGGGAATTTACACTTCAATTGGTCCACCTGGCACCTTGAATTGGCATTTTTGGGAAAGGGGAACTACCTTGCTCTATTTGCTCTCTTCTTCTCTCTTTTGCTCTTGGGGGGGAGGGAATTAGCAATGTCGCTATTGCCCCTTGGCTTTTTCCATTTTTTATTTTTATCTTTCATTTTTTACCCCTTTGTGGGCTTAGTCTTGCATTACTCTATTGGCTTGACTTTGACTCTTTCCCTCTCTATATGTGACTCCTCTATCACCTCTCTCTTCTTTTCCTCTCTCCATTTGGCCCCTCTTTGGTCTGGCTTCAACCTTGCCCTTTGCTTTGTTTTGTCTGTCCTCTACTAGCCCTTTTGCTCTTTGCTTGGCCCACTTGGCCGCCCTCGGGCTTTGCCTTCCTCTCTCCCTCCATGCTCATTGTCCCGCCGTGGGATGCTCCTCCTAATAGACCCCAGGGAGGCATTAGCGATGTCACTAATGCTCTCCCCTCCTCTTTGCTCTCCAAGAAGGCCTCTTAAGGCCGCGAGAACACGCCCATTCAGCTTGCCACATCATCAGTGGACCTCCAACCACCTTTCTCACGCGGGCGCGCCACTGCACCGCCCCGCCCGACCAAAACCCGAGGCCTCATTAACCAGTACAGCGCCGCTTGCGCATTCACCATAGCCAAGCCCGAAGAGGAGCTCACCTCCCACACACATGCCCTTCAAGGATGTCTCCGAATGGGCTATATAGCCCGGGTTCCCTTCTCCAAACCATGCATGTGGGTTAAATCCCCTGCCATGTGGTGCCTTCTAGTAAATCTCCATAGGACTTGAAGCTCTTAAGTTTTTTTCCCCTAAAAAAATGTTCCCACTCTCACCTTCTACCTCCTACTTGCTTTGCTTGCCATACTCCCTTGGATTTCCAAGCCATAAAGCTCCGCCGGGTTCCCTTTGTGTCGGTCCTGGGCCGGGAAAATCTTGTTGCACTCCAATCCTTATGAGCTCGCTATTCGAGGCCGTCAAAATTGAGAAAATCACCCGCATGCACTCCCCCGCCAAATGCCCCCAACTTGATCCTGTCGTATCCTGCTGACCAAGTATCTGTTTGACGAATCGTTGATTTGTGCTAGCTCCACATGATGCACACTATCAGCGAGAGCCTTGGCAAGGCTAAAAAGATGCTAGATGGTGCATTCTCCAATGCAGGCAAGCGGGCTCAGACCCGGCCCCTGGAAAAATTTCCACTGACCATAACTTGTTATCCAGAGCTCCGATTTGCAATCCGAGAAGACATGCATGCTCCACAGCTTGAGAACTACACATGTATCCACTCACATCTGCCTGGGCCACCTATCCCCAGATGCCCTGTCCGTCGAGGATCTGCTACACACTCCAGCTTTAAACTTCAGACTTTGCACACCGGGGCTCCATTTGACGAGCCGTCTGGACCGACTTCTAGAGCACACTGAGCACTACATTTTAGGACACTGATTTGGAATTTTGGACACCTTGATTTTCCATACCATCTAGACATCCCGCAGCACTTTTGGCCTAAAAAGCCACTTTAAGCATACATTCCCGCTACCCTTTGGCTGCCCAGGTCCTTGGCACCTGCCCTAGCCTTCTGCACTGCACTTGTCTGCTGCCTCTGTTTGGCATAGACCACCTCCTAGCTCCAACCCACTTTGGTTGTACCAACGTGAGCTTTATTGACATAGTGCAGTGATTCCATCTTGCATGCAAACATTCATCACAGAAGCATGCCAAGGCTCTTGTTGCAAGGGCAGTTGGATCCCCAGGGTTGTGACCACGAAAAGCATGCAAAGAGCAAGTTTTTGCCACAATGGCACAATTCCACTCCGCCTCCCTATTCACTTCCCCCTCTTTAACCTCTTAGAACACACGAGCACATTCCCTTTCTTTTGAAGGATAGTGTGAAGGTGCTCCCTACAACAGGTTGTCTTGGCAATAAGCAACCACATCAGCTACACACCGTAAAATAGCTCCTTTAGGTTTTAGCTCTTTATGGGCAAGTTTCTTTCCACAACTGCTCCTACACCATCGTGCTCTCCCTTTTTGTGCCCTAATCCAAAGAAGAACCAGTTCATCCCCATCTCTGTGAGTCCACCATATCTTGCAATGAAGTAAAAAGGCTTGGCTCCCTTGAACTGTGAGGCCACACCATCAGACCACACCCAATGTTGCTTAGGACTCAGGAGTGACACCCTCTTGTTGTAACCAGTCATGGTGTAGCATGAAGCAATGTTGCAGGAACAATGTGCCATGCCTCTTGTTATCTGATATGAAGAAGTGGATGGTTTTGACTACCTCCCCTGCCCTGCGGTAGTACGTTATGTGTACAAAAATGGTTACTTGACTAGAGTGCCAATGCATTGACTGAATCTCATTTTGTTCCTTGAAGGCATAATTCTCTGCAAAATCAACAATTGACACGAAGACATCGTCCGATTGTCTTGAGCTTGTACATATGCAAATACTTTCACATTAAAACTATTACCTGGCTTTGTTGTCTCCAAGCAGCATATTTCCAACCTATTCACTCCACATGTCAAACACTCTTCCATCAGGCATTCCCTTCTATGGAAAACTGCATCTGCGGGCTTTGGACAGAGAACAAACTCCCACATATGTGTGACACCTTTGAACGTGTGATGTGAAGCCAAGCAACCCTTGCTAGTATTCTCACCTGGGGCATAGATATTGCATATACATGCACAAACTGCTCTATGCAGCCCAAAAGTACGAGAGCGCATGTGGTTCAGTGTGTCCTTCAAAAAACGACATTTGCACATGGTATTCGCAACAACATGTGTATCTATCCTTCAGCCACCTACAAAATAATGGCTTCAACATCTCAAACATTCTCATGCCAATCTTGCAATCTGGATTTTTTTCCTTGAATCTACAAAAGAACTCAACCTGCAACATCCAAATGATGATCAATATTCAAATCTCTAACTAGGACATCCAGCAATTTCATGAAAACAAATCATAGTGTTAAATAGCACAATCAACATCCTAATGTGCATGCAGCAATGTATGTTAACTAGCATAAAGAGTGTTAATTAGCATATATCTTGTGTTTACCCGATCACTCTGTATTCTAGGTAGAGCACAAGGCATGCTAACTAGCACAGACCATATGCTAACTAGCATACTCCTTATGCTAACTAGGATACTCATTAGGACACCCATCATGTTGTTGAGCATACTAGGTGTTAACTAGCAAAATTTATGTTAATTAGCATACATCTTGTGCTACTAGCTAACTCAGTATGCTAGGTAGATCACAAGGCATGCTAACCAGCATACTCCATATGCTAACTAGCATGCCCAACCCAACTGCTAGTTCTAACTAGCATAACCCTTGTCTTAAATGGCATACCCATCATGCTAGTGAGCATACTAGTTGTTAACTAGCATAAGTGGTGTTAACTTGCATACTTCTTTTGTTGACCAACTAACTCTGTATGCTATTTAGAACTCAAGGCCTGGTAACTAGCATACTCCATATGCTACCTAGAAAACTCCATGTGCTAACTAGCATAATCACTTTCTATTAGACATCGTACTTATCATGCAATTGAGCATACTAGGTATGTACCTAGCATACTAGATATGTTAACTAGCATACCAGGTATGTTAATTAGCATACATATTGTGTTAACCAACTAACTATGTATGCTATTTAGGACCCAAGGCATGCTAACTAGCATACTCCATATGCTAACTAGCACAGTCCATATGCTAACTAGCACAGTCTATATGGTAACTAGCATACTCCATATGCTAACTATCATACTCACTATGCTAACTAGTATATGCATCAGGACACCCATCATGCTATTGAGCATACTAGGTGCTAACTAGAATAAATGATGTTAATTAGCATACATCTTGTGCTGACTAGCTAACTTTATATGCTAGGTAGAACAAAAGGCATGATAACTAGCATACTCCATATGCCAACTAGCATACCCAGCCCAGCTGCTAGTTCTAACTAGCATAACCCTTGTCTTAAATAGCATACCCATCATGCTAGTGAGCATACTAGGTGTTAACTAGCATAAGTGGTATTAACTTGCATACCTTTTGTGTTGACCAACTAACTTTGTATGCTATTTATAACTGAAGGCCTACTAACTAGCATACTCTGTATGCTACCTAGAAAACTCCATATGCTAACTAGCATAATCACTTTCTATTAGACAATGTACTTATCATGCAATTGAGCATACTAGGTGTGAGGTCCCCAACTCCTGAAGATTGGGGCGACTTGATAGATGGCCTTCCTTTATTCTCCTTTTCCATTGACGACACCCTAATCTGTTTCCACAAGGTAGAGATACGAGCACAAAAGAGAGGAAGTCCTCCTCTATCCATTGTTTACGTGGTTATAAGGGTCATACGCCACAGGCCAGGTGAATAAATCTAGGATTCTAATAAAGTTGTTTCCTAACATAAAGATAAAATCCCATTGACATATTTAGAATCCATAAACAACACCTTTTTCCCCATGTTTAAGAGGCATGGTCGCAATCCATAAACCATAAATATGATATGAGATTTAGTTTAAACTAAATAGTAATATTGTGTCACGTAGATTCGGGCCATCTCTACTCTTGGCACAATAAGTCTCTAATTTCACTTCTCTTAATAAGAGGGAGTGGAGAGTTTCTCGACTAATCAAGACCACCCATCCTTGACTGGCAACCTGAGCCAGCCCCCACTTTCCACCCCACACTCACACTTTTTACCACACTGTTTTTCATATACAAATAGTGTTCCTTAATTAATTCCAAACACATGTTCTTTTATACATCCCTTCAAACAATACCAAAAAAATTCAAACAAGGTCTAATGAAAACAGCCCTATATTTCAACCAAAACAACTTTTTCAATTGCTCATGAGTTTACTGCTACCCGTGGACTTCCTCTGTCTAACCAATAGCCTTTGCAAAGGATTTATTTGCTAACTGGGAATTGTGCAACCTTCCCATCTCGCTAACCGCGAGGCATCCCGCTACCCACGAGGCATCTTACTAACTGCCAGGCATCTCGCTACTCGTGAGGTATCCCGCTAATCGCGAGGCATCTTGCTAACTGCCGCCAGGCATCCCGCTACCCGTGAGGCATCTCGCTAACTGCAAGGAACAAAAAAGAGCCGACAACCTCAGCTTAATCTCCGCTACCCGTGGAATCATCTCGCTATCCGCGAGGATCAAAAGATATTCTTCAAAAATTCTTTTCTTTAAATGATTCTTCAAACATGATCAACCAATTCTTAATATCAATCAGAATCCACTTATCAAACAATAACAAATTGTTAAGCAATAACAATTCAACAAACAGTGACAATTTATGAAATAGTTCTTTCACTAATCTATAAAAACATATGCTTGTTTCTTGTGATAAATCACGCTTCTCAGACGGTTTAAGGGAATCCCTATGCTTAGCTTCCCAAGTCAACATGAATAGAAATGCAGAATTATAAATTTGTCTTACCGGATTAATGATATGTTCGATTACCTCCCGTGTTTGAGGTTGGATGGCTTCGACTTCTTCCGCGACCAATACATCCGCTTCAGCAACGTTTGGAGTAGATGATATCTTCTTTTGCACCTTCCTTGGAGGTGGAGCGACATGAGCATCCTTCAAGCTTCGAGTCACTTGCTTCGGGGCCATTGTATCGATGTAGGGAAGAGAGAAAGAGAGAAAGAGAACTCAAGAATTCCAAGGGCAACACGACGATGGTTGAGAAAGACTTAGAGATGGAGATGGCTTGAAGGTAAAAGCTCGAGGGAGAGAGGTTGAGTGAGAGAAGGTAACTCCGATGTCAAGGCAAGAGAGCTTCCGCTTCTAAGAGTGTGTGTCTATGTCTTGACAGTGAGGAGAGAGGGGTCTTTATTAGGTTCTCAAGGCCGGCTAAGAATAGAGGGATAAGTTCGCGTATGTTCGCGGCTCCAAAATATATTTATTTATTTATTTATTATTTTATTTTTCGGATACGGATTCCGATGCACGATTTCGGTTCTTCAATTTTAGAAGAAGCTTGAGCTCCAAGATAAGAACTCTAAACTTAACTCCCTCCTCTTTCTTTATTAAAAATACTCCTCCTTTCCTAAAATTTCTCCTTCTTTCCCAAGAGTCAACTCTTATCTCTAGATACAATCTGGAGGTTCAAGTTTCCCATCAACCTTATTGTTTTCAAGTAAATAAGGGTCATAATTAATAGTTCTAAAGTCCAATTTTTGATCCGATCATTCCATTAGAATGCTCTTTGACTTAATAAAATGCAAACCTCAAATATTTGCAAAGTAAATAAAATACTTTTATTGAAAAATGTTGGATACATTACAATCTCTCCAACTTAGGGATTCGAGATGTCCTCATCTCAAGGAAAAGTGAGGATACTCCTACTCTAATTACTAACGACTATCATTATGTATAAAAGGGTGATGTTCTTAATCTGCTTCACTTGCTACTATTGTTGCTCCATTAGCCAATCGTGGACAAGAGTTTCGATAATGTCCCAACTCTCCACATTCAAGCGTCGAGAATCTTACGTAGTAGCGGTATAAACCCTTTGTGGTTGTCTATCGTTGAATCTTTGATTCTGTTCGATTCTTCTTGTAATCCCTTGTTCCTTTATCAAAGGTTAAGCTCGTAGTAGAGCATCTTGTACAGTGGTAGGCTTCAGGGCTTCCAGTCGTGAGCTAATTGGTTCTCTTAAACCTTGGCAAAAGCGAGCTACTTGCTACTCTATGATCATTGATGGTGCGTAACGTCTAAGCCTTACAAACTTTGAGTAGTACTCTTCCAAGGATAAGATGTATTGTTTCAAGCAGAGCTCATTCATCTTTATCGCTTCATGGGCAGGGGGTAAGTATCTTTCCTTCACCGCTTGTTTGATTTACCACCAACTCTGAGAGTTCTCCAACACTCCCATGTCACGACAATGTTGTTTCCACCATAATTTCGCTTCACCAGAGAGGCGAAACATCCCTAGCATTGCTTGGTTTGCAGAGTGGTCCTTGCAGCAGAGAAGTAATCATCCATGTCTTCGATCCATACTTCTGCATCTTTCTCAATATCATCACCCTCTCCTTTAAAAGAAGGTGGTTGCATTTGTTTGAGCAACAACTTCTTCTCATGAATCTCCGTATAGATAGCATTGTTATGAGGTTTTTCCAACGTAGAAGTGATTTGAGGATTCCCCTGAGTTTACATCAATGTTTATAATAACTCAAATCGATAGGGTACTTTCCAAACTTAGACTTATCCAGTCCACTAAAAGCTCAATCGTATGACTTAATCAATCCTTACTTATCCGATTCATTAAAACTCAATCACATGACCTAACCAATCTTGACTTAACCATTCCATCAAAACTTAGTCATATCACTCAACCAGTCATGACTTATCCAATCCGTCAAAACTCAATGATCAGTCATGATTATCACCACATGAATTAACCTAAACAAGAACCCTAAACTTAACTCCCTCCTCTTTCTTTCTTAAAAATACTCCTCCTTTCCTAAAATTGCTCCTTCTTTCCCAAGAGTCAACTCTTATCTCTGGATACAATCTTGAGGCTTAAGTTTCCCATCAACCTTATTGTTTTCAAGTAAATAAGGGTCATAATTAATAGTTCTAAAGTCCAATTTTTTATCCGATCGTTCCATTAAAATTCTCTTTGACTTAATAAAATGCAAAACTCAAATATTTGCAAAGTAAATGAAATACTTTTATTGAAAAATGTTGGGTATATTACACTAGGTATGTAACTAGCATACTAGGTATGTTAACTAGCATACCAGGTATGTTAATTAGCATACATATTGTGTTAACCAACTAGTTTTGTATGATATTTAGAACCCAAGACAGGCTAACTAGCATACTCCATATGCTAACTAGCACAGTCAATATGCTAACTAGCACAGTCCATATGCTAATTAGCAAAAGTCTAGAGATTAGCATGCTATTAATCAACATATACAAGTTACTATGCACTAGAGATGCAATGCATAAGTTATGGTACAAGTATTTGATTGATCACCTAAGGCTTGTCTAGGAGGTGCACAGGGTGTTCTATGTACCTTTTCCTCCCCATCCTCTTTCGACAAACATCCTTCTTGTTCGGTGAAAGGCGAGTCTCCACTTTCCAAAATGTGTAGACCAATTTCTTACTTTCATCTGTGATAGGTCTATGACGGTGTTGCTTGTGACATGCAACCAATGAAAACAATCGACCATCAACATCAGGCTTCACCTGTTGTGATCTCGCCTCGTGCAAGGTGCGACAATTGACATTTAGGGCCATGGCAATTTTTGCAATAGGCATGTTTTCCTTTGAATTTAACATCATCTACAATGCTGCATTCTTCAAAAACAACTCCTCATTGGAACCTGGCTGCTTGATGGTAGCCAATGTGCTACGGACATTGGAGACAATTGCGATCTGTACAGCAGTCTCCTCCTCGAAAGACTCATCATGGATTGCCCGAACATGCGGATGTTGAGCAACAAGATTCAAGATTTCCCACTTTGCTTCTGTACTAAAACCTTCAGTCCTACTCTTGAAAGCTCTCACAATCCGGGAGGAGATTTTATTTTTCTCCTCATCGTTGAGGGCATGATGTTGTCGCTCAAATTTCATTTGTTTGTGCTCCCATTGTTTCCTCTTTCTTACTCTCTCATATTCCCTGATTACAGAAAGAGCTGGATCTTGGGAGTCATTATTCATTGCTTGTAGTGGCTATCTTCTACTTTTTCCTCAGAACTGTAGACATGCATAATATGTTACTTACTTAAAATCACTTAAATGTATAGATGTCAACACTTGATGTTGTAACACACATATTATGGACAAATGCCCTCAAAAAACTATAGATGTGACCAACAAAACCAATGACTTCATTTAGAGTGGGTGGGCTACACAGAAGATTTGCTTACCATCACATTATAGTACGGCTCCATTTCCAGCATTGGAGCTAGTGGCAATAATGTTGGCTGTTGGTTCTTCATTTTTGTAGGTCTATGTCGGACGAAACAAGAGAAAGAGATCAGCTTTGACAACTCATCTCTGAGGCAAGATGCCCAGTGCAAGGAACGAGAGAGAGAGAGAGAGAGAGAGAGAGAGAGAGAGAGAGAGAGAGAGAGAGAGAGAGAGAGAGAGAGAGAGAGAGAGAGACTCCCCACGTCATCTTCAGTAACCGAAAACAGAAGCACATGAGGAGGAAAAATAATTTTTTTATGGAACATTTGAAATTCAAAGGACTTGCCCATCCGTTTTCAGTATATGCTAACAAGCATAAGTAAGTAGCATTGTCCGGGACAACATATTCAGTGACACATTAACATGCTTCTACCCATTGGTAGTTACAGTATCTCCCATCTCGGCAAAGTCTATCTTTTGAAAGATAGTATCCTTGAGATGTAAATCCCAAAACCTGTCCACATATTTGTGGATAGACTCATGGGAGAGAAACTTCAAACTCCACCATTCGGTAAGCACTTATTCCTTGGCAACGCTTGCAAGGAATTGCTTCATGATGGAAACTCGTAGAGTTTTCCATGTCTTTGGGGCTTCACCGTTGCCACGAAGGCTATCCCACCAGAGGCTTGTTGGAAAATATGCCGTGAGCAGTCACTAAAATAGCGAGAAAAAAACCAACAACTCTGTTTCAAAGCTTAACCCGTAGGTGCGTGGAAACAAGGAGATGGATGTCAATCACCTTCTCGACCTTCTAAGACAATCTCTACTCCAACTCAACCTACAATGCCCATGCTTTTTGAAACTAGACCAAACGCATTCGAAAAGTCACAAACCTCATAGGAAACGCTCTCCTCATCAAGAGATCATTACCTTATGGACTCTAACTTGATATCCTACCTCAAACCACCTCGTGTGATAATCGCGTATAAAGACACGCAGCAAAATGTAGGCCAACACTTTTTGATTTGTATGATCCTAATGCATAGCTCTACTCATCATGAATCCATTGGTATAAATCAATAACCAAACGGACACACGGTTTGCAAGAAAACTCACCAGGAAGCTCATAGGAGCTCGCTTCATGAGACGACACCAAAATCGTGCAAGCTTGGCGCTAAATTGAAGCCCTAGGTATTGCTAATGCATTGGTGGTGTCGCTTTTGCAATGGAGGCTCTGTAGAGCGCATAGGGAAGAGAAGAAATCTCTCTCTCTCTCTCTCTCTCTCTCACACACACACACACACACACACACACACACACACACAGTACTTGAGGTTTGATTAATTGAAAAGTTGTTTTAGAGTTACAAAAATTGGTTTATATACAATTCCTCCTTAGAGGCTCGTTCCCACAAAGAATATTGGCCGCTCAAAACATTACAAAATTTCATTTCGCTTCAAAAAATAGTGATACAAAAAGTTGGGAAAATCTCCTTCTATGTTTGGCCGTCAACACTCCCCCCTTCCGGGTTCATGTCGTCCCTGACATGACGGGTCTTGATCTCCTGCTTCTGGTAAAAGTTGTCTTTGTGCCAGTGGAACCCTTCGGGCTTTAGCACCTTCAAGTATGACTTGTACCTTATATTACCCAAGGTGACTGTGGGGCTGAATATTTTGATGTCATAAGTAAAGAAGCCGGTCTAGCAAAAGCTTCCTCAAAAACTTGCATGTGGTAGCTTGGTAACATTAAACTTTGATATACTAAGATGTAACACCTCAAGGGATGGCTACTTTGACAAATCAAATGTCATTATGGTGACAGTGTCACCCGTTGACAGGAGGGTTGAGTCCGTAGCTTTGGACCGTGTGAACACTTCAATGCAAGCTAGGAGGGTTTTGCATATTTTCTTGATCATCACACAAGTCAAGTCAAGGGAGCTGGTGAAAAATTTAATGGTGCCCTTTAGGGTTTTCACCATATAAGAGACACTTATTCTCTCTCCTTCCTTCGACGGTGGCATAGAGAGTGTCATGCCTGATAATTTTGGGGGCTTCCACCAAGTACTTTAGAAATCCGGGGTACTTGAGGAGCCATGCTTTTCTCCACTTTGGTTGGGAGTCCACTCTCTTTTTTGCAGTCTCTGCATCTTTGACGTCGGGCCTCATACATTGGCTATGTTCCTTCCTCTTTGACTCTTTTCTTGATCACTAACACCTTATACTTTAGGAGAGGGTATGGGATTGAAGGTTGCATCCATTCCTCCCTAAGCACATTTGTGGCACGTCCTTGGACTCCTACAAAGTGTAACATTCTTGTCTCCCATTCCAAGGCTTCCTTGTGGTCTTCAGCTATGGACTTTTCAATCAAAATTTGGAGGCGTGTATCCTCCTTTGTAGTCAATGATTACTCTGCTTCTTCAAGTGTCTCTAGTTGTCCTTCTTGGTGTTGCAAATCTTTTGATCTTCAAGAACTTCCAAGGGCTCATCTCTGGAGTTAATCTCTAGATCATTGGTCCCCAATTCTATTTCTTGCATCCTTGCTTTGGCTATTTCTTTTTGTAGTTTTGTTATCTGTTGTTGAGCAATTATATCCTTCTTTGTAGCTTCTTCTGGTTAGTCTACCAACATCTCTTGCACTCTAGCTAAGTGTCAATGGAGCTCTTCATGTTCTTTTTGGAGCTCTTGGTGTTCATCCTTTGTTCTTTCCTCTGTGGCTAGGGAACCTTCTGCCATATGCATTCTTTGTCTTTGTTCTAGCCATAATTGCTTTTGGAGGGCAGTGATTTGTGTTTCCAAGGCTTGGATAGCTTGACTATTTGCCTCTGCAATTGCCCATGCAGCCCTCGAGGTTGCCCTTAGTCTCTTGATTGTCAAGTCCTAGAGCTCTAATTTTAATTTCAGCTCCAGCACTTCATCTTTCGCTGCCTCCAGCTCATCTTCTACTCTTTCTTTTTCTTCTTGGAGATTCTTTACTTCTCTCAAAACCTTTGCCATTTCCAGTGTTAGACCGTCTCGTTTTCTCTCAGCCTCTCTTAGTGTTGCATTGAGAGTCTCAAGGTCTTTTTTTGCCTCCTCAGCTTTTTGGTGGGTAATGTGGATCATGCTTGGGAGGTGATCATGTTCTATTTGCATATTTTTTTCCATTGTATATAGCATAGTTTTCTTCAATAAGTGTTAGAGACCGTGTTTTGACTCTATCAAGTATCTGATATGTGGCTCTTACATCATCTTCATTGGCTACAACCAAGTTTCTAGTTGATGGCCTAGGTGTTCTATACTCAACATCACCCCTGCTAGAGGTTCTCTCCATAGGCTGGCCAATGATCTCCATTGTGCGCTTGTGAGATTTGTACCAACCCTAGCAGTCCAGGCTATGGGGAATGTGTTTCTTGCACTCTTCTCTATGTTTCTTGGTCTAGCTGTGGTCCTTTACATCTATTAGCTCTCATCTAATCTATAGGGATCTCCTTTCTCTCTAGTTCTTGTTTGGCAGCCCACGGTGGGGTTGGAGTACCATAAACTACTGTAGAAGCCTCTACCAATGTGTATCTGGCTTGAAGGAGGTCTTCATAGGAGTCCTTTTCTTCTTTTTCCTTCTCTTGGTGGAGGTGCTGCCTCTTCTGTCCTTTCTGGTGATTGTTGTGGTTGGGATGTAGAGGGTTTTGGACTTGGAGGAGGAGTAGAGGATCCTAGTGGTGAAGGTGGTGGGGTTTCATTTTTTTCTTGGTCACCTTCTTGACCCTTCTTAACTGGAGGATCTGGCATTTCTTTCAGCTTTCTCTTGATTTCTTGTACCTCCTCCATTGTGAAGGGCTCTAAATTATGTTGTTCGATCACCTTTTATGTTTCTTCATATACTCAAATGTAGTGATCGAATTGATCCTCTAGAGGTCTTGAAGAGCTTCTGCCAACTTTTGTTGGGTCTTGTACCCAATACTCCTCAAAGTCTCCTTTGAGTGCTTGTTCTACCCTGAACTGTTCAATCAACCTCTCAATATGAGTGGCTTTTTTATTGTGTGTCTCTTTGGGCCTTGATTCTTTTTTCATTTCCATTTTACCCTTCTTCTTTGGGGTTCCTCAGGCTCTTCCTCCGGTATTGTCTCTAACCTTCTTCGAAGTCGTGTGGTGACTGGTGGGGCTACTGCAATTACTGGTTCATCTTTAATATCTTGCTTTAATTTGAACCACTCACTCTATGTTGGTGGATTGGGCTGCTGTCCTCTTGCACCGATAGCTTCATATGCAATCTTTGTCAGTGTTTCTCCACCTCCAATGTACTTGGGCTTTTCTGTACCCATGCTAACCACTTGCTCATGCAGATATTGGGTGTAATTCACTTCTTTGGGCACACTGCTTTTCAATGCCCAAGTTATGGTAGTAGCTACTGCATGGGGAGGTGTTGTGTACTTTTGGGGCCGTTTGTTGCAAACATGGAAGTATTGGTTGTAGAGCTTGCAGATCTTTGCAGCTCTTGGATCTACCAGGTCTTCGAACGTCTAATTGGGCTTCTTTTGAGAGTAGACCTTTACTTCGTCTCTTCTTTCTCTAACGAAAGGTACCCTTATTGTGGATCCCCAATGCATCTGCTATGGTTTGAGGTGTAATCAAAGTCTCTGTCTTTTGTCCGTCCAAAGCAGTAATCACTACCTTGTCATCTTTCTGGATTGAGCTGACTAGCTCGTAGAATCTTTGCATATCCACACATGTTGGTGGTGCTGTGAAGAAGTTGTATAAATGTGCTCTTTCTAGCTGGGTGAGGGTTTCTTCGTTTTTTGCATATTCCAACATTTCTCGTGGATTCATTGGGATATCCAATGTGTTTCCTTGTGGGTCTTTGAATGTACCTTGGTACACTACCAATCCTTCCCTTTCTAATGTGGCCTCATCTACCCAAGCCTTGGTTGGCTTTAGTCTCGCTTATGGTAGTGTATAAGGCTAACTGGCTATGATAATGTTCTTCAACGACATCCTCTTCTTCTTGGTTGGTAATTTACTGGCTTCCATTGATGCTGTGGGCACTCCAAGTGCAAAAGTTAGTGGTGTCTTACAAAATCTTGCATTTTCTCAGTTTCCAGCTATCCAAATGACTTCAAATTTGAAACACGAGGTAATTAGGGCCTAAGGGTGCAATGCAGGTGGTCACAATTGCATTTTGGTGTAGATTTATGCTACATACACGTATAATGTCTAGGTGCTCAAATTGAGTGATATTTCATATGTGCATAGCTCTTATCATGTACATCATGGGTATATGCCTGAATTTCAATTTGGATGTCATTTGGACAAGTTGTGACCATTAGAACTCCTTACAGACTTTGAAGCTGGATTCTGGCTTAGTTTTGAGCAAATGAGATTCAAATGGGGTGAAACTAGGTAGATGCTCTCATAATCATGTGGTAAAGGCTTAGAGGGTTATACGAATTAGCGAGAAAGTATTTTCGAGAAACAAAATATTCGAGCAAGTCCCTTCAAACATTGTTTATTATTAGAGGAAATCCTAGAAGTGCAAGAGGATTTTTGAGTGTTGAAAACTAATCCCACAACCAAACTCAAATCCCATGATGACTAATTCCATGGAACCATAATTGGAGCCAACTTCAAGGTTTCCTCTTGCCTAGCTGTGTGAGCATCTAATTCATTCACTCTCATCACCATAAGGATCATTGTCATCAAAGTCCTTTGTCAAAGGAAATTGAAGGAAATATATCATAAAACATAAAACAACAAAGAGGCTCTGGCTTGTTGCAAGTGTCAAATGATTGTTTGAACCATTTTGCATCAGGGTGGGACTATTACAATAGAACCGTCAACGCTTGCGACAATCAGAAGGAACCTGTGCCTACTGTTCTAGCACTCTCAACTTGTATTATCCCCTTGACAGGACATAGTTCTAATGTGGCAAATGTGAAAGTTTTGGTGCTTTTACAGTGGTATTGTCAAGGTCGATAGTGCTTTTTGTAAAAGATGCTGCAAAACTAGCTATCAATGTTTTGAAAAAATCATTTTTCCACACATACAAAATTCCTTTCCTTGAATTTTCCAAGAGGAAATTTTACTTTAAATTAGGTTTATTTTTGCGGGTTTTTACACTATTTTCTCTACTTTGGGGCCAAATTTCTCCTTTACCCTATCTCTAAACCGGCAATTTTGAAATTTAAAACGACACAATATTAAGCTGAGACATTTTTTCCAAACATTGATAGCTATATTGAGCATCTCCTAGCATCCAGGGCCTCTTTTACAAAGCAGGGATTGCGTTTCGTGTAAGCCTTGCAAGTTCGTGGTGGGATTTAGCTCTAATTTTCATAATTTCTTGAGGTTGAAGGCCAAGGTGATATATCATTTTGATGATTTTTTTCAAAAAAAAAGACCCAATCCATGAACTCTCCCTATGGTGCGGCATGTTATAGAAACTCCGTGGTCTACTGCTGCAACCAGTCCGCGCTGGCGTACATGTATGAAGCCCTGTTTGAGCTCTTTCCTTCAACTCTGGTTGCAGCAGTAAACCAGGGAGCTGCAGAGACATTGAAGCGTTATATTGGGCGAGCATAGCTGTACCAGAAGTTAGCAACAGTAGGAGCGGCCCACAAGATTCTAGCAAGCTTTACATGTTGCAAGAGATGGCGTACCTTGTGGCTACGATGCACTCAGTGTCCATTTTCAAGAAATCGGTGCCAACCTATGGACAAATATAACGTCATTCACGAGAAAGTGTAGGATCTGCTGGACATGGCATCCATGCTGGAAGAGGCTGCCCACTACGTTGGCTTCCTCAAGATGGAAGTGGAGGCGCTCAAGCAAGGCAACAGAGGCTCTTGTTCATGGATCTGTATCCTTGAAAATATAATTTCGCACAAGATCTTTATTCAGCATCTGTCCTAGATACCCTCTGGGGAGAGGGGAGCAACGGCTCCAACCTGCGGACAAATATAATGTGGCCCGCCGGCGCCCCCAATGTACTATCAAGGGTGGCAGCATGACGCCGGTAAGGCCGCAATCGTAAGAAAGTGCAAGAACTACTAGGATTGGAACTGTTGGACACGGCGTCCATGCTGGAAGAGGCTTCCCACTATATACATTTGGCCTCCTCAAGACGGAAGTGGAGACGCTCAAGCGAGGCAATAGCGTGCAGGCTCTTCTTCATGCATCTGTCTCCTTGAAAATATAATTTTGCCCAAGATCTTTATTCAACACCTATCCTAGATATTACCCTCTGGGAAGAGGGTACCAAGAATGCTCAAGGTACGAAGTGCCCAATATATCTGTTGAGCATGGTGACAGTCCCAAAGACAATGGCAAAGAAAATATTCCCTGCTACGAGCTCAACCCTGGCCTCAACTCCTTCCTGCCTTGGTTGATGCGAATCACCATTTGTGTTTGTGTGGTGTGTGTGTGTGTGTGTGTGTGTGTGTGTGTGTGTGTGTGTGTGTGTGTGTGTGTGTGTGTGTGTGTGTGTGTGTGTGTGTGTGAGAGAGAGAGAGAGAGAGAGAGAGAGAGAGAGAGAGAGAGAGAGAGAGAGAGAGAGAGAGAGAGAGAGAGAGAGAGAGAGAGAGAGAGAGAGAGAAAAGAGATTTATCACCTGAGTGCTGTGTTTCACTCCATGGGTTTTCTGAGTCTTTGAGGTGTGCCTTATTAACTTGTGCTTCTGAAAGTGGAACCACCTATTCAAGGTGCAGCGTACAAAGGAGACTGTGTTGAGAAACCAAAGATCCTATAGGTCAATTCAAGGATGACTGCAAAGTCTTAGAGCTTTTTACTTACCAATGACCCTATGCGACATTAGATCACCGAGTACGGTTTGCAATTTTTGGAGGAGTTACGTGGCTAGGTGTTGAAAATGTAGACAAGTGGGTAGGTACTCGATACATCACTTTTTTGATGGGCAATACTTTTTTCTAGAAAATACTCGGATGTCAAAATTTGTATGGGGTGGTGCCTTTGTCAGAGTTGTCTGGTGTATCTAATCTACTCGGCAGGAAATGTGACAAATGTGAAAGTTTTGGTGCTTTCACAATGGTAATAATCAAACTGGTAAAATTTGGCAAACACATGGATTTTTGATCAAATGATCAAACCCACTAGGTGTTGAGAGAGAGAGAGAGAGAGAGAGAGAGAGAGAGAGAGAGAGAGAGAGAGAGAGAGAGAGAGAGAGAGAGAGAGAGAGAGAGAGAGAGAGAGAGAGAGAGAGAGATTGGAAGTTCAGCTAAATTTGCATCTCTCCTCTTTTTTCTTGTGTGGGTGTCTAGTGAGCAACCATAAAGATCTCGCAGGCTTTGGAAGTTGTAAATCGCCATTATGTGAGCTAGGACTAGAAATTCTTCCAATCTTGGCATGTATATCTTGGAATTAAATGATCTCTACGTGTGCCATGACCTTGGGTGTTTTCAACGATGAGATGACTCACAGTATATGAGCTTTTACAAAATTGTTACTTCATGACTTTATCTCTGCATCTAGTAGGAAAATACACCTGAGACTTGCATCTTTCCTGTGCAAAAGCACTTGCATTTGGATGTAGATTGTATCACTTCTATTTACTACTCACGATAGACTCTTTAGGCAAGAAATTTTCACTTTCAAGCTTCCATTAAAGAACATCGTTGTCTATACATCTGTTTGAATAAAGGAGACCTTAGGAATCAACTTTTGTCACAATTGAGCAAAGCAATAGCTGAACATATACCTATTTCACATGCCTCATAGAATGTCTCTCGTATTCGTAGTAGATCCTAGCATGGATTAATTGCAAGTCAAGTCTAGTAAAAAGTAGTAGACCAACTATACCTCCGGAATCTCATTGAGATGGTTATGAGGAGGCAATTGGATATGCTTGAGCTTATCATGTATTGGGCACATCACTTCATCATATCCACTACATATGCCATTAATGTAGTTGCAGCGGGTGCATCCATAGCTTGTTGCTCTCATTTCCTCCACCATTTCAGTTTTGAGCTAGCAAGAGAAAATGGATCAGGGCAGCATTGTTGCTCTTGTATCAATTTACTCCGATTTGTCTTCGCTCCATTTTTTTTGCTCGGTGATTAGAAACCCCCAGGCTTAGAAGGGGTCAAGTTAGCCTCCAAGTTCATTTTCAAACTAGTGAGACATCATACGCGTATGATGTCTACTTTGTTCAAAATGGCTTAAACTTGTAGTGTAGCTAGGCCTTAGCATGGGAAAGACTCCTGTGATGCTACAAATTGATTTGGGTTTCTCCTCATCTGATTAGAGCCAATAATCAAATATAGAGCTTTGGGTTCTGAAACCTGGGTTTAGATGGGTATACAGATGCAAAACTTGATGATACTTCGGCCTTGGGCTAAGATTAATGGGATAAATGCATTGGAAGTGAGAAATCCCCCTAGAATTTTCATTTGGCCCTCTGGAGACATTATACGCGTATGATGTCTCTTTTGAGATTTTTGGCTCAGACTTTATCTGTAGCATTCTCAGGTGATTGGAAATACTTTGATCATCTAGATTTTGATTTGGAGATGAGTCATGTGTTTGGGGGCCATAGAATGTTTCTTTTGTCGGGATTTTATGATTTTGGGCTCCAAGTGGTCACAACCTTGCCCAAATTTGTCCAAATTGAATGCATGGCTTTTATACTATATGATGAACATGCTTCTGAGGAAAAATGTGGAGTTTGGCATATGTATAAGAGAAGAGACATCATACGCGTATAATGTCTATTGATGCAAAACATCTTAAAATTCCATGGATAAGTTGTGTTAGCTTGTGTGCATGATGTCCATGGTCTCTGATTTGTAATTGAGCTTGTGAATGGGTGTCAAAGAGCTTGAAGAGATTTTTGCATCCAGAATTCCACTTTTTTTACTGATTGAAGGTCAAAAGATATCCAAGTGTGATGAAAATGTGTTGGGGAGCACATAATGATGTGTATAAAGAGTTAGAGTTTCCAAAATCACAACAGCATGTCAATTCAAGGCTTTTAGACATTATTCGCGTATGATGTCTACTTTGGCATTTTTGGCTCAAACTTGTGGTAGAGGTAGCTCATGATGTGTGTATGGCTCTGATGTGTGCAAATATGAATTTGGACTAGTGTTTATGAGCTCCAGGCCATAGAAGTAGTTTATGACACTTTGATTTGGAAATTGATGTGGGTGGTGATCAAAACATGTCCAAAGGTGTCCAAATCTGGTGTAGAGGCTATATGTACTATGCTTTAAAATTCTGGATGTTTAGAGTGTTGACAGAACTTCTCTGTGACAGGTCTAGACATTATACGCGTATAATGACTACTTTTGCAAAATGAATATTTGAGCATAGACACATGATGCATAGGCTATGTGCTTGCTCTTTTTAGAATTTCACTTGATTTGAAGCACTTTTGGTAAGTGCAAAGTCAAATTATGGGATGAGACTGAGACTTTGAGTTTTTTGGGTCTTGAGTACCCTAATTGGCTCCAAATCTTATGAAATTTTATGTGCTTCATGTTTAGGGTATGCATAATGTGTTTGTGAAGTAAGTGAGTGATTTATGTGCAAAATCTGATTGTGAGACATCATACACGTATGATGTCTCCCTTGATAAAAAGTGAGTTTGATGCCTTGGGGTGTTTTGTGCTTGTGCCCTAGGCTTCTCAACTTAAAAATTCAGATGTTTAGCTTAGAAACTCCGTGTTTGGAATTTCAGTCCTTGAAAGGGATTTCTTAATTTGAAGACGTCTTCCCGCAAAGATTCTTCTTGAGATCCATCTCCCAAGCATGTGGATGCAGAAGGACACCTTTCCATAGCTCCCTTCTCGATCAGCTTTTGTCGTGTCCGAAGAGATTAGGGTTTTCTTGATTGACCTAAACCCGCATTGGAGGTCATAGAGATGTTCTCCTAGGTTAGGGTTAACCTCTTGTCAAGTCTTGTAGCTATCGGGTCAGTGGTTGAAGCGTTATGGCCCCGTTTTTTTTTCTTTCCCGCGATGCCACATTGCCATTTTTTGGAGCTTTTTGTGATAAAGAGAGTATAGAACAAGAAGAGCACATGGAAACGAATCTACCTCTCATGTCAGGCATTGGTTGGTGTGTTGTGTGCGTAGTACGGAGTCATAGAAGGTCCGCGTGCTCAAGGTCTCTCAAGCTCTCTCTCACTTGTGAATAGTGAAAATGAGCTAATAAGTGGGCCTAAATAACTTATATCAGGGCTTCTCGGACCACTTGTTACCAAACTTAACATGTGCTCCTATCTTGTTGCAAAATATACTTTAGACTCAGAAATTTCTTCATTTGGACTTCATTTGCTTTGTTTCGAAAAATTTGTCATTTTGTCCAAGAACTAGCCAAATCGGCTTTTGCAACTTTTCTCATACTTGCAACCCCGTCTTCACCATAAGCTATCGTTCACTTACTGATCACTCCCATATTTTTCTTTTGTCACCATGTCGCTATTTCACATGCTTTTTCTATTTTTCTTTGCTTTTTTTTTAATTAACAAAAAATAAAGAAAAATATCTAACTTGAGCTTAAAAATATCCATGAATCAAGATAACTAGATAATAGCATAATAAATCACTATATACATCTATTCATAGTATTTTTGGCCAGATTGCTCCCTTTTCTCACTTTTTTAGCATGAAAACTGCAATATTTACATATATACATAGAGGCTCATCTTTGGTGTTTGTCCTCAATTTCCTGTTGCAACACATTCATTAAGGGCATATATACTTGGGTTTACCAAAATTCTCAAAATCAAACACAAAAAACCCGCAAAGCCCATGGAAAACAGTGCCCTTTTTTACACTTGTAGTGTGTCGAGTCCGCATTGAGAATGCCTCCCCCTTCCTAGTCGAAGTCCTCCTGGACGAGGGTGTATCATCCGAGGGTGCTAATGTTGGCCATGTAATGCAGCCCTATATGCATATTCAAGCAATGCATGGAAAAATTAATGATGTGGAAGAGGAAGGTAAAAGCATGATGCTTATTGGCATTCGATGTTGAAGTTTCTTGTGAAAGTATGACCGTGGTGAGAGTGGCAAAACAATAAACTCTCTAGTATGTTTTCTCTTTCTTTGATAGACAACAGAGCTGGTGAAACCATGTGGCTCTAAGTCACCTTTGTAGTTGTGGATGTTCGGCGTTTAGGTATCCAAATCTGAACTGTGGGTATGGTTGGACTGGAACATGCTCTTGGTTGTCTGTTTAAGGCATGTACTTTAGGGAGTTCTTTAGGTTATTATTTTGGAATCCAGATTTTTGCAAGCTTACTTTGGGCCATAAGTAATTGCTTTGGTACCCATATTTGCTTGAGGAGGACTTTGGTTTCAGCTTGCGGTTTGTAGTGGAGGTCTTTGGAAAGGTATCTATGAATTGACTTTGCTCAAACCTTTGACCTAATCCTTTCTAATCCATATTTGTTTGATAGCTTTGTTGGGTAGAGTAGGTGGGGTTTGTCGTGGCACGCTGTTGTGAATTCCCACTAATTGTTTATGACTCGTCAAAAACTCACATCCTGGGTAAGAGTATTTTCTATACTGACTTTCTTTTCGTGTGTCGTAGGTCTCTTTGGAATCCATTGTTGGACAATGTTCGTTTGTAAGGGTTGCATTACTGATGGTTTGTCTGTAGCTATTGTAGCAAAAGGGACTTGTCGTTTCCCTGAAGCAGATTGGATATTAACTATATTGTAGCTCCAGTCAAGTTGTACATTATACCTTCTGTGCCAAGGTTGCCCTAGCAATAAAGCATGTTGTGTGTGCTTATCTTCTACCACATAAAATATATGCGGATAGACATATTGGTTAACCTGTACCAGGAGCACTGTCCAGCCATTCTAAATAACTTTGGAGATTTTGTTGTGCCTCCTGTAATTGATTGTCAAGTTGGAGTTGCTTGTGAAGGCTGTAGGGGATCAAGTTACCTTGAGCACTTGAATCAAGCAATGATGTCACCTCCACTTGATTGCATCCTAGTTTGACAACAATTGTGGGATCCTGCATGTGATCTATTTCAAAGTCTATTACTTGAATGGCATTAATCTTCAAGGGAGGTCCATGTTGTAGTTGGTGTCAAAGAAGCCTTCGTTTTGCTATTCATTCCTTGGCCTATGCTTGTGGTTTCTTTTGTGTCTGTTTCTTTTCCTTGTGGATTTTTAGAAGCATATTTGGGCTTAGTGATAGATGAAATTTTTTTAATCGACATCATCCACTAATCCAGTTGGGCATTTCTTCACCATCCAATGTAGCAAGCTTGACGGCCCCACTTGGTGATAAATCTTTGATCACAAAGGGTCCCATCCCTCACCTTTTAAGTTTCTTAGCATGTTTGTTTAAAGTGTAAATTAGGACATAATCGCCTACTTTGAATTCCTTTGATCGTACATGCTTATCAAAAAACTCTTTTTGCCTTCTTTTTGCGCAAAGATGGAAGCTACTGCTTTCAAGCAAAGCTCATCTAGCTTTTCCAGGTCATCTATTCATGAAGACATTTCATGGTCTGTCCACTCTAGTTGTTTGGCTACTCTTAGTGTTGGGATTAGAAATTCTATATGAAATATATCATTAAGGCTGAACACCATGTTGTACGGTGTTGTTTCATTCAAGGCTTTATAAGAAATTCTATAAGCCCATAGTGTCGAATGTAACTTATGATCCCAATGTGTTCTTGACTCTGAGACTAATGTGCTTAAGATTGTACATAGAGTCTTATTTTTAGCTTCTGTCGCCTTCCGATTAGAATGTGGGCGGTACGGAGCAGACTTATTATGAACCACCATGAACTCCTTACTAAGATTTTCGATCGTCTCATTTATAAAATGTGTGCCCCGATCACTGACAATTTCTATAGGTAGACCATATCTAACAAAGACATTTTCATATAGAAATTATGCAATAGTCCTGGCATCAGCTTTTTGTATAGCTTTAGCTTCAACCCATTTAGTGAGATAATTCATGGCCACAATGATATACTGGCATGTGTGTTGTAACAGGGGGGTGAAATTGGTCCCACAAAGTCTATTCCCCACTGAGCAAAATCTTTAGCTCCCATCATTGGCCGTAAGGGCATCTCATCTCGTTTTATTGGCACTTCGGTGTGTTGATAAGAGTCACATTGTCTTGTATATTTGTTCAAATCCATATGTAATGTTGGCCACCATATTCCAGTGAGGACAATTTATGTTGTCTTTTCCCCTGAGAAATGGCCTCTAATTATTCTTTCATGTGCTTGTTCTAGGATTGGAATGTAGATGCTTTTTGTTGCGCACAGCTTAAGTTGGTTATCCTTTCTTCTTTTATAAAGCCAATTTTCAATCAAAGTGAAATCATGAGCTTCTATTTCTATCGCTCTTTGCCGTGCTCTAGTGGTATTTTCAGGAAATGTTTGCGTATCCAAGAATTCAATAATGTATTGAATCCATTTTGGAGTAACTGTTATTTAAAACAATGTTGCATGTTCTATTGGTGGGCTTGATCTGCATTTGGTACAACTAGTTATCTAATCATGAACGTCAACACACATAGTTGGCCAATACACTCCCAATTTCTCAAGTGTTGGAAAGTTTTTGTGGATGAGCAATGAAATTTCAAATCCTGATTATGTGCTTCCACCAAATAGGTTTCGTATTCCTCTGGGTTTATGCACACTCATAGGATATCGCAGCCTAGATTATATAAACGTTAGCCAATCAACTAAAAGTTCTTAGCTTATGGAATCGTTCATTGTTTAGTCAGTCTTGTTGAATTCTCCACTGTGTGATAGTAAGCTTACGATATCTTGGGACCACTTAGGTACCATTTCTATATTGAAGAGATATGCATCTGGGAGATCATCATCCACTCCCTCTGGAGCCTCTTCATTTGGCAATCAAGAAAGGTGATCTGCTCGAAGATGCATCTTCCCCTTTTTAACCACTACACTAAAGTCAAACTCAAGCAATATGATGACCATCTTACAATTCGCCCTGTATTGCATGGTTTGTTAACAAGGTATAAGAGGGCTTGATGGTCTGAAAAACTCAAACTTATTTGCGAGGAGATAATGCCAAAATTTCTTAACAGCATAGATCATTCCAAGCCCCTCTCTTTCAATGGTGGTGTAGTTCTTTTCAACACTATTGAGTTGTTGGCTGACTAGAAAATCCATAGTTCCGTCTCCTTGTTGAGCCAAAATACATCCTATAGCAAATGCAGATGCATCAATATGAACGTGAAAGATTTTTTTCCAATCAAGTGCTTTTAGCACTGAAGAGGATACGAGGGCACCTTTTAATTTATTAAATGATTCCTCACACTCATCCATCCATTCAAAGATCACTACAAGTCTATACAGAGGTTGGGCAATGATTGCATACATGTGTATAAAGCTCCTGTAATAACCACAGTGTCCCATAAAACATTATACTTGATTTGCATTGATTGGTTTAGGCATTTCAATAATCACTTTTATTTTGTCCAAATCCGTGGTATGCCATTTTTTGAGACAATATGTCCCAGGATTTGTCCTTGTATGACCATAAAAATACACTTCTTGGGATTAAGACAAATTCTATACGTTGGTGTATCCAAAGTTGGTCTGCGCCATAAAGTGTGCTATGCAGTGCAAAGGGTGCTAACATATGCATGGTAGAGGGCTAAAGCAAGTGTGGGAGACCTCAGCAGGACAGTGGCAACGAAAATGCATGCTTAAAGTGTTTTTTTAAGGCCAGGGGGCCTCCGAAGTGGGCTCATTGGGGCGGCAGGTCAAAGTGTTCAAGATGCGTGAAATGTGCCCCGAAATGTGGTATTCAAGATTCTCTAGAAGCTCATCCAGACGGCCTGTCAAACAGGGCTTCGGTGTGAAAGATATGCCAGTCCGAAGTTAGAAGGCTTCGCAGATCCCGACGGATAGGGCAGGTACAGACATGTGGCCAAAACTGGGATCATTGGATACGCGTGTAAAGCTCAAGCTGTCGATCACGCCGGTCTTTTTAGTTCGCCATTAGGACCTCAAACGGACAAGTTATGGCCTATGGAATATTTACAGGGGGTCGGGTACATGCTCATCGGATCACGTTGGTAAGCACGTTGACAAAAGGTTGTCTGAGCTTGCCAGTTGTCTGGTGGGTAGCACGCAGCATGTGATGCTAGTCGGAGTCGACGGCACCCGAATCGGAGTCCGGTGCATGGAGATATGCTTGGTCGAGGTCGGCAGTTCATAGCGAACGTGGATGGTCGGATGCCGTTTGAGGCCGTCGAGGCATCATGGTTTAGAGCCGGCAGATGAAGTTCCCATGCGACGTGACCAAGGAAGCTCATTTGGCGAGTTCTACCGCATAGAAGCATCCACACCATAGGAAATGAATTATAAGAAATACCCTTGGGTATAAGTGCAAAAGAAAAGAATGGTTGGAGTTAGGGGGCTAAAAACAAAAGGGAAACTCAAAGGCTGGGAGGAGTTTTTTTTTGGAAAAGAGGAAGGTAGAAAAAGAAGAGGGTTTTTGGCCTACGACGGGAGAGAAGTTTTTTTTGGCCGGGAGAAAGGAGGAAGAGGAAGCGGAGGAGCGACAAGCGCTCTCTGGAGGAGTTGGAGGAAGAGAAGGAAAAGCAGAAAAGGTTTTTCGTACGCTTGGCGATCGAAGCCGACACTCGATGATGAAGCATCGTCTATGAAGTGGCTCGAAAGGGCGAGTGCTCTCTCAAGAAGAAGGCGGCCAACGAAGGCTACCAAGACGCAAAGCTGCTATATGAGCGAAGCCAAGAGAAGCGACTTCTGTCGAAGTGAAGACAGCGGTGGCTTTGCCGTCGAGGTGTGTGCCGACGGATGCGAGTTTTTGGAGGGAGGTGTGTGCCCCTCAGTGTGAAACAGTGATGGTCATGGTGCGGCTTAGAGCAGACTGTACGGGTCTTGTACATGGGTTTTTTCATTGAAGAAGGAGCTATCATTGTCGGTTTTAGTGTTGTCTTTTCTCCCTTCCCCCCTTTCTTCTTTGCTTGTCTCCCATGTGTGTGGTGATGGTGTGTCTGAGTGTGTGCGCCCCCCCGGGCCCCTTGTGTGTGTGAGAGAGAAAGAGAGAGAGGTGTTGAATTGTGGAAGAGCTGGAAGCGCGCAATATCAGTGTGGTAGCTTTCTGAGGATTGTGCATGGTGTTTGTGCGTTGGGCGAAGTGCATGCGAGGCCCTATTAGTGTGAGTTGCTTGTTTTGAAGGTGTTTTCAAGAGGACAAGGGTGTTGTGAATACCCTGAGCTATATAGGGGCATCTGTTTGTGTGTCGGGTGTGTTCCCCATTCCCCCTCTCCATCTTCTGGTGCCCCCACGGAGGAGCGCACTGATGCTCCTGTTTGAAGACAAAGCGATGATTTTGGTGATGCCAAAGGTGCGGCCTTTGAAGAGGAGGTGCTGCTAGAGAAATAATGGCTTGGACGGGATTTTCCATTTTCACTGGGGTCGAAGATGCAGGAACCTGGCTCCAAGACTATGGGTTGTTCGTGCTGGAAAGCGGTTTGTCGAGGGAAGAAGGTGCGGTACAGGTGTTTCCTCTCCTGGTTTGTGGTAAAGCGAGGCTATGGTTCGATGGCCTGCGTAATGAGGAAAAGGTGGATCATGAAGCACTAGAAGCGGCTTTTCGAAGCAAATATGTAGTAGATGCGCAATTGGATGAAGTAAAGAGAAAGCTCGACAGGTTAAAACAGAGCTTGGAAGCGGATTTTCAAGCATTCCTATGGGAGTTTGAGGTCCTTTGGGGAAAGCTGATAAAGGTAACTGCTGCTGAGAATGTTGGGTTTTTAAAGTTGAGGAAATTCATGGATTGCCTACATGAGGAAGTGCGCGACAAGGTTGAGATAGACGGCCCGGTGTCATACGAAGAAGCAGTGGCTATAGCGAAAGGGAAAACCAAGAAGATTCTCAAGAAGCGTGAAGCTAGACAGGGTTTTCCAGGTGTTGTGATACCAAAGCAGGTTGATGCAGTGGTAGCTGAGCCAAGGATTGTGCAAAGAGATGTGCATGTGCAAGAAGAACCAAGGATTCTCTGGTTGCAGAGAGATAGGGTGGTTCCTATGTCGAGGATGCCAACTAGAGCGGCTCCAATTGTGGAAGATATGCAGGTTGTTCCCGATCAGGCAAAGGATGTGATACCAAGCTCAAGTATGACTGTAGAAGCTCCATCAGAGGGTGGTAAAGGTCAAAGGGTTCGGTTTGTAGATGAGATCTAAACAATGAAGCTAGAGGAGATTCCTGAGCCTGAAACGGAAGAGGAGACTGGGTCAAGTGATGATAGTTCTATGGATGCAGACACGAGTTGGGAGACAGAGTCGTCTCAATCCCGGTATGATGAGTTCGATCTCTTGCAAGTGGGTCGAGATACAGCGAATGTGTGCGAGGAGCAAGGATCAGTGCAAACCGTTATGTTCGAGGGAGATCAAGTGGAGGAGCCCGAGCCTACATACGATGATGAGCAGGTAAAGGTGATGTGCGGTGCCATGTTAATAGCCATGCTGATGAAGGTAGCAGTGGAATATGCCATGGTGGTGTAACAGGTGCAAAATTTTTCCAAAAGGGTTAGAGCAACCTTTCCTATGGAAGAAGATGAGGATAATGCAATAGAGAACAAGTTTCTCTCTTCCTTGATGGAGCATGATGCAGCAGTAGAAGAGATGCTTAAAGAGCAGGTGATGGAAGCTGACAAGCAAGTGGTGCTTATCGACCTTGAAGGGCCGATTGATGAGGGAGATCCTTATGATGTTGGAGTTGAGTACATGGCAGGTGTGAAGGCGAGTGTGGAGCCAAACATAGAGGTGCTTCCTATGCAGCAAGTGCACTTGGCGACAAATGATGTGGATTCCAAGGCCGTGTCCAAGCTTTCTAAGGAGGTCTGTGAGTGGTGGTTGAAGGGTATGCTGATAAGCGCAGTTGTGAAGTGGGCTGTTGAGCAGGTACAGGATCTGCTAGACGAGGATCTAGCTTTACATGGATGGGAGGGCGGGTCAAATATGTTAGGTTTGTTTGGTACGAGTGATGATGCAGATATGCCAAGAGTGTTTGTTAAGCACGATGGTGCTCTATTTGGTGTTCTTGGAGGTGCTTTGTTGCGAATGGCCAGTTTGCCAATGAGTGCTTGGAGTGGTAGAAACATGATGATGGCAGTTTGGCTATGTGGTTGGTTATGTGCCTTGGTATGGCACTATGCGAGGGTGTTACAGGTGGATGGAAGAGACAAGTACATGGTGTTTGACCCAGGCGGTTGATGATAAGTAAAGCAGGGGGTTGGGCAACCCGCATGAACAAAGGTAGCGGGTAGCATATGCCAGGTTTTGTACATATAGTTTTGGTTTTGGAGTGCTTTCGGTCGCCAGTTTGGTGTTGCAGTTTTTTTAGCTGCAATAAATATGTGTGTGGTTGAACATGAATGTTCAACAGGGGGGTGGGCAATGATGGTGTAGCCAAAGTTGGTCCGCGCCATAAAGTGTGCTATGCAGTGCAAAGGGTGCTAACAGATGCATGGTAGAGGGCTAAAGCAAGTGTGGGAGACCTCAGCAGGACAGTGGCAACGAAAATGCATGCTTAAAGTGTTTTTTTTAGGCCAGGGGGCCTCCGAAGTGGGCTGATTGGGGCGTCAGGTCAAAGTGTTCGAGATGCGTGAAATGTGCCCCGAAATGTGATATTCAAGATGCTCTAGAAGCTCGTCTAGACGGCTTGTCAAACGAGTCTTCGGTGTGAAAGATATTCCAGTCCGAAGTTAGAAGGCTTCGCAGATCCCGACAGACAGGGCAGGTACAGACATGTGGCCAAAATTGGTATCATTGGATACGCGTGTAAAGCTCAAGCTGTCGATCACGTCGATCTTTTCGGTTCGCCATTCGGAGCTCAAATGGACAAGTTATGGCCTGTGGAATATTTGTCGAGGGTTGAGTACATGCTCATTGGACCACGTTGGTAAGCGCGTCGACCAAAGGTTTGTTGAGCTCGCCAGTTGTCTGGTGCGTAGCATGCAGCATGTGATGCTAGTCGGAGTCGACGGCACCCGAATCGGAGTCCGGTGCATGGAGATATGCTTAGTCGAGGTTGGCAGTTCGTAGCGGACGTGGATGGTCGGATGCTTTTTTCTATGTTTGGGGCACGCCGTTTGAGGCTGTCGAGGCGTCATGGTTCGGAGCCGGCAGATGAAGTTTCCATGCGACGTGACCGAGGAAGCTCATTTGACGAGTTCGACCGCATAGAAGCATCCACACCATGGGAAATGAATACAAAAAAAAACCCTTGGGTATAAGTGCAAAAGAAAAGAATGGTTGGAGTTAGGGGGCTAAAAACAAAAGGGAAACTCAAAGGCTCATGGAGGGAAAAAAAAAAAGGGGGCTTTTTGAGAGAGAGAGAGCTAAGAAGCAAGCCAGCGCTATTGCTTGGAGGAGTTGTTTTTTGGAAAAGAGGAAGGTAGAAAAAGAAGAGGGTTTTTGGCCTACGACGGAAGAGAAGTTTTTTTTGGCCGAGAGAAAGGAGGAAGAGGAAGCGGAGGAGCGACGAGTGCTCTCTAGAGGAGTTGGAGGAAGAGAAGGAAAAGCAAAAAAGGTTTTTCGTATGCTCGGTGATCGAAGCCGACACCCGATGATGAAGCATCATCTATGAAGTGGCTTGAAAGGGCGAGTGCTCTCTTAAGAAGAAGGCAGCCAACGAAGGCTACCAAGACACAAAGCTGCTATATGAGCGAAGCCAAGAGAAGCGACTTCTGTCGAAGTGAAGACAGCGGTGGCTTTGCCGTCAAGGTGTGTGCCGACGGATGCGAGTTTGGAGGGAGGTGTGTGCCCCTCTGTGTGAAACAGTGATGGCCATGGTGCGGCTTAGAGCAGATTGTACGGGTCTTGTACATGGGTTTTTTCATTGAAGAAGGAGCTATCATTGCCGGTTTTAGTGTCGTCTTTCCTCCCTTCCCCCCTTTCTTCTTTGCTTGTCTCCCAGGTGTGTGGTGATGGTGTGTGTGAGCGTGTGCGCCCCCTCGGGCCCCCTGTGTGAGTGAGAGAGAAAGAGAGAGAGGTGTTGAATTGTGGAAGAGCTGGAAGCGCGCAATATCCGTGTGGTAGCTTTCTGAGGATTGTGCGTGGTGTTTGTGCGTTGGGCGAAGTGCATGCAAGGCCCTGTTAGTGTGAGTTGTTTGTTTTCAAGGTGTTTTCGAGAGGACAGGGGTGTTGTGAATACCCTGAGCTATATAGGGGCAGCTGTTTGTGTGTTGGGTGTGTTCCCCATTCCCCCTCTCCAACGTCCTGCATTTCTTGAATACTTTTTTGAGGTGTTCTGTATGTTCCTCTCTTAGGAGAGAGTGTACACATAGGTCATCCATATAGATTTCCAGGAAGATCCTCAAGTATTCTTTGAAAGCATGTGCCATCAATCTTTGAAATGTTGTAGGTGCATTTTTCAACCCAATGGCATGAGTCAATATGAAAATATGCCCCATTCTGTGGCAAATGCTGTTTTATATTGGTCCTCAGGTGCAATTGCAGGTTGGATGTAGCCAAAGAATCCATCCAAGAAGGAATATGCACGCTTTCCTGCCACTTGTTCAAGGACGTGATCCGTGATCGGTAAGGGACAATTTTACCTTATTGGGGGTGCATTGACTTTTTGCAGATTGACACACACTTAGAGTTTACCATTGTTTTTGGGTACCACAACAATTGGAGATACCCAATCGGTGTGTTCTATCTCATAGATGAACTCTGCTTTCTTTAGCTTATCGATTTCTTCCTTGATACGCTTAGCAAAGGTGTCATTGTATGTGTATGTCCTTTGTCTGCTAGGCTTTGCATCAGGTTTTAAAGGGATAGTATGCTAACATATTGTAGTATCCACTCCCTTTAAGTCTTTATAAGACCATGCAAACACATCCTTATATTCTCAAAGAAGGCTGACAATCTCCTCTTCCTCTTGGTGACTCAGATCAGCTGATTTATAGACGGGTTGCATTCCTCCCCAAGTCTTGCTAGGTCTATCTTCCTTGCATCCTCCGGTCCTCATATGACTCCTTCTCCCATCGTTCTTGTCTGGGCTGTGTCAATACTATCTTGTGGTCTTGAATAGTGAATTTCCTGTAATGGGAGGGTACACTCATATAATTGTCGCTTTTGTCTTTTTCATCTCCTCCGCTTTTTGTTACAGTTTTCCATACTTCCCTCAGAGTTTTCTTGAGCTCTTAATACTTCTTTTTATGCTCAACTTTGGTCCACTTTGGTTTTGCTATTTTGTTTAGTTCTATTTCTTTTTTTTTTGGTTTAGTTCCCGAATTCAACTTCTGAGTTTGTTTTCTCACGTCCCTAGCAATGTCTTTTGTCCTAGAGTCTCAATCTTGAGAGAATTGGCATGATATTTTGTTTTTAATGCAGTCTTCAGCTTTTACTAGAGATAAAATTTATGTTTTGTTCCTCATTTTTGGCATTAGGTTATCTCTTGCTTTGTGTGTTGCCTTCTTTTTCCTATAGTGTGCTTGATGTCTAGGTTTTTTATTTGGAAAATTGTAAAACCTCACGTCGGATATCATTTCCTCTTTCTCGTTGGGGTTGTTAGAGCATTCATTATCTGCATTGTCATCTCGTTCAAGATGCTCTGGAGAATTATAGAACAACTCCCCGTTCACCTCTTCCTTGTGTTTAGTTTTTCTTGGTTGTCTTGAGATTCGTTTATCCTCATCATTGTCTATTAAATCAACCATGTATTATGGAACCACATCATAACCGTACTTAGTTGTTGATTCCTCCGTAACAGCACACACATCTAATGTTGCTAGAATATGCGTCCATTCTAAAGGTTCTAAAGACTCTTCTAGAAAAGGTTCCGGAATGTATTCTGTATCCTCAATGACTCTTTCTAGAATACATTCTTCCCATTTTAGGCTTCCACAATTGGATGCCCCACACATGCATAACTTCTTTGGTTTACCTAGCCAGGCTGGAAGTTCCGACCCTACTAACATAGAAGAACCAAATTCCTCTATCTCGGGGTTTGGTCCACATCTTTGTAGCTATGGTCTTTAAGGTTTATTCTCGTAATGGTTTCCATGTGTTTGCGACATATATGATTATAACCCCAATCTTGGACCATCTTTAATTGTCACATGAATGGTCGTCCAAGTATTATGTCATAGTTATTCTTCTTGCCAAAATCCACTATTGCAAAGGTATGCTCGTACTCAATTCTGCAAGAGGTAACAACTACCTTTTCTAAGAGCCCTATTGGTCTCTCCATATAACCATCAGCAAGTTGCAACTTCATCTTGGTGGTTCTCAAAGCTGGTTTCCCCCATTTCTTCCATACATCCTTGGTTGTGATGGCTACACTAGCTCCACTGTCAAGAATTTCCATGTGTGGTGGCACCTTCTAATTCAATTGGGAGAGTGGTATTGCTATCTTCCCCATCACAATATTCTCCTACCTTGTTTAAGGGTACTAGTTGCATGTTTAGTTGTTGTTTCTCTAATTCTCTGATTCCTTCGTGCATTTGTAAATTCGGATCCTTTAACTCAAATTTTTCTAGACATTTTACTACTATAGTCCACATGTGAGGTCTTATTTTGAGAAGCTCGGCGAGAATAATGGTACAAGTCACTGGAGTAGACAAGATGGTTAATAATCCTTGGGAGTCCATCCCCTTCGTTGCAGAGAGTTTTTGTGATGGTACAGATTTCATATCCAACTTTGCTTCATAGTCTCCCATATAAGAGGGAAAAGTTCTCAAAGACATAGGTTGGCTATCCCAAGATCTCATAGATCCGTTGTCTCCCCAATACGAGTGCATCTCTAGGTCTGCTTGAGGTCCTGCCTCAAATTCTTCAATAGGAGGAAGAAAGACATCTCTTCCCATGCTGCTTTTGTTAACCCTTTGGCTTAATTCATTAGCCTCATTGGCTTCTCTTGTCTTCCTCCAAAAATCATTCAATCCTTCCTACCCTTTATACATTTTCGGTATGATAGTTTGAAAACCTTCAGACTCCTGATCTGTTGTGTTCATCACTATCCCAGGTCTTTCAATTGATTTTTTTGGTTCCAATTCAGTTTCTAAACTAAGAGTTGTCCTTTCAGATTTAGGTGTTGGAAGGGTTATCAATATTGATACTAGAAGTTTTACCCACTCCTCTTGTTTTCTTGCAGTTGGCTCTAGTAAGGTTTGAGTTGTTTGAATCATCTTTTGACACATTTCCAGTCTTTTTTTTTCAAGCTCTGCATAGGGATATGTCATCCATCTTTGTTCTTGAATTTGGTTGATTTCAAACCTTGATTCATAGGCCTTCAAGAGTGCATCTACATGCTTGTTTACTTTCTTGACTAGCACAGATTCTCATGATCCCGCCCTTTTTGATTTCCTTTTCTTCTTAGGCTTTATATCTTCTGGAGTTTTTGGTTTTTGAACAGTTTGACTTTCAAGTTTTTCCAATCTGTCTTTGGTTTGTTTTAAGTATTCCGTTAGGGCAGTCTGTTCTCTTTCTTTCCTAGCTTCCACCCATGCTTTTCTATCCTTCCATGTGTTTTGCTGGCTTTTTTGTTCAATGCTAGGTGCTTTTAGTCTTGGTTCTTTGATTATGGATTCTCCTTTCTCTTTTTGAGCTTGCGCTTGTGTGATAATCTGCATAGGTATTACCATTTTGTTTTCTGAACCACTGCTTGAAGGGATTGCCTCCAAGATGCTCAAAGTTGTTTTAACCGCTTGGTTTGGATCTTTTGGACAATCAACGATCAAATGATTGATGTCACAATCTGGACAGTACGCATTAACTTAGACAATTTTTGTATGAGGATAGTCTTTCATGAGGTGCTCACCCCGACACTTATAGCATGGTCCCAATGATTGTCGTGGCGCTCCTTGAACTCCCCTTTGTTGGTAAGCAGGTCGCGATCCATTGAAGCCTCCATTTTCTATGAACAAAAAATTTCTCTTGTCCAAACTATATCTACTTTCTCCTGCAGCATGTGCTGCTATTGGTGGTCCAGCATTGCTGATCATGCTCCATGGTTCTGGCGCTCTCAGTTCTTCTGGTGGGTAGTATGCAGGACAAGCCATAGTTCCACTTGGCTCTTTGTAATATACAAGTATAGGCACTAAGTCTTGTTCCTCTGGTTCTTTCGCAGTGGACGTATACCTCACACCTATCAGTCTTGCTCCTGGGAGTGGTAGTTGTTGCCCCAAAACTGGCTGTGGTCTTTCAACCCCAACTGATCCTGGAAAATTCCCTGTCATACATCTAGGCATTGATGGTATTTGAGGAGGTGCTACTTGTGCCTAAGGAACATAATGTCATTCTCGCACATAACCCTTATTGTAGTAGCACTCTTCATCACGTGATTTGTCCATTTTTGTTTGATGACACACCACTTTAGTTGCTTAGCTTGCGGCTTATCAAATGGGCTAATCCTCTTCGGCACCTCCTCTATGAGTTGCTTCTGATTTACCACCAGCTTGCTTCATTGTTCCGATTTTGTGGACTTAGTTCCACTTTGTTGAGATGATGAATCATCATTCTATCTCTTTGGTCTCCATCCTTATAGATCGCACAATTATCTACCAAGAATAAAGCCTCTTTGGTTAACTCATTCAAAGTGGGGCTTTTCTTCATATGCAAATCCTTTTGAAGGTCTGCATTTCTTAGTCCCTAGATAGATGTCAACATGAGTCTGGATTGAGTACGTAATTCTTCCATCGGGAAAAATTTTATGTATCGTTTCAATCGTAGGGCTACTTTCCTGATAGATTCTCCCTCTTTCTGCTTGAACTTATGGATTTGTGAGACAATATTGTGGCCTATCCCTCTTTGAGAGAAATCCTCGTCAAAATCTTCAAATACTTCTTGGATGGTCTCAAAATCCCGTCTTTCAACAAAATCAAACTAGGTGGTGGAACCTTCCTCCAAGGTGAGTCCAAATCCGGCAAACTGTGTATCAAAGTCCCTGACCTCTTCTGCTTAGATCACTCTCAAGAACATTGGCACGTGGTCTCTAGGGTCTCTTTCCCCTGAATATTTCTTGCTAGCCCATTTTTGGACTTGAGAAGGTCTAACACGTCTGTGGTCTACCATCCTAGCTATGGAATCTCCTCGTCTCTCTCCCCTTACATGTTCTTGTCCATGTCTTGATCTGCACCCAAATGCTTCTTCCATCCCGTATCCTCTATAGGATCTTTCAACATGTGGCTCCACTGCAAGTCTTCTTTCCGTCTTGATTCTCTCCATATAGCGGAATCCTTTTGTGGTTGGCACCGTTGTTGGTCCCTTGCTCTCCTTGGGATAAGAGTAAGAATAAATGGGCATTGGTGATAATATAGGGGTCACATATGATCTGGTTGTAATAGGGACTTCTCCTCTATAGAACTCATATTCCCTCGTTACTATGGGTCACAACCAAGATTGCAATGTTTCAAGATTTGGATTAAGTTATGAAGGAAAAATTGGAGTTTCAACCACTCTGGCTTGTCTTGTTGGAAATCTGGCCGTATCCTCTACTTCCTCAAAGGGATTTGTAGACTTGCTAGGGGTAGGGTTTAGTCCTTAAGTTGAAACTGGATCTGTTGGAAGTACTCGAGTGACTATCAATCTTGCTACCTCCGCTTTCTCTATCGGCACATACTCTTGTCCATATTTGTCAACATTCATTATGATACTCCCTTCACCTAATTCAGACAAGAACAAGTATATTTTGTGCTTAATAACTCAAAGGAGTAAGGTGCTAGACATCGGAAATATGTTTTGGCTCTTCCATTCATGTACTTGTAGATTCCTACCATTCCTTGGTTAGTCACCACTTTAGTCACCTTCCAACCCTAGCTTACCTAAGGTCCAAGGATTTTCACACTAATTATTGGAGGTCTTTAATGAAGCTAACCCTAAGTTCTTTTAAGCTCCATTAGTATTGCTCTTTGATAAACCATCTCCTATTTGGACCCATTACCTTTGGTCTTGTGCTGAGATGCATCTAAAGCACATATCTATATTCAAACTCTTCTTTTCATTTATTCTCTCACATCAAGTGATCATTTTAATATGAGAAAAACATTTGGGTATAGTTAGATATTTGATTTTATGACACCGCCACCTGGTTTGATTCTATTGAACGAAGAGATTTTGAGTCAATGGAGGAGGTATTTGACGAGTTATCGAAGAATTCTCTCAAAGAGGGATAGCTCATATATGGTCTCGTAAATCCATAAATTCAAGCAAAAATAGGAGAATCAGCCAGAAAAGTAGCCTTAAGACTTAAACATTATGTAAAATTTTACCTTGTGGAAGGGTTACCAACTTAGTCCCGACTCATGTTGATATTTATCCAAGGACTGAGAAATGCGGACCTTTAGAAGGATTTGCATATGAAGAGCAGCTCAACTTAAAAAAAGTTGACCAAGGAGGCTCTATACCTTGTAGAAAATTGTGTTGTCTACAAGGAAGGTGAGTACAAGGATTTAGATGATTCATCATCATAGCAAAGTGGATCTAAGTCCACAAATTCATCACAAAAGAGTGAAGCGGTTGTAAGTCAGGAGCAACTTATTAAAGAAGTGCTCAAAAGGATAAGCTCATTTTCTAAGCCACACGCTAAGCAACCTAAGTAGTGTGCCATTGAGCAAAAATGGACTACTCTTGAGTGAAGCAGTTGTAAGTCAGGAGCAACTTATTGAAGAAGTGATCAAAAGGATAAGCCCATTTTCTAAGCCACAGGCTAAGCAACCCAAGCGGTGTGCCATTGAGCAAAAATGGACTAATCATGGGATGGAAGAGTATTACTACAACAAGGGATATATGAGAAAACAAAAATATGCCCCACCGGCCTAGGTAGTACCTCCTCAAGTACCACCGATGCCTAGGTATACAACAAGGAATTTGTGAAGACCAATAGGGGTTGAACGGCCACATCCAGTTTTGGGGCAACAACCATCTTTGCCAGGAGCAAGATCGATAGGCATTAGGTATGCACCCACTATAGAGGAATTGGAGGAGCAATCCTTATTGCATGTGCCTGCATATTACTACGAACCAGGTGGATATGTGGCTAGTCCACCCGAAGAGCCAAAAGTACCAAAACCTTGGAGCATGATTGGAAATGTTGGACCACCAACAACAGTTCATGTTGCAAGAGAAGGTAGATACAATTTGGATTAATGCACATTGTTGTTCATAGCCAATAGTAGCTTAGCAAAGAGCGGCTCTAGGAGCGGTGACAATTATTAGGACCTTGCTACAAGTGTGGCAGTGACCACTTGATGAAAGATTGTCCTCATACGGAGATCATTGGAGTGAATGTATACTTTCTAGGTTGTGACATTACTCATTTGATTAATGATTGTCCCAAAAACTCAAACATGGTAGAGATGGTCACATCAAGTAGTGGTTCTGAAAATGAAACGGTGATACCTTTACAAGTTGTAATAAGGGTGCAAGGTCAAAAATGAATGGAAGAACCAATAATTGGGGAGAAAATAACATATGCACGTAGTGTTGAATGGAGAACTCATCGCAACACTTCTCAAAAAGCACGCATGAAAGCTAGGGAGGAGAGTGAACAAACTTCCTTAGCAGAAGAGCTGCCAAGGAAAAACTGAGAAAACTAGAAGGTGAAGTAAACAAAAAAAAAAAGAAGACCCTTGAGGCAGAGTCGAAGAAAAATGGGGAGCCAAAAGGTGCAAGCTTGGGAGGATCGACACTAGCTAAGAGAGTGAATGAACCTCTAGACACAATTTTTGAAGCAAATGAGGCACCGCTTAGAAATAACCAGACGCAAGAACAAAGACATACTCATATGCTGAGCTAGAAAAGAAAAGGCTGGAGATCTGTTAGAAGATCATCCAAACAACCCAAGCTTTGCTAGACCATCGACAAGCAATCCAAAGAGCTGGGTAGAAGTTCCAGCTCCAACACCTGTAACCCAACAAGACACGAAATGAACCAAGGAATAAATCAGATTCCCTCAACTCAATTGGAAATGCCAAGGGTAGTGATGAATACCACATATCAGGCCTCTGAGGATTTTTAGTATTGGTAGATTCTGGAAAGTCTACCAGTTTTGAAATCCTTTGGTAGTTTTTCATATTCGTGAAAGCTCTTGGTATTTTTTGGTATCTGTAAATCTTGCTTTGGTATTTATGTTAGTGTCTAGTCCTCTTGCTTCTATATGGTAGTTGCATATTTTAGGTAGATTGGTAGCTTCATGTAGATTTTTTTGAATTTTCTATGCTATTTTGGTAGTTTTTGTTCATACTTTTGGGTCTTTCTGCCTCTACTTTCTTGTTTTGGTATCTTCTATCATGTTGTTATTGAACGTTTGGTAGTTTGGTAATTTTGTTATTTTGGTAGTTTTAAATGTGTTGCTAGTACCATTAAAGCCTTACTGTCTGCTTTTGGTAGTTTTTGGTTACGTTTTGGTAGTTTATGGCATGGATCTAACAAGGTTGTTTTGGTAGTTTTGGTTATGTTTGAATAGTTTATTTGTGTCTTGGGTGTATTTATAATGCTTTTGTTACTATCTAGAAGCTTTTGGTACTAATTAGTAGCTCATGGTTCTGAATTGGTTCAATTTTTACTAGTTCATAGTTGTCTTCTGTCATTGATGACTTGGTAGTTTTGGTAGTTTTTGGTACTATTTGGTAGATGCCTTGAGGACTGTCTGTTAGCTTTAGGTACTAACTGGAAGATTTTGGTAATATTTTGTTTTCCCCTTTGGTGGTTTATGGTTGCTTTCTATCAATGGTCTTTTTGTGGTATTGGTAGTTTTAGGTAGTTATGGTAGCTTTTGACAACGTTGTTTTGGTGGTTGTTAGGGTTTTGTTTTCCCTACTTATGTTTCAACTACCAATTGGTACCTCATGGTTCTGATTTGGTTCTATTTTTGGTAGTTCATGGTTGTCTTTTTTCATTGATGACTTGGTAATTTTGGTAGTTTTTGGTACTACTTGTTAGTATGATTCCTTGAGGACTGTCTACTAGCTTTTGGTACTAACTGGTAGCTTTTGGTACTAATCTGGTTCCCCCTTTGGTGCTGTTTGGCAATTGGTTGAGTATGATATGCTAGATGCAACAGGGAAGGAAGCACAAGGCCACACCCTCTTTGTGAAGCAAATGATGGTTGATGTTAGGCTTGGGAAGAGATTCATGTTTTATCCTAGGCCCTAAGTTGATTTTGTGTGTATGATCCACGTGTTTGGTGTGTGTGCTGGATGTGGTGAGCTATTGGAGTCTACAGGGGTTTTTGGAACTTTTATGCTTGAGTGCCAACATCAATATCACCCCCTTTGCTTCAGTGCTTTGCTACAAATCAGGGATCATTGTACCAAACCTGGTTGTACTATGGTGATCCCCGAGGTGGCGGAGTCCTGGGTCATTGGGCATCATGTTATGAGCAATAAGATGTGCGTGTTCTACAAATCATATGCTTACCTTCACTGAATGTGAGGTTGTTTGTAAGTACATGATGTCTTTTGTTGTTTTGGCAGAGGAGGAGGATGTTGCAGCGGGCTGGGCCCTGTGGAAGAAATGGAGAGGCGATCAAGGATGGACAGGGTGCCACAAAGTTTGTTGCAAGTCGTATATAGGAGGAGGATGAGGTTACTAAAGAGATAGGGGATGTTCTCCATGATTTGAAGTATGGTAGTGTGGAAGGGAAAGAGACTGAGAAGGGACAACACTGTGATACCATGGGGGGACAATGAAGGAAACAATGAATATGAGGAAAAGAATGTTAAGGAGAAAAAAGACAATATGGAAGGTCAAGTCCCTCAAGAAGTGGAGCCAGATGCTTCCAGACACGCAGTCTGAAGATCATATCACTAGCAAGAATGAGAATAGGCAAGGGGAAGGTGCAACGGACAAGAAGGGGATGGAAGAACCTAAAGGGGCAGGGGAAGAGACCAAGCAGGGGGTGGAAGAACCTAAAGGGGCATGGGAAGAAACCAAGCATATGGTGGAAGCCAAGGAGGATGAGGGGGAGGCGAAGAAGGGGTTGGAAGCCAAGAAGGGGGATTAGGGGGAGGACAAGATGGGGGTGGATGCCAAGGAGGGGAAAGGGGTGGATAATGCCAAGAAAGGGAAAGGGGCACAAGCAAGGAAAGGGGAACATGCAAAAAAATGGAAAGGCAAGCAAAGCAAAGAACAGGGATGGGGCCAAGAATTCAAAGGAGGAAGTGGGAGCAGAGGATGAAAAAGTGAACAGCACCAAGGGGGGTGTGGATCCAATGGCTGGTGATGCTGTACAAAATCCGACAGGTAATTCTATCGATTTGGTGACCCTATCGTAGCCTTTTTGTGTGCAAAGAAAGAAGCGGAACCATGCCCATGACCAGTTAGCTGCTGCATTCAAATTGTAGCCCTTTTGACATGCAAAATTTTTCACAATGTGCTTTTCATTTCACCAAATCAAATCAACTTTTGGCCTCTGTCTTTCATATCTTATTCTCTCTATATAATAATGTGGTTTGTTCAATTTGTAAGTGTGTTCCAATGTTACTATTCATTTACAAACTAAGTATTGCACAAAAAAGTACCAAATTGGTACTATTGAGTACCATTTCCAAACTAAGTATTGCACAATAAATTACCAAATTGGTACTATTGAGTACCACATTTGGTAATTTTTAGTGTCATATTCGTTTTCTTTTTATGATATGATGATTGCTCTATTTGTTTGCACTATCTATTCGCACTATCTATTTGCCTCCACTCATATGGAATGTTGGTATTGTAGTAAACTCTTGGTGGCTAGATGAGCCACCGGAAAACACAACGCTTGCAGCTGATGTGGTTGCTAAACCCGGGCGGCTTATTGTGCTTGATCTTTATGGGGTGTTATTGACAAGCTATAGCAAACTTCCACAAGGCCTTTGGCTTTTGGACAAGAAGCTCCAACCACGGATCGTTAGACTCAATAGCTCGCTAATTTGTACTGTAGAAGGAAAAAAGTTTTTAGATATGTTGAGAACTTGCTTCCCCCAACATGTGAGGTAGAAGTACTTTGTAGGTAAATCATGTAAGCCTTGAGTGTTTTAGAGGTTAAGTTACACATACCTCCTCTTTGGTAGCATGGCAGATATACTCTGCTAAGAAGACTGTGAGACCTGGCAGCAAAGTATGGTGAAGGTTCGGCACATGTCCAAAGAGGTGGGCAACAAGCCTGTTTTCTTGAAGAACCTACTGACAGTGTGAGCAAGGCACCAGGATTTTGATGCTAGTGACAAGCGCAAGTGCAAAACGGACCTTAGCAGTCTCTATGCCAGGCCCGTGCACACAGAACTCTTCACGGGAAGTGAATGGGAGGCACCACCTAGCTTTGAGAGGCTAGGATGCGGACAACAGCGATTCAAATGACAACACAGCACACTGCAAAGAGAGAGAGAGAGAGAGAGAGAGAGAGAGAGAGAGAGAGAGAGAGAGAGAGAGAGAGAGAGAGAGAGAGAGAGAGAGAGAGAGAGAGAGAGAGAGAGAGAGAGAGAGAGAGAGATGGAGATGTAGACGTAGGAGATGAAGACCCTTTGGAATGTGCGGGAAAACTTGATTCAAGATGGTAATTACAAAACCCCTCGTCTCGACAAGATGGAGACCACGGAGAGAGAGAGAGAGAGAGAGAGAGAGAGAGAGAGAGAGAGAGAGAGAGAGAGAGAGAGAGAGAGAGAGAGAGAGAGAGAGAGAGAGAGAGAGCCTATAGTGCGTTCTCTAGGGAAATCTCATGTGGACAGAGATCCTACTCCTATGTATAGTGACCATTGGAGTAAGTGTGTGTGCATGACTTCTCTTTCAAGTGCAGACCCCTGATAGTGACCTCTCAGTGCTCTTTTATAGGTGCAGGTTGCATTAGTTTAGTATAAACTCATTATCTCTAGGGCCCTAAGTTGGAGAGACAAAGCAAGGAGCCAGGTCTTGGATGATTCACTGGTGCTTTGTTTTGGGAGAAATAAGAAATGATATTCTCCTACGTGGGCCTCTGTGACCATCACCTAGACAGAGGTGGAATATATAAAAGGTTTTTCTTACAAAGTTTTGGCTTGGAAAATGGAAAATGAATTACCCTACCCATATTTACTAAGGAAATGCATCGTGGATGAGATGCCGGCGAATTGCAGGCTTTACTGGGCGTTGGTGTAGCATGCTCGTCGATTTTGGTGCCGGTTGGGGCATGCCTTCGGCCTCATTCTTTGATTTGTTCTCACCATCGCATGTTTTGGGTGTGTTTGTCAATGCGTCAATGTCCATTCTATTTTACCTGCTTCCTGTGCGCGCCCTGTGTGTGTGTTGTTGGTGCGTATGTGGCTGTGTGCGCTTATGCGTGTAGTGTATGTATGTCTATGTACATATATGTGCTTGTGTGTGTGTGTGTGTGTGTGTGTGTGTGTGTGTGTGTGGAAAGAGAGAGAGGACTGAATTTTTGAACGAGAGAGAGAGAGAGAGAGAGAGAGAGAGAGAGAGAGAGAGAGAGAGAGAGATGATGAGGGTGAGTGTGTGTGTGTGTGTGTGTGTGTGTGTGTGGAAAGATAAAGAGAGAGATTATTTCTACACTGAACGAGAGAGAGAGAGAGAGAGTTGTACGAGAGATATATATATATATATATATATGATGAGGGTGAGTGTGTGTGTGTGTGTGGGTTTGTGAGTGTGTGTGTGTGTATGGAAAGAGAAAGAGAGATATTAGTTCTACTGTTTGCCAACACACACACACACACACACACACACACACACAGTGTGTGAGGGGGAGAGAGGGAGAGAGAGAAAGAGAGTGAGAGAGAGAGCCTGTGTGAGAGAGCTGTGTGTGGGTGTGTGTAAGGGTGGGGGAACGAGATATATATTTTTATTATTATTATTATTATTATTATATTTTTTTGCTTGGCGATAATGGATGAGAGAGAGAGAGGGAGGGAGAGAGAGAGTTGGCATTGACCTGCAGACGTACGAGAGGGGGAGAGAGGGGGAGAGAGAGAGAGAGAGAGAGAGAGAGAGAGAGAGAGAGAGAGAGAGAGAGAGAGAGAGAGAGAGAGAGAGAGAGAGAGAGAGAGAGAGAGAGAGAGGGAGGGAGGTGGTGAGTGTGCGCGCGCACAAGAGAGAGAGAGAGAGAGAGAGAGAGAGAGAGAGAGAGAGAGAGAGAGAGAGAGAGAGAGAGAGAGAGAGAGAGAGAGAGAGAGAGAGAGAGAGAGAGAGAGAGAGAGTGGTGCCAAGCTGGGACGGCCCCCTCTGTGAGCACAAGGACAAAGGGGGGGTGGCAGCAGCCTGCAAAAACGTTTTTTTTAATTATTGTTATTTTTATGAACCTCCCCCCGATTGGGGTTAGTTCCCATGGACCATGTTTCCAAAAACCGGCCATCATTAGCCCTCCCCTTTTGGCTAGAGGCATTCATGCCTCTGGCTCTACTGATTCTCTAGCAGCGGAGTTGGAGGGTTCTCCCTCCTCTGGAATATCTATCATGAACTCTGGATCAAACCTTAACAAGTACCCTTTGAGCCTCCATCCATTGACTCTGGTCTTGTGAATTTGACCATCTACCTCCATAAACTTGTAGCTACCATTGGCGTATCGCCTTTTGATGACGAATGGCCCTTCCCATCTGGGTTGAAACTTCTTATCTTTCCTAGTGTTGAATCTGTTGTCGTGTCTCAATACTAACATGCCTTTCTTCAGACCCTTTTTCTTAAGCCCTTGATTGAATGTGAGTCAGTGTCATTCTGCTTGCGTTGTATAGTAGTTGATCGCATCTTCCCTGTCTAGCTGAAGTGTTTCTAGGTCCAAGTTGTGGTTGCAGAGATGGGCAATTGGGCGTTGTAACTAGCTGGCCATGACTCGCAAGCTGGCTATCTGTACCTCGATGGGTAGAATGGCCTCTTTTCCATATACCAGATGAAAAGGGGTGAAACCTAGTGATGTTTGGAATGCCGTGCGATAGGCCCAAAGAGCAGCCATGAGATGCTTATCCCAATCATTTGTGTGGTTATTCACCTGCTTTGTGATGATCTTACAGATCATGCCGTTTACCTTTTGAGAATGAAACAAGTGAAGCTCAAGTTTTCTTTTTTAGCCTTTGAAAATTTCTTTGGTTTGTTCTCCTTACCAAATGGAAATTTCCTTTTTCCTTTTAGAAAATGCCATGATGCCACCGTATTTGTGGACTTGGGCTTAGTTTGAGTGGGATTAGTAGAAGTTGTCAAGCGAGTATTATCTTCATATATTTGTGCAAATTTTATTGCTTCCTCCAAAGGTTTTGGTGCACTTCTTTTCACCTCTCGCTTGGAGTGCCTATCTAATCCCTGTATAAACCCTCTTGTTTCATGAAATTTGTCTATTCTATGAAGTTTGAGGATTATGTCTGTATATTGTGCAATGTAAGTAAGCAAAGGCCTACCCCATTGCATAGCTTTATCCCAATCCTCCCAATTTCTGAAACCTGGCCCTCTATCAAATATTATCTCCAGAGGTGTGCCAAAACGACAACAGATGTGCTCAAATATGAACTTCGCCACTTCCTTGTGATGATCTTATAGATCATGCCGTTTACCTTTTCCACTAGACCATTGCACTATGGATGGTATGGAGTGGAGTGTCGGCATGTGATGCCTAGCTTTTTCATCGGTTATCCCACCAATTTGCCTCTAAAACCTGACCCTCTATCAGATATTATCTCTAGAGGTGTGCCAAACGACAACAAATGTGCTCAAATATGAACTTCGCCACTTCCTGGGCTATAATGTGTGTGGTGGCTACTGATTTCACCCATCGGGTCATGTAGTTTACCCCAACTAGAATGTACATTTTACTCTATTGGGACCTTGGTAAAGGACCAATTGCATCTATCCCCCACTTCTCAAACGGGCCATATGAGATGATAGGAGTTTGTGACTCATAGGTTAGTGTCCCGATACTTGACAAGCTCTGCACGGTTTACACCAATGATGCACATCCTTGTTCAAACTAGGCCAAGAGAACCCTGCATGTAGAATCTTCCTACTAGTGATATTTAGAGCAAAGTGGCCACCACAAACACCATCATGGAAACTTGAGATCACCTCCATGATTTCACTAGAGATTGGCACTCGCCTGAGAATCTGGTCTTTGCCCTTGCAGTACAAGGTGTTGTTTATAAGGTGGTATCTTGTTACCTTTCGGACAAGCCATTGTTTTTGGCCCTTGGTATACCCTTCAAGACATTCTCCTCTATCTAAGAAGCTGATGATATTAAGCATAGCATCACTACCCTGAAAGAGGGACAGCTTCAGTTTGATTGCTCCTATGGAAACATCTTGTATTCTTTCCTTGTCTAGAGCATCTGTTTCTTGATTTTTTTCCCTAGGGACATAAAATGGTTGCACCACTTCAAAAAAATGTAAAAGATCCTTAACTTGGTGTAATTGGCCAAGCAAAACCTGATTTTTACAAACCCAAGTGCCATTTATCTGCTTTATCAAGAGCATGGCATCGCCAAACACATTTAGGCGCTAAACCCCTTGTAAAACACATTGTCCTTATCCAGAATTAGGGCCGCATACTCTACTTCATTGTTGGAGTTGTTACCATATACATGTGGTAGTGATGTGTGTGAGCACACTAGGACCACCGGGGCATTTTTTCCCTCTTTAGGAGGTTTTTTCCCCCGTGCATTGTATATACGCCCATCACTCTAGGGCTATCTATCTTTCCATTGCACACTAAGTAACACACTCTCTATTGTGTGCCTTGAGCTTCCTTCGTCTTCTCCAAGCTGTGTGTGTTTCTCTGCAACCCTAATTCCAACAATTGGTATCAGAGCAGGTCACGTCCTCCCGGGCTTAGTCGCCAGCTGCTCCAGCACACGCCTGCTCACTTTCTCCGATTTCAGTGAGCTTTGGCGAGCGTTCGCAGGTCGACAAATTTTTTGGGCGAGCTCAAAGAGCTCGGTCTGCTCAGAATTTTGATTTGGGCTCATTTCGGCCTCCGTCTCCACTACAGGCAGTATTGCACAGGCTATTTCGTCATTTTGTGCAAATTTTCTGTCAGTGCCGTTTTCTGCATAACAGGTGCCTTATAGTCTTCTACGGTTTGTGCTATATAGCACAAGTTGTTCCTGCTCCATTTCCCCTATTTTCGGGCAGTTTTCACATCAGGTGCAGCATTTACCATGGCTGACAACAACAACACAGATGTGTTCAAGATGTTTGCTGCTGAGGACAGGTTGGATGGGGACAACTACCCTATGTGGGCTTATATGATGCAACATGTTCTTGTGTTAAAAGGTGTCTGGAACATTGTGCAGGGCATTGATGTACGTCCTGGTTCTGAAGATGTAGGCGATGTTGAGGATGTTGCAGGTCTTGCTGCAAGGATTGCAGCTGTTAGAGTTGTTTTGCCTACGGCAGAACAAGCTCGTTGGGATGTTAAGGATGCGCAGGCTCATGCATTGATTGCGTTGTCTGTGAAGCGCACCATTATTCCTCACATCCGTTCAGCAAAATATGCAAAACAGGCTTGGGATATTCTAGCAGGTCTTTATGCAAGCCGCAATGAGGCTAAAATTGCTTTGCTGCGTAAAGAGCTAGAGTCGAAGATTATGCATGAGGAAGATGATATGGACACTTTCCTTGCTAGTGTCAAGGATATCAATGAGCAACTCATTTTTGCAGGTGAAGTCATTTCGGACAGTTCCCTTGTGCAGACTGTTCTTGATCCCTTACCAGATTCCTACCAGACTTTTGCTAGTACTTGGAGACTGATGACCCAAGGAAATCCTGAAGTTGTCAAGTTTGATGCATTATGCACATTGCTGTTGCAAGAGTCACTTTCTAGAAAAAACAGGACTAGGCAGCGTGCAGTTGAACAGGCTTTTATTGCTTCTCAAAGAAAGGGTGGTAACAGTAATGCAGCCACTTCTTATGGTTCTGCTGCGAGTGGCAAAATTTCTGTTCCTAATGCTTCTGCTGGCAGCACTTCGTCTGGCAATTCTGGTGATAAGGGCAAAAAGAAGATGCGTTGCCATTATTGTAAAGCCAATGATCACTTGATCAAGTCGTGTCCTAAGTTGAAGGCCAAAGAGGCTAAGAAGGAAGAGGGTGGTTCCACTGCAAATGCTGGATCCACTACAAATGCAGCCATTGTTGAGTCTTCTGTGAAAGGAGATTGTGATGCTGATGTTGATGCAGAATGGGCTTTTAGTGCAGCGTGCACTTACAATCCTGCTGTCCATGATGCATGCTTGTCAGTTGCTGCAGATTCACATGTGTGGTATTTCGACAGTGGTGCTACAAAGCACATTACCTCACATCGTGAATTGTTTACCTCTCTCGAGTCTGTCCCTCATGGGAATTCAGTCACTTGTGCCAACAACGCCTCTTATCCAGTTCAGGGAGTTGGAAAGATTGTGCTCACTGCTGCTAATGGCAGTTCCTTCACACTTGTTGATGCACTTTATGTACCTGGGATCAAGAAGAATCTCTTGTCTGTATCAGCACTTGCTAGACTTGGACTTGTAGTCAAATTTGTGGATGACAGATGTACAGTTCATGATCTCAGTTTTGGTGATGAAATTGTTGCATCTGGGCTTTTGTGCGGTGGGCTGTATAAGCTCACTTTGTATGACAAGTGTGGACAAAATTTTGCAAATGCTGTTGCACATTCAAGGGCTATTTCAGATGCAAAACTTTGGCATGCACGTTTTGGTCATCTGAATTTTGCCAGTTTGCTGCGTTTGCAGAAATCTAATATGGTTGCTTCTTTGCCGCCTCTTGAAGCACATGTCAAACATGTTTGTGAAGGCTGTATTCTGGGTAAAATGCAGCGTTCTAAGTTTCCAAAGGATGGTTCAGTTAGGGCCACATGCAGGTTGCAGCTTGTGCATAGTGATGTTTGTGGGCCCATGCAAACTCCGTCCTTGGGCAATTACCTGTACTTCGTGACTTTCATTGATGATTACTCCAGGCATGCATGGGTATTTCCACTTAAAGCGAAGTCCGAAGTTTTTATGTGCTTCAAACAATTTCTGGCTATGGCTGAAAATGTCTCAAAATGTACTATGGGCACCCTCCGTTCTGATCGAGGGGGGGAGTATATGTCTCATGAATTTAATGCATTTCTGGCTAGTCGTGGGATAAAACACCAATGTACAGTGCCTTATACACCTCAGCAAAATGGTGTTGCTGAGAGGAAAAACAGGTCACTGACGGAAATGGCACGATGTATGGTCAAAAGTCAAGCTTTGCCGCATTCTTTTTGGCTTGAGGCCATCATGTGTGCCACTTATGTACTTAACAGGTGTCCTACGAAAGCTTTGCAGTCTATTACTCCATATGAAGCATGGCATGATAGAAAGCCTTCTATTGAGCACATGCGTGTTTTTGGCTGTTTGGCATATGCTTTGGTGCCACAAGTGCAGCGCAGAAAATTGGATGAGAAGGCTGTCAAATGTATTTTTATTGGTTATAGTGCTGAAAGCAAAGGATACAGGTTGTATCATCCGCAAACAAAACGTATTCTGGTTTCACGGGATGTAGTGTTTGTGGAAGATTCTGTTCAGCCCTTGCTGTCATGTACTAGAGACAGTAATGTAAGCTCACAGGACATTTATGACACTTTGTTGCCTCTTTTCAGTGGTGGAAATACGAATGTAAGTTCCAATGAGGCAAATGTACAGCCTATGGGGGTTTCTGAAAATGTTTTAGAACAGCCTATTACTGATGCAGATGTACATGATGTACTTGATGAGGAAAGGGCTGAAAATGAGCAGGCTAGAGGTATGCCAAAATGGCTGGTGCACACTTTGCGTGACAGTAAATTGGATGCACCTTTATCTAGTCGTACTCGTTCAGGCTCTCGCCATGCATCTTATGCATCAGATTGTTATGCTTTGGCTGTGTCTAGTTTACATGATGTTGAGGAGCCTCTGTCTTTTGATGAAGCACAGAATTCAGAAAATTGGATTGCTGCCATGAAATCAGAATATGATGCACTTATAGAGAATGACACATGGACTTTATGTGATTTGCCTCCTGGCAAAAAGGCCATTGGTACGATGTGGGTTTACAAGTTGAAACGCAAGCCGGATGGTGAGATCGATCGCCATAAGGCTCGACTTGTTGCAAAGGGTTATGCACAACAAAAAGGCATAGATTATGAAGAGACTTTTGCTCCCACTTTTTGTATGACTACTGTGTGTTTTCTATGTGCATTGGCAGCTCATTTTGGTTGGGATGTACATCAATCAGACATTGTTACTGCTTTCTTGAATGGTGACATATTTGAGGAAGTTTCTGTAACGCAGCCTCGTGGTTTTGTCATAAAAGGACAAGAGGACAAAGTGTGCAAATGTAAGAAGGCTTTGTATGGGTTGAAGCAATCTCCTCGTGCTTGGTATGAGAAAGCTGACACTCATTTGGTTAAACGAGGCTTTCGTAACAGTCCAACAGAAAGCACATTGTATGTAAAGCGTGAGGATGATGTATTTCTCATTGTGGTTCTTTATGTTGATGATTTGCTGATCACTGGACCAAATGAGAGACATATTGCTGAATTTAAGGCTGATTTGAATGCTACTTTCAAGATGAAAGATTTGGGGCTGTTGCATCATTACTTGGATATACAGTTTAAGCAGTGTGATGGTGGTATTGCCTTGTGTCAGAAAAGTTACATAGAGACATTGCTATGTAAGTTTGGACTTGAGGATTGCAAACCTATTGCCACTCCCATGGAAACAGGTTTGAAGTTGAGTCTACATGATGCTGGCGATCCTGCTGATGTCACTCTTTACCAAACTGCTGTTGGCTGCCTCATTTATGTATGCAACACGAGGCCAGATATTCAGTTTGCAGTCTCGCAGGTCAGCAGATTTATGCATAGCCCAGGGTCTAAGCATTGGCAGGCTGTCAAGAGGATTTTCCACTACCTTAGTGGCACTTTACATCTTGGCTTGTTTTATCCCAAGGGGGGATCATTGCCGCCAGACTTACATGCTTTTTCGGACTCAGATTGGGCTGGTTGTTTTGACACGCGAGTGTCCACAAGTGGTTTTTGTTTCATGCTTGGCAGTTCATGTATATCATGGTTGAGCAAGAAGCAACCTACTGTGGCCACTTCGAGTTGTGAGGCTGAGTACAGGGCAGTCTTCACAGCTACGGTTGAGTGTGTATGGCTCAGACGCCTTATGGCTGACTTGGGTGTTGGACAGGACACTGCCAACACTATCTACACTGACAGTCAGAGTGCATTGGCAGTTGCGAGGAACCCAGTTTTTCATGCTCGCACAAAGCACATTGAGGTGCATTACCACTATGTCAGGGAGAGGCTCTCAGCAGGAGAGATCAGCTTGGCTTATGTGCCAACACAGGACAACCTTGCAGATCTTTTCACAAAGGCATTGTCTCGTGAGAAGCTTGAAGCTTTCCGCAAAGCTTTGGGCTTACTCCCCTTTGTGGACTGATCATGTCCTCAGGGCATGGCACTTCCCTTTACTCATGTGCCAGCTCTCGTTCACCGCATCACTCCAGGGGGGATTTGTTACCATATACATGTGGTAGTGATGTGTGTGAACACACTAGGACCGCCAGGGCATTTTTTCCCTCTTTAGGAGGTTTTTTCCCCCGTGCATTGTATATACGCCCATCACTCTAGGGCTATCTATCTTTCCATTGCACACTAAGTAACACACTCTCTATTGTGTGCCTTGAGCTTCCTTCGTCTTCTCCAAGCTGTGTGTGTTTCTCTACAACCCTAATTCCAACAGGAGTGGGAGTGTTTTCTTATTTTTGCTCATTGAAAATGACGATGCCAGCTATAGCCTGGTCCAGTGTCCCTTTCTAAGCTCCATCGAAGAAAAGAGAGTGAACTCCTTCTAACTTAGGAACTTCTACCATTGGTGTCACTCATTTGCCTTCTGTGCTAACCTTTAGCTTCTTCTCATAGTGTGACAATGAGTAAGAATACCTGCTAGACTAGCTCTAGTAGAGTTCTCCACTTGCATGGTGTAATCAAACTCCTATAATCTAACGAGCCACCTAGAGATTCTAGATGAGACATCCATGTGTTGCATTACATATGGAAAGACTTCTTCCATTGTTAGAATTACAAAGGGTCTAGGCAATAGATAAGAGAGGAACTTTGTAGTGGCAAACATCAATGCAAGCACCATGTGCTCTACCGTGGTGAATCCTTTTTTTGATGGGGTCATGACACGACTAGATAAGTAAATAGGACGCATGAAAGAGGTTTGGGGGTCCTTCTGCATTAGTATGGCCCCAAGTGTATCACTTCCTACACTGGGGTTAACATAAAAAGGCTCGTCCCATCTAGGGGGTGCAATGGTGGGAAGTTAAGCCAAGATCTGTTTCACTTTGCTAAACTATTGCTCATTTTCTTTGCTCCATAGGAAGACATCTCTATGGGTGACTTGTTGTAAAGGGAGAACCACTTGAGAGAGCAAGTGAATGAACTTGCTCAAATACATTACCTTCTGAAGGAAAGAGACCAATTGACGTTTTGTAAAGAGAGAACCACTTGAGAGAGCAAGTGAATGAACCTGCTCAAATATATTACCTTTTGAAGGAAAGAGACCAATTGCTTAGTTTTTGTGGGTGATGACAAAAGACACTAAAGCTTGAAACTTGCTTGGGTCAGCCTCAATTCCTTTGGCTGAAATTACATGGCCGAGAAAAGTGACCTTGATTTCACCAATCTGACACTTATCTACATTAAGTTGGCCACCCAAGGCTTACCGCCTAGCCAGGCCATCATAGACCTTGCTCAAATGGAGGGAGTGAGATCTAAAGATGCAAAAATCATCTATGAAAACTCGTAGTGACTTACCAAAGTATGGCTAGAAGGCAAAATTTACATAGCATTGGAATGTGGCCGCAGTGTTGGTGAGGCCAAAAGGCATCACTTTGTAAGCAAAACATCCCCTTGGCGTTATGAAGGTTGTCTTTTCCTAGTCTTCTTTTGCAATACTAATATGGAAGTAGCCTGAGTAGCCATCACATATTGTGTAGCACTCATGACCTGCTACCTCGTTGAGAATCTTGTCTTGGAATGGGAGGGGAAAATGACCCCTCTTTGTTGCTGCATTGAGAGGTTTGTAGTCTACACAAACTCTCTACTTACCGTTCTTCTTTGGCGTGACCACCATTGAAGAGACCCACTCTAAGTCTTCAACGGGGTAAATGAAACCTGCATGTAGCAAATTCCTTACCACTTTGAGCAATGCCCCTTGCTGAACTATGCCAAGCCTTCTGAGATTTTGCACTACTGGCTTACTTCCTTCCTTGAGTCTTATGCGGTGCTGCACCACTATGATGCCTGTGATTTTTTCATAACCATCAATGAAAAGTGTGGTGAAGTTACCCAGCGTAGAGATGTATTCTTCTCTCTCTTCACTAGCTAATTGACTGGAGAGCATCCACTTCTTCTACTTTTCCTGTTCCTTTGTCCTTCTCTTTGACATGCTCTTCTACCTTCGCCTTTCCCTTAGCTTCAAGACTGATGACACTCACTGCTTGGTTTCCAGCAGGTGGTGGAGGTAGCGATGGAATGAGTAGTTGTGGTGGTGGTGGTTGTACGGGCGGTCAAAGGATTTGGATTGGTGGAATCGGCTCTGGTTGCCTGGGCGGTCGTGGCCTCGCCCTTGGTGGAGAAATCTGATTCTACCTTACTCCTCTATTGAAGTTCTTCCTTCTTGGATGAGGACAATAGTACATGCCATGGCCATCCTCTCCACATTTGTAACAATGGTAGTCGTAATTCTGGCTTCACTGCCCTCTTCCTTGCTCTTGATTTCTAGCAAGTGCATGCACTTGCTGCACCATATGTACTAAAAGATTCTCTAACTGGTTGGTGATTCGATTGATTAGGTCTTGTTGATCTTCATCGATTCCTGTGGTGGCTGATTCCTCTCAACTATTGTTGCAGATGTAGCTAGGTGTGGTTGGGCCCTACACGGTTCCTCTTCTTCGGTAGTTCTGGCTTGTACACGCAATTTCTTATCTTTAAGGCTCGCTACTTCAACTGCTACCTCATACATAGCAAAAAACCTTTCCTTCACCTTCCCTTTAAAAATTGGCCATAAACCAGTCACAAACCGGTCTTTCTTTAGGAAATCGGGTTCCCCTTTTCCCTCCCTCAGCGATGCGATCCATCGTCCCCATAGATCCACAAACTTCGATTCGTATGCTGCATATTCAGCCATACTTCCTTGCTTCAACTCCATCAGCAATCGCCACAATTTGTTCGATGTGGTGCCTTCTGCAAAGCGCCTTAGAAATGCTGCTCTTAGCAGGTCCCACCTCTCCTTGGTGGCTTGCATCAAGGCGTTGTACCATGATCTTGCTTCCACTTTAATTAACATTGGAAAAATACGCAGACGTGAAGTATTGACATCCCTTCTAGAAACGACACATGTTATTTCAAGATTATAAATCTGAAGCATCTTCCCCCACCTTACCCGTGAAGGTTGGGAAGGAAACGTGTGCCATTGAAAAACACGATTTTCAAACTCTTTTTTTTATTTTAAAAAGCCACAAGTAGCTTAGCGGCTTATAGCGGCTTCTTATAAGGTTGGATAGATAGATCAAAACAGGATGAAAATTGAAACATTAAAGGAGTGATGGTAATCCACACGGGGAGGATAATGAGATTTGGGGAGTTAAGGATCTCTCCCAGCACCGTAGCACCCAACAAAAACACAATCTTTTGTTGATAGAAGATTTTCCTATCTACATATATATGTATGTGCATGTGTTCTAGAAATCTAAACGAAAAAGCGGTTGGTCCGTTATCCATGATGCACAGAGGGTAGAGTACTCACTTATACCCTTACCATGCCGGTATTGACAAGTCAGCACATCCACAGGAGGTCATCGCCCTTCATGGGCTCCACCTTCCCTTCATTGCTCGGCATGTATGGAGTGATGGCGACATGTTTGACCACTCCTAGCCTTTTAGCTAGCAACACTTGCACGTAGTTACCGTAATCGGCTTGTTGCATGAATTCAACACCGTTTAATTGTAGCTCGTCTCTGGCCCACTGGGTTTCACTTATGGTAGATAGTTTCTTCAGGATGAGTTGTACGAGGAGAGGATGAAGTCCCTCTACCCACTGTTGGACGCATTTTTGATACCTCGTTTTTTGTAAATTTGTACATACAGACATGACACCCGATGTCAAAAGGGTGTGTGGTATTTCTTTTTGTGGATTTTTTAGCTTGCTTTAGCAAGCACATGTACATGCACTGCAAGTCGCTAGTCTAGTGACAGCTATCGAGCTACTGTAAGTGCCCGTGAGTGAGTTTTTTGAAGTGAGACTTGTATATAATCAAAACTCGTGTACAAACTAAAAAAAGTTCAGCCAAACATAAAAAATTTGCAGGTTTTAGCTTGTTGTGCCTCCTTAGTGTTTTTTGATGCAGTTTTTTGCCCTGACTAGCCTTCTCTACATGTAGTCGTGCTGGGACAGCTTTCTGTTCGCGTCAATTTTTCTCATGGTGGCGTATGGAATCAATTTTGGTCATCTTCATCTTTCTTGCCAATCATTTTTCAGTATTTTTTCCAAGCTTTAAAGTGCCCCAATTGGAGTTGTGCTCTTCACGTTATGAATAGTTCTCTACAGGGTTACGACTATGGCAGCTTGGTGAAAAACTGCATGTGGGCAGATTGGGAGGGCTTGTTTCTATGAATTGTGAATTTGAGGTTGAAGTTGTGGGTTTGTGGTGTTCGTTTGGGAAAGGGGAAGCTCTTTTCTTCATATGAATTGGTTGGCGTGTGCTGTAAATACGTGCTTTAACAGGGTTTTGCTCCTATGCTCTATGGTCCGTTGGATGGGTGTGTCCTTGTAAATTCCCAAGGGAGCATAGGCCTTTTGGTTGGGGGTTATGAAGATTTGTTTTGGTATAGTTTTTGGTTCTGGGGATGAAGTTTGAACGCTCTTGGGCTATCAAGCTATAGAGGTATCCGAGTTTTCCTTTTGCCCAACAGTGTTTTGGTGCCCGCCACCGAGAAATTGCTTCAAGTTACCTTCAGTTTACAGGTTTTAGAAGACATGGCATTTAATTTTCCAAAGTTTAGTGGGAAATCAAATGAAAGTTCCAAAGGTTTCATTGAGAGAATGGAGTTTGCTTGCCTTCTTGTTGACAAGCAAGACCCAGCGTTGGTGCTGTGAATCTTCTATTTCTGTTTGAAGGGAGATGCTAGGGAATGGTTGGAAGGCTACGAAAAGGAGCTACAATCAGCCCAACCTCCTCAAGTTATGACTTATGAAATGGTAAGGCATGCTTTTCTTACACACTTTCAACAGGTGGAAGACCCACAAAAGGTATGGCAGTCTATTCAAGGCTTGGTACAGGGTGAAGGCCAGACCATAGAAGACTTTGTGAAGGCATTCAATGTGTTATGGGCAAAGTGGTGTACATCTTTGGGGGCTGAAATTCCTCCAGCCATGTTGAAGAAGGACAGGTTTCTTGCAAGTTTGAAGAGTAACTTACGCTTGAAGGTAGAGCTCAAGCAGCCAAGGACCTTTGAGGAGGCAGTTGAAATTGCAAAGAATAAAGAGTGGAAAGTAGAGCGTCTTCATCAACTTGGAATCAATGTCGAGCCAAAGGTTGAAGTGAAAGCGATAGAGCAACCAAGGGTCCTCATTAGGGATCCAGGTTATGATCAACAAGCTTATCATGATGTGAATGCTTTTTGCAAGGAGATGCAAGAGTTTGTAGGTCTTATGAATAATCTTAGTGTGCATATGATGGGAGGTGGAAGAGGTCAAAGCTATGGATATGGACGTGGTTATGGAAGCAATGAGGGTTTTACAGGTGGTAGAGGAAGAGGCATGGCTGGAAGAGGGGATATATTTCAATGTTACAATTGTGGTGAATGGGGTCATAAAGCCCTCAATGTGACAAGCCAAGGAGAATGGATGGTGACATGTTTCCTCTTCCTCCACAAATTCCTTCTCGAGCTCAAGATTAGGTATTGAGATTAAAGGGGAAGCAGGGCCAAGCGGTTTGACAGCTGAATAGAAGGGCAAAACAAAAGTGGTAAGCATAATCCGTTTGGAGAAGAAAGAGGATGATTTGGGAGCTATGGTCATGCATGTAGGTAAGAGGGTCACAAGAGATCATGACATGAGTGATGCAAGTCCCAGCCATAAAAGAGGGAAAAGGGTGGAAACAGGTACAGGTAAAGAGAAGAAGAGAAAACCCAGGCAACATTACAATGCATCCGATTTTCCTTTGGGAGAAGGGCAACTAGATTATAGTTTATGGGCTGATTTGGTGAGTAGAAAGGCTGATGTTACCTTTGGGCAACTCATGGAGATGTGTCCCAAGTTAAAGAGGCAATGGAAGCACGTAGTCAACCCCATGAAGAAGGAGCCTGCAAGGGGTTCACTGAGAGTTCTATCTTTGAATGAGCTACATGATATATGCCCTACTATGGATGCATGGCATAAGAGAAAGTGCATTGGCGAGGCTTATGTTGATGGAGGTGCACAGGTATGTGTTATTACTCAAGCTTGGGTATCAAAGTTGGGACTCAACATGGCGAAGAATTCAAGTTCTCGCATAAAGCTTGCCAACCAATCAAGGGTGAGGTGCTTGGGAGTTGTAAAGGACTTGGAGGTGGATTTATTTGATTTTAAAGTGCTATTCAATTGCCATGTTATGCCCGAGGGTATTGGTGCTTTCCCTCTCATCCTTGGAAGACCATGGTTACAGGAAACCAAAGCTATACAGGATTGGGGACATGGTACCATCACTCTCTACAATAGAAGGGGTGATAAGAAGAGGTTTGACATGGCTAACAAGAAATCTTTGGATGCTGATTTTGATGAGAAATTGATGACGAAGAGTACTCAAGTGAAGAAGAAGACAATGGGGATGATGGCAGTGAAGTGGAAGATCGCAGCGATAGCAATCTAGATGTTTCCTCCTTGTTTCTTGAAGAAGAGTATGATGAGAAACAAAGATTTCTTGGCCTTATGAAAATGAGGTTATCTCTGGTCCTTATGAACAAATTGAATACGTGATGCAACCCAAAGTTCAACCTAAGGTCAAACAGGAGCTGATACAAGGTATGTTGTCTCTTGACTTGACTAGTCATGAGAAGGGTGAGTACCTACATATGGTACAACAATTTCCCCATTTATTCATCACTTTTTATGAGGAAATTAGAGGCTTTAAGGGAGAGTAAATTCACATTCCAATCAAGGAAGGAGCTCAGCCTGTATGCCAAAAGCTAAGAAGAATGGGACAGGTACAACTTAATGCTTTAAAAAAAGAGGTAGACAAGCTTCTTGAAGCAGGTTTCATATGTCCTGTGAGTACTACAGAATGGGTGAGTCCTGTTGTTGTCACACCCAAGAAGGATGGAAAGTGGAGGATATGTGTTGATTTTAAGCCTCTAAACACAACCATGAAGAGGGGTCCATACCCCCTTCCTTTCATAGATGACATACTTGATTCTATTGCAAGGCATGAGAGGTGCAGTGTATGTGATGGATTCTCTGGATATTTCCAGCTCACCTTGGCTTTAGAAGATCAAAAAAAGACCACATTTATCACACCATGGGGATGCTTTTGTTATTGTGTGCTTCCTTTTGGTCTTATGAATGGCTGTGCGTGGTATCAAAAGCGCGTCAATAAGGTGTTCTCTCCCTTTCTTGGCAAGTTTGTGAAGGATCTTATTGATGAGTTTTGTGTTTATAGCTCTAGAAAGGATCATTGTGTAAATATTGGAATGGCATTGATGCAATATGATGAAAGTGGAGGTCAACTCAACCCAAATAAATGTCATCTTGCTCAACCAAGAGTGAAGTTTTTGGGGCATATGATCTCAGAGAATGGGATTGAAGCAGATCCTGACAAAGTGAAGGCTTTGGTGCTCCTCCCATCACCTAAAGATACAAAGAAACTTTCTACTTTCATTCAAAAGGTGAAGTATATGGCAAGGTTCATTCCTTTGTCCTCTCAACTTCTTTATCATCTACAACAAGTAGCAAGGTTGGATCCTCTACAATGGACAAATGAATGTGAAGAGGTTTTTCAAGGTATCAAAGAGGTTCTTGGTTCTCTTCCTGCTATGCAAGATCCTAATTGGGATTAGGAGTTTTATGTGAATCCATCAGTAGGTGAGGATGCCATTGGAGCTATGTTTCTTCAAAGAGGTAACAATTCTCACTACATGAAGCCTATCTATTGTGCTAGCAGGCTGAAGCTAGAGGTGGAAAGAGGCTATACTGAAGTGGAGCTCATCATGGTGAGTGTGATTTATGCATGTAGAAGGTTTAGGCACTACCTTCTCCCTAAACCATTCACATTCCTCACCAGCTACACTCTTTTACCTCAATTGGTGAATAGTCCTACTTTGTCAAAGAGGCTCATGAAGTGGATTGTGGAGCTATAGGAATTCCAATTATATTTTCTTGTTGAGGAGAGTACAAGGGCTACATTGGCTGATTTTTCTAACTTATAGGAAAATCCCTCTTCTTCTTAAGGCGGATGCAGTGAAGAGGCAACACATGGAAGCTCCTGACATAGACAATGCCTATCTATTGTTTTTTGATGGCTCTTACAGGAAAGCGCATGGTGAAGCTTCGGGAGGTGTTGTAATTTATGATCCTCAAGGTGCTTTGGTAACTAAAAGGAGCTTGAAGCTTACAGCACAAAGCAACAAAAGCTGAGTATGCTACATTGGAGAAAGGTCTCAACCTTTGCCTTGAGCTTGGCATCCGTCGTGTGACGGTAAGAGGTGATGCTCTTTTGGTGGTTAAGCAAGTACTTGGGGTGTGGCAAAGTAAGAATCCAAGGCTGAAAAATATGTGTTTTCAAGTGAAGAATCTGCTTAAGCATTTTGAATCTTGGAATTTAAGGCATGTGGACAGGTCTCAAAATGAAGAAGCACATGGTGCAGTGCAAGCTTCAATTGGGCAATTGTATGTGATAAGGGCTGGTTCCCCTCTTTATTTGGGAAGGGAAGCTTTAGAGAGTGAGGAAGAGTTTCTACAAACAGGTATTCTTCCATTAGAGTTGGAGAAGTCAAAAAAGTACGCCTTCCTACGCCAAACTGTATGTGCTACTTGGTGATGCCTTGTATATGAAGGGGGCTAATCTTGTGATGAGAAAAGTTCCTTGGAAAGAGGAAATTTACAAAATTTTAGAGGATAATCATGAAGGTTCTTGTGGTGGTCACTTTGCTTCAAAGATCACTTTGCATAAAGTCTTGCAGGAGGGTTATGTGTGGCCAAGTGTTCAACGTGATGTTCATCATTGGTGCAAGTCTTGTAAAGAATTTCAAAGCATGGCAAGTAGGGTTCTCAAATCATAAATTAGAGGCACCATTGTGGCTTATGATGTGTTTGAGAAGTGGGGTATTGATGCAATAGGTCCTCTACCTATGACAGCTAGAGGCAAATGTTACATACTTGTTGATGTTGACTATCTATCTAGGTGGGCCAAAGCCAAAGCTGTTAAGCACATCACAAGTAAAGATGTTTCCTTATTTATATATGAAGATATTTGCTGCAAATTTGGCATGCCATTGGAGTTACTTTCTAACAAGCGTCCAAGTTTCAGGGGAGAGCTGGTGGATTATCTATGTGAGAAGCTTCATGTGCATCGCAAGTTTACTACTCCATATTATCCCCAATGCAATGGCACGAATGAAAGTTTTAATGGAGAGCTTATAAGGATGCTTACAAAGATGACAAGGAACTGTTAGGAAATAAGACGTAGCTAAATAGATAATTGAGTAGATTACTTAATGGAGAGAGACAGATTTATATACACGAGATTATAGAGTAGAGAGAGAGAGAGAGAGAGAGAGAGAGTACACACGATATACGTGGTTCACCCAATGTGGGCTACGTCCACGGGAAAGCAGCCACTCAATGGCTTTAGTACTTCAAAACAAGAAGTAGTTTACAAAGGGATTATACCCTTAATGGAGCTCCCGCCTTGCTTCACTCTCACCACCTCACACTCACCTTGTTGCATCAACTTCACACTATGAAATGTGTGTAGAAATGGCCTCCTTTTATAGGCCAAAAGGGCTGCCCTCTCTTATGAGAGACAGCCATGTGTAGCCTCCCTTGTGCGAATAAGTCCAAATCAGACCCTCCAATCCGCCCATGTGTGGCCGCCCTTGAGAAGACAAGTCCGCTTTTGAATTCGGCCACCAGCCACCGGCCATTGACTTCCGACCACTAGCCACCGACCATTGACTTCCGACCACCGGCTGTTAAGGCGGTTACGCCGCTAGCGGAAGCTAAATAGCGAGAACTCAACCAACAACAGAATTTGTCAGACGAGGACGGAGCTTGACCCGCAGGCGCATGGAAACAACTAGGTGGGTGTCAAATCACCTACTTGACCTTCTAATGACAATCACTACTAAGGAAATCAAATCTAAGTTCTAAAATACGCAAGTGACTGAAATCCGTACTACGAACGAATGCTATACGAAACAGGATCTAGAATCATTGAATCGATCTCAAACTCAAGGGGAAGTCTATACACTAGGTAAGAACAACACCCTAAAGACTTGAGCTGCAAAATCAACCTATAACCATGCCGTGCAGTAAACGCGTATGAAGACAGGCCGAAAAATACAGGTGATCGAAACTTGACCCCGATGGTACCAATGTGTAGCTCTACTCGTTGTGGTTCTATAGATATGCTGCACGCTCCATTCCGACACACGAGTTGGAAGAAAACTCACACCAAAGCTTGTAGGAACTTACCACACATAGAAGCCGATAGCGCGCACTCTTGGTATCTGTGCGTAGCTCTCGCCGTTGCTAACACAATGGCGGTGTCGCTTCTCCAATGGCGGCTCCGTAGCTCGCGTAGCAAGTAGATAAGACTCTCTCTCTCTCTCTCTCTCTCTCTCTCTCTCTCTCTCTCTCTCTCTCTCTCTCTCTCTCTCTCTCTCTCTCTCAGACACAGTCACGGCGCTCAAAAACTCACCTTTGATTAATAAAAACTGAATCCCCTTAGGTTACAAAACTTTGGCTTATATACCACAGCTTTGGAGGTGAGAACATCTCTAACTAATTACATCGGCAAGTGAAATTACTTCGGATTTACAAGCTGGAAACTCAATTGAGTCCCGTTACTTAACGAATGGCTCAATTCAAAATCAATGTCGGAAAGACATTTATTACAATCAATGGTTACAAAAATGATGAGTGTGAGCAAAAAATGTGGGTGTGATCCTCTGCTGGCTCTGCTGGCTCAACACTCCCCCCCTCCGCGTTCATGTCGTCCCTGACATGACTTTTATGTTTGGTCAATAAAGTCCTGTCGTCTTGAGCATCTGCAAATGTGATTCGTATCGTAGGTTGCCGATGGTCAAGGTTGGGCCGAATATTTTGCTTTCGTGGGTGAAAAGGCCGGTGTAGAAAGCTTCTTCGAATGTTTGCATGTGGAAGCTAGGCAAAAACATAATCCTCTGGTATAGGAGGTGCAACACTTTTGGAGAAGGCTGCAATGAAAGATCATATATCATATCAGTCACTGTGTCGGCCGTCGATAGTAGACTCGAGGTCGTGGCTTTATCTGGCGCGAACACTTCAATGCAAGCTAAGAGAGTCCTGCAAATTTTCTTGAGCATCTGACACGAAAGGTCAGGAGAGCCAGTAAAGAGCTTGATGGTGCCCGTTAGGGTTTTCACCATGTAGGCTTTACCTATTCTCTCTCCTGCTTTTGGTCCTGGCATCCTGGGGTAATTAAGCCAATTTGGCTTCTTTTCTGCAATCCTGCCATGCTCTTTCCAGCTTCTGACTCTTGGCACCGGGCAGAAGGTTGCATCCTCCCGAATCTCCTTTGGTGCCTCTACCAAGTAGATGAGGTAGGCTGGGTATTTTTTCAGCCAACCTTTCCTCCATCTAGGCTGCGAATCTACAATCTTCTTTGATTGTTCCTCTTTTGTAATGTTGCCTTCGTAAAGAGCGACATACTACTCCTCCTCTATTCTCTTTTTCGTTTTTATCACTTCAAACTTCATCAAAGGGAAAGGCACGCTGGGTTGCATCCACTCTTCATGGAGCACTTTTGTGTCTAGTCCCTGAAGTCTAATGGATATTAGGAGTCTCCTCTCCCATTCCATTTCCGCCTTGGCACTCTCCTCTGTTGACTTTTCTATTTGGTCATGGAGCCTTTGTTCTTCTTCTTCAGAGATTCCTGAAGTTGAGGTCACCTCTTGAACTGGGGCTGGATCTTCAATTGTGGTTGCGCCTCCAGTTTCTGGTAGCTCTATGGCTGCTCCACTTGATTCTTCTTGTGGTGTCTCTGTCTCTCTTCTTTGTTGCTCTTGTAGATCTTGGAGCTGTTTGCGGAGGGTTTCATTCTCTGTTCTTAGTGTTTGATTTTCTAAAGTGAGCCTCTCCTCTGCTGCCAATGATCCCTCCGCAATGTGCAACCTTTGCACTTGCTCTAATCTTAGCTCTCTTTGTAAGCTTCGGACCTGGGCCTCCAGAGCTGGTACAAGAGCTCCCTCTTGTTCGGTTCCTACTCTGTTAGCTCTAGGAGTAGTCCTGAGTCTAGTGATTGTTCTTTCTTGGAGCTCGACTCTCTCCCTTAGCTCAATGAGCTCATCTTTAGCCGCCTCCAAGTCGTCTTCCATCCGCTCCCTTGCTTCCTGTGCACTTGTTACTTCTCTTGAAGCCTCGGCTAGCTGGAGTATCAAGCCGTCTCTCTCGTTTTCCGCATCGTAGAGTGATGCTTTATGACTTTCAGATTCAGTCATCGCATTCTCTAATTTCCTCTGCAACTCGGCTTCCCTTTGTTTGGCTGTCTCAATCTCCACTTCCTTTGCCTTGGATCTTTCTTTGATCTTGCTGAGCAGTTCATGCACCATGTGCATGTCTTTTTCATCTTCATTTGTCAACTCTAAAGCTTTTTCTGCCACCACCCCCATTGGCTTCGGCTCTTCTAGTACATTCTGCTCGTCCAGTTTCTCTTCACTCTCTTTTGTACTCTTTGTTTTTTCCTTCGTCCCTCTCCGATCATCTTGTTTTTGTAGGGTGATCCCATAAACTGCCTCAAGGGCCTCTTCTTCAGTGTACCCTATCGCTACCAGATCCTCATAATCGTTTTTCTTTTGCTGAATTGGATCTATCTCCTTTTCCTTGGTCCCGGCCTCCGGCTTTTCCATACTAGCCGTGTCCATCTCTACTGTGGTCTCTTCCACAATGATTTCCGTCTTCTTCGGGCTTGGTACATCAGTAAAGGAGGGCTGATTGTCCTCATTCATCTTGGCTTTCCCTTTGTTTGGCTGTCCGTCTTTCTCTTGAGGTTCAGTAGACTCATCTACTTTCTTCTTCCCCTTGTCGTCCTTTTTCAGCTCAACTTTTAAAAGTTGTACTTCCTCTTCAGTGTATGGCTCGACAGGTTGCTGCTCCAGTATAGCCTCTGACTCCTCATAAGCTCTAATATATTGATCATATTGATCAACATGTGGCCTGGCTGAGCTAGTTCCGACTTTGGTGGGGTCTGGCACCCACTTTTCTTCAAAGTCACCCTTTAGAGCTCTTTCCGCTCTAAACTGCTCCACCAGTCTTTCCATTCTTGCCGCTTTCTGACTTTTGGTTTGCTTGGGAGCAACCTTCTTCTTTGCTTTCTTCATAAGGGGCTCATCCACATTCTCTTCAGGTTCTGAAACTATTTCTAGTTTCCTGCGTGCTCTTGTGGATGCCCTCTTGGATACTTCAGGCTGTTCTTCCTCCTCATCGGCTTCTCTAAGCCACTCATTCTGGGAGGGAACCTTTCGCCATTTATCTTTGGCTCCAATAGCTTCATAAGCTATTCTTGTCAGAACTTCAGCTCCTCCTATATACTTTGGCTTCTCGTTGTGCATGGCAATTACCTGCTCGTGGATGTGTTGAGCGTAATTCACCTCTTTTGGCATATTGCTCTTCAAAGCCCATGTGATGGTAGTTGCAATGGCATGGGGTGGTGTCGTATACTTTTGCGGTCTTTTACTGCAAATATGGAGAAATTGGTTGTACATATCTTGGTCTGCCATATCTCCATAAGTTGCATTCTGTTTCTTGGACCCATAAACCTCTATAGCCTCCCTTCTTTCCCTGACAGAGCTCCCTTTGTTATGCAGCTTCAATGCATCTGCAATGAGCTGTGGAGTGATCTGTACCTCTACTTTCTCATTATCTATTGCTGTTAATGTGGCTTTCCCATCCTTCTGAATGGAGGTTGCCAACTCATACACTCTTCTTGTATCTACACCTGATGGTCTCGACGTGAAGAATCTGTGCAAGTCTGCCCTTTCCAGGTACCTGCTGATGTTCTCTGACCTGCTATAATCCACCAATTCTTGTGGGATCATCGGTATATCCACCGCTTGCCCTTGAGGATCTCGGAAAGTCCCCTGGTAGATCTTTATTCCCTCTTGTTCCAGTACTGCTTCCTCCACCCAAGTTTTGGTTGGCTTGAGGGTTTCTGTTGGAATGTCAAAGGGTTCTGCTTCTGCAAGAGCATCTTTGATTGTCGGTCTTTTTCTCTTCGTTGCTGATAACTTGGCGGAATCCATGGATCCTGTAACTCCAATTTCAGAAGTTAGCGTCTTTTTAGTACTGAAAGCCGAAATGAAGCTTTTAACTATTCAAATGACTTGAAAATTGAAACATGAGCTATTCAGGGCCTAAGGATGCAGGGTAGGTGAAAAAATATGCAAACTGGGCTCAAAATCATGCTGGAGACATCATACGCGTATGATGTCTTTTGTGTCAAAATGACTTCATATTGGTTGTGCTTGTAGCTGATAGTGTATACATGAGTATCATATGCTTGGATTTGAGTTTGGATACCATTTGGTCAAGTTTATGCCAGTTTAGTCCAGTTCAGGCTCTTGGCAAAATTTTGAAAGGGAATTGGATTTTATGATCCAAATTGGATAAAACTTGGTGGTTCACCTTCAAATGGCATGTAGATCACTTCTGTTTGGTGGTTGAAGCCCTGAGGTGCCAAAATCACATAGTGAGACATCATACGCGTATGATGTCTTTTAGTGTATTTTTGGACCAAATTTCTCTATAATCTTGGATTTGGCTTTAGATAGGCTTATTCAGTGGATTTATGAAGTTTGGATAGATTTTGGGCTAAAAATGGCTCTGGAGACATCATACGCGTATGATGTCTTTTTCATCAATTTTTCATGGGATTGGTTCTGTGGACTCCCCATGTACTAGTGAAGGACTGTCCCTACTCAAATCTTGGTTTGGACTTGAGTATGTTGGATTTGGGCTAAAATAGGCTTTGGATGAAGGATTTTCCCTCAATTGGGCTAATGGGGTGATCCACTTGACCAAATGGTTCCAAACTTCACATGTAGCATGTATTAGATATATATAATGGATGTATGATGTCAAATGAGCAGTTTTGGCTCTGTAAGTGCAAATAGACATCATACGCGTATGATGTCTTTTGTGTCAAAATGGTGCTTTTTGGTTCCAGATAGCTTGTAGATGTGTTAATCAACAATCCTACAAAGTTTCAATGAGTTTGGAGTTATTTTGACAAAATTAGGACCAAAAATCAATTTTATGGCCTACTTTGCGTCTTTTTGGTTATCCTTGGGTTTTCTGACTCCAATTCTCATGATACTTGGTTCATAGAATGTGATTAACATGTGGAATGAGGCTATGCACTCAAGTGTTGAAATGGATGTGAAAATCATGATGTGAGTCATCATACGTGTATGATGTCTTTTCTTGAAATGTTGGTCTTTTTGTGCAAAGAATGCTTTGTGCTAGTGCCCTAAGCCCTGATAACTAGTTTTCAACTTAAAAAGTCATCAGTTTAGCTAAAAAGCCCCCTTATAGGCATTTCAGTCTCCGAAGTCGTCTTTTTGCCGTGGAGTTGAATTTCTTCAACTTTTTTTCTCGAGAGTTGCATTTCCAGCTCATTGGATATGTTGTGAAGCCACCTATTTGGTTGAACTTGACTTTGGCTCCCCATTCTCCATCTTTCTCCATTTGGTTTCCCGAAAGCGTCTTTTTCACCATCGGTAAGTGAATCAGCTTTCTTTTGGGTTTTGCTTGCAAACGTAAGTCATCCATGTATATTTGAAGCTGCTTGTGAAGTTTCATGTCATTTGGTCGTCAATTTTAGCCGTTATGCCAAAATGACGCTTTGTGTGTCCGAAGCCGAATCGGTTGTTCTGACCTACTTTTGGTGATCCAAGCCCGGAGATACTCCATGGTTTCATTGCCCTCGATGTTGTTAAGCTTCCTGAGAAGTTTTGTGTCGTTTCGACAACTTTTTTCCTGTTTGCCTCTTGCAGGCTCTATTGACCTAGGGTTTTTCAAGTCGTTCTTTCGCGAGCTTTTAATGTTAGAAACCCATCTTCTATGCTAGGGTAACCCACCTCTAAGTTCTTGCAAGGTTTGGTTAGGCGGTTGTGCCCCTACCTAGCGTTCTTCCCCATTCCCCGTCTGCTCTTGTTTCTTGGTTTTGCTCAGTTTTCGCGACAAAAGTTAACGATAAGCATCAAAAGCTTAATGCAACGAGTCTACCTCTCATGTCTGGTGTCCTCTGAGCTCTCGTAGCAGTCGTAGAAGGCGGTAGAAGGTCGGATGCTCCTGTGTGCTCTTTGCTCTCTCCAAGAAGGTAATAGTGGAAATGAGCTTGAAAGTGATGTGAAAAATACTTAACTTCGGGCTTCCCGGATCACTTGTTACCAAATTTGACATGTGCTCCTATCTCATCGTGAAATGCACTTTAGGATTTGAAATTTCTCAATTTGGACTCCGTTTGACCTGTTTCTGAGAAATCTGTCCACTTTGCCAAAATTCTGTCATTTCGGGCTTTCTGCAACTTTTTCAGAATTGTACCCAATTTTTACCATGGGTTGCCCTTGTCATTAGGACCATCACCGTCTATTCTTTTCTTTTTTCCGATCTCATTTCACCTGCTTTTTTATTTTTCTTTTACTTTTATCAAGAAAATCATAAAAAAATAAAAGAAAATAGCAAATTGAAGCCAAAAAATTCCAAACATACACAATAAATAGCTGGTAACCCTGTGTATATGAATATACACTTATTTGTGATTTTTGGACTTGGATTACCACTTTTTAGCTCCAAAAACACTCTTATTTAGTGATATTTACACGTCTAGAGACCCAAATTCATCATTTGATCTCTTCTTGTTGCAAAACAAGGTATATAAGGGCATAAATATTATCAATATCCGCAATCAAACATAAAAATTGCAAAATCATGTAAGACACTGCCCTTGTAATATAATTTTTGTTTTTCTTTGTTTTTGGCGCTTGTAGCTGCTTTGTAACTCCTGTATACCTCCCCCCCTCCTAGTCTGAGTCCTCCCGGACGACTATGAAGTGTCTGTGGGCGAAGCAATGTAGTTGTTTTGGTCATAAGTTCCCAGTGCAATTGTAGAGCGATGATACAACAGTCTTTCCAATAAAGTTGCTCTTTGTTTGATTGAACTATTGGTGGTTGGGTTTTGGGTTGGTTTTGGCACTTTGGTAGTAGAATCAGTAGATGGATTCTTCTTTACTTTGTTGTTCTCTTTCACAATCCAAATCTGCTTCCGCTTCACTTGTGCTTGCCACAAACTCTTTGCGACCCAAACCTGCTTTGTTCTTTGTGTTGATTTCCTCGACTTGAAATACCTAGGAGTGTCCGTTGATTGTACTGAAGGGAGTTCCTGTTTACAAATCTTTGGGATCCAAATTTGCTTGCTATAGCTTTGTGTCGTCATGAACTTCTTTGGAATCCAGATCTGTTTCACTGTCCTTGATTGTCTGGACTCACTCTGTTGTCTGGTATTGAAGACTCTGTTTTCCACCTTTGTGTTCTCTGGCACAACCTTTTTTGGTCTCCATACCAACTTTGACTCCGTTTTTTCCCAAGGTTGAGCTGTTATATTATTGCTTGTCTTCCTTATCCACTGTTGAGAATTCCTCGTCGAAGAGTAATCCGATTGTATAGAAACTTTTGGTTGCCATTGCTTCTTCTTTTTCGTTGGTTGTTGTTTACCTTTGTCTTTGGATTCGTCCTTTGGAGTTGGCTCTTCTCCTTTGGTGAACTTAACTGATTGACCTTCTCCTTCGTATTTGATAAGCACTGATTTAGAACTCCAGTCAATCATTGCATTGTATTGCTTCTGCCATGGTTGTCCTAGCAATAATGGTTGTTGTGTAGCTTGGTCTTCAACCACGTAAAACATGATGAGGATACACATAACGGTTAATCTGTATATGTAAAACTGTGCATCCGACAGTTTTGATTGAATTCTCAGAGTAACTCTTTAACTCTTGCTTGGCAGTTTGTAGTTTAGTGTCATTTGTCAATTGTCTATACAAACTGAGTGAAAGTAGGTTAGCTTGAGCTCCTGAATCCAATAGTGCTCTGGCTTTGATTTGGTTGGTTCCTACTTTGCATTCAATGATGGGTTCTTCTTTGTCATTATCCATTTCTGTTATACTGACTGCGTTTATTCGTATTGCTCCTTCATTGCGCTGTTTCTGACGTAGTAGTTTTCTTTTCTCCATTCTTTCCTTCGCCTCGGCTTGCGCTTCCTCCAAAATCATTTTCTTTTTCTGGACACGCAGCTTTTCTTGATGTATTTTGAGAAGCATGTCTTGGGTTAGCGGAAAAAGATACTTTTTCACTCTACATCCACTAATCCAATTGGGCATTTCTTCTCCGTCTAATGTAGCAAGCTTGACGGCTCCACTTGGTGATAGATCTTTAATCACCAGAGGTCCCATCCCTCGCTTTTTAAGCTTCTTAGCATGCTATTTCAGAGTGTAAACTAGGACATAGTCCCCTACCTTAAACTCTTTAGTCCGCACATGCTTATCAAAAAATTCTTTTTGTCGCCTTTTTTGAGCGTATATAGAAGCTACTGCTTTTAGGCGAAGCTCGTCTAGCTTTTCCAGGTCATCTATTCTATCAGAAAGCTCGTGCCCTGTCCACTCTAGATCCTTAGCCACCCTTAAGGTTGAAATCAAGAATTCTATTGGTAAGATAGCATTTAGCCCAAAAACCATGTTGTATGGGGTCGTTCCTATTGATGTTTTATATGCTACCCTATATGCCCATAATGTTGAATGCAACTTCTGGTCCCAGTCAGTTCTCGACTCAGATACAATCTTCGTGAGAACCGTGCATATGGTTTTGTTTGTTGCTTCAACTTGTCCGTTTGCTTGTGGATGATACGGGGCTGATTTCCTATGGATTACCATGAATTCATCTAGAAGGATCTCTATCACTTCATTTATAAAATGTGTGCCTCGATCACTCACAATTTCTATTGGCAATCCATATCGTACAAAGACGTATTCATATAGAAATTGTGTCGTGGTCCTGGCATCTGCTTTTTGAGTTGCCTTTGCTTCGACCCACTTTGTTAGATAGTCTGTAGCCACAACGATGTATTGTGCATGAGTCTTATATGCAGGAGGTGAAATGGGTCCGACATAATCAATCCCCCATTTTGCAAAAGCTCTTGCCCCCATCATTTGTCTAAGCGGCATATCATCTCTTTTAAGTGGTACTTTGGTCCGCTGACAGTCATCGCACCGTTTAACGTATTCCTCAGCGTCCATATGTAATGTTGGCCACCATATTCCTGCGGCTAAGACAAGTTTTGCTGTCTTATCACCTGAGAAATGGCCTCCACCTACTCCTCCATGAGCTTGCTCTAGGATTATCACATACTCAGACTTTGATGCGTAAATCCTAAGCTGGTTGTCTTTACATCTCTTATAGAGTTGATCTCCTATTAAAGCGTAATCTCTAGCTTCTGTCTCTACAGATTTCTGACGAGCTTTTGACGTTCCTTCTGGGAAAGTTCTATTTGTGAGATATTCAACAATATACTTACTCCATTCTGGAGCGATCGTTATCTGATATAATGTCGAATACTCTGCTGGCGGTTTTGATGAACATACAATACATACAGTGACATATTCATGTATGCTTTCTTTCATTCCTGGCCAATAGACTCCCAATTGTAACAAATTTCTATATGTGTTCCTTCTTGAACAATGAAATGCACATTCCTGAACATGTGCTTCGCACAGATATATATTATATTCCTCAAGATTGATGCATAGTCATAAAACATGATCATTTCCCAATTGATACAACCTTCCTACAACCAATTGAAGATTCTTGGATTGCTGAATAGCAATATGTTTCTGGTTGTATTCTCTTCTATCGAACTCTCCTCCATAGGTTAATAGGTTAACAACATTTTGAGACCACTTCGGTATCATTTCTATGTTGAACAAGTACGCGTCTGGCATGTCGTCATCTACTCCTATAGGGTCTTCTCCATTCGTCAATCGCGAAAGATGATCAGCTCTAAGATGTGTTTTTCCTTTCTTTACTACTACCGTGAAGTCGAATTCCAGCAAGATAATGAACCATCTCACTATTCTCCCGGTATTGCATGGTTTATTCACTAGGTAGAGCAAGGCTTGGTGATCCGTAAAAAACACAAACTTGTTGGCTAGAAGATAATGCCGAAATTTCTTCACAGCATATATCATTCCTAATCCCTCTCGCTCTGTTGTGGTGTAATTCTTCTCTGCATTGTTGAGCTGTCGACTGGCGTAACAGATAGGAAAATCCATGTTTCCTTCTTCTGGCTGAGCCAGAATGCATCCTATTGCATATGCCGAAGCATCTATGTGCACATGGAATATCTTCTCCCAATCTGGTGATTTCAAGACTGGAGCAGTAATGAGTGCCTCTTTCAATTTCTTGAACGATTCCTCACACTCCTTGTCCATTCAAAGTTCACTATTAGCCTGTAAAGTGGTTGGCCTATTATAGCGTACATGTAAATGAATCGTCTATAATATCCGCAATGTCCCATAAAGCTCTGTACTTGTTTCGCATTGGTTGGTCTAGGCATATCCACTATAACTTTTATCTTCTCTAAATCCGTGGATATTCCGTTTTGTGAGACAATATGTCCCAGAATTCTGCCCTGTCGGACCATAAACACACATTTCTCAGGATTGAGACAAATGCGATATGTCCTACATTTCTCAAATACTTTTCTTAGGTGTTCTAGATGCTCATCTCTCAGAAGAGAATGTACACATAAGTCATCCATGTATATTTCTAGAAACAACCTTAAGTATTCTTTGAAAGCATGCGTCATCAGCCTCTGGAAGGTTGCGGGAGCATTGGTTAGACCAAAAGGCATAACCCGATAAGCATAAATTCCCCACTCCGTTGCAAAAGCTGTTTTATGTTGATCTTCCAGTGCTATGGCTAGCTGGTTATATCCTGAAAAACCATCAAGAAAAGAGTATGTTGTTTTCCCTGATACACGCTCTAGAACATGATCAGTTATCGGCAGGGGATAATTGTCCCTGATTGTTGCAGCATTCACTTTCTTTAAGTTGACACACACTCGGAGTTTTCCGTTCTTCTTGGGTACCACCACAATTGGAGATACCCAATCGGTGTGTTCAATCTCGTATATGAATTCAGCTTCCATTAGCTTATCTATCTCTTCTTTGATTCGCTTAGCAAACGTATCATTATATGTGTATGGTCTCTGTCTGCTAGGCTTTGCGTCTTGTTTCAGTGGGATTGTGTGTTGGCATATCGATGGGTCAACTCCCTTTAAGTCCTTATAAGACCATGCAAACACATCCCTATACTCTCTGAGAAGACTCAAAAGTCTCTCTTCCTCGCCTGGAGACAAATCTGTGGCTATGTACACCGGTCTAGGTGTCTCACCTGGAGCTGCTAAATCAACTTTTTTTGCATCCTCCGGTCCGTCATAAGATTCGTTCTCCCTTCTCTCTCGAATAGGTTGGGTTAATACCACCTTCCTATCCTCTATTGTGAATTTCCTATAGTGAGAGGGAACATCCATGTTTTCCTTGATTTTGGCGTTTTCGTCCTCTCCACTCTCAAATTCTGTCGTCCAAACTTCTTTCAGAGTTTTCTTGAGCTCTCTGTACTTGTTTCTACGTTCTAACTTGGACTCCGTGTGTTCTCTGTTGCGCTTGTTCTTTTCTGATTTTCTGTTTCTGTTTTCGTTCCATTCCTTTGAACTTGATTTCTTGAGCCTCTTTTGTCTTTTCGTAAGCTCTTTTGATCATTGCCTCTCATTCTTCAGAAATCTTGTCCTTAACACAATCTTCCGCCTTTACTAGCATTAGGAATTGATTTTTTCCCTTATTCTAGGCATCGGATTGGTTCTAACCCCCTTTGTTTTTCTCTTTGCTCTATAGCGTTTCTGGCGTTGTTTAGTTTGGTTCGGAAAATCATAAAATCGGACATCCGTTATAGTTTCTTCGTTTCCGCTTGAATTGTCCGTTGACTCGTTGTCTGCTTCATTTCCCACTCAGGATGATCGGGAATGTCGTGAAACACCTCCTCTTCATCTTCCTTTTCCAGTGTATCGTTCTTTTCAGTTTCTTTTTCGAGTACAGTTCTCAACATGAAGTACGGAACCACGTCGTACCCGTCCTTGTCGCAAAATTTTGTTGTGGGACCATCTGAAATTGCACAAACATCTAGGGTTGCTAGAATGTGTGTCCATTCTAATGGTTCAAGCGTGTCCTTTGGAAAGGGTTCTCCTATATAAGTTTCGTCTTCGATAGCCCTTTCTAAAACACATTCTTCTCGTTTTAGACTTCCACATTTCGAAGCTCCACACATCCATAACTCCTTGGGCTTACCTAACCAAGCTGGAAATTCGGATCCCGCCAAAGTAGCTGAATCAAACTCCTCTACCGGTGTTCGGTTCACATCTTTGTAGCTATGGTCTTTCAAGTTCACACGTGTAGTGGTTTCCATATTTCTCAGGTATAGGTGATCGTAGCCCCAATCTTGGACCATTTTCAACTGTCTCATGAATGGTCTTCCCAATATGATATCATAGTTATTCTCCTTGCCAAAATCGACAATAGCAAAAGTATGTTCGTATTCAATGCCGCAAGAAGTCACTACGACTTTCTCTAATAACCCCATAGGTTTCTCCATGTGTCCATCTGCTAATTGGAGTTTCAACCTAGTCTTCCTTATTGCTGGTTTCCCCCATTTTTTCCAGATTTCTTTTGTAGCAATGGCTACCCCAGCTCCGCTGTCTAGTATTGCCATCGTGTTCACTCCTTGGAATTCAACTGGTAAGGTTGTATTCCCCTCTTCACCTTCGCAATACTCTCCGACCTTGTTTAAGGGTACAGGCTTAGCGTTCTTTTGTGGTTTACTCAGCTCTTGTATACCCTCTTTCAGTCTCGATGTTGGGTCTTTTATCCCGAATTTCTCCAAGCATTTTCCTACAGTGGTCCACATATGTGGTCTTAGCCTCAAAAGCTCAGCTAGAGTGATAGTGCATGTCACTGGTGTTGACAAGATCTCTATCAATCCTTGCGAGTCCATGACTTTTTCTGATGAAATTCTTCGTGAGGGAAGTGCTCTAATCTCGGATTTTGCTTCATACTCTCCTAAGTATGAAGGTAAGGTTTTCAGTGAGTGAGGTTTGCTCTCCATTGTTCTAACAGAGCCCCCATCTCCCCAGTAAGATTGCAGATCCAAGTCCACTTGAGATCCTGCCTCAAATTCCACTATGGGAGGGTTCCTGATGTCCTTTTCCCAATTTGTCTGATTAGCTTGGCAACTTAGCTCGTTTGCAAAGTTTGCCTCTCTCACTTGTTTCCAAAATTCATTGTAATCCTCATCTCTTCCGTAAGACCTCTGTATGACTGGATGAAAACTCTCTATCTCCTGATCGGTTGTGTTCAATACTATGCGGTCATCCTTGTGTGTATTTTCAGGCTTTTGTGCACTGGGAGTCTTTTCAGCTACCCGTGAAACAATAGTCTCTTGCTGAATTGGGTTTTCCGTTCCACAATTCATTGTTTCTTTTGGTGGTTCTAATAAGGCTTGTGCAGTCTCGATCATTCTCTGGCACATTTCAAGTCTCTGCTTTTCCAATTCCGCGTTTGGGTATGTCATCCACCTCTGTTCTTGTGTTTGGTTGTTCTTTAACCTAGCTTCGTAAGCTCTCATCAGTGCGTCCAATGGTTCGTGTACTTTGTCGACTAGCACTGATCCCCCTGAGCTTAAGCTCGTTGTTTCTTTGATACTCTTTTGTTTCGTTCTTTCCGGGCTCATCTCTCGTTTCCCGTTTTGACTCTCAAGTTTTTCTAATCTATCTTTAGTTCGCTTTAGTTCCTCAGCTAGAATAGCGTCTTCACGTTCTTTTCTCAACTTCATGCGTGCTTTTCTAGCTTTCCATGTGTTTCTTTGACTCCGCGGTCCTTGACTAACCACTTCAGTCGCTAACTTTCCATTCTCAGGTTCTCTAGTGGTTTTCTTAGCTTGAGCTCTAGTAACAACTTGCGTTGGTATCAGAGTTTCATTTTCAGACCCACTGCTGGTAGGAATAGTTTCTAGCATATTCAATGTCGTCTTTTGCACTTTGTTTGGATTCTTTGAACAATCCTCAATGAAGTGAGTAACCCCACACTCAGTGCAATAAGCGTTAATTCTAATGATTTCCGTATGTGGACAAACATTCATCAGATGGTCACCTCCACACTTGTAACAGGGTCCTAGTGCTGGTCTTGGTCCCATTTGATTCGTCCTTTGTGGATAGGATGGTCTTTGTCCTGTTAACCCTCCATGAGCTATGAACATCAATGTTCTTGCGTCCAAATTGTATCTCTCTTCATCAGAAGCACTTATAACTGTTGGTATTCCAACATTCCCAATCATGCCCCATGGTTCTGGTTGTTTGGGTTCTTCTGGTGGGTAATACACAGTTGGAGACATGTGTGCACCAGATTCTTCATAATAGGCTTGAACAGGCACTAAGGCTTGTTCTTCCTGATTCTCTAAGGTTGGTGCATATCTAATGCCCACTGGTCTTGCTCCTGGTAAAGGTGGTTGTTGTCCCAATACCGGTTGCGGTCTTTCTATCCCCATAGGTCCTGGTACATTTCCCGTTGGGTATCGAGGTACTGGATGTACTTGAGGTGGTGCTAATTGAGCAGGAGGTGCATACTGACGCTCCCTTACATACCCTTTGTTGTAATAGCACTCCTCTGTTGGATGGTTTGTCCATTTTTGTTCAATAGCACACCATTTCAGTGTTTTTGGCAATGGTTTTTGGTATGGTGCCATCCTTTTTAGAGCATCTTCTATCATTTGCTCTACATTTGGCATGGTTGTTGTTTGAACATTCTTTTTAGTGGTAGTCTCGCTCGCTACGGAGGAGGAGCTACTGGATGCAAAATCTGTATCCGCTGACACCTCTCCATAAACCGTACAGTTATCCACTAAGTACAATGCCTCTCTCGTTACTTGCTCGAAACTTGTACAAGCTTTCAAGTGCAAGTCCTTCTTGAGAGTGTCGTTTCTCAGTCCCTCAATAAAGAGAACAGATAGTCTGTCATCTTGTGGTCGTTCACGTACTGGACATCTCTCAATGTATTGTTTGAAGCGAAGTGAAGCTTCCTTCACTTTTTCGTGTTCTCTCTGTTTAAAAGCATATATTTGTGAGACCGTATTGTGCTTAATCCCTCGTTTTGAGAATTCCTCAGCAAACTCTCTTAGCAAATGGTCAATGTCATGGAATCCCCCTATGTTCAGTGGTTGAAACCATGTCAATGCCGTACCTTCTAGAGTAAGACCAAATCCCTCGTATTGTGTATGGAAATCTGTTATCTGCTCAGCTCTTAAGACTTGCTTAAAGAGTGACACATGTGCATACGGATCTCCTGAACCACCATACTTCTTTGGCATACACTTCGCTACTTGAGATGGTCTCATACGTCTATGGTCTGCTACCAATCTCATTGCTCCTGTGTCCCGGCTAAAGCTTTCTCTAGCATCATGGACTTCATGGGTTACCCTTGTCGGTTCCCCTGCCCTGAATCTAGTACTAGGAGGTAAATGTGATGGTTCCGCTTCGAACCTTGGACCTGGAGTGGTATATGTGCGGATTGGAATTGCACTACCTCGATTCGTATCCATTGACTCTCTGGAATGTAATGATCCCATTGGTCCAAGCTTCGAGTACGGAGGTTGACTGAAAGAGTCAGCAACCTGAGTTCTTTGTCCTCCTGTTGTCATTGGGTTTTGCCCTCCATTTGTTGGTGCTGGTCTTTGTGAGCTAGAAGTAACATAATACTGATGTAGTGGTCCCCCAAAGTATGTATATCCTTCTAATTCTTTCTTGCCCATTGTTGAGTATTGCCTCCCATACTTGTCGTAAGCAGCAATTTTCACTTCCGATCCCTCTGTGTAGGTAAAGACATAAAGTCTTTTTTGGTCTGTCAACTCTCCGGTGTAGGGTTCTTCACATCTATAATAGAGATCTTGCTCCCCATTATTATATTTGTATAGCCCCACATAGATGTTATCAGTGTTGATCCTTGTAGTTTCATTCTCTCTTCTTAACCTCGCATCATGGAAGTTCATTATTGGTGCTTTCTCCTCGAGTTCTTCATCTACTTTGGCTTTGGTGCCCATCAATCCCCACTTGTCCACAATGTTAGGGTTTAGGACTACCAAGTACATGGTACCCTCGTCATCTAGATATCTATCTCCGCTATAGCTCACAGGCACTAAGTCCTTGAACTCACTAGGTCTCTCCTCTATCTTTACACAATAGCGGTCCATTCCATCTTTGTAGATCCTGGCACCTTGCTCATTGTCGTACTGGTATTTTATGAACAATAGCTTCATTGTGGCGGAAGGGTTTGATGATTCTGCTGCCATATTTTCTTTGTTGTTCAGGTTCAAGTGTTCCAAGTGTTCGGTGAAAATCTCGTAAGATCTCTCCGAAGAAGTATCAGAAACACTTCCTTCAAAGATCGTCTCTAATGGTTGCACCCAACTTTGGTTTACACTTCCCTCGGTTGATATGACACTTGCTTGTTCCCCTTGTTTTGGTTGGTTATTCTGGAGATTCCTGCCAGATCTCAAATTCATCAATTCCCCTAAAGGACTTTAACTTTTCCGTCTCGGCAATTTGTTTTCCCCAAGTTTTTGTGGTCAGAATTGATCCAAACTGATTGATACTTGGTCAATTGTTTAATCTTGTCAATTGGACAACTTCTGTTTCATCAAGTGAGAATTTTGTTGCAGTTATACTGAAAAAGACATTATACGCGTATGATATCTTTTTTCACAGATTTGGACTATTTTGGTTATGCTCACTCTCAGTAGCCCCCTTATGCTCTGTCCACTCACAAAATTCAGTTTGAACTCTGTTTGAGCAAGTTATGGCTAATTTAGGCTTTTCTTGGCAATTTTCCGCTTTTGACTTGTTTTGGGTCAATTATGATCCAAATGGGATGAAACTTGAAATATAACCTCTAGACACCTATTAAAATGGATCTGTGTTGGCAAAGTATCAAAATATGTCCAAAATTAGGTCAAAGACATCATACGCGTATGATGTCTTTTTCATCAATTTGGGTCAAGACTTGATATTTATGCTTTCTACAGTGTTTGTAACAATCTTGTCAGGTCAGATATAAAAAATAAGCAGTGGATGTGCTAAAAGACATTATACGCGTATGATGTCTTTTGTCCCAGATTTTGACTATTCTTGGTTTTAAGCCTTCTCCAATGTTTATAATTGAGTTTCAAGTGTTTCTGTCAGGTTTGAATGTAAAAACAAGATCTGAATCCAAACTTTCCTCTTCTTTGCGTTTCTTGGACTCCGACTTGTCTTTTTGGGTTTCTTTGAGTGTTAATGCTCTTGTTTTAAGTTGAAATTAGGGTATAGCCCCCCTTTTGAACACTCTGGTAAAGTCAAAATTTCTGTTTTGGTCTCTGTTTGGTCATTTAGACATCATACGCGTATGATGTCTAAAGTTGCAGATTTCCAGTTTTTTGGCACAGAATCCTTCCTAAAGCTTTCTCAAGTGCTCAGCAACTCCCAAATACACAGAAAATTTCTCTGACTTTTGTTTATTGCAAGTTTCACTACTAACTCGACGGTTTAGTGATCTAACATGCAATCAACCATATCAAGCAAATACTCCAATGATTACTAGCTCTAGATCAAGATCAAATGAAGTCCTACCTAAGCTATTCCTAATCAGAAAATGGGTTTGGTAATTGTGATTTTAAAGATATCCACTGTCACTCACGGACTAGCAAATTCTTCTTCTATCAACAACTACTCAACACCAACAAAACAACAAACAAATCTAAGCTAAACTAAAAATACTGTCAACACGGAAGACCCAGGAATACCCCACTTCCTAGTATCTCTCGAGATCTTCGGAGTCCACCACTCCTAGATCTTTTCTAACTAAAGTATACAAAGTAGTTTATACGACTCACCTCGTAGGATTAGTCTAAGGTCACCTACTTAGGGCTCTCGTCCCCGGCAGCGGCGCCAAATGTTCAGGCGGTTACGCCGCTAGCGGAAGCTAAATAGCGAGAACTCAACCAACAACAGAATTTGTCAGATGAGGACGGAGCTTGACCCACAGGCGCATGGAAACAACTAGGTGGGTGTCAAATCACCTACTCGACCTTCTAATGACAATCACTACTAAGGAAATCAAATCTAAGTTCTAAAATACGCAAGTGACTGAAATCCGTACTACGAACGAATGCTATACGAAACAGGATCTAGAATCATTGAATCGATCTCAAACTCAAGGGGAAGTCTATACACTAGGTAAGAACAACACCCTAAAGACTTGAGCTGCAAAATCAACCTATAACCACGCCGTGCAGTAAACGCGTATGAAGACAGGCCGAAAAATACAGGTGATCGAAACTTGACCCCGATGGTACCAATGTGTAGCTCTACTCGTTGTGGTTCTATAGATATGCTGCACGCTCCATTCCGACACACGAGTTGGAAGAAAACTCACACCAAAGCTTGTAGGAACTTACCACACATAGAAGCCGATAGCGCGCACTCTTGGTATCTATGCGTAGCTCTCGCCGTTGCTAACACAATGGCGGTGTCGCTTCTCCAATGGCGGCTCCGTAGCTCGCGTAGCAAGTAGATAAGACTCTCTCTCTCTCTCTCTCTCTCTCTCTCTCTCTCTCTCTCTCTCTCTCTCTCTCTCTCTCTCTCTCAGACACAGTCACGGCGCTCAAAAACTCACCTTTGATTAATAAAAACTGAATCCCCTTAGGTTACAAAACTTTGGCTTATATACCACAGCCTTGGAGGTGAGAACATCTCTAACTAATTACATCGGCAAGTGAAATTACTTCGGATTTACAAGCTGGAAACTCAATTGAGTCCCGTTACTTAACGAATGGCTCAATTCAAAATCAATGTCGGAAAGACATTTATTACAATCAATGGTTACAAAAATGATGAGTGTGAGCAAAAAATGTGGGTGTGATCCTCTGCTGGCTCTGCTGGCTCAACACCGGCCATCGGCCATTGACTACCGGCCACCGGCCAACCGACCGGTTGTTTTCCGACCACTTTCCGGCTGCCGTCCAGCTATAATATTCCGGCGAAAAAGAATATTCCAGCGAAAAAAAAGTCTCGGGGGCCTCCACCCCCGAGGCCTTTAAAGTTGCCCCTGATTCTTGTCCGTGAAAATTTTGGTTTCCGGTGAGTGATTTTCCTTCACGCACGATGGCTTCTCCTCATAATGGGGGCCTTACAAATGTGCGCTTTTACCACAGAAAATTACAAGGGTAAATCAGGCTCCATACTTAACAGGAACAATGTGAAGACTTGGGACTTAGAGCTATCTTGTGCTCTATGGGCTTATAGGACTGCCATCAAATCAGGTACTGGTTTCTCTCCCTTCCATCTAGTTTTTGGCAAAGAGGCTTTACTTCCTATTGAGGTGGAGATACCAGCCTTGAAGATGATGCTAAATCTTGAAGAAGAGCCTAATGATGCATTCAAGGAAAGGCTGCTACATTTGCAATGTGTACAGCTAGATAGGTTGTTGGCTTTTGAGCATTATGAGCAGGTCTTGAAGAAGAATCAAGCAAAGGCAAATGAGAAGGTGAAGGACAAGGACGTCAACAAGGGTGACATGGTGCTTCGTTACAATAGTAAGCTTGATAGCACTTTTCAAAAGAAGTTTCAAATCAAGTGGCAAGGTCCTTTCTTTGTCTTAAACAGGTTTCCAAATGGCACATATCAGCTTGCTGACTTGGATGGTACCCCACATAAAGCACGTGTGAATGGCTACAGGTTGAAGAAGTATATTGCAAGGTTGATGACTGTGATTGAGAATGAGCCTTCTTTTGAAGAATTTTCTGATCATGTGGCTAAGGATGAAGATGAAGTGAAGACTCCCTTAGGTGGTTTACAAGATCTTTTTTGTGCTGCTGATCATGAATGATCTAGTAGGCTGGGTGTGCCAAACTATGTTGGGCGCATTTCTGATACCCTGTTTTTTGTAAATTTGTACATACAGACATGACTCCTGATGTCAAAAGGGTGTGTGGGATTTATTTTTGTGGATTTTTTAGCTTGCTTTAGCAAGCACATGTACATGCACTGCAAGTCGCTAGTCTAGTGACAGCTGTCGGGCTACTGTAAGTGCCCGTGAGCGAGTTTTTTAAAGTGAGACTTGTATATAATCAAAACTCATGTACAAACTAAGAAAAGTTCAGCCAAACATCATAAATTTTCAGGTTTTAGCTCGTTGTGCCTCCTTGGTGTTTTTTGATGCAGTTTTTTGCCCCGACTAGCCTTCTCTACGTGTAGTCGTGCTGGGACAGCTTTCTGTTCACGTCAATTTTTCTCATGGCGGCGTATGGAATCAATTTCAGTCATCTTCAGCTTTCTTGCCATTAATTTTCCAAGCTTTAAAGTGCCCCAATTGGAGTTGTGCTCTTCAGGTTATGACTAGTTCTCTGCAGGGTTACGACTATGGCAGCCTGGTGGAAAACTGCATGTGGGTAGATTGGGAGGGCTTGTTTCTATGAATTGTGAAGTTGAGGTTAAAGTTGTGGGTTTGTGTTGTTCATTTGGGAAAGGGGAAGCTCGTGTCTTCATATGCATTGATCGGTGTGTGTTGTAAATCTGTGCTTTGATAGGGTTTTGCTCCTATGCTCTATGGTCCGTTGGGTGGGCATGTGCTTGTAAATTCCCAAGGGAGCATAGGCCTTTTGGTTGGGGGTTTTGAATATTTATTTTGGTATAGTTTTTGGTTCTGAGGATGAATTTTGAACGCTCTTGGGCTATCAACCTATAGAGGTATCCCAGTTTTCCTTTTGCCCAACACCGCCTTCGAAAACAGTGAGGACAGTAGCCAAACCACTCCTCTCTAGGGCATGGGAACCTCCTTATCACCTCCGCTTTGGGGTTGTCGAAGTGAACTGGCAGCACACGCATGTGTGCCATGAATTGATAGACCATCTTTCATCGCTTTGCTTCGGATGACCTTCTTTTTGGTAGCCTAGACACAATTCTGCTTTCCAGAGCCAAACTCGAAGCGCTTGCATGGCCAGGTGTTTCTTCTACCTTGGGGGTCATGTGATTTAGGATTGCCTAGCCCTCCTTTTCCTTTGGCACGAGCAGCCCCTTTGGGCCACTTACGATCAGAGGCTACACTTCTATTTTCATATTCTTTGGGGAAGACATGCTTTACTAACCTCTTTCCTTCCTTAATATGGATGATTTTGTCGTGGTAGACGTCAATGTAGAGGATTTCTGCTTCTCCTTTACTTTCGTTGATGGCACTCATTGATAGAGTGCGGTGGGTGACGACAATGAGAGCAACCTGCTACCCTCCCTGTGGTGGCTCTTGATTCATGGTTAGAATGAGAGATGTGAGATGGAGAACTTACTTCCTGGATGTGGAAGATGATGTACTCCGACAGCATCACTTTGATGAAGGCTCTTAGTGCTTCTTCAATTTCTTCCTCTGCCGTTCTCCAATTGAAGAATTCCCACAGCCACTCATCCATGGTCGACGACGTGCATCATTTTCAGTGTTGTAAACTGAAGGATTTTGAGTATCCCTCCTCCGTGGTGGCACCAAATGACAAGCGCAACTGCAAAATGGACCTTAGAGACCACTACACCAAGCCCGTGCATGCAAAATTCATCACAGGAAGTGAACAGGGGCGCCACCTAGCTTCAAGGGGCTAGGATGCAGATATTAGTGATTTGAATGACAACAACACAGTGCACCGCACAGAGAGAGAGAGAGAGAGAGAGAGAGAGAGAGAGAGAGAGAGAGAGAGAGAGAGAGAGAGAGAGAGAGAGAGAGAGAGAGAGAGAGAGAGAGAGAGAGAGAGAGAGAGAGAGAGATGGAGACGTAGATGGAGGAGATGAAGACCCTTTGAAATGTGCAGGCAAACTTGATTCAAGATGGTATTTACAAAACCCCTTGTCTCGTTGAGATGGAGATCACGGTGAGAGAGAGAGAGAGAGAGAGAGAGAGAGAGAGAGAGAGAGAGAGAGAGAGAGAGAGAGAGAGAGAGAGAGAGAGAGAGAGAGAGAGAGAGAGAGAAAGCCTATAGTGCGTTCTCTAGGGAAATCTCATGTGGACGGAGATCCTACTTCTGTGCATAGTGATCATTGGAGTCAGCGTGTGTGTTTGACTTCTCTTTCAAGTGCTGACCCCTAATAGTCACCTCTCAGTGCTCTTTTATAGGTGCACGCTGTATTAGTTTAGTATAACTTGATTAGGTTTAGGGCCCTAAGCTGGAGAGACAAAGCAGGGAGCCGGGTTAAATCTTAGATAATAAGACATAATTGAACTTTTACATTCAAAAGACAGCTGGCAATGGAACAAAGAATAGATAAGGACAAAAAAAATTCAGTATTCGAATCATTTAAGTACAATGTTTTTAGGAAACAGATCCCATTTCAGTATCCAGATAGTAAAAGAACTTCCCAAATCATAAGTGAGTGTTCCATCTAGTGTAGGACAGCTTGCCAAAGTCAAAAAACCCTTCCAAGATAAGATAGAGTCCTTACCCGCATCCATCCAAACAAAACAACAATTCAGTTAGCCTTGGATGTGTTTTACAGGTATCGATGGACTACACTAGTTGTTATCCATGTCCATCTTACAAACTTTCTAAAACCTTTACAAGCTTAATCCAAAAAATTGTAATTTCTCTTATTTTCAAAGAATCCCAAAGATTTTAGTAAAAGAGTATCATTTTGATTAGAAGGCCATCACCCCTTCTAATCCAAGTGTCTGAATCCCCCTTTCATTTATTTTCAACAGTTTTAACAGTCCTGAAAGCTCCACCAAATGAAGTTTCTTGTAAAATTTTCCAATTACAAATTTTATAAAATGACAAGCTCGTTAAAACCTATTTTTAGGTTAGATACCTATCACAGTGAAATGGATTCCAAATCTTACATCTTTAACCATATACATGTCTTTAAGCAATCCAAGTAACAAGGAGTGCTGCTAAAAAAGCCAAGCCATACTCCGAACCTTGAAGTTTTAAAGGAAACGTTAAACTATGTTTAAAGTGCTAGTTCCATAATAATATCCAAAGCTATCACATGAGCAACATCCTCCTGAGTACATGCAAAATAATTGTAACATATATCCCATCCTTTCTGAAGAAAAGACCATGAACAACCATAGTGCGTAACATGGATACCCAAAAGAAGAAGAACCTTCCAATACCCATAGGTGAATTTCTTACCTTTTTGTATTTACAAAAAAATATGCTAATGCAAAAAATAGTATATCGGCCCGACTTAGGGAACAATCACAAAAAGTCGTAACCCAATGCATTTTTGGCAGCTTTCCTTACCAAGGTGAAGCCAAAATAATATATAACCCCATTTATTTTATTTTTTTAAACCAATCACAAAAACGCAGACAGCAGAACCCCATAGTGTTAAGCCCTCAGTGAGAAATATATGATATGCCACCAAAAAATACCAATGAGAAATATGATATGCAACCAAAAAAACCCTTCCATTCAAACAGTAACCGCCATATTGCCATAGCCACTGAGTCATGTCATGATACGCCATTGCGGCCATTTAGTATAAGCCAAGTTTTGAAATCGGGACAGTAAGTAATTCGGCCAGAACAAACAATAAACTAGTGTGCGGAGGGTAGAGAACCACACCCCCCCTCTTTTTCTCAACATCAAGAGTTTTTTATGTAAAACCCGGCACAGAGTAATAATCAATCAAGGCACAAAACTACCTACCATCCTGCAATAGAGATTAGTAAGCAAGACAAGCAACAAATATCCCAATTTCTACTGGTTACCAGGGTTAAGGACACCCCTAATCATCCATATGCTCTGACCACCGGCCATAGGGTGGATTTTTTTGGCATAAACAGTTTTTGTCCTGCACCATTTGTTAATCACACAACGTGGAATAACCCCCATGTCTAGGTTTATAAAGATTGCAGGAGGAGACCACCATATTTTCCAACAAAACATCTTTCTTACAGAGTGTTAAACCCATGCCGAAAGAATCCTAAGTATGCAATAAGTAAAGCAAGAAATAACAGTGATCGACCTGAGTAACTTGAGTAGAGAGCTTTATGCTTTGTATCAGAAACGGAGTAAGTAGTTTCAAGCAATCAAGCATAGTACAACCAAAACTAAGTGAGGGGCAGAGAAGTGCCCTCACCTTCAAATAGAGCAGGGAGGGAGGTTGCCATAACTCCAAATCGCGCAGATATCCAAGCATTAGGGGGATCTCCAACAAAGCAAATGAATCCGCCTGCACGGTGCAATGAGGAGGTAACCCAGAGTATTCACGGCAGGGTTTCACCCAAGGTAAAAGATACTCAAGTGTTGAGACGGGATATACCCGGTAGTAGTACCCATAGGAGGTGGTTTAAAAAGACCTAGGGGGTAAGTGAGCTCAGGAACTCCCTCAAGTGAAGTGGAGTGTGTGTAGTCCATCTAGCCAATGCCTTATCAAGCTTTTTATTTTTAACGAAGGGTTTTTAAATCTCATAGTGGAGGCTCAAAAATTATTTTGAAGCTCTCTTTTTATAAGAGAAAATAGTTCAAGGACTAATAAAGTAACCCAGTATGTGTGTGTGTGTGTAATTATCATTGTTATAAAAAACCATGCCCAACAGGTCCCAATCCAAGGGCTAGGTTTATGTGTGGTCCCCCTTTTTTTAATTAAGCTAAAAAAGGACCAAGAGTACTAAAGTAACATTGTGTGTGTGTGTGTGTGTGTGTGTGTGTGTGTGTGTGTGTGTGTGTACCCGCCCTAACCCAGGCACCATACACAATGGGTTGGTAGTAGGCCCATTGTGTATGGGCCTACTACCTAATTAGAGAAATGAGATTCTCTTGTTTAAAGTGTAACCCACTCCAACAATGTTGGGTGAGAGCATGTGTAATAGTGTTACAGATCTGGTTTCTATTAAACCCGTTAAGGCAATACTTCATGATTAGTAGATAAACCTCCTCCCAGGCAAGAAAAGAGTTAAAGGAAGAATAGAAAATTAAGTGTAGCAGGCTGATACATGAGCTAATAGAATCCTTGTGAGGCCTATTGCTATTCTTTTTCATGAATTCTACAAGTGGTAGTTTCAAAAGATCCCTTTTCCAAACAAACCATAGGTCATACCCACCGACAGATGGGATATGAAGGGAGATAGAAAGGTTAAGGAATTGGACTGATGTGAAAAAAGCCCCATTGGGTGTGGTGATTTTATGGAGAGAAGTGGGTTCAATTTTAAGGTAGTAAGGATAAATCAAAAAAAATTCATTGAGGAAGTCTCTATTGTTGACACTAAGTAAGTCATCCATATATCTATAGGTATGTCTAAATTGTGAAAGATTATTATTGTGAGACTCCATGGTTTTGAGACACCACTTGCATGAGAATCCCATGAGGATGTCTAGGCGTTGGTTAAAGCAAAAACCGCCCGAAACTATAGTGCAGTTACACAGCAGCTAGGAGATGTGAAAGCAAAGCTTAGCTTCATTAAAGTGTAAGGAGTGTAAGGAGTGAGATACTTTTATCCACCTGGGTTTTTTGGAAAGAGAGATGTAAAAAAGTTTCTTCTTTCTAGCATTGGAGAACGCCATTTTAATCACCTTGGCAAGAATAGTCTTAAGGCCAAGACCCCCTTCAAGGGGAATGTTTTCGTAACATTGTGTAATGTCAGCAATAAAAATGTGGAAGATTTGCTGAGGAAGATTAAGTGAGACTTCTGTAAGAGTATTTTGTAAGCCAAAAGGGATTGTATTGAATATGTAAGAAGTCTTGGAAGATTTTTTGTTTAGTGGCACAAATAAGGTCAAATTCGGATAGTATAAGGTCAAGGCATAATGTAATATCCTTGGTGATATCAGTAAAAATACTATTGGAGGCATCAGATATCCATCTGAACTTATGAATTTTATAAGTGGGAAACAATACATGTAACTTAGTGTTCAGAACAGAGTAGCCTAGATTCCCTAAGTGTTTAGCAATTTTATTGGTAACTGTTTATAGTGGAGATTTAATATTACAGAATTCCTTACCAGATACTCAATTATGAGTTGCCTTCCGAGCAAGGTTTTTGCATATAATAGTGGGACAGTTAGAGCTTTTGTCAAGCCCGAAACAAACCATTTATGAGAGATTTTTTGAAAATCAAAAGTTAGTTGAGATGTAAGCCAAGAATCATCAAAGGATAACCATTTTCTAGGTATTTGTGATACTTTTTTAAAGAAATAATTCCTTCACAACTTCCCTTAAGTCTGGTAGGACTGTCATCTCCAGTTGGAGAGCACTGACAAGGTCAGTGAGGTAGCTTAGTATAGTTGATAGAGCAAGGTAGGAGTTTTTGGGAAAGTTAGGTATATGATTGAGCCCTTTGACCAAAATTCTACATATTTTAGTATTTTCAATAATGCTAATATCACAGGTGCAAACATGGTTACCATAATCCTCAAAATTCCTGCAAAAGGTGGTAAACTGAAAGCATGTACAATGGGGAACAGAATCCTGCCGAAGAAAGTCATTACTGTAAATTAACTTCTTTATGGGATGCTAATACTTCCATCCTATGAGAATATTGTCAAGTAATTTGTGATTGCCAAAAAAACAGATCAAAGCACTCACAAAAAAGATTTTTTGGTTGAATCCAATCGAGGAGTACATTGTGAAAGAGACAGTGTATGTAAATGAATCCATTGTCTGGATCCACTTTGTTGAGAGTTCTTCTTCCACAAGTGCTTGTAGTAACCTGCAATATCACCAAGGTTTAAAATTCACGGAAGTTCCTGATGGGGGGAGACCTGCTTCTACCCCTTGTATAGCTACAAACTTTTCCCCGGTTAGAGGATGAACTAGGTGTCAGAAAGGAAGTGAAGGAGTTGGGGGTAATCAAAGAGTTGGATCTTTTGAGAACAGGGGAGTCATCCTCATCAATACAAGGTTTAAGTAAACTAGTGATGATCTTAACACCTTTAAAGTTAGCATAAGTAGTTAAGTAAATTCCGGTTCATCAGATTTTAACTCCTTCAAGATATCCAGCATTAGTCCACGGAAGATGTTAAAGGCAATCTGTGCAATTACAATTTTCTTAGCTTGGCCGCCCAACCAAGAGCAAATGAGGGAGAGGTGAAAACCCATAGATTTTTCTGGGAAGAGTAAGTCCAGATGGTTGAGAATAAACCGAATGGTGTGATCAAACCACATGATGCTGGATTCACAAGAGGCTTTAGGGTCAAGAAATCTGCAGGCACATTTTACATAAGACCAAAAGACATTCCATATGGATTCAATGTAAAAATCAGGATTACTCTTGGCAAATTCCATGTTTCCTTTGGTACGGATGTAGAGGCCAGTATTGGAGGGGCACTTGGAGTGGTCAATGAGATTGAGATTAAAGGGTGCTTTGATAAGCTCCCCTTTGTCCAGAAATTGCCCTCCTTTTAGAATCTTGAGTCTGCAATATTCCACAGTAGAGGTAGAGAGGTTGGCAAGGTAAACCCAAGTTTCACTCAAAATGGGTGCTAAGAAAGCTTTGTTGGGTAGGACCCAAAGTTGATGATCAACCCCAAGGGATTCAATATCAATTTGTCTAACAGGTAAGACAGGAAAAACTTTGGATATTTTAGGCACCATCTCTATGAGGTTAGAGTCATTGAGGGAGCAAAGATTACTCTGAAATTCCTTAACTGCTTCAAGGTCTGCACTATCCCGACAAAAGATTCCACCAGTTTGTGGAATAATTGGAGTAGTCAGTGCACAGACAAAAGAGGGATTGAGACCACATAACTTCCTTAGAAAGTTAGACAGATCAGGACTAGAGGAGGAGAATAGGGCAAGCTCTTGCTAGAATTGTGATGAGAGTAGGGGAAGCTGGGCTATGTAATGGGTTATTAAATTCACCCCTTCCATGGAGTCTTTATCCAGAGTTGCCAAAATTTTGACCCAATCATTAAAAGACAGCATATGTAAGACAGATAATTTATTGTCAGAGGTAAGAGCCAAATCATAAATTAGTTGAGAAGCATCCAAGCTGCTAATACATCTAAGTACAAGAGATGTGGCCACTGAGAGGGGCTTCGAGGACAATTCCTATCCCTGTGAGAGAGCAAGAGTCTGCAATTTTTCAAAAAAGTGTGGTGAGATTCACTTATACTCACCATAGTAAGTAATACAATCTCTGGCCTTCCTAGAGAGGAAGGGTCTAGTTCTAACTGCCAAAGCATTCTTTGGTTTACGGTCCTTAAGGTATAGCTTAATCTATTCGAGAATCTTTGCATGATTCTTAGGGTTGTGATTAGTGCTCATGCGGGATGTCTTTCTATAGGGTAAGCAATCCTTAAAAAAGGAACAGTATAAACATAAATAAAAGTAAAAATAGTAACTGTAATTTTTGGGCCTGCAAACCTTAAACCGGCAAAGTCAAGGACTATAGTAGCCGTGAGCAGGGGACCAAAAATAGAGTCTACAAAGGACCACCTAACACCAGTCAAGCGGTCAAGGGATTACGGACTGTGGGTCCAATTTAGAACTCAATTTCAAAGAAAATTTCCAAAGCCAGCATCCCGGTTTCTCTAGAAAGAAAAACCTTATGTATAGGATGTGTATGTAGCTTTTAAATCTTAGATAATAAGACATAATTGAACTTTTACATTCAAAAGACAACTGGCAATGGAACAAAGAATAGATAAGTACAAAAACAATTCAGTATTAGAATCATTTAAGGACAATGTTTGTAGGAAAGAAATCACCTTTCAGTATGCACATAGTAAAAGAACTTCCCAAATCATAAGTGAGTGTTCCATCCAGTGTAGGACGGCTTGCCAAAGTCAAAAAAACCTTCCAAGATAAGATAGAGTCCTTACCTGCATCCATCCAAACAAGACAACAATTTAGTTAGCGTTGGATGTGTTTTACAAGTATCGGTGGACTATACCAGTTGTTATCCATTTCCATCTTACAAACTTTTAAAATATTTACAAGCTTAGTCCAAAAAATTATGATTTCTCTTATTTTCAAAGAATCCCAAAGATTTTAGTAAAAGAGTATCATTTTGATTAGAAGGCCATCACCCCTTCTAATCCAAGTGTCTGAATCCCCCTTTCATTTATTTTCAACAGTTTTAACAGTTCTGAAAGCTCCACCAAATGAATTTTTTTATAAAATTTTCCAATTACAGTTTTTATAAAATGACAAGCTCGTTAAAACTTTTTAGGTTCGATACATATCACAGTGAAATGGATTCCAAGTCTTACATCTTTAACCATATGCATCTCTTTAAGCAATCCAAGTAACAAGGAGTGCTACTAAAAAAGTCAAGCCATACTCCGAACCTTGAAGTTTTAAAGGAAAGGTTAAACTATGTTTAAAGTGCTAGTTCCATAATAATATCCAAAGCTATCACGTGAGCAACATCCTCCTGAGTACATGCAAAATAACTGTAATGTATATCCCATCCTTTTTGAAGAAAAGACCATAAACAACCATAGTGTGTAACATGGATACCCAAAGAAGCAGAACCTTCCAACACCCATAGGGTGATTTTCTTGCCTTTTTGTATTTACAAAACAAGATGCTAATTCAAAAAAACAGTATATCGGCCTGAGTTAGGGAACAATCACAAAAAGTCGTAACCCAATGCATTTTTGGCATCTTTCCTTACCAAGGTGAAGCCAAAATAATACATAACCCATTTCTTTTTTTTTTTTTAACCAATCACAAAAACGTAGAAAGCAGAACCCCATAGTGTTAAGCCCTCAACAAGAAATATATGATATGCCACCAGAAAATACCAACGAGAAATATGATATGCAACCAAAAAAACCCTTCCATTCAAACAGTAACCGCCATATTGCCATAGCCACTGAGTCATGTTATGATACGCCATTGCGGCCATTTAGTATAAGCTAGGTTCCGAAATCATGACAGTAAGCAATTCAGCCAGAACAAACAATAAACTGGTGTGCGGAGGGTAGAGCACCACACACCCCCTCTTTTTCTCAACATCAAGAGTTTTTTATGTAAAACCCAACACAGAGTAATAATCAATCAAGGCACAAAACCACCTGCCATCCTGCAAGAGATTAATAAGCAAGACAAGCAACAAATATCCTAATTTGTATTGGTTACAAGGGCAAAAAAAAACCCTAATCATCCATATGCTCTGACCATCGGCCATAGGGTGGATTTTTTAGCATAAACAGTTATTTTAATGCACCATTTGGTAATAACACGATGCGGAATAACCCCCATGTCTGGGTTTAAAAAGATTGCAGGAGGAGACCACCATATTTTCCAACAAAACAACTTCCTTACAGAGTGTTAAACCCATGAGGAAAGAATCCTAAGTATGCAATAAGTAAAGCAAGAAATAACAGTGACCGACCTGAGTAACTTGAGTAGCGAGCTCCATGCTTTGTATCAAAAACGCAGTAACTAGTTTCAAGCAATCAAGCAGAGTACAACCAAAACTAAGTGAGGCGCTGAGATGCGCCCTCACCTTTAAATAGAGCAGGGAGGGAGGTTTCCATAACTCCAAATTGCGCAGATATCCAAGCCTTAGGGGGATCTCCAACAGAGAAAATGAAGCCGCTTGCGTGGTGCAATGAGGAGGTAACCGAGAGTATTCACAACAGGGTTTCACCCAAGGTAAAAGATACTCAAGTGTTGAGACAGGCTATACCCAATAGTAGTACCCATAGGAGGTGGTTTAAAAAGACCTAGGGGGTAAGTGAGCTCAGGAACTCCCTCAAGTGAAGTGGAGTGTGTGTAGTCCATCTAGCCAATGCCTTATCAGGCTTTTTATTTTTAACGAAGGGTTTTTAAATCTCATAGTGGAGGCTCAAAAAATATTTTGAAGCTCTATTTTTATAAGAGAAAATAGGTCAAGAACTAATAAAGTAACCCTTTGTGTGTGTGTGTGTGTGTGTGTGTAATTATCATTGTTATAAAAAACCATCCCCAACAGGTCTCGATCCAAGGGCTAGGTTTATGTGTGGTCCCCCTTTTTTAAATTAAGCTAAAAAAGACCAAGAGTACTAAAGTAACACAGTGTGTGTGTGTGTGTGTGTGGAAAGAGAAAGAGAGAGATTATTTCTAATGGCTACCGACACAGAACGCGAGAGAGAGAGAGAGAGCATGTGTGTGTGTGTGTGTGTGAGAAAGAGAGAGAGGGGTGTGTGGGTGTGGGTAAGGGTGGGGGAACGAGAGAGAGAGAGAGAGAGAGAGAGAGAGAGAGAGAGAGAGAGAGAGAGAGAGAGAGAGAGAGAGAGAGAGAGAGAGAGAGAGAGAGAGAGAGAGAGAGAGAGAGATAGCGGCCACCTGCAGACGAACGAGAGGAAGACGGAGAGAGAGAGAGAGAGAGAGAGAGAGAGAGAGAGAGAGAGAGAGAGAGAGAGAGAGAGAGAGAGAGAGAGAGAGAGAGAGAGAGAGAGAGAGAGAGAGAGAGAGAGAGAGAGAGAGAGAGAGAGAGAGAGAGAGAGAGAGATGTGCCAAGCTGGGGTGGCCCCCTCTCTAAGCGCAAGGACAAAGGGGGGGTGGTGGCAGCCTACAAAAATGTTTTTTTAAATTATTAGCTCCCCCTGATGGGGGTTAGTTCCCAGGGCCCATGTTTTCAAAAATCGGCCATCACTAGCAACACAATTTTTGTGGATGATTGTAGATACAAGTCATTCAAAAATAACTATAAGAATTGTCATGCAATCAAATCATACTACCCTATTGTGGTAGGGAAAGAACACCCGTTTTACTTGGTGGACCTGATTTTGCCATGGTTGATAGGATGGATACACGATCAGTACCCAACAGTGTACACTAGCAAGAACCCTATCTTTGATATAGATGATGATATTTTTGGGTATGTTTCTGATTAATACAGATGGAGGGTTACTCTTACAGATTTGATCCCCCTGACCTAGGAGATTCTTGAAGTGTTGTACTTGGTGAAATTTTGTATCATGTCGCATATTATGTAATGGAAAACCGCTTTTTTGGTACATTGTCTTGTGTTGTCTAGTATTTTGTAGTCTAAAAGCATATTTTTGAAATCCCTGACATTGATGTTAAAACAATGGTGAAAATGTACAAAAATTGGTGCTAGAACAGTACCAAATTTGGTGCTATCTAGTACCAAACTTGGTGCTATCCAATACCAAACTTTCTTAAGAATTTGGCATTGTTCACTTCATGCTGGTAGTGAGCCATGTTGTATGTCAGGTTTTGGAGACCTTATTGTGCATCACTTGTATTTGAAACCCTAAAGTTGTAAATATATAGTTGCAGCTTGGATCCATTTTCTTGCACCAAATTCTCACAGTATTGTACATGAACTTATGCAAAGAATTCTACAGAACCAAATTTTGGGATTTCCTGTCATCACTTTGGTACTGATTAGCTCCCTTTTGGTACATGAGCTTATGCAAGGGATTCTACAATTAAAGTTTTGGTACTGCTTGTCATCACTTTGGTGCTCGTTAGATCCCTTTTGGTGCTGGTTAGTATTATTTTGTATTGGTTACGAGAAAGCTGGTATTGATCTTGACAGTTAATGTACAACAATCTCAAATATTGAACAGAGGAAGTGTGAGGAGAAAAAGATGTATTTTGTCTAGGAGAAAAAGCATTCACTTGCCCACTTAAGGGTTATGGAATTGTGTTTCAAGTAACATGGATGCATCATCACTCTCATCACCATCATATGGCATGATATTGTATATGTTCTCATATACTTTCAGTAGATAACTTGAATTGATTAAGGACTCCTGCAATAAGCTCCATCGGGAAACGTATGCCCCTTACAAGATGTGAGTAGATCATGACTAGAGATGTTTGATCCAATAGGCTATATGTATCAACGTTTCCTTCCACTTGGCCATAGTAGAAGCCTTCAACAACCTTCCCATCTCTAACAATCTTGTTATGCCACTTGTCCTTCTTTTCTCTCATTATCTGGTACAACACTTTCATTCATTTGATAAGATAAAAGTCCTCTTTAGTCTTGGTGGATGCTTTCACTGCAAAGTTATCCCCAATGGACAAAATTCCACATAACATTTTAGGGCATCCTTCATATAGTGGCAAGACAGAAACTTGGCTCATCGGCATAGAATTTGAATATCCATCATCCTCTTCATTGTCCCTTCCTGTATTTAGAGACTCTGGTAGTGGTTTGATGGAAACATGTTTCCATTCTTCTATATGCATTCTATTTTTGCATCTTTGCCATATCCCACTCATACATGGATCACAAAAGCATGAAAGTGTTCAAAAGCATACGGCACACTGGTTGTCCTTTGAATACCCATCAGCACAATGAAATGAGTGAGAGCCCATGATGCGCTCACATTTCCATTGGAGATTTCTTTACACATAATCCGCACCCATAAGCCAGAAGACTCTCTATGTATTAGACTTGTGAGACTGTTGTCTTGGTTGAAAGTTACATTCAAAAATTTGACCACATCAATCGCACTCTTCATGGGCCAGCCATCTGGTTTCAATTCCTCATGTGTCAAGGTTCTCTTGATGACTACCCCTTCCCCATTTGCTCTCCTTTTCCATGGCCAGATGCTAAGAAGTTATGCATCATGTGCAAGCATGTCATCTGATAGTACCTAGTCAAAAAATAGTAAGTTCTATGGGCTTTGAGTTGTGAAGTAGTGCCATCTGACCACACCAATGGTGCTTCAAACAATGTCCATGTTGTTTCAGCCACTTGCCATGAAGCATGAAACAATGTTGTACAAACAATCTAATATGCTTACTATGATCTGATATGTAAAAGTGTAGTGTGTTTTGAACACTACCTTCTGCATTTCTTACATAAGTGATGTGCATAAGTAGACCACCAATGCATTGACTGAATCTCATCCTAAATTTCAAAAGAATAATTCTCTGCAAAGTCAATAAGTGATACAACAATATTGCTAGGAAAGTTGATCAAGCAATCCTTGAATTGTTGGGCTTGCTAGTGGAAGACAAAGTTGTTCTTGATAAAGGTTGAGAAGTGGGCTGAAAATAGGCTAAGAAAAGTTGCACTTTTCATCGTTGCACAATCAAGTCCTTTCTCTTCTTCTCACTCCCACCTGCATCAGCCTGTCCCATTCCAACATCCATGAAAACCTTCACAGACACCTCCTTGCTCTCCTCTACTATCTCATTGGGAAAAAATGTCAACTTTCATACACCACATTGGGAGAAGTCCCCCATCAAGCATTCCTTGACATGGTATTCACTATTTGGAGGCTTCGGGCACATGATGGATTCTCACATACTAGTGATGTGCTGACATACTTCTTGGTTTGCAAAACCCTCTCCTATATCATCACTTCTACAACGTATGGAGCAAGTGCAAAGGTGACCTTTCCCGTGATTCCCAAACTTGTTTTGACGCATCTTATTAGAAGCCTCTTTGAAATAGAGCATCTGCACATGGGATACACAACAGGAAGTATACCTCTCTTTCAACTTCCGAACAAAGTATGTCTTTAATGCCTCAAAGCATCTAAGAGACACGACCATTGTAGGGTGAGCCTTCTTTAATCTTTGGCATACTTCAACCTATGGCACCAAAACAAAAAAGGTTAGAAAATTCCAAGTTCATGCATATGGTAAAATGCCAAAACTGGCTATAGATAGTACCAAATATGGTACTGTAGAGTACAAAAATGTCCTATTGGGTAACCAAAATGATTCATTTCTACCTTAGTTGGTACAATATAGAACAAATACACTTGAATACACAACAAAGTGGGTTCTTGTAAGGGCCTTTGGTACTATACAACCATTGCCCCATGAAACAAAATAGAATTTAAGAGCTAGACAGCACCAAAACCACTCAAATTTGAGACTATTCAGAAAAACTTTGGTGCTATACAAATTTGAGACTATTCATAAAACATTTGGCACTATAAAGGAATATTTCTATATTTGGTACTGTCTTTAGTCTTTTGGTATTATGTACAACCAATGGCATGTAGGAGAGTACCAAATTGGGTAGTTTAAAGGGGCTTGGGTACTATGCAAAGAACGTTGGTACAGTGAAGAACCATTGCCATATAACAAAAAGTTAGATTTGGTATCATTTTTTTCTTTTGCCTCATAGTAGAACTCTATGCAGAACAGTACTGATATGGGTACTTTGCAAATTCTTTGGTGATAAACAAGAATTCTTTGGTACTATACAGGGAGTAGGTTTGGTAGTACACAAAACTTTGGTACTACACAATTATGCTTTGGTAAAATAGAGTGAGGCTTTGGTACTCTATAGATATATTTGGTATTGTCTTTAGGCTTTTGATACTATGTAAAACCAATGGCATGCAAGAGAGCACCAAATAGGGTAGTTTACAGAGGCTTGGGGACTATACAACGACCTTTGGTACTGTGAAGGACCATTGTCGTAAAACAAAAAATCAAATTTGGTATTGTCCATTTGCTTTTGACTCATAATAGAACTCCATGCAGAAGAGTACCCATACAGGGTACTTTGCAAATTCTTTGGGGATAAACAAGAATGCTTTGGTACTATATAGGGAGTAGGTTTGGTACTGCACAAAGACTTTGGTACTACAAAATTAGTCTTTGGTAAAATAGAGTGAGGCTTTGGTACTCTATAGATATATTATTTCCATATTTGGTACTATCGTTAGTCTTTTGGTACTATGTACAACCATTGGCATGCAAGAAAGTACCAAATTGGGTAGTTTACAGAGGCTTGGGTACTACACAAAGACCTTTGGTACTGTGGAGAACCATTGCCATATAACAAAAAGTCAGATTTGGTACTCTTTTGGTATTTTTGACTCATAGTAGAACTCTATGCAAAAGAGTATTATATGGGTACTTTGCATTGCTCTGGTGATAAATAAGAATTCTTTGGTACTATACAGGGAGTAGTTTTGGTACTGCACAAAGACTTTGGTACCACACAATTAGGCTTTGGTAAAATAGAGAGAGGCTTTGGTACTCTATAGATAGGATTTTGGTGCCTCTAGGGAAGGAAAAATTATTATAAAAACGCTTTGGTACTCTATAGATATGCTGTGAAATTACTAGTAAACAATTGAACACCAAATTTGGTACTGCAGGATAGCTGTGTGGAACTACATAGGAATGCACTGGTACTGTATATAACGTTTGTAAGGTACTGTACACATCCACTTCCATATAGCAAACTACCAGATTGTCAAAAAAAACCAACAATTGCTAAGAGTTGTTGGTACCTGAGAGTCATTGAGTAGATGCACATGATGTTTGACAACACTTTTCCTTCCAATTCTCTTCTTGCATGTTTTCTTCTTGTTAGGTGAAATTCTGGTCTTTGATGTCCCCCAATAGGCATGCAACAAATCTCTTATTTCATTGGTGATAGTGATTCCTCGAGTCAATTGACTCTAACAAGCTCCAATGGCAACACTTCATCCTCATCTTTATTTTCCAGTCTTGAACTTGCAACAGCTATATTCCTTTGATGGATACCCAAGGCACTAGCAATTTTAGATTGGTTTATTGAGGTCTTACATGTACTATTGTTCAAGATCATTGTCAAAGAGGTTCTCTAAAGCTCACTTGCTGAGTGCGGGACCTTAATTTGAGTCAAAGTGTTGCGCACACCTGATAGAACGGTGTCTTTGACATTGTTGAAATTTGTTTTTTGCAGCTCAAAAAATATATGGTGGTCCCAGAGTTGCTGGAATGTTTTCTTCTGTTCATTCATAAATAGACATAGTGTTTGCTTGCACCAACATCATGCCACCGCTGCGCAAATGTTCTTCCTTGTCTTGGCTTTTGGTAAACCAAGAGCAGAAGAAGGTTATCTTTCTTTGCTTCTCTGCTCACGTTTCTTTGCAGCCCAATCATTACGAAGAAAATCTTGATTAATTGAAATAGAATTGCTAATGGTATGGATTTGTGTTTGTTCATCCATGCTCAGGCCAACTTCTAGCTCGTCAAAAGAGAGCAGTGATGGATCACTCAAGTAGTAATCTCCTACAGTATTGTCCATTGGCAAGGAGCAAGTGTGAGAGGGAGAGAGGGGGAGTGTATATGTATTAGTCTAGCTCTTTGTTCCAGTTCAGTACTTCGATTCCAGTTGTCTAATTTGATATGCACCATCTAAATTCTATGAACTCACAACTAGCTCGGAACTCCAACATTGAAATAGCTACCTAAAGAGACCGGCTCATTCCATTTTGGCAATCACAAATGCTAGAGCTAAATTGCTCTTTGACTAGTGAATCTCTCCCTATTGGTGTTCTAAGTTGTAGTCATGTCATGCGTTGCTAAAAGCCAGTGACCAGGTTTTGTGACGAAGCAGAGCGGGTCCATACCGTTCCTGAAGAATCCGAGAAAGACTTGTGACATAGAACAGGATCCTGGGAATGAAGCTGACACTCCTCTTGAGCATGGTATTGTTGAAGAGGCAAGGGACTCTTAGCACTCTAGTTATTCAGGTGATGACGGGCTAAATGTGAGCAACACAAAACTAGGTCTCACGGGTCTAGGTCTACAAATAATCACATCAAAAGTAGGGGCACCAAGGGAACTCACTGCAAAATAGAGAAGAAGCCAATAACATATATTGGTACTAGTACTGAGTCTCGGACTTAGAAAGATGGTCACTGGGAAGGTGATACAAATCATTATTGTAAACCACAATCCAAACACCATAGTCATACTTCAAAAGCCAGAATTACTAGAGAAGCTATTGTCAATACCTCATTGAAAATCTCATTTCCCGTCTTCAAAGGAGATAAGAAAGATGATCTAGATGTTCATATCCAAGATTTTGAACAGTATGTTGAGCTGAAGCACATTGATGAGGATGAGTGGGAGGAATATTTTCCGTAAGCGCTGAAAGCGGCAGACAAAAAATGGTATTACCATTACCTAGCTTGCCAACTCAAGTCATACAACAAATTACTAAAAGAATTCAGATTGGAGTATTCAGATAATAGAGGGGAGGGGTATATACTCTGTGACCAAATTAAACAAGGGAAATTTCATGTCAGAAGCTATGTGGAGAAAATCAAGGAGTTGTCAGACAACTGCAAGAACCTCCTTCTGAAAAGAGAATGAGAGCATGGTTCTTGAATGGCTTCCAAATAATCACAGGTATTACAGTAGTGGAACATCATATTAAGTTGAAGGAAGGGGTAAAACCAGTTGTGCAAAAGCTACAACGGCTGGGGGTCATATAAGAAAAGGCACTCCTTGCCGAGGTAAGGAAGCTATTGGAAGCAGGGTTCATTTATCCTATGGAAAACTCAGAGTGGGTGTCACCCATAGTGGTGACGCCTAAGAAGAATGGCAAGTGGAGGGTCTGGGTCCACTACAAACCACTAAATGCAGCCACAAAGAGAGACCACTTCCCTCTCCCTTTCCTGGATGAAATTCTGAATGAAGTAACTGGTTTTGAATGCTACACAGTGTGTGATGGCTATTCCGGTTATTTTCAAATACGCATAGCCTTAGAAGATCAACTAAAAACTACTTTCATTACACCATGGGGTTGTTTTCGTACAGAGTTGTGCCATTTGGTCTCACGAATGCACCTGCCACATTCCAAAGATATGTCACATATGTCTTCCAACCGTTCTTTGGAACATCTATAAGGGTGTTCATTGATGATTTTTGTATATATATCCCTTGCATTTCACACTTAGAAAAGTTGACTGAGGGTTTGGCAAGGCTGCAAAGCCTAGGTGGGCAATTGAATGTAGACAAGTGCCACATTGGAAAGTAGAGTCATTATTTTAGGCCATGAAATTTCAGCTAAAGGTATCAATGCCGATCCAAGTAAGGTGTCAGCACTCATTGCACTACTTTCACTAACAACCACAGGTCAACTAGTCTCTTTTCTACAAAAGGTGAGATACTTGAGTACATTCATACATCTACTATCACAACTTGTTCTACCGCTGCAACAACTCACTCAATGATCAACTTTCACATGGGACAAGGAAAGTGAACACCACTACAACAAGGTAAAGGAGGTCTTGGCCACGCTACCAACTATCTCACCGCCTAAGTGGGACGAAAAGTTCTATGTCACCTCAAGCATGGGTGATGACTCCTTGGGGGTTGTGCTACTCCAGAAGGATTCAATGACATCTTTCATGAGGCCAATCTACTTCTCTAGTCGAATGATGACAGTAGCAGAGAAAGATTTCACCCATGTGGAACACCTCGTCCTAGCTCTTAGATTTGCAACTACAAAGTTTCAGTCATATTTGCTACCTAGCCAATTTGTGATTTTAACCGTGGATGAGATGTTTCCCTATGTTGTACAACACATGGATGTTTCTACTAGGATTACTAAATGGCTAGTTCATCTGCAAGAGCTTGACTACACGGTACAAGTGGAAAGAACGACAAGGGCAAGCTTGGGGTGACTCATGACTTACCATGAGAAGAAGGTAAAGCAATCTAAAGGGGAAGGAATTCAACCACTTCCAGAGCCACTGGTAGTAGAAAGAGCACACTCTCTCTGCTTTGATGGAGCCTACAAGCGATCATCTGACAAAGCAGTTGCAGGCATAATGGTCTTTGATGACAAAGGTATCAAGGTATTTTCGCTTGGCCATTTGTTTGAATCACATTCTAACAATGAAGTTGAGTATGCAACACTAACCAAGGGGTTACAATGGTGCGTCTCGCAAGGGGTAAAGCACCTTAATGTATTTGGGGATGCTCTACTTTTGGTAAGGCAAGCAAATGGAGTATGGACATGTAAGAATCCTAGCTTGAGGACTCACTTAAGCTGTGTAAAAACTTTGTTGGGTAAGTTTGAAGCAGTTCAACTACACCACATCCCAAGGGCTCAAAACCATGTAGCCGATGCCTTAGCAAGTGAGAGACTGCAGGAAGTGGTGGTTGGGGCTATAAAGCTAAAACTTCCTCTATTTCAAGGTAGTGACACCTTACCCGACATCATGCATTTCTTGGAAACAGGGGAATGTCCATCGGATTTAACGAAAGGGCAGAAGCAATGGCTTACCAAGAAGGCCACAAGGTATCGGCTTATCAATGACGGTTTGTATTGTAAAAGTAAGGACCAAGTACTCAGGAAGGTCCCTCTCTCTAATGAAATTATGGGGGTAATTTCTAGTTGTCATGATGGTGTTTGTGGCGGTCACTTTGCCCTAGATATAGCAAGTAGGAAAATCTTGCGGGCTGGTTTTGTATGGCCTAGTCTCAATCGTGATGTACACCACTGGTGTAAGACATGTAAGTTGTGGCAAAAGGCCGGCACCAAGTCACTCATGCCTGAACCATAGACACATAACCTTTCATATGGGCCATTTGAAAAATGGGGTATAGATGCCATAGGACCATTGCCTAGGGCCAACTCAGGGAAGTTCTACATCATCATGGGAGTCGACTATATGAGGGCGGAAGCTACAACCACAACTAGGATCACAACTGTGGAGGTAGCTAAGTTTATCTATGAGCACATATGGTTTGGCACACCATTAGAAATCATCTCTGATAGAGGGCTAGGTTTTAAAGCAGACTTGGTAGGAGAGTTAATGCAAAAACTAGGCATTACAAGGAGACACTCCTCACCATATTACCCTCAATGTAATGGCCTAGTTGAACAAGTGAATGGAATGGTTTGTAAAATTATCACCAAGCAGGTTAACAATCATCACGAGGATTGGGATAAGTATCTACTCCTAGCTTTGTGGGCCTACCGAACCTCATTTTGCACATCTTTGGGGTTCACCCCATGTCATTGGTATTTGGAAAGGAGGCAATCTTACATATTGAAGTGCAACTAGCAAGTCTCAGAGTAATGGCAAGCTAGTTTCAACAACCCAACATGCATTTATGAGATCACATCCTTGACTTGGAATGACTATAATTGGACAGAGAAGAAGCAATCAATTATTATGCGACACAGGCAAAACACAGACGTCTTAGTTTTAATCGGCATCTTTGGTGCAAAAAGTTAAAGAATGGCATGTTGGTGCTCCGCTATGATACTCCCTTAGACACACTCAAAGATAAGAAGCTCCTACTCCGATGGGAAGGCCCTTTCATCATCAGAAAGAAATATACCAATGGGAGTTACCAGCTCATGAAAGCTAATGGTAAGCTTCATAAGACCAGAGTCAATTGCTGGCGGCTTAAACCTTATTTTTTACAATTTGATCAAACTCCACCTATCGACATCCCTGATGAGGATACACCATCAACCTACACCTCTGATGATGATGACCAAACAAATGAGTTAGAGGCATAAATTCCCTAACCTTAGGGGGAGGGCTAATGACACCGGGGTAGCCACATCGCCCTCTAGCTCGGCAGGAAAGCTGAGGAGGCCGGCTCTCGAAGCAAGGACGCGAGAATCAACCCCATATGGGGAGCATGAGGTAAAAAACAAAAAAAAATGTATTTTTCTTATTATTGCCACCAACAATCTTCCCTCCCTTGCTTGTGCGTGCGCAATAGGCCACCATGTTTGCCCTTTGGCATCACTTCCTACCTCTCCTCCATTATAACCAAAAGACACACTCTCTCTCTCCTACTTGGCTCCGTCAACCCAGCTCACCCTCTCACTCTCTTATTCTCTGTGTAGGCCAGCCATAATGGCACATTAAAATGTCTCTCTCTCTTTCCCTAGTTCGTCAACCCAAGGCGGCGGGCTGCCATGCTTGGGACAAGAGTCTCTCTCTCTCTCTCTCTCTCTCTCTCTCTCTCTCTCTCTCTCTCTCTCTCTCTTTCATTATTCACACTCTCACTCCCTCATATCTCCCCTCTTGTCCATACCCCCTTGACCTCCACATAAAACAACTCTCTCTCTCTCCCTCTTGTTTGTCACTCAAGGCGGGCCGCTTAGCTTCCCCCTCTCTCCCCATCACTCACTCTCCCTGGCCCACTATAGCCCTATCTCTCCCTCTCATCTATTATAGGTGCTCTCTCTCTCTCTCTCTCTCTCTCTCTCTCTCTCTCTCTCTCTCTCTCTCTCTCTCTCTCTCTCTCTCTCTCTCTCTCTCACACACACACACACACACACACACACACACACACACACACACACACCCTCTTGCATGCACTCTCACTCATGCCACCCTCTCCCTCCCGCGTTCTTTGTGTACCCAAACCAGTAGCAGCACGTAAATCGTAAAAAAATATAATAAATATATTTTCTCTCTCATTCCCACACACACACACTATCGTTACACCCACACACAACCATATACATGCAGACATACATTCACAAGCACATACACACTCTCACACTTACTAGCACACACAAACGGTTGCACATATGGACTCACAAGCACATGCACATGCATCCAAACACACACTGCACGCATATATGCACACACAAAAAAGTAAAAAGCAAAGGAAATGAGTGCCACGCCATCGACATCGGCGAAGAAGAAACACTAAAAGCACAAAAAAGCGGCACCAGATTAAAAAGTGATGTTGAAGGCATGGCCCGACCGGCACCGAAAGGAAGTAACATGTAGCATCTCGGCATCACGCAACAAAACACCAATTCTAGTAGCATTAACCTCACACCGGCCAACCGAACCATCAACAAAACCCCTTGGAAATGCCCCGACCCCCACTCTTCTCTAATAACCTAGCCAACAGCTAGTTGATTGTAAAAAGCTCCCCACCCCACTCTTACTTCCCTTCTTTCTATCTCTACCTTCTCTCCCTTTCTATCTCTCTCACTAGAGAGGCATCTAGACTCACGATAGTGACTAGTGGATATCTGCAAGAACCATTAGGTAAAGACCACCTCTCAAACCTATATAAAGAGGTCTCCGCTAAGCAGAAAAGGGACACAAGTGAAGGAAGAACACACTAGAGGCACCACCCAAGCTCCATGCACTCTACATTCCATGCACCACTAAGCACATAATGCACCTCCCAAGCTAGAGAGCTCATGGTATCATTCTTTGTCGCAAGCATGGGTATTTTAGCATTAGCAACATCACCATCATCACCAATCTCCACCCATACCATGGTTGAGTTACTAGTCATGACCACCCCATGCACATAAGGCACTCACTATTCCCCCACAACGCAACATGAGCACGCTAGGATTGAATGCATCGACACCATGCTACCCCGGGCCACTCTCGATGCTGGTGATTGACTTCATTGGTGGATACATTGTATTGATGTTTTCCCTCAACTAACCTCCCCCTAACGCGCTAACCCCACTAACTCCAAAGTTCACCATGCACCATATGGCGCTCGCATTCCATCATGCATCCCTAGTACCAAGAGCAAGGTTGGTAACAACCAATACCATTGTTTGTAAGTATCATCATCAACAACAAAAGTGTGCAATGTTGTCTTGAACTTTGAGTCCATTCTCTTTTCTCCTTATCTTTGTTTTCCCCATATTCGCGGGATGTTTCATCTCTTGTATATCACTCTGCTTGTGCTTCATCATGTGCGCCATCACCAGTCATTCAATATGCTCCATTCCGACCTTGTCACATACCTCTCTTGTACACGCACTCCTGACTGTTGACTAGGCATTTTCTATATCTGGACGTTTGCTACATCATCATTTCATGTCGGCTACCTAGATTGCATCTCACTTTTGCTATCCTAGGTCATCTACGTCTGTGTCCGAGCCGCACTTATGCTAGGTGGTGCCCCTCTATAGTTATAGGATAACACCTACCATGAGATGATGCTTGGGGATGCTCAAGCTATGTGTGGTGTAGAGGCCACCCCATATGTCATGTCATTTCCGGCCATCAATATCAAAATCCGGAGGTGGATCTTTTAGACACACACATCAAGAATGACCCTATACTTTTGAAGGCAGAAGATTCCTTTTGGCTTGTTGATGATAAATTTTGTTTCATAGAAAAACTCAAGAAAGAAGGGAAGGATGTAGATGTAGCAGGAAGGAACAGTTCCTTAGGAATTACCACAGCAAAGAGAACAGCTCCTTAGAAATTACCAACGGTAACTTCCAAAAGTATCCAACGGGCAGTAACTATAGTAGTTACTATAGTTACTCTACACAATCCTATAAATAGGACCCATTACGCATTCTACGGGGTTGGTTGGTTGTGGTTTGGTTGCCATGTACTGTTGTTAGCCTTTGTACTTATCTCTGAAGTTCTTGTATTAATGCTGGGAACCTTTTGGGCTTGGAGCCATTTGTACTTTAATGCTTATCTTGTACTTTTTGTATTATGAATACTGATCTAAATATACATTATCACTTCCAGTGTTCCAGTCTTCAGTCTTCAATCTTTCCAGTTCACTACTCTATCTTAGTTCAGTTCTCTGTTCCACTTCAATACTTTGATTCCAATTGTTTGATCTAATATGCACAATTGAATTCTCTAAACTCACAACTAGCTTGGAACTCCAACACAAGAATACCTACCTAAAGAGACCAACTCATTCTAGGAGAGAGGGAACAATCTGTAAAACCGGGCTTCACTGTGTATCTATAGGGTGGAGAGAGAGAGAGAGAGAGAGAGAGAGAGAGAGAGAGAGAGAGAGAGAGAGAGAGAGAGAGAGAGAGAGAGAGAGAGAGAGAGAGAGAGAGAGAGAGAACTTCGGTGGCTATGGATCAGGCAAGGTGGAGGATGCCAAACTTAGAGAGAGAGAGAGAGCGAGAGAGAGAGGGGGACGGGGGCATCAAAGCTCCAAACCATAACCCCCTTGGTCCTGCCCTCAACCCCCACCTCTTCTCAAGAGTGGCCACTTTCAAAAGGTAAAAAACGTTGTGAGCGGGATGAAAACACACAGAGCGCCTCTATAACGACCCGACACACACTCTTGGGAAGATACACACACACGCTATGGGGCACCACTCGGCTTACACAACACACCTGGCCGAGACAGGGAACACACCTCTGGAGTGAGAGGAGAGAGACTATCCACTTGCCCACTCCACACAGAGACACACACACACACACACACACACAAAAACTCAGCTCAAAAGAGGAGAACTTCTGATGTTTAGATACAAATGAGCTTGGGCCAACACCAATGGGGCAAACAACTCACACAATATGGGTAAAAGATACCAGATACAATCACAAATTGGAGAAGAAGCTTCACTCACCGGAGAAGATTACACAGAAAAACAGCAGAAAAAGAGTGAGAAATTTGGCAAAATGGATAGCGCCATCGCGTCCGGAACGGCCCAAAACCCCAGTCTACAATGTCAAAGTGCTCAAATCCGACCTCGGATGAGCAATTTACGACCAAAACAGGCTCCAAAATGAGCAAAAACACACCTGCGGCTGTTCCTCCTCTCTTCTCCATGTTTTTTCTGGTCTTCTCTCTCTTTTTTCAGTTCCCACACTTAGCTTTTTTAGTTGGGCACCCTTGGCCTTTTAGATGACCTCAAATGGACCCCGAACAGGCCAAAAACTGACCTCGTAGTGCATAGTTGTCACCTTTTTGCATCATCCGCACACCTAGCACTCAGCTTTCCCCAATAATGCATCCCGCAACCACGTGAAGTGGCCCCAAGAAAAGGTCCTCATGATGACCTTTCTGCGTAACTCTCACAAGAAAACACCCACGTTGTGTCCGTCCTCATCCGCGTGCAAATATTGACCTCGTTCGCCCTCCTGACGCCACTAGATGCCATCTGACGCACCTGATGACCTCACGTCGTCGGCCCGCGGATAGCTTCCTCGAGAAGTTTTACGCACTACCAACTCCTCCTTATTGTAGAAAAAACACAGTGGTACTGGTAATAGTGAAAATCGATGCACTATGTACACCCTGTCCTACCTGTACACATGTGGGCCCCACATAACCACCTGGCTATGGAAATTGGGCAATCCTTTATTTGATGCACCATGCATGTATATGTACATATACGCAATCCCTTGCTCCAAAAAACTCCTGACATAATTTGCCCACCCCCTAGCCTGCTAGAGCATTCATGCTCAGCAGCAACACTAGTAGATGCTCATTCCACCTGGATCCCACACAAAAACACTTGGCATTCCTTGCATCAAAATCTTAATCAAACTTTCACCTGGTTCCCAAGGAAAACCTGTAGAGATGCCATTTATCAACCTCCCATCAAGAAAATCATCAATTACTTTGGCATAGACCTGCATGTGCAAATATATCTCCTTCTCCATAGCTGAGAGGTCTCCACTGATCATTTGCGTCATTAATTCCTGCTTCTTTGACAACTCAACCTTGGTTTGCATCAGCCCTTCAATCACTTCATAAGGCCCTTCACTTTCATCTTCAACTTCATTCGCAAATGCGACTAAACCACACTCCTGGATTTCTTTATCCATCAAAATAAATGCAACATCAGCATCCTCTTCACTGCTGGTAGTACTATCACTGTCCTCATCTGTCACCGTGGAAGAGTCTTCATCACTAGACTCATCCTCATCTTCATAAAGCTCCTCTAATCGTTTCCTTGTGTCCATATTATAAAGCTTCTTGGTACCTGTCTTTCCATAGAGGCTAATTGTACCACGTCGCCAATCTTGAACAGCTCCCACTGCACGTAACCATGGTATGCCCAGTATAATAGGATATGCTCCCAACCCTGCTGGCATCACATGAAAATCAACCACTGCCTTTGCATCATATGCCTCCACTTCTAAGCTCTTTACAACACCTAAGCATTTTACTTTTTGATGGTTTGCCAATCTGATCCGAAACCCTGACACCCCAGCCACTGTGAGACCCATCTTCTCAACGCATGAGTGTGTTATGACGCATATTTGGGCTCCGCCATCCACATAACCTTGTCCCAAATTTTTCCTTTTATGCCACACATCTACTATTGGACAAATGTCTGGTAGCTCATCCATTGCCAACACCTTTACTGAACCTCTCTCTGGCTCTTTCTCCATTGGGTTAACCATCCTCTTCCACTGTCGCTTTAGCTTAGGCACCATCTCTATAAGCTGCCCAAAAGTAACATCTGCTTTCCTGCTCATCAGATCCTCCCTCAAGTCATAGCTTAATTGCCCATCCCCTAGTGGAAAATCTGAAACATGAAACTTTCGACGAGCTCTCCTTTTCCTCTTGGCCTTGACATCCTCGTCTTCATGGCTCTTTCCTTTCTTCTTACTAGGACCTGGGGCACTTCTTCCTTCCTTATCCTCTCTGGTCCTCTTCCCAATAGGCATCACTAATGTATCCTCTAGCTTTGATGCCTTCTCCAAGGTGACTACACTTAGCACTTTTGTCTTTCCCTTTTCCTCCTGGGTCAGTCCACTGGTTCCTTCATCTCCCTTAATTTCGATGCCATAATCATGCGACCTAGTTAGCACCTGTTTTGGCAATGGATACATGTCTCCCCCCATCCTTGGTGGCTTATCACATTGCGGGCTGATGTGACCCAACTCTCCACAATTATAACATGTCGGCGTCTGCCTCCAAAACCTACCATTGCTTTGTCCAACACCATTCCTAGGCCTTTCTTCACCTCCTGGCTGATTTGCAAACCGCCCTCGACCTCGATTATTTCCCACTTGACCTAGCATGTTTAGGCTGAGATTCTTCATCAAATCAACCACTTGCCTCATGTCTTGCCTTAGGCCATCATCTTGCACTGCTGTAGTGACCACTACTGGCATAACCTGAGTAGTAACAGGAACTACTGGTTCATGATGAACCCCTGACATGCGCCCTTGTAAAGACTCTATAGGCTGAAATTCAGACCTCATGGGCAAAGAATCCACCCCTAACTGGCTCATTTTCCTCAGCTTCCACTCTTTGTTCCTTGCTACCTCTAGTGCATCTTCATATGTCCTAGGCTTCTTTAGCTCCACTCTCCAACGTATATTCTCCCAAAGACCAGCCAAGAACCTGTCCTTCTTCATCATGTTAGGCGGGGGTACCTGTGGTGCTAAGGCCTTGCACATTCGCTCCCATGCCAATGAAAACTTACGTATGTACGCATCTACTGGCTCACCTTCCTTTTGCACCAAAGCCTGTACTTCTTGCCACACTTTGTCAGGATCTTCTATCTTCACAAACTCCACTTCCAACCCATGTCGTAGATTGTCCCAACTCAACCTTACAGGTGGATCAGCCACACGCAACTCCTCTTCAAATGCTTTAGACCAAACTCGTGCATCACTCTTCAAACAAATTTGGAGAAGGCGTAACATTTGCGTAGGGTCATGAATCTGGTTGCTAATGCAGGCAACCTCCATCTTTTCCAAAAATTCTTCCACATCTTCATCACTTCTTCCATGAAACTCCGGATAAGAGAAAGCCATGGCTACCCAAGTTTCAACGCTTTGAGAACCCCGTTGAACGCACGTGCAAGAACCCAAAACTTTTGACTACCCAATCCCCAGAAACTTCAATGGATCTCAACTTTAGATAAGGACAAACACATGCACATCAAATGATTTTTCATAGTTAATCATCGAAATGACAACAGGAAAAGGACATTCCAGGATCTCTCTCAATCTTCTTGGCCCAAACATAAAGACTATGCGCTGCTGGAAAAAGATCTTCCTGGACACATGAACATTAATCTGAATTCTTTGAGTTAAATGAAAAGGAGTGAACTGAGGGCCATTTTGATCATCCATTAAAGCCAACCATGAAGCTCCCAAGAAAGCACAGCTGTCTTATCCTCTGATTTTGCCAAAATTTCAGCAGCATAACAGCATAAATGGCTCAAAATACCAAAAAACCAGCCATCATAACTTGGGAAAATTTCGACAGAGTTTCCCCAGAAGTAGAGCAGTAGGAACCCAAAATATAGACTGTCTATGTATGCATAAACTGTCAACAATAGAACCCGAGCATCAAATAGGACTCACTAGTACATAGCCTATGGCGAGGTCACAAAAAGGGTGCTCCAGCTACCTGTATCACCGAAAGGATCTCCACATTTGAGAATCCCCCAGCTCAATAAAAACCTCACGCTATCGACCCTCACACGAAGGATAATGCAAATCGCGTATAGTCAAGTCTCAGAAATGACTATCTTCCAGACCAAGTCTCAGAAATGGCTGGGACTGCCAAATACAACCAAGTATGGCTCCACAAATGCGTACAATGGCAGTTTCCACAAGTAACGTACAATCCAGTAGACAATGCGCTCAAATAGGCGCCAAGTGATGCATGCCCACAACAACTGCAAGTGACATCACTGCTAGTATATCACTGTACTCCAGCTACCTGTACCTGTGTGAATCACCTGTACCTGTACCTGTCCCTGTAACCTGTAACCTGTAATCTGCAATCTGCAACCTGTAATCTCGAAGCTCGAAGCTCGAAGCAGAAGGTACTCGAAGAAAATCCTCCGTGGGGGCGCCAAAAGAATGTGAGCGGGATGAAAACACACAGAGCGCCTCTATAACGACCCGACACACACTCTTGGGAAGATACACACACACGCTATGGGGCACCACTCGGCTTACACAACACACCTGGCCGAGACAGGGAACACACCTCTGGAGTGAGAGGAGAGAGACTATCCACTTGCCCACTCCACACAGAGACACACACACACACACACACACACACACAAAAACTCAGCTCAAAAGAGGAGAACTTCTGATGTTTAGATACAAATGAGCTTGGGCCAACACCAATGGGGCAAACAACTCACACAATATGGGTAAAAGATACCAGATACAATCACAAATTGGAGAAGAAGCTTCACTCACCGGAGAAGATTACACAGAAAAATAGCAGAAAAAGAGTGAGTAATTTGGCAAAATGGACAGCGCCATCGCGTCCGGAACGGCCCAAAACCCCAGTCTACAATGTCAAAGTGCTCAAATCCGACCTCGGATGAGCAGTTTACGGCCAAAACAAGCTCCAAAATGAGCAAAAACACACCTGCGGCTGTTCCTCCTCTCTTCTCCACGTTTTTTCTGGTCTTCTCTCTCTTTTTTCAGTTCCCACACTTAGCTTTTTTAGTTGGGCACCCTTGGCCTTTTAGATGACCTCAAATGGACCCCGAACAGGCCAAAAACTGACCTCGCAGTGCATAGTTGTCACCTTTTTGCATCATCCGCACACCTAGCACTCAGCTTTCCCCAATAATGCATCCCGCAACCACGTGAAGTGGCCCCAAGAAAAGGTCCTCATGATGACCTTTCTGCGTAACTCTCACAAGAAAACACCCACGTTGTGTCCGTCCTCATCCGCGTGCAAATATTGACCTCGTTCGCCCTCCTGACGCCACTAGATGCCATCTGACGCACCTGCTGACCTCACGTCATCGGCCCGCGGATAGCTTCCTCGAGAAGTTTTACGCACTACCAACTCCTCCTTGTTGTAGAGAAAACACAGTGGTACTGGTAATAGTGAAAATCGATGCACTATGTACACCCTGTCCTACCTATACACATGTGGGCCCCACATAACCACCTGGCTATGGAAATTGGGCAATCCTTTATTTGATGCACCATGCATGTATATGTACATATGCGCAATCCCTTGCTCCAAAAAACTCCTGACAACGTCTTCAAAAAAAAAAAATAATAATAATAATATATGGCCCCTCCCCAATTCCAATTAAAAGGACCTCTCTTTTTACACACATGAACCACCAAGCCTATGTTGTATCAAGGATAGTCCTTTTTGTACCACCAAACCATGCTTTTAGTCAGGTAGGAAGAAGGAAAAGGAGGCATAGTTTGGAGCAAGAAAAGAGAAACTAGAGCAAGCAATAGCATGGATTGTCACGCTTGTGTTACAAGAATTTAAGTCCTTTAATAAGGATCAAATGAACATGGTCTTGGAGAGAGTGTGTTGGAGAATCCTCAAGTTGCAAGCTTCACAAAAGATAAATCAGGTGAATTCTTCTCTTGTGTCTACACTTAAGAGCTCCATTCTAAGTGTAAAATGGATGAAATCGAATGACCAATTGCTTATAAAATAGAGACTCTTAGCATTGCTATTTACTGCAATGCAAATCAAGATGGCCCTAGTTTAAGAAAGGTTGTAAGGATGTTGGATGTTCATAAGATAAATTTGTATGTAACAAAGAAAACCTTTGTTGAAGAACATGTTGACAAATGTGTATCTTTGGTTATGTTTAGAAGGAGCCAATATTGTGATGCACTCTCAAGGGTTCCACCTATCAAAAATACCTATATCATGTGCTTTTAAGAGATATTTACAAAACCCCCCTAAACACACTTCACCATGAAATAGAAAACCCATTTTTTTTAATAAACCTATAACTTTCTATTAAAAAATCCTTGTTTAACCCCTCTTATACATGTGATGCTATAGATCTTTGAGATATAAAAAACCCATCTGCATTAACTCACATGCTACACTTAGATACTCTAAGGTAGACCCCTCAAGAATGCACTCTCCAATGATTTAAAGGATTTCATCATTATGTTTTGAACATCCATACGCGCATCTCACCCAATAAGAGGGTTGTTAAGGGCTTAAGGACTAGACCAAAATAGTATATCAAACATTCAATCCACTATCTTGATGAAACACGAGTTCAATTTCAATTGTGACTTTAGGTTATCCTATGTAGTCATTTAATACTTCGAACTCTTTCCTCTCTCTCATCTTTCTCATGTTATAATGAAGATCTACTAATGTTTCATCTTCATGTTGGAAAGTTATTGGTATATTAATTCACTAAGTTTTGGAGGTGCATGACTTGGGCATGGTTTAATATTTGTAGGTGTTTCTCACAATTCAAGAGTAAAAATATGGGTAATCAAATGGAGGCCATTTTTGTTGATTGTAGGATGTCATGAATATAAGAATGCCATGAACGTTTTTAGGAGGTTTGTGAGTTCATTAAGGTGTTTTTATTTTGGTGTCATCGCTCGCTAAGAAGAGTCATTCCTTCAATGCAGTCTCATCTTCCAATAATCTGTTTCAAATAGTGTTATTGACATACTTGTACATACTCCAGTTTCTCTCCAAGATTGAGTTTGCTACACATTGTGCTAGTACTTTCATTGCAAGGGGGCGTAATGTTTAGTAATACTCTCCACCATTCATCATCCACCACTTCCATGTAGGTTGGTCTTTTGTCATTGACTGTAAAAATCATTTGCAAAAGGTCCTTCCTTTCATGTAAATGCACTCATTTGTTTAATACAATCAATTTGATCCTAATCATTGCAGTAAAACGTAAATTGACTACATGATAGAAATCACTGACCACCTCTATATTGGACATCAGATTTAAATTCCAATACTATGGATCAAGTATGTAAGGTACATTATGGAGTGGACTATGAGAAATCTTTCATCTTGCATGAAAATACTTGGCCAAAATTCTTTGTTGTTTTGCATAGAATGGTAGTTGCCACTCCTTCTCTACTATAGACTCTTTTAACTCCTCGGGAACTTCCAAACTTTGTTGGACTGACCACCAGGTCATCCACACTTTGCCCATATTTTGTGACTTCTAATAAAGGTTGTAAATTGCAAATATAATGGGCATCATTACATGGTATGCATCCATTACACTCCCCCACCAAGCATGCTTGTTTATGGACCCACATAGACGTGTAATTTTCTCTTTCACTTTTTTTATCTGCTCAAGCTGCCATTTCTCAAAGGCCGTGCAGTTGAAAGTGTGCATAGGAGTGATTCCAATGTATAAAAATACATGTAAAATTGAGTTTTAGCAAGTAATTTTAACATAACTGACATGCACATCATGTACAAATCGAGCACTCTTTGTCGTTTCAAGATGAACTTCACAACTTGTCACGCTATGTCAATTATTTTGGCAAACCATGTGGTTTCTTCACTAGTATACCAATCCTTTAGCACCAAGTTCAAACTGTGTGTATTCCAACCGTTGATGAAAATGTGTGAAAAGCACTTTCTTATTAATTTGATAGCATTTTTACAGTTCTTTGCATTGTCCATGACTACTTGAATGACATGTTCAGCATCGATTTCTTTAATTACATTAATCAAGACCTCATCAATGTATTTATCCACTTTTAATTGCACCAAAACTATCAACCACCTTTATGAACATTTCTCCCCTTGGAAAAACCAGCATCACATTGATCAATGGTCTTCTTTGAACATTACACCAACTATCACTCCCAAAATATTTGCAACTTTTAATTACACCAAAAACCATCTTTATGAACGTTTTTTCCCTTGGAAAAACTAGCATCACATTGATCAATGGTCTTCTTTGAACATTACACCAACCATCACTCACAATTGTGCATCCTAAAAGCGATATATTCCCAAGTATTATTTTGGAAACATGCTCTTTGACTTCAATGTAGCATTTTTCCAAGAGATCATTTTGTATTGTGTGATAAAAAGGGGCTAAAAATCCTGGGCCGAACTCATCGATTGTCTTCCATGCATGTTTCCAATGATTGCTATCTACCATGACTAGAGCACTCCTAGTGAAAAATATTGCTTTGGCGAGTGCAGTTTGTGTTTCTTCTAGTGACTACATTCAAAAGCTTTGATGCAATGATTTTTGACACAAATGCCCAAGTCCACCTTCATTGTGGTGCTTAAAAGGAACACTGCTTGGCATTTCCTCTCCTTGCGCAGGTTGTTCTCTAGGTTGTTCTACAAGGTTAGTTAGTGTCACCTTAGGGTTAGGAGAATTGATATTTGACTATTTCTGCTCTTGACATGCATCCATAATAGGTTTATGTACCCACTATTTGTTGCCACCCTTTTTGGCTAGATCTTATCTCAAACTCTTTGCAATTGCAAGCGCTTGAGGATGATCACATTTCTTACAATTCTTTGTAAGGCTACTCAAAAAATGGTCACTAATACGTGGTGCATCTCTTGATTCTCTGGTGAAGCAAAATTTACATTGCCACTCCATATATCGATTGCATATGTTGTGAGCATAATCCCATTCTTTGCCAGGGGATTTTTTATTCTTTGCTTTCTTAGTACCACTTGTGCCGACATTTTGCTCCGTTGCTTTCAATTTAATACTAAAGGCATAAGAACTAGATTCTTAGTTTTAAAAACATTTTTCTCTTTTTTAATATATATTTGAAAAACAATCACTAAGAAAGATCTATACAATGTGCGATTTGCAATGCACTCTTGTCAATCCACATATCAATTGTTGTGAGCAAATATATACATTGCAATGCACTCTCTACCTGGAACTATGCATACAACAACGCTATGAATTTTTCAATGCAATTATAAATATGAGGATCAGTTATACACCCTCTGCAATTTGCAGACAATAAGACACATCTATCTTCTCATGCTACAAAGGATAATCAACTTCTACATTGAAACGATGATAATTATTTGCAAAACACAAACAAAAACAATAATGTCTATGATTCGCCATCTCGTGCACTGACAATCTTTCACAATACATAATTCATTCCCTATGTAAACCAATGCATAAAACAAGGCATTGAAATCTTCAATACAATTACACAATTGAGGACTACTTGTACCCAATCAAGGATTGTAGCCCCCTTATGCATCCAATTCAATATATAAAAGCTATTTTCACCCAATTAAGGATTATATCTCTCATATTGTGTAGTGACAATGTATATCAATTCAAACCTAAGATGGTGTAAAATGCAAGACTTCAAGGATCTTTATAGACCTACCACACTAATATATGGTATTCAACCCTTGACTACCAACTTGTTATTTAAATTTTCTCATCTTCTAAAACCAACTTCGACCCTTTTATGGACCAATGGCTTCGTCGCAATGATCACAACTCTCTAAAGTTTTAATTTTTCTGGCTTCTGAAGGAGCACGAGCGGAAGTGTGACGCGAGAGAGAGTGCGAGAAGAAGAGCACGACGATATGGTGAACTCGCTCTACTGTAATGTGTAGAGCATAGTGAGTTCTTATTAGGTTTTTACAAAAGAATATGTGTACATACCTGGCGGCCCGCCCACTTACCTGGGCGACCACATTGGGCTTTATACCCCAACAACCTCCCACTTAAAGTCCAATGTGGTACTTTAAGTGTGAGAGAAGCTACTATACAAGCTAATATACAAGAGATGTAGAGAAGTGATGTACTACCTTACACCTAACTGCTTGCGAAAATGCGCAAAGCTCTCTGAGGGAAGTCCTTTTGTAAGTAGATCAGTAGGATTTTCTGTGGTGTGAACTTTGACAAGCTGAAGTTGCTTATCCTCGAGAATTTCCCTGATGAAATGATACTTCACATCCACATTCTTTGTCTTTGAGTGATAAACTAGATTGCGAGCCAATTGTATAGCACTTTGACTATCACAATATAACACAAGCATCTCTTCTTTGATTCCCAAATCTGTTACTAGTCGATTAAGCCAAATTGATTCTTTGCATGCCTCTGATGCTGCAACATATTCAGCCTCTGTAGTAGACTGAGTAACGCAATCTTGTAATCTAGAATGCCATGATACTGCTCCCCCAGCCAATGTAAAGACATACCCTAACGTAGACCTTCGGTTGTCTAAGTCACCTACATAATCTGAGTCTGTAAAACCCTTTACACTTAGCTCCTAACTCCCATAGCATATACGCATACTCTTTGTAGCTTTCAGGTATCTCAATATTCCTTTCACTACCTCCCAATGTTTCTTGCCTGGGTTTGACATGTATCGACTTACTACTCCCACTGCAAATGCAATGTCTGGGCGAGTAGCAATCATTGCATACATCAAACTACCCACTGCAGACGCATATGGAATCTTATCCATTTCAGCCTGTTCTTCCTCAGACACAGGACAATCTTGTTTGCTAAGTTTCACATATGGTGGAAATGGAACACTCAATGCCTTTCCCTTCTCCATATTGAAACGTTGCAAAACCTTGTCAATATACTCTGTTTGAGATAACCAAATCAACTTCTTTGATCTGTCTCTCTCAATGCGCATACCAAGTATATGACTTGCCTCACCCATGTCTTTCATGTCAAATGATTTTGCCATCTTTGACTTCAAAGCTGAAATTTCTTCCAAGTGCTTGCCAGAAATCAACATGTCATCCACATACAAAATAAGGATCAACCAACTACCATCCTTAGCCTTCTTTGTATATAGACAGTGATCGAACTCACTACGTTTGTAGCCTTGAGTAAGCATAAACTTGTGGAATTTATGGTACCATGCCCTCGGTGATTGTTTTAAGCCATAAAGACTCTTTAACAACTGGCATACCCAATCTTCCTTGCCTTTCTCAACAAACCCTTCTGGCTGCTGCATGTAAATTTCCACATCTAAATCACCATGCAAGAACGTTGTCTTGACATCCATTTGGTGCAACACCAAATCTAATATGGAAACCAATGCAAGAAAGCATCTCAATGTAGTCATTTTGACCACCGGAGAGAAGACTTCATCAAAGTCAATGCCTTGTTCTTGCTTAAAGCCCTTGGCAACAAGCCTTGCTTTGTACTTTGGCTGACTTTCATGAGCGGTGATCTTATACCTGTAAACCCATTTACAAGGTAGAGCCTTTTTGCCCTGTGGTAATTTAACTAGCTTCCATGTCTGGTTTTTATGCAGAGCTGTCATCTCTGACTGCATGGCCAATTGCCAATTCCCGGAGTCCTTCATTTGCACTGCTTCCTTGTAACATGAAGGCTCATTGCAATCAGTCAACATGACATAGTTCATAGATGGAACAAACCTATCAAGAGGTTGCGTGACACGTCCAGATCTACGCATAATAGGTGGCTCAGGCTCAACCACAACCTGTGGTTCCAATCTATCCTGTCCTTGCTCCTCTTGAGCCCTGACATTTTGTCTTGCACATGCAGGTCCATCTTCTTGGAAGACAACTCTTCTAATCTCCTCAACCCTCTCTGGTTTAGAATGATATTTGGATTCATTAAAGTGAACATCATTGCTGCGGACAACCTTTCTGGATTCGGGATCCCAGAGTCTGTACCCCATCTCACCAGAATTACCATAGCCTAGAAAGATGCACTTTCTACTCTTTGGCTCAAGTTTGTTCCTAAATTCCTTTGGAACATGAGTATAGCCTAGAAAGATGCACTTTCTACTCTTTGGCTCAAGTTTGTTCCTAAATTCCTTTGGAACATGAGTATATGCCTCACAGCCAAAGACTCTAAGATGCTTGTATGAGGGCATTTTGCCTGACCATACCATCTCTGGCACTGAATCCTTCTGCAAAACCTTGCTAGGAGATCTATTTACAAGATGAACAGCTATTGATACAACTTCAGCCCAAAACCCATTTGGAAGCTGTGCATTAGACAACATACTTCTGACCTTCTCTTGTATGGTCCTATTCATCCTCTCAGCAACACCATTTTGAGGAGGATTGTAAGGAGCAGTAAGTTCACGTTTTATACCTTTTGACTCACAAAAGTCCTGAAAGGCCTTTGAAACATACTCTCCACCATTGTCAGTGCGTAAGCATTTAAGCTTCTTGCCACTCTGATTCTCCACAAGTGTCACAAACGCTAAACGCTTCATCCTTGTGCTTGAGAAAGTAAACCCATACTTTCCTCGAGTAATCATCTATAAATTTCATAAAGTAAGAAGCTCCCCCTAGAGATAGGTTAGGCATAGGTCCACACAAATCACTATGAACAAGTGCCAACTGTGTATCTCTTCTATTGCTTCTATGCTTATGTGGCTGCTGTGTTTGCTTACCATACAGAAAATGTTCACAGAATTCAAAATCATTAAATGAAAAGCCAGGCAAATAACCAGAACGAGACAAGATTTCCATTCCCTTCTTGGACATATGTCCTAACCGGCTATGCCACAAAGAAACGTTCGGCTGCTCGGTTACATTGATTACATTTTTAGAGACATTTGATACATAAATCATGTAAAGTCCTCCAGACTTTACTCCATGTGCTACTGTCATAGAACCCTTGGATATCTTCCACATGTTCTGTCCAAAAGTGGTGACGTAGCCAGCATCATCAAGTAAACCTGTGCTGATCAAGTTCTTTGTAATTGCGGGAACATGTCTCACATTCTTCAGCGTGAAAGAAGAGCCATTCTGAAACTTCAATTGAACATCTCCAACACCTAAGATCTCACATGTCTGCCCATTGCCTAGCCGAACATGATCTTTAGTGGTCACATGAGAGGTAAACCACTCCTTGTTTGGAGACACATGAAGTGATGCCCCTGAGTCTATAATCCAATCACTCAGTGCATTTCCATCAGATGCTGTAAGAAGAGCTGAGTCCATTGTATTCTTCAAGAAGTAGATGTCTCCTGACACTAGACTGTCATCCTCTGCAACAGTGTTTGTCACATTTATTTCTTGAATCTTCACTGAGGACTTGTTCTTCTCACCATGGTCTTCAGCTTTCTCTTTGCCTTTTTCTGCTTTCCATTCTCTGCAGTCTCTTTTCATGTGACCCTTCTTGCCACAATGGTAGCAGTCTATGTCACTTTTGCCTTTAGCACTGTGGGACTTGCTACGAGACTGATTCCTCTTTCCACCTTTGTACTTTTCTTTGGTCCTTCCCCTGACAACTAAGGCTGTTCCTTTGCCTTTGTCCATTGTCTTTCTATTGGTTTCTTCAGTAAGCAGACTTCCTTCTACACCTGCTATGTTCAAACCATCTGGAGGTGCAGAATTACTCAAAGCTGTGCGAAAAGTGTCCCAACTTTCCGGCAATGTGATCAACAGGAACATAGCTCTAACAGGTTCATCAAACTTGACACCTTGAGCTGACAACTGACTGTAGATGGTGTTGAATTCATTCAGATGATTGGACATAGGGGTCCCTTCTTTCATCTTCAAGTCAACAAGCTTCTTAAGCCAGTATACCTATGAAGCTGCACTCTGCTTCTCATAAAGATCACTCAGCTTTATCCATGCTTGATAAGCCGACATCTCATCTGCTACATTGAAGTAAACGCTTTCTGCCAAAGTCAGCATAATGGTAGAAAGTGTCAATTCATCCATTTCGCTTGAGCTTTATAGGTTTTATCTACTTCTTTTGTACCAACACGTGCCAAATCTACTTCTTCCACAATGGGAAATTGGTTCCATCCAGCTTCTTGATATTGTAAAGAGCAGTGTCCTGTGATCCAGCCATAGCTACGCTTCACAGTGGTTTACTTTCCTGGGAAAAATTTGGCAGAGTTTCCCCTGTAAACTGACCTCTTAACCAATATCAACCTGTCAAATGAACCAAGAAAGCTTCAGATTCTGCATAAATTTCGGCAGAGTCTCCTTTGTAAAATGGCTCTGGTGTACTCAAAAAAAGACCAAAAACAGCTCAAAAAACACTGTCTCTCTAACACTGTAAGCTGCGGGTAAACCTGTCCTGCACTTGTACTGTCTCTCACTGTCCTGTAAGCATAGACTGCGACAATGCCTCAACGGCAGTAAAGCAAAGATGCAATCCCAACTGTCTAACTCACAGTCAATACATCCTAGCTACCTATCTAAGGGTGAAAGGATCTCAACATTCGAGAATCCCCCAACTCAATAAAACCTCACTCGACCCTCAACAAAGGCTGCAGTAAATCTGATAATACATAGACTTCCCACAAAGTCATACATCCACAAATTTCCCACTATATGTTGTAACCGCTGCGGCGGTTGTTTGCTGCGTGACTCATAGCCAGCAAACCCTCAACAGACATACATCATCTCTGACAATACATCCCATGTGGAAGTACCTGCAATGTCAGGATGAAATCTGGAATATCAAGCAGCAAACACAAGCTACCTGATGAACGAGTGGATGTCGCCTACAGTCTCTGTGTAGATGCGCCCGTGTCATATGTGACACGCCTCCAAGAACTGTGAGCCGTCCTTCGATGTGTAGATAGCCACAAATCAGCACTCTGGGAGTGCCGATATCCTCAGCACATGCAGTCGTAGGCCGAAACCCCAAATTTGCAGAGTCGGATCTGCACCCGCCGAGACCATGTAGTCGAAAATGGCCTGCGCAGAACTTTGTCGAAGCCGAACAGTGGCCGAGATGACCTCAGAATGGGGGTCATTTCTTCGCCTATCGAATTTCACTCCAATCTGAGCTGGTGACTCTAGCCTCCTGCAGTGCTTCCCCGAGCCTCGATCTGAGCTCTAATACCAGTTGAAGGAGCACGAGCGGAAGTGTGACGCGAGAGAGAGTGCGAGAAGAAGAGCACGACGATATGGTGAACTCGCTCTACTGTAATGTGTAGAGCATAGTGAGTTCTTATTAGGTTTTTACAAAAGATTATGTGTACATACCTGGCGGCCCGCCCACTTACCTGGGCGACCACATTGGGCTTTATACCCCAACAGCTTCGTACCTTTGTTTTTTATAAAGGATTTAAATTTTTTTAAAAGTGGTTATCGTATTAAGAATCATGCTCATCCCAGAAAAAGGACATGTGACTTTGTAACCTTAGGTCAATTCACAAGGAGATAATTATACCCGACGCTTGGATACACTCTCTAGAGATTTGCCAAGTCAAAATGCCAAATTTAGAAGAGGCTTTACTATACACAATTTAGCCCACCAAGGTTTTTTATTTTCTCGGTGGGCCCATCGAGAAAATTATGAAGCCTTACGGGCCTGTAGGGAAAATGCAAAAACTTGACAGGCTTACCAGCTCTATTGGTTTTTGGAGGTCACCATTGAGTTTTTGACTCTGATATCCATACTTGTCACATTGCCTGCTTCTTTGAAGGTCTTTTTTTATGCCTTTTACGATTGTTCTTTTGCCAAGTTGAGGTGTTTGTCTTATGTGCATAGCTTGACTTTCTCTTTGTAGAATTGCTCTCTTTAGCTGAGTAGGTCCATTATATTACCTTAGGCTTTTTGGCCCAAATATTCTTGTTTCCTTGAAAGTAGCCTTGAGCAGTGATTGACTCATTTTATGTGACCCACTATGTCACATGTGGATGTTGAGGTTGAACTTATGATTGGTGTATCCAAACTGGATCTTTCACGTTGATCTGCGCTTTGGATACTAACACTTGGTTAATTCTTTTTTACTGCTTTTGGAGACTTTTTGGTGTCCCAGGGGGGATGTTTTACCATATACACATGGTACTGATGTGTGTGAACACACTTAGGAACACCATGGCATTTTTCCCTTACTAGGAGGTTTTTTCCCCTAAGTCTGTGAACACACTTAGGAACGCCATGGCATTTTTCCCCTCACTAGGAGGTTTTTTCCCCCGTGCATTGTATATACGCCCATCACTCTAAGGCTATCTTACTTTCCATTGCACACTAAGTAATACACTCTCTATTGTGTGCCTTGATCTTTCGTCATCTTCTACAAGCTATGTGTGTTTTCTTGCAGCCCTATTTCGAATAAAATTTTTGTTTAGGTTTTCATTACATTGTCATGGTTTGAATTTTGATGTTGAGGTTGTGTAAAAAGTTGCATGGGGACTCATCAAAGGTAAAGTTGACTTGCAAGGTTCATTTGCTTCAGTGTTTGCTTTAGCTTTAACTTTTTCCGCTATGGTTGGTTGTTTCTTTTTTTCATGGATTCGAGATGATTCTGGGACTATTGATGTTGTTGTGGTTGAAAGAAGATAATCAATCCAACTTTCTGTCAAGACTAGAGTCTCTTTGATATGATGGGAGTTGATTATGTAGAATGTGTCCTTAAACTACCCAGTATTCAACTTGAGTATGGCTTTTGCCACTCCAAAGTTAAGAATTGGTGGATTTTCCCATCATTATCCAAGTGTCGTAAGACATTAGATTCATTGTTGCAAAAGGATCTATCATAGTTGAATATGTGATTTTGAGTCATGTTTCTCCACATATGTTGAGGTTGATCATTGTAAGGGACAATTGATTTTTTGCCTTATCCTCCTTCTTCTCTTGAGCTTGAGTTTGTTGAACATCTCATTTGAAACTTGGAACCACCGTTTCTTCGTCTGCTTTCAGTTGTGCACTTTCTAGAGTCGGCTTATTTGAAACAACGTTTGTCGCTTCTTCAGATATGTTGATGATGAAAAATTATCGTGGTTGCTTTTCTTTCTTTGTTTGTGCCTTTGCATCACGATCCATGGCATAGCTTTCTGTCTCGCCTATTTAGCTTACATACTCACAAGTTTCATTATCTTCCTTCAACATCTTTTTCATAAATTAAGGAACTTTGATATAGCCTTCCTCATCACAAAACTTTGTAGGCTTGATTTTGTTTATGCACACATCTAGAGTAGTCAGTATTTGATCCCAACCAAAAGGTTCAAATAGTTCTTCTAGGAACGGTTCTCGAATGCAGCCTTTGTCTTCCACTGGGTCTATGTAGGACACAATCTTCTTTTATTAGGCTCCCTCTTTCGGACGCTCCACACATCCAAATATGCACTTTTATCGTGCAATTGTACAAGTATTTATTTTTCATTGACCGTTGTTGACTCAAAGTCCTCTACAAGAGTTTGACTAACATCTTTGTAGCTCTTTAATGCCGATCCTCGTTGTAACATCCTTATGCTGCAAATAGATATGTTCATAGCCCTAATCTTGGACCATTTTAAGTTAACGCATGAATGGTTGCCCCAAAATGACGTCAAAGTTGTTTCTCTTTCCAAAATCCACTACTGCAAAGGTATGCTTGTACTCAATTCCAGATGAGGATACTATGATATGTTCCAACATACCCAAAGGTTTTTCTACAAATCCATCTACAAGTTGCAGTTTTATTTGTGTTTTTTTGAGAGCTAGTTTCCCCCATTTTTTCCAAATTTCTTTCATGGAAATGGCCACCTCAGCCCCGCTATGACGTATGGCAATGGTTTTTATGCCTTTGTGCTTCTGTGGCAAGGTGTTGTTTCCCTCTTCTCCTTCACAAAAATCTCCCACTTTGTTTACAGTTATTGGTTTTGCCTACGGTTTCTCTTGTGTCATTTTACCCATGTGTTTATCTAAGGGGATGTCTCGATGATTAATTTTCGATCCCTTCTTCTTTAGATATTTTCTCACTTCTTTCCATATATGTGGTCTGATTCTCAACAACTCTAAGAGAGAAAGTGTGCATTGTATAGGAGAACACATCAATTCGTGCAAGCTTTTGGTATCCATCATTTTTGGTGTAGCTTTCCAATGAGATGGTACCACTCTAACCTCAAATCTTGTTTTGTATTCTCATATGAAGGATAACAGAGCATGTAGAGAGTGTAATTTGCTCTCTTCAGAAGCTATAGACCCAACATCTTTGTATAGAGATTGTATATCTACTGGTTAGAACTTGTGATCCATATTGATCTCAATGACAAGTGCTTATTGTAAAGTAGCACTACCATCTTTGTGATTTCTAACGGGTTCCCACAAGGATTGTGGCCATGGTTCTTCCACTTCTGGAATATGCTGTATCACTTGAGACTTGGCCTCATCCATTGTATTACTACCGTTGTAACCAATGGTGTTTTTGTCTCAAGCCTCATGTGATCATTCATTTCATCTCTTTTGTGTTCAATTTTTCTGTACCTTTCATGGATTAATACTATTTATTTAGAAATGCTTAATTTATTTGTTTCCATTAGAGTGTGAGCGGTATTTATGATCCATTTGCACATTTTCAGTCTCTTTGTTTTGAATTCCAAATACCTCAACCCTCTTTGTTCTAGCGTCTCATTGTTCTTCACTCTTTCCTCATGGGCTTGCATCATGGCATCCAAATGCTCATTAACTTTACCTACTAGGACTAAACCTCCTGATGATATTTTGGATTAGTTTTCTTTCTCAATTCGTTCCCTGTTTTTCTTTTCTTGTTTTAGTTGCTCTTTGGTTTGTTGCAGCTCATTTTCTAGGGGGATTTTCTTTTCTAGCCTTTTTGCTTTCATTTTGTCTCATTTATCTTTCCACAATTTTGTATTGGACTCAAGTTATCACATTCATAGGAACTGTGGGTTCTACCTCAAACTCTCTTGAAGAAGGCATCACTCCGACAACGTTCATTATTGCTTTCCCCTTGTTGTTTGGATGTTTTGGACAGTTAAAGATCATGTGTATAAGAGCACATTCAAGACAATATCCAAATATCTCTATTTTATTTGCTTGATGATGACTATTTCTTGGCCAATGATCACCTCCACACTCGTAGCATGGTCCTACTTGTTGCACAGTTGGTGGTGCCACCAATGGATACCCTTGCCTATTAAGAATGGTCTTTGATCCATACTCTTGATTGGCTATGAACATGAGCATATTCTCATCCATAAAGTAATGATTACTCATGGGTTGTGACACATATATTGATTGAGTGTAGTTGACTACTACTCTACCATCGTTTAAAAGAGGTGGTTCTTGCCCTAGCATACATTACAATCTCAATAGAGTGTTACACCATGGGGTGGGATGATTTTTTCCACAAGTCTCACATCTCTTCAATTGAGGTTGTCATAGGTTTTAGAGTTTCCAATACTTAGGAAATATCAAGCTCTAAGAGCAATTGAGCGGATCAATCAAAAAATACATTACCGCATTCAAAAATCATGAGTTAGTGAATTTGGAAGAGGGCTCAAATGTAATATTAGATCATTATCATTATGTCATAACAACAATGATGAATTTGGGATTTGGATGACGAGCTTAAATTCACATGATACCTTCTTAAATTCCTAAGCAGCAATGGGTACCTTCTTCAATTTCTTCAGTACCAATTGATGATTAGAAGGAGTAACAACATCAAAGCCACATATAGGCTAAAACAAAGTCCAACAGCTTAGATCCTTACGTTTTGTTTAATGTTTAGATATATGAAGCCACATAATTTTATACCATCAAACCAAAAAGGTCTATAAAAAAACCTATGAAGAGGAGGTATTTTCAACTAGCTCCATAGTAGACAAATGCCCTCAGCCATAGACCTCAGTAAGAGGTAAAATTATTCAAATCAATGCACCCATTGCATGCTCTCTCTCTCTCTCTCTCTCTCTCTCTCTCTCTCTCTCTCTCTCTCTCTCTCTCTCTCTCTCTCTCTCTCTCTCTCTCTCATAGATACAAAAAAAATAGCCTAGGCTAAGTGAGGGAAGAAGGATCCCTCACCTGTATATATAGGGGTGGAAGGTAGGAGGGTATAGGAGGCAAGTGTTACCACCAGCTGTATGAAAATATCCATGTTAATCCTGAAGAGTAGGAAGCTACTCTCATCAAATAAACTAGTAAGAGACCTTGCAGATCATCACCATTCGACCACATTAGCTTCTCAAAAGAATTGGTTGAGAGGGCAGGGAGAGTATTATAAAAAAGAAACAAAAAACATAGTAGTTGTTTCACTATGTTACCTGTAGCACAATATATTGCTCACAAAACCCACTAGTAGAGCCAGGTTATGTCAAATGTCATCTACAGACTACCATTGCAAGGTACATTAGGCCAACTTCTCATGATGCTTACTCCGTTCATTAAATGTATTAGGCCATAGAGAGAAATCTACTAAGAATATATTTGTAGACACCCCCTACCTTCCTTATAGAATCTTGAGCCCATCAGCAAGTCGAGAGGAAGCATAAAGGAAGATGTAGGTAGAGGGAGAGGATGCAGAGTAAGAAAACCTGCAATGCTCATTAGCAAGAGAGAGTCAAGGAAAAAATGCCAACACATGTCATCGAGGACTCAAAGTAGTTAATTTAGGTAGGTAAACCTTTAAGATGTGATTCCCATACATTACCACCATTTTCATTTTAATGACACCAAGTAAAAACGCCCATAACCCTAGTGCTTTAGTAGCAAGGAAGCCCAAGGTGCAAATATGACCCAAGCATCAAAAGACTGCCTCCTCCAAGCACCGGTAGGAGGCCAATAGTCATAGGGTTTCAAATGAAATTTTAACCGAGCCCATATGACCACTTATATAGCAAGGCGTCCCGTTTTTTTTAAAAAAAATTGCCCCAATCACTAGGTCCATATGTTGGTTTTTTTTTTTTTTTGGGGGAGAGAGAGAGAGAGAGAGAGAGAGAGAGAGAGAGAGAGAGAGAGAGAGAGAGAGAGAGAGAGAGAGAACATATACATATATATACACGCATAAACACACACACACTGTGTGTGTGTGTGTGTGTGTGTATAGCTACCAAATGTGTTATGTCAACTTTGTTGGAAATTTACCCAAAAATAATTGGACACATACAATTTATTGAAAGTACACTAGTTTTCATTAGTGAGTATACACATGTAATGTTTTAATTTTGCAGTGGGTTGTGCATGCCGCCAACGGCCAAAAACATTCAGGATAAGAGAGAGAGAGAGAGAGAGAGAGAGAGAGAGAGAGAGAGAGAGAGAGAGAGAGATTTATGCAAACATAAGATTAGAAAGATTAATGCAATTGTACATCTGGATGGTGAGGAAAACTCTAATCTACTAATGCAAGAGAGAAGAGGCATGTTTACTTTTGATGCTTTCTTTTATCTTATTGTAGTTCGTGTGTATTGTGAGGTGTGGCCTATCGTTTTCTATTTTGATTTCTTCAAAGGAGATGGGCAAAGAGGCAACCTCTTATTCCCACATAGGTGTTGAGTTAGTGACCATCTTAAGATTTCGTGTGTCGAGGATGTCATCTCTTGGTGTGCTACAAAGATGGGACCCAAAAGTACTGTTTTATTTCTGTGTGGAGCAAGGATTTCTTATTACTTGCTATGTTAGAAGGATGCAATGTTAATTTTTACAAACTAATTGTAGAAAGGACATTTAATCTAAGTACATGGAAAAGCGTGTTATGACTAAGAGGGGCGACATGGGTAGTGCTCACATATCCTGGTTTTCCAGTGTAGATTTTGCCCTGCACAAAATGTTCAATTGGTTCTACAGAGTTTTAGCGGGAAGAGAAAGGAAGAAGATTAGAGTGCAAAGAAGCTTGAAATGAAGAATAGAGAAAGTGGTTACCATGAGGCGATTGCAATCATATCATGCTTCTAGTGCAAAAGATCAATTTCAATGGTGGTTGGGGTGACAAGGCGACAAAATGGCAGACGTTGGGTGGAAAATCAATAAATTTTTGACACTAACCATTTCTATATTGAGCATACATTGTAATGCCACGTGATTTGTTGACGCCCCAATCAGTGGTTTCATGTAACAAATCTCGACAATTTTGGAGTTATTTTGAATTTTTAATGGTATTATTGAGTTTTTAAGTTTTTTTTAAAAAAATAGTACTTTATAAGTCAAAACTCACAACTTGAAGTTCATTTCTGTTTGCACATTCTAGAAGATTCACTCGAGCACAAACGCCACACACTCACATCGGCACCACATGGATGATTCACACGAGCAGGCTGGCACTACGCACAACAATACCACCACACCCACTCACATCACAGAAAATCCACAGCCGGAAACCCATGCAGAATCCACGACTTCAAATCCACATCCCCAACCACATGTGGATAACCCAGTGGACCAGCCTGCTCCAAACACCCAAGAGCCTCCCCAACCATCAAATCTAGATGATCAAAGCAACATGCGACACATATTTGGAGGTCTTGAAGATTTAACCCATGCCACTTGCACACCTCTTCCAGATCCCCCACCGATTTCACCTCTTCGTAGAGCAACACAAGAACCTAGAAACAGAAGAGGAATATAAGGGTCCGCTTCAAAATCCACTGCCATCGCCTCCTGCCACAACCATTGGTGCTCAAACCACCCCACATACTTGTTGAGATGTAGAGAGAAAGAGAGAGAGAGACGAGACAAGAGACACACCATATACGCTCCCAAAGACTGATTCATATTGAGGACAAGATACAAATATATAGGTGAGACCAAGTTGAGTAGAGTGAGCCATATATAGCTCCAACACCCCCGCTCAAACAAAGGTCTCTAGCTTTGGATGAAAAAACCCTTGGGGAGTTCAAGGGAAAAACCCAAGTCCCTATACAATGTGAAAATATGAACCAGCGATGATGATGTGAAAGTGAATTGTGCATCTATGTACAAATATTCAAGTGACTTAGAGATCACAATGTGCAAATATGGAGTGTGCATAGTGCATGGTACCTAAAAGATTACAATTTCATATGTACAAAGCTATTACAATAGCAAAGAAGCTAATCTAGAAAGAGTGAGGCCGAAGCAACTCCAAGCTCCGACCGCAAGAGGATGAAACGTGACTCGTTGAGGCCTTTGGTCAAAATGTCTGCAATCATCTGGTCACTTGGACAGTGTTCAACCATAATGGTTCCTTTGCGTACTTCATACCTGACATAATGATAATGGACAACAATGTGCTTTGACTTATTATGTTGAACATAGTCTTTTGCAAGACTAATAGCACTTTGGTTGTCACGCCGCAAGGGTGTGCTAGAAAGAGGAGAGTGACCAATATCAACCAGCATTTGTCGAAGCCAAATCAACTCACGAGCTGCAAGTGATGCCGCAACATATTCTGACTCAGTCGTAGAAACTGCAACACAACGTTGTTTCTTGCTGGTCCAAGAAACAAGACAACCATTTATAAAGAAGCAATTTCCACTAGTAGATCGCATAGATAGATGTGAGCTTGCCCAGTCTGCATCTGTGTAACCCAAAAGTGAAAGAGATTGCATAGAATCCGATGTGAGTTGTCATCGATAGACTAAACCAAAATCAGTAGTGCCTTTCAAGTATTTCAATACACGCTTTGCAGCAGACCAATGCTTAAGAGAAGTACATGCAAGATGTTGTCCAAGATAATTAGCAGAAAATAGAATATCAGGACGAGTGTTCATGCCAACAAACTAAAGACATCCAATCAAGTTAGCATAAGGTTGATTTGTGACAAGTTGACCGCCATTGTCAGAAGTGTTCTTCGTAGAGCTCGCAAGACAAGTGTGTTGGCTGAATGTGTAGATTCCATACCAAATTTTTGAATAGTATCTGCAATAAACTTTGACTGTCGAAGGAATAAATACCTTTAGTACGGTTCCATTGGATTTGAATGCCAAGACACGAGTGAATCTCTCCAAGATCCACCATATCAAATGCAGAAGATAATAACTTTTTCACTTGCTGAAGAAATCCCAAATCATTGGAAACAAGGATGGTATCATCCACATAAAGAGCAAGAATCACAAAACTGCTATCTTGGCGTTTTATGTATAAGTTGGAGTGTGACAAGCAAGAGATGAATCCTTTAGAGGTGAGAAAAAGATCAAATTTTGTATACCAGGCTCGCGAAGCTTGTTTGAGACCATATAGTGCCTTGTGGAGTTGAGCAACAAGGTCTTCTTTACCTGGAATAACAAACCCTTCTGGTTGTTCCATATAAATTTCCTCTTCTAAGTCACCATTAAGAAAAGCAGTTCGCACATCCATTTGATGAGCTTCTAAATCAAATTGAACAGCAAATGCCAATAAAACTCGAACACTTGTAATGCGAACAACTGGTGAAAAAGTCTCTTGATAATCAACACCAGCTACTTGGGAGTAACCTTTTGCAACTAAACACGCCTTGAACTTGTCAAAAGATCCATCTGCTTTTACTTTTTTCTTATACACCCACTTACATTTAATAGGTGTACGACCAGGAGGTAATTCAGTTAGTATCCATGTACCTTTAGAGATAAGATAATCGTACTCTGCTTCCATAGCCTCTTGCCATTGATCCTTTTGTGGTGAAGAGATAGCTTCATCATAAGTAATGGGATCTTCGGAAGTAGAAAAAGCATTATCAGCAATATCGTCATCATAAACATGACATGAGCCATGTTCAAAATCAATAGGCAGATCAACAAAAATATCAATATCATCATTGGCAACATTCGAAATGGATGGTTGTGAAGAGGAAAGTTTCTCTATTGGAAGAGTTTCATCTTCTGAAAGAAATGGAAAAGCCTGAAGCAATGATTTAGTATCATCAGAATCATCCATGGACCATGAGCCTCCCATAAGCTCTTCGTTAAAAGTAGCATCACGATTCACAATTACTTTCTTGGAGGAAGGGTCATAGAATTTGTAGCCTTTGGAAGTGTGAGAATATCCAATAAAAATAACTTTAAGACTAGGAGCATCAAGCTTTGTTCGTGTTTCTTTCGGAACATGAATATAAGCAATACATCCAAAGGTTCGAAAATGAGACACAGAAGGAATGTCACCTATCCATGCTGTGATGGGTATCTTACCAGAGGGTGCAGTAGTAGGAAGATGATTCTGAATAAATACTGCTGTTAAAGTAGCTTCAGCCCAAAAAACACGAGATAAGCCAGAATGAATTAGCATACATCTTACAGCATTGAGAATAGTGCGATTCTTTCATTCAGCAACACCGTTCTATTGAGGCGAATATGGAATAGTGTGTTCATGATGAATTCCACTGTCAGCACAGTAACTCACAAACTCTCGAGAAACATATTCGCCTCCATTGTCACTACGAAGCTTCTTATGGCGACGACCAGTTTGAAGTTCCGCAGCCTTGTGGAATTGTTTGAAAACAAATAAGGCTTCAGATTTTTGTCTAAGTAGGAATACAGTCGTATACCTTGAGAAATCATCAATGAAAGTAATGAAGTAGCGATATTGTGATCTCAAACAAGGTAGAAGTCCATATATATCAGTATGAACAAGATCCGATATGTCATGAGAATGAGTTGTATTTGAAAGAGGAAAGGGTTTACGATTGTGTTTCCCAAGAACACAAAATTCACATATTCCCATATGGGGATGGGCTTTAAGATCCATGCCATGAACAAGATCACGACGTTGAAGATCAAGGAGTTTTGAGAAATCAGCATGAACAAAACGATGATGTCATACTTTGCAATCATGATCACCTGGAGCAGTGACAACATTTGCTACAACATCGTTGAGAGAGAGTTCAAACAAATTACCATTTCGAGGAGCAGTGGCTATAGTCTATCCATATTTCTCAATTCGGCATTTGGTATGATCAAATCCAACAAACAGACCAAGATCAACAAGTCTAGTAACTGAAAGAAGATTACGTTGAAGATCTGGTACATGTAATACTCCTCGCAAAATTCGAGTGGAAGAAGATAAGGTACCAAGATATAAGTCTCCTGTAACATTTAATGGCCTAATAACTTATGTGTAGCGGAAATTAGCATGAACATAGTGGGCATTTCATTAGAATAGATTACTAATGAGAATTACAAGAGTGCTTGGGTGGAGAGAGCAACAAAAAGCATAACACCTAGTTAGATAGCATCAACAATACTTTCAAAAGAGAGAGAAATTAATCTATTGACAACAGTTGAGGACCAGATTTGCATGGAGCCGGTCCCCCCTCCAAAAGGCTTTGTATTATGGTTTCTCCCATCAAGAGAGACATTGTACAATACAATTCTTTGTGTTCCTTCAAGACTAGCTAGTGCAATGAAGATGGAAGCTTCATACACTAAGAAAAACACTTAACAAACACAACTTGAATTATCCCCATTCTCAGACCCAAGACCTCACACACCTTCGAAGATGGTGAGAGCTAGCAGGGTATGAGAGTAGATTGAGAGGAAGAAGGAGTATCTTACGAGAAAGATGTACATCTCCTCACATAATCACTCATATTAGCATATCTTAGCTTAGTAATTAGCTTGGTAGAGGAGATGAGCATGCATTGAAGCTTGGATCTTGGTTGGATTTGCATCCACATGCCAAGAGAGTGTTGAGGTAGGCTTCTATCTCACAAGCTTGGAGTAGGTGATGAGTTCTCCATTAAAGCTTGGGAAGTGATAGTCTTCTCTTTCTTCACACATGAGATTGTTTGAGTGTGTGTGTGATAATGCCAAGCAAAAATCAGCCCCCCCTCTCTCTTGGGCGAGCCCCCTTGCTATTTTCTCTTCCTGCAGCCTCATTGGCCCTCCCCAAGTCAAGCCAATTACAATTAAGCAGCATAAGTGATAGCCTTCTGACATGTGTCCCCTTTTCCCCTTTTGTGAGAGCTTGAGGTAATTAAATAATTAAACTAAACTCTCATTGGACTCCCTTGCCTCCTGGCCAATAGGAATGAGGCAAGCCATGGGGCTCCAGAATGCTCATTGGACCCTTTGGGAGACTGCCCAATAGTCTTCTAGGAGACTTAATTCTTATTGGTTTCTTTTATTAAATGTTTTTAAATTAATTAAACTAGATTTACTCTAGCTTAATTCTCATTGGTCCACTTCAAGGGTCATCCAAGAGGAATTGGGCACATCTTGTGGGCATCTGGGCTAGGGAGCTGACATGTGTCCCTAATTCCCTTTGTGTAAAGGGGCTTGTGTGTGTGTGTGTGTGAGGCTTTCTCTCTCATCCCCTAGAAGAAGGGCTCGCCCCCTCCCATGTAGGGATGTGCATTGACTTTGGAGAGCACACAAAGCATCCAATTCCCCCTAAGCTTTAACCCTTTGGACACAACCTTTTTGGAAGTCTTAATGGGCTGAACCTTAGGGTCTTTTTAGCCCATTGTTGCACATGGCTCTTTTGCAGATGGCCCCCCCTTTGGATCCCTATTTTCCCTCCTTTGGATCCCTACTGTGGCTGGTCTGCTAGCTTAACCAATATTCTAGCTTTTTCTCCCCTGGCACTTCCCCACATTAAATGATCAATTTAATATGAGAAAATCATTTAAGAGAATTAGATATTGATTATTATGACATTACCTCTCTCTTGAAATCATAGTCGTCCTCAACTATGGTGTAGAGAAGATAAATCATAGTCATGAGTCCTTTTCTTAGCGGGTAGAGGATCCCTATGTTACCCTACGACATCATTCCATAATGGATGACTAGTCCATTTGGCGCTTGAGAGCCTGAGGCTGCCGCAAGCATGTCTACACATCAGTCCTATCAGTCTTCCGTAGTAGAGTGACAAGCTCTACTTGGTGTTTGGGAGACGTCGTCTCCACAAACTTGATCTAAGCATGCATACTACTTCATTTTTGTGCACAAATAAAAAAAAAGAGAGTCTTATAAGACAAAAACTTTGTTCATTTTTCTTAAACATTTTGTACATTTTCTTACTCTTGGGAAGCATTGTAAGAATTGACAAGGTTTAGGTTATCCTTTAATTGTATGCCTTGCATCCATCTAGCATCTTCAAAAGGATAATTCTTAAACTTAATAAGATATCGTCGGATAGTCTTACCACCTCTTAGTACCTTGTCTTCATGTCGGAGAATGGACTCGGGCTGCAGCACCTCCTCTTGGTCCTCGATCTCCGGTGGGTCTTCAATAGTTGGTTCTTGAGGTGGCTCTCCTTTGTAAGGCTTTAATAGGCTCACATGGAAAGCATTGTGTATGAGCTAATGATTGGGCAACTTGAGTTGATAGGCCATCTCATTGATTGGCCTAAGAATCTAAAAGGGACCATAGTGCCTTTTTGCTAGTTTAGCATAGTACTTTTGGTGGCCCGTAGGATTCTTTCCCGTTGTGTGCCTTAATTGAGCCTTTGGAAATTTTAACAAGACCCAATCGTTTTCTTTAAAGGCTTGGGCTCTTCTGTGCTTGTCAGCAGCAGCCTTTTTCCTTTGCTGTGAGATAGAGATAGCATCCTTAATCTTTTGAAAAGATTCTTGTAGGTCTCGGCTATACTCATCTGCAGCGAAGATCTTTCCATGTACCTTAAGTAGCAAGGGACTTTTTGATCTTCCCTCAATTACCTCGAAAGGTGCTTTTCCCGTGGAAGTATGTACAGTGTTATTGTAAGCATACTCCACTAAGGGTAAGTACTTCTCCCATTGGGATATTTGATCTACTTCCGTTACATAGGCTTTTAGTAGATCGAGAATTGTTAGGTTAGCTATTTCACTTTGGCCATCCGTTTGTGGATGATAGGCCGAAGAGAAGTTTAGCCTTATACCTAAATTCTCAAAGAGACCCTTCCAGAAATTACTGGTCATTCTAGAATCTCTATCCGACACTATGGACATTGGCAAGCCATGGTACTTGAAAATTTGTGAAACGAAGAGGGTTGCCATTTGATGGGCTTTGATAGTCTTTTTGACAGGTATAAAATGAGCTTGTTTACTGAACCTGTCTACTATCGTCCATATTCCCGTATTCCCATGGATAGACTTAGGCAATCATAAGATAAAATCCATGGATATGCTCTCCCATGGTGAATTAGGGATTGGCAAGGGTTGAAGCAATCCAAGTTGCTTCCCTCTATCAAATTTTGTCTTTTGGCATACCACACATTTGGAAACATACTCTTGTATGTTCACTTTCATGGTAGGCCAATAGAAATATGTTTCAATTCCCTTTAAGGTAGACTGAATGCCTCTATGCCCCGCTTAAGGTGGAGCATGAGATTCATACATTACTTTCTCACGTAGTGAGTTAGTAACTCATAGTCTATTGCCATAGAGAAGATAACCATCTTGTAAAGTGAATGGTTCTTCTTTCTTCCCTAATGCCAGGGCTGAAATCACATCTCTAAAGTCGGGATCAATAGCGTACTCATCTCTCATTGAAGATAGATCATTGTGAGTTGCTATGGAAACCGCATTCACTCTCGGCCGTCTTGAGAGTGCATCGGCTACTTGATTGTGCTTGCCAACAATGTGAGCAATATGAAAATGAAATTGCGAAAGGAAATTTGCCCACCTCATTTGTTTTTCGGAGAGCTTGGTCTGCGTCATGAAGTACTTAAGACTTTGGTGATCCGTTCGCATAATGAAAGGAGTCCCCAATAAATAGTGCTTCCATGAGTCTAAGGCATGTAGAACTGCAAGGAGTTCCTTTTCGTATATGCCTAGAGCTTGCTCAATAGGGTCGAGCCTTCGACTCTCATAGCCTATGGCATGCCCTTCTTGGAGAAAAATAGCTCCAAGGCAATCACCACAAGCATCACATTGGACCTCAAATGGTTTTGAGAGATCCGGTAGTGTAAGCACAGGTTGAGAGATAAGCTTTTCGAAAGCATTGTTCTCCTTAGCAGACCATGTCTACCTAACGCTTTTCTTTGTTAGGTCATGTAATGGTCCCGCAATTTGTGAGAACTTTTCTATGAAGCGTCTATAGTATGCACACATACCTATAAAGCTTCTTAGTTCATGAAGATTCCTTGGTTTAGGCCATCCTTTTATTACCTCTAACTTGGATGGATCCATTTGGATGCCATCTTGAGAGATAATGTGAACTAAATACTGAATCTCTTGCAAGAAAAATTCACTTTTCTTTCGATTAACATAAAGTTTATTCTCTCTTAAAACTTGAAATATTACCTGGAGATGTTTCTTGTGTTCCTCCAATGAATTAGAGTAGATGACACTTAACAAACACAACTTGAATTATCCCCGTTCTCAAACCCAAGACTTCACACACCTTCGAAGATGGTGAGAGCTAGCAGGGTATGAGAGTAGATTGAGAGGAAGAAGGAGTTTCTTACGAGAAAGATGTACATCTCCGCACATAATCACTCATATTAGCATAGCTTAGCTTAGTAATTAGCTTGGTAGAGGAGATGAGCATGCATTGAAGCTTGGCTCTTGGTTGGATTTGCATCCACATGCCAAGAGAGTGTTGAGGTAGGCTTCTATCTCACAAGCTTGGAGTAGGTGATGAGTTCTCCATTAAAGCTTGGGAAGAGATAGTCTTCTCTTTCTTCACACATGAGATTGTGTGAGTGTGTGTGTGATAATGCTAAGCAAAAATCAGCCCCCCCTCTCTCTTGGGCGAGCCCCCTTGCTATTTGCTCTTCCTGCAGCCTCATTGGCCCTCCCCAAGTCAAGCCAATTACAATTAAGCAGCATAAGTGATAGCCTTCTGACATGTGTTCCCCTTTCCCCTTTTGTGAGAGCTTGAGGTAATTAAATAATTAAACTAAACTCTCATTGGACCCCTTTGCCTCCTGGCCAATAGGAATCAGGCAAGCCATGGGGCTCTTGAATGCTCATTGGACCCTTTGGGAGATTGCCCAATAGTCTTCTAGGAGACTTAATTCTTATTGGTTTCTTTTATTAAATGTTTTTAAATTAATTAAACTAGATTTACTCTAGCTGAATTCTCATTGGTCCACTTCAAGGGTCATCCAATAGGAATTGGGCACATCTTGTGGGCATCTGGGCTAGGGAGTTGACATGTGTCCCTAATTCCCTTTGTGTAAAGGGGCTTGTGTGTGTGTGTGTGTGTGAGGCTTTCTCTCTCATCCCCTAGAAGAAGGGCTCGCCCCCTCCCATGTAGGGATGTGCATTGACTTTGGAGAGCACACGAAGTATCCAATTCCCCCTAAGCTTTAACCCTTTGGACACAACCTTTGAATTTTGGAACCTTAGCATTTTGGAAGTCTTAATGGGCTGAACCTTAGGGTCTTTTTAGCCCATTGTTGCACATGGATCTTTTGAAGATGGCCCCCCCTTTGGATCCCTATTTTCCCTTCTTTGGATCCCTACTGTGGCCGGTCTGCTAGCTTAACCAATATTCTAGCTTTTTTTCCCCTGGCACTTCCCCACATTAAATGATCAGTTTAATATGATAAAATCATTTAAGAGAATTAGATATTGATTATTATGACATCTCCAATACCCTTTACTTGACAAGTAGTATCATCAACAAGATAAACAACGCGTTGAACTGGCAGTGGATGATAGTTATGGAGCCACTTAGACTGATATGTCATATTTCCTGTAGCACCAGAATCGACAATAAAAAGTGATCCATCACGTACATGAAGTATTCTATCTGGAGCAACTGAACATAGGACGTAGCTTGTTTCTGGTACAATGTTGTTTCGATGTTCAATAGCATATGCTCTATTCCGATCTGTGTCGAATCGACGCTTATAGCACATATGATTGGGATGATCAGATCGTCCACAATATTCACAAGAAGAAGAAGAAGAGTCTCTAGATAAACGTGGTTGTTTTGTGGTAATATTGTGTTCTTCATCATATTGACGTGCCTAACAATCATCTTCAGTATGGCCATTTCTGTTGCAGTAAGAACATGGCTTATTAGGAAATTTGAGACGAGAGAAAATATTACCGCGACGGCCACCTCTGCGGTTTCCTCGTTGAAATGGACGCCTTCGAGCATAAAAATCACGTTCTATCTGTTGTGACTCAGTCTCCTCTTGTGAAATCATAGCTGTATCATGACCAGCATTACGACGTTCTTGACGTTGAGAGTATTCAATTAAAGACATGCAAGCTTGGTCGAAATCAAGACCATCTTTATTAGAGTGAATAGTAACAATGTTATCATAAGAAGATTCCTTCACCGTATCAAGGAGAAGTGTAATCAGTTGCTTTTGTGGAACAGGATCACCGGCAGCAGCAAGTTGATTAATAATAGATTTGAAAGATTCAATATGTCCCATCATGGCAGTACCAACTTCATATTGTAACTTGTTAAGCAACCCTCTCAAATAAAGTATTTCTGTGACAAATTTCTTCTGAAAGTTTGCAATAAGGTACTTCCATACGTCGTGGGAAGTAGGCAGTTCATACATATCAAGCAAAAGGGAATCAGTAAGAGCAGAAAGAATATACCGACGAGCTGCTTTATCACGTCGTTGCCAATCCGTATAGGCAACATTCCAATCTTCAAATATAGGTCCTTCAGTGATAAGCACGTTATCATTATCCGTATCAACAGGCTGAGGCGAACAAACACGATTTCCAAGAACAACATCGGAGAGTTCATCACCTTCAAGAATTAACAACATCTTTGCTTTCCAGCCTGGAAAACCTTGACCTTGGAAAGGAGGAACAGAACGCTGGCCAGAAGGAAAGCCGTTGACAAGAATATTCATAGCCATATCTTGTTGCGAGAAGACCTATAAGATAAGATCGTAGAATCTGCACACCATATATGGTGAAGTCCGCAATTGAGAATGAGAGAGATATAAGGACCGCATTCTGTCAACGATAAACGTAAGAAGGATGCTCAAGGAACGTCCAAAGATGTGAGAGACGTCACCCAAAAAAGGCAAGGTATAGGAGACGTTAATAATAAAAGAGTCCTCAAAATAGAGTGGCGTGAGACGCAAGATTGACGGCCACAATACGAATAGAAAAAGGCTAAATCTTCTCAAAAAAGTTAACGCCAAAATAAGAAAAACGATCGCGGACGCTTCACGAAGAAGTAGGACGAAGAAAGCTGTGTCAAGCTCAATTGCAGTAAAAACAACATAACTTTCTGCTGCGAACTCTGATTGACGCAAACCTAGAACTCAAATCGAAGAGCTCGAGGAGACGAACAAGTTTTGGATGAAAAGTGCCATTGTGCTATGCTCCATTGCGCTTTTTTCGTTTCTCCAAATTTTGAGCAGAATGCCCCGAAAAATTGAGATGAAGTTCAAGGTGTCATCAACAAGAAAACGTAATCAAGGATTAGATTGATTAGCAATAAACGCCACATAAAACACTAATCATATTCTTCTTAACACAAAACAACCACAATTAACAAGAATCAATGCTCAAAAATGAAATTTGTAGCAATTTTGAATCTTACATGCAAATTGCATACACATACTGTTTTGTCACCATGAATTGAATCGGCGCGTGATCGTTACCGCTCTAATACCATGTTGAGATGTAGAGAGAAAGAGAGAGAGACAAGACAAGAGACACACCATATATGCTCCCAAAGACTGATGAGACACACCATATATGCTCCCAAAGACTGATTCATATTGAGGACAAGATACAAATATATAGGTGAGACCAAGTTGAGTAGAGTGAGCCATATATAGCTCAAACAATACTATGCTGCAAAAGTTTCCACCACGAATCAAAGAAAGAGTAATCAAGGTAATACCAGGCGACCCGGTATCTAAAGAAAAAGAGGCCAAGAGGAGGAAAAGACAAAGGGAGAGGGAAAAGAATGAGGCAGCTAAAAAGGAAGCCCTTAGAGTACAAGAAGACAGAGAGAGCAAGAGGAAAGGCAGAGAGTTGAGGCCGAGAGAGCTCATTTGGACAACTTACAAGCACGAGCGGAGGCAGAGAAGAAGGCGGCACAAGATAGAGCTCAAGCCACCCAACAAGCAAAGACTGGTAGCTCAAAGCCTTCAAAAATCCCTCAGAGAGCCAAGCAATGTGCAAAAAGAAAAAGGGACAAGGTGACACTAGAAGAGCAACAAACCCAAGAGGAGAGGAGAAAATAAATACAAAGATGATCCTCCTCAATGGGCTAGGCAGACGGCTCCACCACCACCACCAACAACATAGAAAAAGCGGAGATGTATGTAGGCACTGTGGCTCTGCGTGAGATCAGGAAATACCAAAAGAGCACTGAGCCAATCATACCCAAAGCGGCCTTCTCTCGGGTGGTGAGAGAGATGATAGATGAATATAGTGATTCCATTTCAAGAATACAACGCAGCTTTAATGACCTTGCAGGATGCCGTCGAAGACATTTTGGTGCAGCTTTTTCAAGATGACGTCTTCTGTATGGAGCATGCAAAGCGTGTAAATTTATAAAATACAGATTTAGCCTTAGAACTAAATTTAAGAAATGAAGGATGCCTTCATAAGATGTAGTTTATCCCATGTACTCTCTCTTCATGAGATTTGTAATCTTTCTCTATAATATCAATTGGTGAATTTTTACCATTCAGAGAAATTGTTCAATTTTAATTTGTACATTTTTTTTATAAGTATTTGAAGTGTTGGATATGTTAAGTTTAAGTTCACCACCATGGCTCCATTTTTGCCCATTGAGACACACATGTGCACAGAACCTCGAACATGCAGCCATCGGGCGATCGGGAGAGTGTCTCGGAGAAAATGTTGCCAAATGGGACGACAAGGGGGCCGTACGGGGTCAAGAAGGGCATGTGATGCACCAGCGGCATCGCGTGGTGCAAAAAAATCCCCTGTGTGCCACGGCGTGTAGGGAGCAATTCTACCACTGGATAATTTTGCAAAACGGGATGACGAGGGGGCCATACGGGGTCAAGAAGGGCATGTGACGCATCGGCGGCTCCGGGAGGTGCAAAAACATTCCTTGTGCACCACGGCACGTAGGGAGAAATTTTGCCGTTGGCCCAGAGCCGCCGATGTGTCACATGCCCTTCTTGACCCCGTACACCCCCCTCGTCGTTCCATTTCGCAAAATTATCTCCGAGACGCTCCCCCCGGCCGCCCGATGGTTCCATGTTTGAGGTTATGTTCACGTGTGTGCCTCGACGGCGGGCAAAAATAGAAATTATTGAACAATATGAATAAAAGAACAAGTACTGAATGGTGATATACAATCATTGACAAAAACATTTAATCTTTATTGATTCGAATATTACATCATGGTCGATTGGTTTTTCTACAAATTACATCTTTGGGTAATGGGAAAATGGCTAACTTGACACCAAGGGATTTACAATTTTCTCTGGGTTTGTCAACCCTTGACCTAGGCTGAAAGCGCAGTGGTGGGAGAGGACCGAGCCTGGGTGTTTGCCTGTAAAGGCATACAATGCTGCCTCTCGGTCCACCAATATACATTTGTGAGCGTTTAAGGTGAGAGAATCTTCAACGAGTATGCCACTTAATGCTTTACACTTTAGCAGCTCTATAGACGACTGGATAATCACCATGTGGGAACGTCTTCTTAGAAGATGGGCAGCGAATTACTTAGTAATTACTAGATTAATTACTACAGTAAACCCGAAGTGTATAAATAAGGCCCATTACATTGTTATCGGGTTGGCAATTGTTATCACTTGTATTAGCGCTTTGGGCTATAATTGTACTTGAGCATCAATGGCAGTATTGTCGGTTGTACTTTCCCTCTGTAATCATATTCGCTGTAATCTTGATCTGTAATCTCAATCATGGCATATATTTCAGTGATACTTACTTCTCATCCAGTCTTCTGAATCTGAACCTTATTCCAGTCTATAAGTCTGATTCTTATTTCAGTATCCACATTCCAGTCTAGTCTCTGATTTCTATCCAGTCTGCTGTCTGAAATCTTCCCACAGTAGTAGCTGAAATCCTTCAACACTAAAATTAGTTGTCTCAAGAGATCAGCTCCAATTCCATTTTGGCGATCACGGTGGGACGACTGGATAATCACCATGTGGGAACGTCTTCTTAGAAGATGGGCACCGAATTACTTAGTAATTACTAGAGTAATTACTACAGTAAACCCGAAGTGTATAAATAAGGCCCATTACATTGTTATCGGGTTGGCAATTGTTATCACTTGTATTAGCGCTTTGGGCTATAATTGTACTTGAGCATCAGTGGCAGTATTGTCGGCTGTACTTTTCCTCTGTAATCATATTCGCTGTAATCTTGATCTGTAATCTCAACCATGGCATATATTTCAATGATACTTACTTCTCATCCAGTCTTCTGAATCTGAACCTTATACCAGTCTATAAGTCTGATTCTTATTTCAGTATCCACATTCCAGTCTAGTCTCTGATTTCTATCCAGCCCGCTGTCTGAAATCTTCCCACACTAGTAGCTGAAATCCTTCAACACTGGAATTAGCTGTCTCAAGAGATCATCCCCAATTCCAAGCTCTACAAAACCATTCTTGGAGAACTCTGTGTGAGAAACTCTAAGAATCGATGGCCCCAAATGGCTCAGGTAGTGCCAAAGAGAACTATCTCTACCCGTGGCGATGTTGCACGAAGCTCTAGTACGCATTGCAAACTTATCAACATGATAAGCCTACCTCAGTTTTTTCATCCCTCTCTTCAAGATTTTTCTTTGTAAGATCAATGCTAGATCGATCATCTCTACCAATTGCAATCAGTGGCTTGTGTGGATGAAATGTGCTCTCTGGTACGCTTTCGTAGAAAGAGGCACATGATTTTATTTCCACTAGTGTACTTGCTACTGTTTGCACCAACTGTTGTTCGTTTTCACTGGGGAGGAAAGAGAGGCTTGCTGGTAGATCTTGGTCTTCGAAATCAATTTGAAAAGTGACTTTCTCTTCCTTCCCACTGGTATCCTTCATGCCCACATAGATAGCAAGCACAAGCGACTCATCTTCTTTGAGTCCTAACGTTTTGGCAATGTCATCAAGGAACATAAACTGACGATCATCCACCACCACTGGATGCAAAGTGAGAATTTGGAGGTCCGGGATCTCTTCCAACACCTCATCTCCCTCTATCATTTGATCTTCCTCCTCATTGGCGTTGGGATCTTGCATGAGTACAACTGCCATAGATGCTTCAGCCTGTTCATCTTTCCCTTTGATTACTTCATTTGATTCCTCCACAATGGTCACAAGAGGTCTTTGGTTGACCTTTTCCTTTGATTTTCCCTTGTCCATTCCCTCAAGCACAAGTAATTCCAGAACCATGTCCCATGAAATAAATTGGGTGCTTATGCCCAAATCCATGAGATCATCCTCATCCTCTATCTTGAAGTCCCGTTCCGTGAGGCCCTTAATAAACCTCAACAAGCAAATCCGGAAGTTTTTGTCAGCCGCATAGAGATGCTTCAAGAAATTCACTGGCAACCACCCCGTGCCGGATCCCTCAAAGATTATGGCATATTCCTCTATGTGTTGCGCCATGTAGTCAAGAAAGCTTCGGAATGCCTTTGCATGAAGGTTGGTAGTGGCATGCATGTCAATTGTCCCCTCGAACACACTAAGTAGTTCATGTGCTCGATATGCAAGTCCTACCTTTTCTAATTGTGTGAGAAGTGCATCAGTAGACGTTGCCATGGTTTCATTCACGAAGAAGATGCGAAGAGAGCTTAGAGCTAGAGTTTTGTGAATGTGAGAAATGAATTTTAAAAACTAGAAATTCACTTATATACCCAAAGTCACTTTTTTAAATGCACTTAAATTAATGTCAAAATAACTTAAAACTTTAATTTTAAACAAAATCACGTGACAAAGCATTGAAAGACACCAACATTGAAAACATTTGTTCTCCACAACAAGTAAATTGCACGTTTCAATCAAAAACTTGAACAAGCTGAGAATAAACAAGTATGCACAGAAACAAGATTCAAAACACCGTATGTATTAATGTGGACAAAATCCATGTCAATTACAAGCTTTTACAAAAATACATCGCGAAAACGGAATGTTCTCACACAGAAAGCTCTTCTCTTTCCTGGAGCGAACAATCTTTTCATTTATTACAAAGAGATATTGCTTGGGCAAGATATATATGAGATTAAGATACTTGCGAAGGTGACTAAGATGCTAGTCATTGCTCACTATAATGTGGTGCACTGCATCATCGTGGAGATGTATTTGCAAGTCAATCGATTCTCTAGCAGCAACCTCAGAGTTTAGTGCCTCCCTTTCTCCCATCGTCAGCTTCCATCTTCTATAGGGAAATACCATAGAAAAGCTTTTCTTCGCAATATGGTATCTAAACACCACCTTGTCAGCAACTACAAAGCACTTGATTCTATCTCCCTGGTGGTTGACCACCTTAGTTTCCCATCCAGCTGCAAGAGACCCGTTGATCGCACTTCCCCCTTTGCAAGTTCACATTGTTGGTGTCCTGTGAACACTCTGAAGTCGAAATATAAACACAAACACATGAAGAGACATAAACCATGTTACCATGGCTTTATGGGAACCATAGGTGCACTTCATTGTTGGTTGCATATCCACCTCGGTTTTTGATTTGGTTGCTGCGATCAAGGCACTGTCTGGCTTAGGCCATTCCAAACTCTCCAAGGTTGGCGAGTGAACCAGAGATAGATTACCATATCCATTTTGCCTAGGTGTGACATAAGTATCATAAAAAAAATGTCACGTGAGGCAAGCTCAGAGGACTGACAACCAACATATCGCAATTTGCCAAGCTCAGTGTGGATGGCCTCAAAAGCTCCAGTGAAGGACTCTATTGGCTCCCACTCCACAAAATCGGATAGAAAAACATTTGTAAACATGAACAAAAAGCAATGGAAATCTTACAGTCATCAAAAGCAACACACAAGGCATAAATACTAAATAGATGACCGAAAAACTTGCAAGAGGAGTAAAAATTACAATTTGCAGGAAACCTGGATGGAGCCACTGATGTCTCTAGCTTCAGTTGTGAAGCAGCATACACATGTTGCACCTTCGCAACCCTCTTGTCGTCTTGTGTTTGCTTGAACTCCATGATTCTTCCCTTCCAATGGTGTGCTTGAGAAGCCATGTGTCTCCTTGAGACCTTGTGTGCACCTCTTGAGCTGGGCTGCATTATCACCCACATCATTCGTTTTAACTCCATCGTCACCCAATATCCATTGTCATCTTGTACATTGCTTCATGAAATGGAGTCAATGATACTCCTAGGTCGTCGAGTACCTGATGATGCCATGGGAAATAGTGGCACAACCTGCACACAAACACTTATGATCACACATTGCACATCCATGTTCTCAGTTGTATAAAGAGCAAGAATCTTGATGGTACACAAAGGTGAAGGATGCCACTTACTGCTATATTGCTCCACCTGCTTGTTGACTTAATGTGGAAGAAAGGTTGCAAATCTTGGGAGGGAAGTAGATCCTCTCTAGAGAGCTTAATGGAGAAGGAGAAAGAAACCTATTGAGGAAAGAAAGAGGGATGATGTAGCAGAAGGATATGTTGTATACTTTAGCTTTAGCTAGAGGTGTTTAGTGAAGCCCATGGAGTAATGGAGAACTTCATTTTGAGGACAATACAGCCCTCAAGAATGCAGTAATCTTGAGGAGGGAAAGGAGCTTCAAACTTCTACTGTTGCAGAGCTTTTGGGAGGGAAAACTGAAAGGAAGGAAAGAGAAACAAGCTGAAGTGAAGAGAAGTGAGAGATGGTACAATAGAGAGAGAGGGAGGGAATGATCATCACGTTTTTGGAGGGGACCCCTTTTAGGAGAGAGGGGGGGAGAAACTGGCAGCCAGTAGAGAGAGAAAGGATTGATTTTTACTCAACTATTTAGAGAAAAGTTCATTTTTTTGAATTTATAAGAGATTTTCTCTTTGTATTTTTATAAAAGAGTACAAGTTTGACCACTTACTTTTAGGCCCTGCCATACCCACCATTTTAATCCACATGGCATCCACCCATTTGCCCCTTCCATAATCTCATGGCAAATAAAGAGGCCCCCTTAGACCCCATTCCCTTCCTAATGTATCGATTCTGTGTTGGCATTGATTATCTTAATTTCTTCTTGAATAGCAGGTTTAGAGTTCTGGCTTAAGTCTCTTGAGATTCGTTTCAACGACATTAAAATTTCTCTAATTTTTTTTCTACATACTCAATCTAATTAACTAATTTTCTTAATCAAACATGATGCTCTTATTAACTATAATCTGATCCTAATTAAACTAGTCTCCATAAGATCTAGTTAACTGACAATTAAGGTAGTCTTATTTTTTTAATATAACTATGATAAATTACATTCAATTAGACCAACAACATCATGATCATTAGAATTTGTGAAATTAATATACATAGCTCTATGGTATGATTGTGATGATCCTCTTTCATGGACATGACGATCATACAAGAAAAACCTTTTTTTGAGCAACTATTTTCAGGCGAAGACAAATGCAAGCGAGTTAAGACAAAAATAAAGTAAAGAAAACATGATTCATTCTCATAGTAGTAGTACACTTCTCTATATAATTCCATGTTCACTTTACAACACCTCATAATACGTAGAAAGATCCATTGGTTTCTTAAAGGGACTACACATCAAACACCAAACAAAAACAACATTCTCAAGAACAAATTGGGAAAAAGGATAGTACCCGTAGATGCAATAACTATTCTTGAGAGTCTCACTAATGCATTGGGATACTACAACTACTCTTTAAACTTGACATGGTCACATGATGACTAGAAGCAACATAAAAGATACTACAATGGTGGGGACAAAAATCTATTCGATTGTAAATAAGTGGACTAAGACTAGGAGAAATATAAGGAGTATCAGACTAGGAGAAATTGAATTGTAAATGGTGGGGACAAAAATCTATTCGATTGTAAATAAGTGGACTAAGACTAGGAGAAATATAAGGAGTATCAGACTAGGAGAAATTGAATTGTAAATGAGGAGGCTGAGACTAGGAGCAATATAAGGAGGTGAACAAAAAGCTCTACTGCAAAAAGGATTGTTGGAAACTTGTCATTTATGTAGCTACAGCTTGCCTCACACCACCGAGAGCCTGAAATAACTCCACTTTTGTCAAAGTTTCTTGGTGTATGAATTCATGTGCATGGATGTCTAGACTAAAGCTTGCAGGAAGATGAAATGCATATGTTTGCATGGAGTATGAGCAAGCCATTTTGCCTCTCTTTTCTGAAAGTCCTCACATGTGCATCTTGGAAAATTTGAAATTGTCACAGAGTATGTCATGCCTTTCACTTTAGACCCTTCAGCACTAACATAAAAAACATGCATCTCATTACACACCACAACCATTTCTTTAACCAACTGTGCAACTATGTCTCTACCCAAGTCTATTCTGTTTTGGAAAATTTTTGTCAATTTGCTTCTCCACTTCACAACCTTACCATCTCTATATCTTGGACGCAAATTGCTTGGAACCTTGAGTGCACTAGCAGGTATGTCCTTGCCATGTGGAGCACCTGCTTTATCTTCAAAAACAAATCCATTATCTTGTAGCTTCCTTGCTTCATGTTCTAGCAAGCATGTGCCCTCACCCACAAACCATATACCAGGTGATGGATCTGGTGGAGAAACAATCATGTCATGGATTCTCCATGTGTGCATTATGGTTGAGTTACAAAACCATACAAAACCTTCTGTGTGCCCTCCAGGGTTATTTTTACTTGGAGGGTATTTTTGACGACCCCAGAAGCAAGGAATTGGGACCCCGATATGTGACTTGAATGCACCTTCATTAATGTATCTACCACACCTCTATCCTTCATTTCCAACAAGGCCAAAGCATGTCACTTTTTGATCTAGACTAGTCCTTCGTATTGCCCGCGTAGTTTTTGAAACACTAGAAACACTAGAGTTGAAGACAAAGGTGATGCATTTCCAACCATGGGTGTTGTGATAGTTACAAATTCTAGTTTGTGGCTATCATAATCGAGCATCACATCCCCATCAAAAAATATTGGATGCCTTTTTTGTATGCTTTTCTCTTGTAAACTCAGGGATGTTGAATCCCATTTCATGCATCGAGGATTTAGTTAAGTCAAGTAGATGGTTTGAAGTTGTAGCACTCGAATGCTTGTTGAGAAATCTCTCTGCTAGGTCCCTTAATCCTGGGTCATGTGAAGTATGTAGACCTTTTAAGTAAGCATTGTATCTCACACTTTGTAGAATCTCCATGGTCATATATGCACCAGCTGCCTCAAACAGACTATTATGATCTTTATAATCGATACATGCTCGCATGCTTAGTTTCTAATAGATTTGTGGTTGGAGTAAACATCCCAAGCTCATCTTGTGTCACAAACCTTTCTCCCCAATGTGGAACTCGTACATTCCACCATGCCGACCAAGTTTCCAAACACTTAACCTCTCCTTGTATAGCATGATCGACTATCCAAAAGCGTTGAAGCTCTCCCTTACAAATATTTTCAGCATTCTTTGTTGGTGCCTCTCTCCACTTTTGGCATAAAATTTTATGTTCTTCTTGAGATGATGGACGAATACATTTAGCTGTATGACAGACCATTGATTGCTCCCAATGAAAGCCACAAGATCTCTCTTTTTTGGGCATGACCTTCTTAGCCCCCCCAAAGTAAACCATTCAAACAACAAGCCAATTGGCATTTGCCTCATCTGCCATGAATCCCTTGAATTCGACCTTATCAAAACCCATGCCCTCCACCACATCATTCAACATTTTCCAAAATTCAATCTGAGCATGTTTATCCTCCACAATGGACTCACCTGTGGCTATTGTCATAAGCTTTCAAAGAAATGGATCATAAACATGAGCAGACATTGTAGGCCATCCCTGCACTCTATGCACATTACCGAATTGAACCCACATATTCTCTAAGTTTCCACCTGGACGCATTCTATTCACCAAGTCAACCACACTTCCCGGACCTATGGTTGACATTTTGAAGATGTGTGGCTGTTGTTACCTTTCAACTGACCACGAAACAATATGCTATGAAAGGAAGGATACCTTGATTTCTTTTCAAGCTCCAACACTGCCTCAAGACCCTTTGACAATATACTCTTTGATTTCTTAGTTGTCTCCAAGCTCCTCTCAATCCTTCATTTGTTGGACAAAGGAGTGATTGGTTCTAGAAAATTTGGAAATTCTTTGTCATAAATATTGCTTGTTATATATGTAGATTCATCTCTCATTAGCTCTTTCATAATAAAATCTTGGTTTGTAATGCACTCAAGATGCTTTGATGTAGTGAATGGATCCCAAGATGCTGTGTTTTGCAAAACTGAATCAACTCTCTTCTTTGCATGTCTATTCTTTCCTTGAACGCATGCATGCTTATGCTCACCAAGGTGGATTGCACATCTGATGTACCTATACTTCTCCCTAGGCAAGCAATAGTAGATAACAACTATACAAGTTTCCAAGCAAAGAGGTATCTTGGAGCAGTGCACACAAGAAAATGTTCCATAATTGGGTCCAATCAATCCTTTGGGAGAGCACTTTGAAAGACAACGATTCCATTGAGTCTCATTATGAGTTTTAGTTCGATGAAAAAAAGAGTAGTCAACATTGATGAATTGAAGATGGCCTGAACATTTACTAAACCTGACAGCATCTACTAAAGAATCACTACTCTTTGTGACATACTCTATCCACATATGAATGTCATGTCTCTACTCTATGCCAATCATTCCACCTAAATGATTTGAAGGTGGTAGTTCAAATGCAACATAACCATCATAAAGCATTGGAATTTCTTCCACATGAAGAATCTTAGATTCTTGTCAAAGAGCAATAAACAAACTGCTTTGTGTAGGCATATTTTTAATCATGTCAATTACACTAAGTTGTTTCTCTTTTGTATCATCCAAAAGTATTGGATCAACTTTGTTTCCTGACGTGTTTAGGGAATAGTCGACTGTGCACTCACGTGCCTTGTGAAACTGAAACATCTCATGATCTAGAGAATAAAAGTCCTCTCCATCCACACCCAGGGCAGCTTCCATTTTAATCCCCTCTGCTGACAAAGTGAGAGGATGAAGAGTGATTGTTGAGGAAGATATATTAAAGTGTGATTTGGGAGTGGAGACTTTTACTTGAATGGTCCTGCTCTCAAACATTAGAACGAGTTCGTGGCCCACCCTTGGTCCATAGATAGTGATATTTATTTTATATTCACCATTCTTTAAACTCAAAAAATGGACCCCATGTTGTAAAATGAGCGCCCATTTCCTTTTGACAATGTGTAAAGTGCCTTAACTAATTAGGTGTATTGTCAAAAAACAACAAGATATGTGAGTGGCGATGGCACTAGGAAGAGGACGAGGACATCTAGCTCGAGGTCGAAGGCCCCCTGCTAGGTAAGGCTCTGTTCTCCCTATCTCTCTTACTCCCTCAACGATGGGCAGTTTTCAAATATTTCTTTCTGCATATTGAGCTTCAAAGTGGCCAAACAAGCAAGGCATTGATCAGTATCTTTGTCTATCTGCTTACTGATTTTATGCTTACTAAGTCTCCAAAGCGGCCAATGGAGCAAGGCATTGAGCAAGGCACTGCGGTAGCGATGGGCAGATGTTCAATCTTTACCTTCGATTGCATTTCAATGACTTGGAACTTTGAAGGTGCTTGCATCGATGATAAGCATTTGAAATAACTCTATCCGCACCAACAATAGGTAGTTGCAATTATCAATGAGCAGTTGTAGTTATCGACCATAGGCAGATCCCCCAAAGCGGCCAAGGTTTGGTGGTTGCCTCCAGCTCGACTCTCCTCGTGTCTTTGTGTGTATCCCTATTCGACTGCCTGGCCATCACAATTTATGGCTCTCTTGCCCTCTTTGCAAGCTTGTAGGACGTTTTGCCTGCATGATCATTCGTGCTCTATCTGCATGGAACATCCCTTCTGTGCTTCAGCTCACAAGCTTCTGGGAAGGATGCAGCCCCTGATTTGAACAATGGAAAGCAAAACCTTAGCATATGAAGTGAAGGCACTATGAAATAGAAAAAGGGTGGGTCGTGAACAATGTAAACAACTCTCTGTGTGTGTATGTATGTGTGTGTGTGTGTGTGTGTGTGTGTGTGTGTGTGTGTGTGTGTGTGTGTGTGTGTGTGTGTGTGTGTGTGTGTGTGTGTGTGTGTGTGTGTGTGTGTGTGTGTGTGTGTGTGTGTGTGTGTGTGTGTGTGTGTGTGAGAGAGAGAGAGAGAGAGAGAGCATCTAAAAATATTTTTTTCTGCTTCCACTAAATCATTATACATTATACGTTTCTTGCTACTTCCACAGAATCATTATACAAGTGTTATTCTTTCAACCATATATTTGTCATTGGTTTACAAGCGTTATTCTTTCACCCATACATCTGTAATTGGTTTGCCAGATACGTTGATGCCAGATACATTGATACCCACACTTGTGATACCTACGCTTCTAATGCTATATTGATCTAGGTGTACTTGGGATGCTATACTGATCGCTTTCTAAACTCGGTGCAAGCCAAAAATTCTATGTCTCTTACTACACCGGCGATAGGCAGTTGAAGGTGCCTTCATGACCTTTGAAGGTGCATTTCAATCAATCTTCATAGAGGCCTATTTGTGCTGATGATAAGCAGTTTAACACCTTTGAAGGCGCCTACGTCGGTGATAGGCATTTCAATTAATCTTCATTGAAGCATGTCCGCACACATGATAGGTAGTTCAAGGCTTACTTAGCTTATCATTTGGACTCTATTCCTTTCTCTCTTGAACCCTGCGTATCAAGTCCTCAACCCCTACTGTCGTTAGAAAATCACACACATACACCTTGCCAACCTAAACTAGAAAAACTTATAGAAATTTGGTGATGTATTATTGGCAGCATTATTTATAAACTAAGAGCATGATGGACAAGGCTGCTCCGATGATGGGTAGTTGAAGGACTCTTGGGTTATGGGTTAGCTGTAGAAATGTTTCATCAAGTCCATCTTTTAAGTGGACAAATTCATTTCAAAATTGGTCTTTGTTGACAAGCCCACGTTGCTAGTGTCTTTTGTGTCAGCTACGTGCATGGGAGAGTCTTCTCTAGTTAGCTACGTTCCGACAATAAGGGGTTAAGGGCTTGTTTAAATAGTTACCAATCATTTTCATACTCTTGGATTTCTTGAAAAATCCTTTTTTGTACCTGTTTGCATCTTTCTTAATTGCCTAGCCATCAATAGTTAACTATTTGTCTTGTGATGTTGAGACTCCATTTTAATAAATTATTTTTCAATGTCAAGCTGCTTAAACTTGGGGTTGGCGGCAATGACAAGTTTCTTTAACTCAAGGTTGTAGTAAAGTTTTGGATATTACAGATTAATTTGTAGATGTTGAACAATCATAACAAGTACTTGTCGGCAATGACTTGTTAAACTATAGGAAATTACTCTCTATTTTGTCTCTTAATGATAATAAAGTTTTTTATTTCTAAAAAATGATTGCAAGTTTTGGGTTTTTTTTAATTCCATCCTTACGTGGTCAAAAAACACCTGAAACCAAGCAAGTGCATGAATCTCTGCAAGCTATAGAGCATAGCGATCAAATAAGCTCTATTCGAGGCACACAGATGACAGATGAAGATGCCACACTTGATCAAGAGGCAAGTTTTGTGGATGTTGAAGATGTTGGAGAAGCTCCAATCAATGATGCACATTGTTTTGACATTGTGCCGTATGTCATTCAAGAGGAAGTCCATCAAGATTCTAACCGTGATGAAGAGCACAAGCTATTCATGCATAGAGGAGCAATTATTTTGGAAAGTACAAGAATGTTTACATGCTTTGAGTGTCTATATGTACCACCCTGTCGTTTGATTCCATATGTCAGGGTCAAAGGTTTGCGAGATGAGATAAGTGGTTTAAAATCTGCATTTGCCAAGGAAGGATATTTGCAAGAAAAACGTGCATTTATTATTTCTTTGTGGACAGGTGAGTGCATATTGTAGTCAATTATGTAGAGTACTTGTGCTACATTTAATAACATACCATATTTTATTGTGTATGAATATGATATTGTGCAAACATGGGATCCAATTTGGCAAGATATAAACAGGGAATATGATTTGGAGCTTGCAAGGAATGATTCTTTGAAGAGTTGTCAAATAAGATGTACTATGTTTGGGCAGGCAACCACAGAACCGTTGCATGGATAGCAACCATAAAAGAGAAGTTATCAACAATTAGAGAGAAGCATTGTAGGGTGCTTTGCACCGTGATTGATCCTACAAAGTTTTCAAAGATTGAATTACTTAGTAGTCTTCAACGCATAAATTTGTAAGTACATGTATTCTCTCTTTATTGTAGCATTCATTGTGTTTTTCTTCTTCTTGACTTTTGATGTTCTTTTAAAGCATGAACACACATTCATTGGTTGCTATCCATCTTTCATATGATCTTGTAAACTGTCCACATATTTTTTCATCGGATCATGAAGTTTACTTAAAAGGGATGCCTGAGAAGGATCAAAAGTTTATCGCATCCATGTGAGCAACGTACTCCAAAGGAGAAGAGCCATGGTATCCTATGACAAGGCGCTTATGTATGATGTAAATTTACCTTGATGCATTGTATTTTAGAGATTTTTTTCCTTGATATATTTGTGAGTTTTTGGGTTTTATTTATGAAGGTATGGGTAAGTAAAGAGCTAGCTACTCGATTGGGTCAAAAAAGACACGAGCTATTGGAAGATGATTTAAAAAAGGAAGAAACAAAGATTTTGAACCATCTGATCCATAAATATACAAATTGCATTGGAAAGGTAAAGAATTCTTTAAATTACTTTCCAATGGATATTGTAGATCTTGCAATATTTTTAATTTTATTTTTTTTTCTATGTAGATGTTGAATATCATGGATCCTAACTTGGGTGTTGAGTGGAATGAGAAAGTGTTGTCTTTGAAATGGGGGGAAGACAGTTGAGCCACTCTTGAGAAGTTAAATTTAATTGCTATTTATGATGTTCCTATTGAGAATAAAATCATTTGGATATCTTTGCTTGAGGCAGACAAGCTCACAAGGAGTGCTTATGGGTTAAAAAAAGGTGATCATCTCTTTTGCAAGTAAGTACTTGTCTTCACTAATCGACTTCTCGCATATGTTTCTTTCATTTTGTGTGGTGATTAGACTTCTTATGAGAGTGTTATTGTTTGTTTGCTTTATGTCATAGTTGGATCCATAGAGAGGGGATTCTAGTTCGTGTTTTGGAAAGAGCAAAAAATATTGTAAGGGATGTGATGAATTTTGAGTAAGACATTGTGTTGCCTCATGATTGCTAAATTTTTTAATATTTTGAGGAGATAAAGTATGAGGCAAGGCCACATCTCTTTCCACTTGAAGTCTCACTTGAAGCCAAAACTAAAGATGTAGAGAAGCAAGCTCTTAAGAAAGTTGAGAGCATGTGTATGGCAACTCAATGCTTGGCTTATAGGTTGGCCCTAAACTTGAGCATTGCAAGTTCTCTCCTTGTCTAGAGTCATTGTGAGTTATTTCTCTTTGCGTCTAAGTTTTTTCTTTGATGTTTGTTTTGATAGGTTTTGTCATTTTTGGTGTCTAAGGGTCATTTTCCTTGCATGCCATTCATGGAAAAACAATGGTCCCTACTATCATCGAAGGATAGTTGTATGTACTCTTTGGCTTTGCATAAGTTAAGTGCTTGGGAGATGGAAAATTGTCCATGGTGGATTGATGTGGAGTGGAGACATGTTCTTGCTCGAGAGAGGGAGCTTCATGAGGCCATGAAGAATGATGCTCCAAAAGATCAAGATCTTCCTACCACAAACACTACCAATGGGACTACAACTGGTATGGATTTTGTTTGAGGTATGTTAAACTTTTTGACATCATGTTGTCATGAAGTATATTTGTGTAATTTAGCGGATCTTTTCACAAAGAAAGGAAAGGAAATGATTGTGGAGAGTGTGGATGAGCAATTTCCATCAAGTGATTTAGGTATTGATGTCCCATTCACTAATTGTCATTAGTATGATGTAGATATTTATTATTGTATTGACTTATTTTTCTTAATCCTAAACGCTTCATTGTGGTTATAGTGGTTCATGGCAAGGTTGTGGTAAAAAAGAGTTTCTCTTTTGTGTACACCATTGAACCACTCTTGCCTACAGTTTCTCCTTGTGACACGCATTGTATCGCTATTTGGGGTGATTACATTGTTATAGCGTCAGACTTTCAAGCAAAGAGAAAGAATTCTAGGTTTGGACTACATTGCATGAATGCATGCTTAGAGCTAGATCTGATCTTGTACAATATACACGAGGGGGTAAATCTGTTAGTTGGGAAGCAGATTTCATATTCCTCGATCTACCATTTGGAGGATTCCATCTAGGACCCATGGCTAGGCCAGGATGGGACACTTTGATAGAGGATCATGTTCATAGTGTATTCCAATTGGTTGCAACAAATCTTGGAGACTCCAGGTGGTTTCTCATTATGGAATCTTTTGTAGGTTTATATACTTTTTTATCAACGAAATTATATTATATATTTAGTAGACTGTTACATGCATTATATTGTGTTCATTGCTTTCAGAAATCATAATTTTTTTCTTTAAGGGCCTACAATTGGATGGGTGGAGAAATATAGCAGATTGTCAAACATGCATGTCGCATCTTTGTTCTTCACCATGGGAGTTATTGGTCATGTGGAGATGAATGGTAGGCACATAGGGGTAATAATCCATGCAAGTTTTGATGATTTTCCTTATATTTTGCATCATTGATAAATTCCCTTGAGGTTTCTCTATGTATACATTGCATGCATACCCATATAAGTTTTGATGGTGTTCTTATGTTTTGCATCATTGATAAAGTTCTTTGTTGTTTCTCTATGTATGCAGTGTGACTCATCTATGTTGCTTATGGTGCACAAAGGGAATGTTGAGCCTCCCACATTTAGTGAGGAATTCTTTGCAAGCTTGGGAATTCACTCAAGTGACTTCTTTATGAGGCATCACATTCCTAAGGCTCATATTGCAACATTCATCTTAGGAGAAGTATGGAGAGGATTGCTTCACAGGAGCCATTATTTTTTGGCTTGTTTTGTGGAGTATCACTGTCGTGGTGGTGGTGTGTGCCTAGAGTTTGGGTATGGCACCGCCCCAATGCTACATGCATGTTTGGCTATTGAGCACGCATACACATCGATGGATCTTGACGAGAAGCTAATATCGGCATTTGTGAAACCTTTGCTTCAACTATGCAAGCGCTCTAGAGATGAGGCCACCACCTCTTGGGATGTGCAAGAGGATGTTGATATGGACATGGGGTTGAATCCGTATGATGACTAGTGAGACTCTCACTCTTCTTTTTGGCATAGGGTTCTTCTTCACGACTATGCGCTTTTTGATTTCATAGACATTTCACATGTAATTCGATATAAGTTGCACTTTGGACTAAGTGTAGGCCATATTGAAAAAAACATTTGATTTTGACATGCATATTTGTTGAAGTGTGTTTCCAGTTTACATTGAAGCAGCTGTGCAATCTCGATGGCATCAAACCCTTTATATGATTACGATATGCAAGATTGAGGACGACGACATAATCGCTTTATTGATGATGAATGTGATACTGTTTAGTTAAGATACAACTGCAATCATTGTGTGCTTGAGATTTTATATCATCGATCACATTTATATTTCATGTGAAAATGAAATGGCTCTCTCTCTCTCTCTCTCTCTCTCTCTCTCTCTCTCTCTCTCTCTCTCTCTCTCTCTCTCTCTCTCTCTCTCTCTCTCTCTCTCTCTCACACCCACACACACACACACACACCTCTATGTGTATGTGATAAAGATGTATATTGGAAGACTTAACGGGTCTACTCTCTGTCATTCATTCATTCTCTCTCTCTCTCTCTCTCTCTCTCTCTCTCTCTCTCTCTCTCTCTCTCTCTCTCTCTCTCTCTCTCTCTCTCTCTCTCACACACACACACACACACACACACACCTCTATCTGTATGTGATAAATAAGTATATTGGAAGACTTAACAGGTCTACTCTCTCTCTCTCTCTCTCTCTCTCTCTCTCTCTCTCTCTCTCTCTCTCTCTCACACACACACACACACACACACACACACACACACACACACATACACACACACATCCACATGTGTTGACTCTCTCTCTCTCTCTCTCTCTCTCTCTCTCTCTCTCTCTCTCTCTCTCTCTCTCTCTCTCTCTCTCAAACACACACATAGACACGTTATGAGCAGGATGGAAACACACACAACGCCTCTATAATCACCCAACACACACTCTTGGGATAATACACACACACACACACACACACACACACACACACACACACACACACACACTATGGGGCACCACTCGGCTTACACAACCCACTTGGCCGAGACAAGGAACACCGATCGAGTAAAAGGAGAGAGACTATTCATTTGCCCACTCAACAGAGAGGCACATACACACACACCCACAAAAAACTCAGCTCAAAAGAGGAATATTTCTGATGTTTCAATACAATTGAGCTTGGGCCAACACCAACGGGACAGGCAGCTCACACAATATTGATGAAATATGCCAGATACAATCACAAATTTGAGCAAAGGCTTCGCTCACAAGAGAAACTTACACATCCAAAACAACAGGAAAAAGTGAGTAATTTGGTAAAATGGATAGCACCATTGCGTCTGGAGTGGCCAAAAACCCCTATCTACAATATCAAAGTGCTCAAATCCGACCTCGGGGGATAAGCAGTTTATGGCCAAAACAAGCTCCGAAAACAGCAAAAATTGAGTTGCAGTTGTTCCTCCTCTTCTCTCCATGTTTTTACTGGTTTTTTCTTAGGTTTTTCAGTGTCCACACTTCACTTTATCCCTTGGGCATCTTTGGCTTTTTGATTGACCTCAAACGGACCCTGGAACAGGCTAAAAAATGGCCATGTAGTGCATTTTTGTCACCCTTCTACATCCATCCGCACACGGGGCACTCAACTTTTCCCAATAATGCATCCCACAATCACATGAAGTGGCCCCCAAATATAGTCCACATGATGACCTTTCTGCATAATTCATCACAAGAAAACACTAGTTGTCTCGTCACTTACCTACGTGCAAGTCTTGACCCCATTCGACCTCCTGACGCCATTGGATTCCATTTGACGCACCTGCTTACTCATGCATCGGCCCACTGATAGCTTCCTCAAGAAATTTTATGCTCTACCAACTTCTCATTATTATAGAAAAAACACACTGCTACTGGTGATAGTGAAAATCGATGTACTATGTACACGATGTCCTACCTGTACACATGTGGGCCCCACGTAACCACCTAGCTCTAGAAAATGGGCAATCCTTTATTCGATGCACCATGCATGTGTATGTGCATATCTGCAATCACTTCTTCCAAAAAAACTCCTAGCATAATTTACCCATCCCCTAGCTTGCTAGATCATTCATGATCAGCAGCAACAAAAAGAGATATGAGACTTGTCACGTCACAGGTCTCCTCATCTCTCACATACATTACTTGTTCTGCAGACAACGCATCTTGCTCCACCATCATTAATTTAGCATGATATAGTTTAAGACGCAATCCATTTACCCTTGACTTATGTAGAATCCCATCTAGGTTAGCCAGTTGATATGTACCATTTGGAAAACACTCCACTACATTGAAAGGGCCTTCCCACTTAATTTGAAACTTCTTTTGGAATGTCTTGTCCAGCTTACTATTGTAGCACAAAACCAAGTCATGTTTCTTGATACCCTTACTTTTGACCTTTCCATTTATCTTTGATAAAGCCTTATCTTGCATTTGTCCATAATGTTCCAATGCGCTTATCCTATCTAGCTGAACCTCTTGTAATTGTAAGAGCCTCTCTTTGAATGCATCACTGGACTATCCAAGCAGCTTCTCTAACATCTTGACCGTAGGCAACTCTACTTCCACAAGCAATAGTGCTTTCTTTCCATATACCAAATGAAATGGAGTAAACCCTATACGTATCTTCACCGAAGTACGATAAGCCCATAATGCACTAGGCAATTCCAAATCCCAATTCTTTCCTTGGTGCTCTGTCACTTTCGAAAGAATTTGTACTAACTCACCATTGAATCTTTCATTTAAGCCATTACATTATGGATAATAAGGAGTGGTATGTTGGTGCTTAATCTTCATCTTCGCGCATAAAAAGTCTAATAGTTTAGCTCTAAATCCTCGCCCCTTGTCTGAAAGTAGCTCTAGTGGCACCCCAAACTTGTAACCTGTTTCATTGTACACAAATTTTGCCACATCCTTTGCAGTGAATTTTTTTACTGCTATAGCCTTTTCCCATCTAGGAGGTAGTCCCACTACATTCAAAATATAGCTTTTGCCCCTGCTTGTGATAGGTAACAGGCCTATTGCATCAATTCCCCACTTTTCAAACACATCAAATGCCATAATGGTTTTTCATAGCTCTGGCTTCCACACTCTCCTCCCAAATGCTTGACACCTATTTCTAGACCTACACCAATGGTGAACATCCTTGTGCAAACTAGGCCATACATACCCCTCTTGCATGATCTTATGCAAGGTGATCTTTAGAGCAAAATGTCTGCCAGATGCGCCTTCATGATTTTCTTCCAACACTTTATAAAGCTCCTCCCGCCAAGGTACATGTCTCAACACGAGATTATCCCCTTTCATGTACAAGACATCACCAATCAATTTGAACTTGGATTCTCTATGCACAAAACCATACTTCTTAGACTTCTGAATGTTCTTTGGAATGATTCCTGTTAGCAAAAACTCATCTTCTTGAGACAAACTTTCCCGGCCATGATAAAGAGGTAAATTGTTCCTCAACACAAATAGCTCCCCAATCATGCTTTGAGCTGCTTCATGTGCCTCTCCATTTAGAGCACGTTCAATGTGTCTAATGCTCCATGCATTAGGAGAAATATGAACCTTGCATGGGCCTTGTAAGGAATCCTAATTTTTAAGGATTAAAGCTAATGTTGTGTAGGGTTAAGGGGACAAGGGCATTCAAGAAGCTAGTTTTGAGTAGACTTTTCTAGCCTTTTTTTAGACACATGTAGGATGTGGACCTAAGAGGTCACTTTCTCTCTCTAGCTTTTGGAAAGTGAAGGGAGTAAAGGGGTGTGGCCACATCAGCAAAAACGTGGGTCACTAAGAGCCAAAATTCCCTCCCAAAATATATACACATCAAAAATTCATTTTTTGACATTTTTTTAAACCTACAAACACTAAAAGTCCACTTTTTCAAAAAAAAAATCCCCCCCAAAAAAAAACCTTTGTTCTCTCCTCCTCCTTCCTCCTCTCTCCCTCTCCTCTCCCTCCCTACCCCCTTCTCTCCTCCTCCTCCCCTCTCTCTCCCTCTCCCCCCTCTACCCCCTTCTCTCCTCCCATGTTCCTCTCCTCTCCTCTCCCTCCCTACCCCCTTCTCTCCTCCTCCTCCCCTCTCTCTCCCTCTCCCCCTCTGCCCCCTTCTCTCCTCCCATGTTCCTCCCTCTCCCTCCCCCCTCTTTCTTTTCATTCTTTGCTTCCTCACGCAACAACTGCCATGGTGCTCACGGACATCACAAATCGTATCCCTCCACCACCATGTACTCCGCACAACAAAAGTGTACATATTGCTTGTCCGCAGTGTTTGCACCGAAGGCCGCACGTGAGGGTGAGCAGAGGTCATCCCAAGATCGTCATATTGTCGGTGAGACGAATGTGTATGGTTCTTCAATATCTTGGGAGGGGAGAAGTAGGCTTGTTAGGCTATTGCAATTGGTTGTGTATGGGTGCAGGTGCTTCTTTGCATTCGTGGATGCACGAATGTCAAGCTCTTCAGCTCAAAACAGTGGCATTACAAGAAATAGTGGGTGCAGGTTAGAGAGGTCAAGTGTCACCACTTTTCCTCTAAAACAGCCTTCTTTGTTACATCTTGCAGGTAGGTGCTTCAAATCCATCCTTATTAGAGGTGGGTAATCTCATCCTAATGCAAGAATGGCTCAAGGAACTAGCATAACATGAAGCTTTTACGGTGGCACAAAGCTCTCTTTAAGCAATGTGGCTCCCACTACACCAAAAATCACTATGCTAACATGGAGAGATCCCTAGTAGGACAATACAACAACTTTTCATCAGCAGCACACCCTTTCCTAACATGAGGGCACCCCCACCAGAGATATTTTTATATGATAGGTCACCCCATGAGCATACCATGTCATGGAATGGATGTAAGAACTACGAATGTATGTTTATCAAAGTTAATGAGAAGAAGTTTGGACTTTTTTGTTTGTTGATGTATAAGAGCACTCTTGGTCTACCATATTTTAGATTGTTTGATAAGTTAAATAAGATTTGTAGTCATTTAAAGTATCTTTTTTTTTTGTAAGATTTTACATGAGAAGACATGATAAAGTACAAGAGATCTTGACAGAATAAACCTCGATGAGATTCCCACCATGCACTTGTGACACCATACCTCTCCTTGAACCCTTTGACTTCTATCATTGTGGGGAGTCCAATGGGGGGCTATTTTCAAATTTTTAGCATAACTTTTTTTTGAAGGAAATTTTGGTTATTCTAAAATTTATACACAGTCTAGGAGTTCATTCTGATTGTTTTTCTTCAGTTTCAAATTTTGACCGAGTACACTCCTTGGAAGCCACTTTTGAAGGTGTTAGGGCGAGATTTTGGGAAAGTTTTGTATGTAGGAAATACAGTCCTTAACACAATAAAAAACAATGATTCTTTGAGTATTTTCAGATTCCATGGTTTTAATGCTCGTTGGAGCCCGTAGATTAAGAAAAAAGTAAAAAATGTATGTTTCACATCATTTTTAAATAAATTGTCAACTTGCACATTGATTTTTGGAGAATGCGAGCAAGATATGATTTTTTCTCATCACATGATGGTCGAAGAACGTGATGAGATGAACAAATTCATGTGAGACAAGCCCAGACAGATTCGGAGCCGATTGAAATCTAGAAGCTGTTGAAAACAACCGAAAAGTTCAACACTTTTATTAAATAAAAAAAAAACTTAACACTTGAATCATGGCCATGCATCAAAAATATGCTCACACGGTGAAGGAGGTGCTTCAAAGCTATGGAAATCAGTATAAAATGCAAGCAATAGCGTTGGAGGCTATTCAAGAAGTTGTAGAGGCTCACATCATTTCAGATGACTTTGCAATGACAAAATGATTAAGAGTTGTGTCTACTGTCTCCATAGTGATTTGGCTTTTCTGTTTATCCATGTGTTTTAAGTTAAGTGGTTTTGGCCATGAAGAGTTAAATTTAAATCAAATATTAACATTTTTGCCATCCTAAGGGGCAAACAAAGCTAGAAAATGCAAAAAAAAGGGTGGCCACAAGGGCGCGCAGATGGCCCATCCAGCAGTTTTGGATGGCTCATCTGCGCGCCCTTGTGGCCACCCTTTTTTTTGCATTTTCTAGCTTTGTTTGCCCCTTAGGATAGCAAAAATGTTAATAGCTGATGAAACCAGATGTTTATGTAGCATGAGACTAGATTTTTATATTGTCCAATGTGATTTGGCCTTTTGGTGTAGGGAACTAGTAAGTTGAGTTGAAGGAAGGCATAATGTGCTTGAAAAGTTAAATTTTACATTCATCTCACCTTTTCCAAGGTCCTGGAGTGCAACAATAGCCTAATTATGCAAAAAAAAGGGTGGCCACAAGGATACGCAGATGGCCCATCCAGCAGTTTTCGATGGCTCACCTGCGCGCCCTTGTGGCCACCCTTTTTTTTGCACTATATGGCCTTGTCTGCCCCTTATAATAGCAAGAATGTTAATATTTGATGAAACCACATGTTTATGCAGCATGGGACTAGATTTTTATACTGTCCAATGTGATTTGCCCTTTTGGTGCAGGGAACTAGTAAGTTGAGTTGAAGGAAGACATAATGTGCTTGAAAAGTTCAATTTTAGGTTCATCTCATCTTTTCCACGGTTCTGGAGTGCAGCAATAGCCTAATTATGCAAAAAAAGGGTAGCCACAAGGGCCCACATATGGCCCATCCAGCAGTTTTGGATGGCTCACTACGCGCGCTTGTGGCCACCCCTTTTTTTGCATTATATGGCCTTGTCTGCACCCCAAGATACCAAATTTTTTTTAGATTAAGTGAAAGCAAATCTTTATGCAACATGACAGTACAAATTCCACTTCTTTTCACTCAGATGTAATTAGAGCTCCCCCCCCCCTCCCCCCCCCCTTTCTTTGTGTTCAAAGGTCCGGAGCATTCACTATGTAAAATTTTCCTATATCACGTGCGTTCACTAGAATGGATTAAAAGTACCCCTTATAGGCCTTATCTACACATGTTTTTGCAACTTTACAAGAATATAAAATCCCTTCTGTTGAACACATGTGCTATGTTACATATACTTTAGTGAACTCCCCATGTCAACGGCCTCACAAATCCTGTGCACTAAACATTAAACACTAGAAATCGACCAAACAAGGAGCCAATTTTTACTTCCTTGTGTCCACCTAGTGTTCTTGTGAAACATTGCTAATGATATATATTCAACATCCCCAAATGAGGACATCTTGACAAAGTTTATGATCCACTTTAATAAGAATAACCATTAATGATTAAACTGAAATCAAAATATTGCTTGAATTTCTTCAAGGTGGAGTGATTAAGACTTGCGACTTGAATCATCGTACAGGCAAATCAAAATATCCATAAAAGTAAACAATATTTCTCAGATCTGTATGAAACTTCAGTAATCTAAATTAAATGCTCTCACTCAATGCGACACCATTTAACAAAAAAACATATTTATATTGCATTTATAGAGGAATCCAGCCTCATGAAAATAATTACAAATGGAGACAATGTTGTTGCTGTTAGGCTTATCTTACAAGTATTTGTCTTCCTCATCTAGAGATTCATATACACTTGAGTATTTGTGTGTCTATGACACTAGGGAAGATAGTAGTACTATATGGATGGCTTCTATGAGAGCTCCTAGAGAGTCCCTATTGGTTCAAGATTCTAAAAAACACCTACTATTCTTATCAAAATCTTTTAACATGGTAGTGAAAGGTTCCTCAAGGAACAAAAATAGAGTGATTTCCATCTCTGCACATGGTTGCTTGCTCATGTCCTCTTAAAACAAGTTGAATCTGTAAGTAAACAAAAGATTATGTGAGCACAAAGCTATAAAGTACAAAATGATATCATTCCAATTATCTAATGACAATTATATGAAGAATAAATTACAAGAAAAATCTTTGACGACTCTCCATAGATAACACTACTTATTAACATTGTGAGAATCAAATCACATGCTACACAACTATAGATGGCGCACCAAAGTCATCAACAAAATAGCACCACCCAGTGTTATGAGGTTGAAGCCTAAACACTGAAATCCATAAAGAGGTTAATTCTCTCCAGCATTATAAACTTAAAGATGGAGATGATGTTAAGCTTTGAATGTAAGCTACAAGGGTAGTTTTCTTACCATTCTATCTTTATGTTGGAGATGAACCCTTGCAATGCCCACGCGATATTCACACCTCCTATTGTTGTGGTATGCAACTCATGTGAGCTCATACTTTTGTCACCTTCGAGAGTAGAGGTTTCCATGTAGTATGAGTGAATGAAAGTAGAAGGAGTAGAATCTTGTTTCATGTTGTAATGGAGATGAGAGAAGGGAGAGGAGCTAGCTTGGTGTGAAACTATGTGGTGGGTAAGGGGAAGAGATGGAGGAGGAGCTTGCTTGGTGCTACAATGGAGGTGGGAGAAAGCTAGCAGAGAGATAATGATAGACTATAGGGGGTGCATGTGGTTGTTGCAGCAATGGAGAGCTTGGAAAAAGGTTTGTAGAGAGAGAAAAACACTTTTTAGCTATAGAATAGGTTTGGAAAGACTTTGGAGGGTGAAAATGATGTTTTGATTTGTTTTTTAAAAAAATCAATTTTTTGGATTTTTTTAGTGCACGTTTTTAACTTTTGAAGGTCAAAAATACTTTTTTGACCATGAAATAGGTTTGGGGACCTTTTAAAGAGGGAAAACTTGAAATTTGAAATTTTTTGAAAATTTGAAAATTTTTGTGTATTTTTAAATCCGGGCCAAAAAGTGGGGGAAAAGAGGTCAAAGTGGTTCCCCCCCCCCCTCTTTCCCCTAGCCACCTCCCTTACCTTCTCACTAGGTAAGAGACAATTAAGAGATGTAAGGCTACCTTGTCCCCCTACTTTTTTGAGGGTATAGAGTGTGTCCACCACCCTCTTCCTATTGGCTGACCTCTAATTAACCTTAATCCCAAAGGGCCCCTAGAGGGTTCATATTTTTCCTAATGGCTTCAAACTTTTTTAACAGGCCTTTAATTCTAAAACGCATTTCCTTCAATGAGGTGTTCTTGCTCTTCCACACACCCAACACTTGCTTCACAACTAGCAAGGCATCACCTTTTATGCTCAACCTTCTAATCCCATGCTTCAAACAAATGTGTAATCCGGATTCCAATGTAGCATATTCAGTCTCATTGTTACTATGTGCATCCAATTTGAACCCTCTCTTGCATACTAGCTTCCCCTTTGGATCTTGAAATGTTATACCCCCGGAAGCCGCATCATGGCTCTTTCTGTATGAGCCATCAAAGAACAACACATGTGCATTGCTGATCTATGGCACTTCTTCAACTACCCTTCTCACCACCTCTTCCTTAACAAGAAGGGGATTCTCCTTGTAAGTCAACAAATCAGCTAGGGTAGCTCCTGTACTGTCTTCCACTAAAAAAGAGAACTCAAACTCTTGCAGCTCAATTACCCATTTCTTGACCACATTTGACATGTTAGTGCCATTAATTAACTGTGGGCAAAAGGAGTAACTCATTAAGGTAGAAAGTAATGACAAAATCGTCGACAAGCAAATATTACACTGGCCATCACTAGCTCTACTTCCAACAATTTTCTTTCTGCTACCAACTTCACTTGGCTTGCACAATACACTGGCCTCATATAATGACTGCCCTTCCCCTTTTGCAATAGCATGTCTCCAATGGCATCATCCCCTACTAATGGATTTACATAAAACACTTGCTCCCAATCAGGAGCCTGCATGGCTGATAGCCCCCCTAACACCTCTTTCACCTCTTGAAACACTTCTTCACACTTGTCATCCCATTGCAATGGATCATGATTTGCCACTTGTTGTAATGGATAAAGGAGTTGTGATGACAATGGAATAAACCGCGCCATGTACTTCACTTTTTGTATAAAGGTTGCCAATTGCTTTGTACTCTTAGGTGATGGAAGAAGAATAATAGACTTAACCTTGTCTGGATCAGCCTCAATGCCATTTTCTGACATCGTATGGCCCAATAACTTCACCCTTGGCTGTGTTAGATGACATTTCTTTGGATTTAGTTGTCCTCCACATTCATCGTATCAAGCCAATACCATTTGCAGCTTCTCATGGTGTTCAGACCTACTATTATAGACACAAAAGTCGTCCATAAAATTTTCAACTCAACTACCAATGAATGGTGCCAAAATCCAATTTGCTCTCTCTTGATAGAAAGATGATCCATTTGTTAACCCAAATGGCAATACCGTGTAGCAATAACAACCCCATGGCATAATGAAAGTTGTCTTTGTTTGGTCTTTAAGAGCAATCTTCAACTGAAAATAGCCTAGAAAACCATCACACACACTGTACCTCTCATAACCTGCCACTGAATCCAAGATCTAATCGATGAATGGAAGAGGATATGGGTTTTTATTTGTGGCTGCATTTAAGGGTTTAAAATCTACACAAATCCTCCACTTTCCATCCTTCTTTGGATTGACTACAACTGGACTCACCCATTCCGTGGTCTCCACTAGGACTATGAACCATGCCTTAATCAATAAGCAAGGCTTCCATCTACTCTTGACCCATCCTTCTTAACCTTTGATGCACTGGCTTAGCACCTTCTTTAAGCTCTATATGCATCTCTTTCCCTTTGAACCTTGTAATCTCTTCATATGAAGTAATGAATAAATCAGGAAAACTAGCCAGCATGTGCAAATATATCTCCTTCTCCATAGCTGAAAGGTCTCCATTGATCATTTGTGTCATCAATTCTTGCTTCTTTGACAATCCAACCTTGGTTTGCATCAGCCGTTCAATCACTTCATAAGGCCCTTCACTTTCATCTTCAATCTCATTTGCAAATACAACTAAACCAGATTCATGGATTTCTTTGTCTATCAGAAGAAATGCAACATCAACATCCTCATCAATGCTGGTAGTACTATCATTGTCCTCGTCAGACACTGTGGAATAGTCTTCATCACTAGACTCATCCTCATCTTCATAAAGTTCTTCCAATACTTTCCTTGTGCCATATTATATAGATTCTTGGCACCTGTCTTTCCATAGAGGCTAATCGTACCATGTCTCCAATCTTGAACAGCCCCCACTGCACGTAACCATGTTTTGCCCAGTATAATAGGATATGCTCCCAACCCCGTTGGCATCACATGAAAATAAACCACTACCTTTGCATCATACGCCTCCACTTCTCATCTCTTTACAACACCCAAACACTTTACCTTCTGATGGTTTGCCAATCTGATCCAAAAGCCCTACCCCCCAGTCACTGTAAGACCCATCTTCTCGATAGCATGAGTGTGTTATGACACATATTTGGGCTCTGCCATCAACATAACCTTGTCCCAAATTTTTTCCTTTTGTGCCACACATCTACTATTGGGAAAATGTCTGGTAGCTCATCCATTGCCAACACCTTCACTGAACCTCTCTCTGGTTCTTTCTCCATTGGGCTAACCATCCTCTTCCACTGTTGCTTTAGCTTAGGCACCATCTCTATAAGCTGCCCAAAAGTAACATCTGCTTTCCTTCTTGTCAGATCCTCCTTCAAGTCATAGCTTAATTACCCATCCCCGAGTGGAAAATTAGAAACATGAAACTTGCGAGACGAGCCCTTCTTTTCCTCTTGGCCTTGACATCCTTGTCTTCATGGCTCTTTCCCTTCTTCTTGCTAAGACCTGGGGCATTTATTCCTTCCTTATCCTGTGTGGTCCTCTTCCCAATAGTCATCACTCATGTATCCTCTAGCTTTGTTGCCTTCTCCAAGGTGACCACACTTATTACTTTTGTCTTTCCCTTTTCCTCTTAGGTTAATCCACTGGTTCCTTCTTCTCCCTTAATTTCAATGTCATAATCATTTGACCTAGTTAGCACATGTCTTGCCAATGGATACATGTCTCCCCATCCTTGTTGGCTTATCACATTGCGGGCTGATGTGGCCCAACTCTCCGCAATTATAACACATGGGCGTCTGCCTCCAAACTCTACCATTGCTTTGTCCAACACCATTCCTGGGTCTTTCTTCACCTCCTGGCTCATTTGCAAACCTCCCCTGACCTCGATTATTTCCCACATTACCTAACATGTTTCGGTTGAGATTCTTCATTAAATCTACCACTTGCCTCATGTCTTGCCTTAGCCCATCATCTTGCACTGTTGTAGTGACCACTGTTGGCATAATTGAAGAGTAACAGAAACCAGTAGTTCATGATGAATCCTTGGCATGTGACCTTGCAAAGAATCCATAGGTTGAAGCTCAGACCTCCTGGGCAAAGACTCTACTCCTAGCTGGCTCAATCTTCTCAGCTTCCACTCTTTGTTCCTCGCTACCTCTAGTGCATCTTCATATGTCCTAGGCTTCTTTAGCTATCTCCAACATATATTCTCCCAAAGACCAGCCAAGAACCTGTCCTTCTTCATCATGTTAGGTGGGGGGTGCCTGTGGTGCTAAGGCCTTGCACATCCGCTCCCATGCTAGTGAAAACTTATGTATGTATGCATCTACTGGCTCACCTTCCCTTTGCACCAAACCCTGTACTTCTTGCCACTCTTTGTCAGGATCTTCTGTCTTCACAAACTCTCAACTACCCAGTTGACATCATTTCTCTGCAAGAAATCAAGACTAACGGAGCTGGACTCTCTTAGAGACTCTTAACAATGTCAAAGGACCACCAGTGGCACGTCTCTGTTCATACGCGAGGAGCTGGAGGAACAGCTCTGGGAACACCCAAACACTGGACCACCACTAGTGGAGGGGCTGGAGAATTTTGGGTGGCTATCAAGGTCGAAGCCCCCATTAGTTGTACTCTGATCTTGGTTTATGCTAGAGGCTTTGCTAAAAACAGAACGAACTTATGGCATGAACTCCTTTCCCTCACAAGGCAGGTCATCCTATTTGGAGACTTCAACATGGTGGAAAGCAAAGAAGACCGCTATCTTAGTAAAGGCAACACTATATTATAGTCAGAACTTAGGAAATGGGAAGATCTCAAAGCGCATCTTGTCATGGTGGAATCGGAATCACAGGTGAGTTCTCCTGGTAGAATTACTCCCAAGGAGACAATGCAAGGAAATCTAGACTGGACAGGTGCTACATAAGTTTGGGCGTTGCCAAAGTCTAGAATAGAGTCAAAGCAAAGCCGAGGCTCACCTCTGTGCCTCGCGCCACTATCCTTTAGTCATAACCCTAGATGATAAGCATTCCAAAATCAGGAATCACTGGTTTCATACACATTCCTCCCTCTTCCAAATAGAAGAAGTACAAAATAATATTAAGGCCATACGGGTTCAAGCTTTCTCAAAGGGAGACTCGCCTGCTAGGTCTTGGTCCAAGGCTATAGCCAGCACTCAAAAAATACTAATCTCATTCCGAGAGAGAGTCTCTGAAATAAGACAACGTAGGAAAGACCAGATCTATAGCAAACTCATAGTGTTGGAAGCCTCCTCCAACGAGTAGCTTGAGGTGCAAGACAAAATCAGTACTCTTTGCAACCAGCTTAAAATGGAGGAGGACCTCACCCTTCTTCACACAGTGTCCTTCTTTAGGGAATGGTAGGCAGGCTAGGCGGATAAGCCCACCAAAACAATGTTCAAATCCCTCAAGAAGAAGCATCAAAGAGATATGATTCTGTTGCTTTCCACTGAGACAGAGCGGGCCACCACCCAGCAGGAGAACATTTTGCTAGTCCACACTCATTTTTCTAACCTATTCAATCCGGTGCTCCAACCAGGCCAAAACTAGAGCAAGAGAGCAGATTCATATGAGTAGGAAGCGGGTTATCCCCCCCCACATAGCCAACCAACTTGATTCTGACCTCATTGAACAGGAAATCAAGAGGACTATTGATGCTCTCAAGGTCAAGAAAACTCCAGGAATAGATGGGCTACCGGCAGAATTCTACCAAGCCTTCAAAGACATGATAGCACCAATGTTGAAGATTGTCTAGGAGGAGGCAGTCAAATTCTCAGCTCTCCCAAACAGCATCAACACTGGCATCATCAAGCTTCTTCATAAAAAAGGCCCCAAGGAGCAACTAGCCAATTGGAGGCCCCTCACCATGCTAAGGTCCGCGTACAAAATCTTTGCGAAAGCCATTGCTAGCAGAATCACACCGGCTTTGACAGAATGGCTGTGTGCTGAGCAAAAAGGGTTTATCAAAGGAAGAAGGATCATGGAGGCAGTTATCTCTATGTGGGAGGAGATTGAGCACGTGGAAGCCTCTAGACAGGATTTTATATTTGCCAAAGTCGACTCCGACAAAGCCTATGACAAGCTGGAATGGTCGTTTATCATCCAGAGTCTGGTTATTATGGGGTTTGGCCCTATGTTGGTAAGGTTTGTCCTCACGCTTCTGGGAAATGCATTTTCCAGGTCACCCTCAACAATTCTCTCTCCGACCCCTTCCCTCTAAACCGCTCGGTAAGACAGGGGTGCCCCCTCTCACCTCTATTGTTTGCAATTTTTGTAGATGCCCTCAACTGGTTGGTCAAAGCCAAAATGACTAGTGGTTACCTCAAAGGGGTGTAAATATCCAATGGCTAGCAACAATGTCTCTCACAATTCGCTGACGATACCAATGGTCCTCTTCTGAATGACGACCAATCTCTAGCTTCATTTTGGGAATGCTTGGATATCTTCTGCGAGGCCTCAGGCTCCCGTATCAATCACAGAAAGACAATTATTTGATCCCCTCTCTCTCCCCTCCCGAAAAGGATTTTCGACCAAGGGTGCAAGATTCTGCAAGATGGAGTGATATTCAAACTTCTAGGCATCCCATTTGGCTTCAAAGTTACGCTTGGATAGAGATGGCAATGGGTCCTTGAGAGATTCTCAACCAAGCTCAATAGATGGTTGGGGTTTCAATCTAACATAGCAGGTCGTTCTATAGTTATTAAGCACTTTCTGTGTACATATGTGGTCTTCTTCCTCTCTTGTTGGCGTCCTCCCGACTCCCATTTGAAAAGCGTCATCAAAGTCTGCCGAAACTTCCTATGGATAGGTGATCCCCTTAATAAAGGAATGGATAAGGTTCAATGGAACATATGTTGCCTCCCAAAGGAAGAAGGGGGTCTAGGCCTTACGAATATCACAGCCTAGGCTGACAAACTTGTTGTCAAACTAGTCATCATAGCTATTGAGCAAAGGGAAGAAGAATGGGCAGTTCTGCTGTTCAAAAACCTCCATCAGTTTAAGATCAGTAAACCGATGTCGTGTAGCTCCACTATCATGATGAGAAAAAGAGCCAAGACATGTAAGCTAAGCTTCTTTAAAGCCTATACATTTAGTGAGCACTGATCATGGCTTGTTAACAGGCCAAGTTTAATGATTAATGTATGCCAGATGCGTCTTAAAAGGGCCAACAGATGCCTTAATGATGCCAAAAATTATTATGCTTGCAGTGATCATAGATGGGAGATTATGATCTATAATTGTAGTGCTTGAAGTGCTCTATCGGCCTATCTTTACGGCTCGTCAATTGGAGCTACGGTGCAAAAGTTATGACAGGTTGAAGTTTAAGTTGATTGTAGATCTGTACCGGATTGGGCAACTGCAGCTGAGGGGAGGGAAATGAAATGAATGCATGGGGGAGAGTGATGACTTTGTGAAGCGTGTTGGTCTTTTCAGATTAGTGATTAAAGTTACGGTTGCCAAGTTATTGATCGTTAAAGATTCACCGTGGGCCGGTTTCGTACCAGTTCGGTCGGCTCGATCGGAGTGCTATCTGGGAAATTTTGGGCTTCATCTGGGGTTTGAAATGCGGGAGCAGTAAGTTCTTGAGGAGTATCATGTCTAGAATGTCGTCTCTTGGAATGCAATGATCGCGGGATAAACCCAACAGAAGCAGGTCCAGGAAGCTGGATATTTTCAAAGACAAGGTCTCTCTCAAAATGCAATTACCTATATTAGCATCTTGAAGCATGTGGCGTTGTGCAAGATGCTGATACGAGAAGTTAAACCCTTGATGAGATTGTTCGATAGGCGCTACTAGGGAAAGATGAGGTGCTTGGCAATGCTTTGGTCGATATGTACACCAAAAGTGGTGCTATGTAATGCTTTGGTCGGCATCTGTGCCAAATGTGGTGCCATCACAAAGTGGCTAGGCCACTCAATTAAGTTAATGGCCGGCCACCCACCAAATCAATGGCCAATCACCCAATAAGGTTTTAGTGTGATAATGCCCTCCAAAAATCAGCCCCCTCTCTCTCTTGGGTGATCCCTCTTGCTAATTGCTCTTGCAGGCTCCCCATTGGACCTCCCCAAGTCAATCCAATGGCTATTAAGCAGCATAAGTGATAGCCTTCTGGCATGTGTCCCCCTTTCCCCTTTTGTGAGAGCTTTAGGTAATTTAATAATTAAACTAAACTCTCATTGGACCCCTTTGCCTCCTGGCCAATAGGAATCAGGCAAGCCATTGGGCTCCTGAATGCTCATTGGACCCCTTGGGAGACTATCCAATAGTCTTCTAGGAGACTTAATTCTCATTGGTTCTTTTATTAAGTGTTTTTAAATTAATTAAAATAGATTTACTCTAGCCGAATTCTCATTGGTCCACCTCCAAGGCCATCCAATAGGAATTGGGCACACCTTGTGGGCATCTGGGCTAGGGAGCTGACATGTGTCCCTAATTCCTTTTGTGTAAAGGGAGCCTGTGTGTGTGTGTGTGTGTGTGTGTGTGTGTGTGTGTGTGTGTGTGTGTGTGTGTGTGTGTGTGTGTGTGTGTGTGTGTGTGTGTGTGTGTGTGTGTGTGTGTGTGTGACTTTCTCTCTCATCCCCTAGAAGAAGGGCTCACCCCCTCCCATGTAGGGATATGCAAAGACTTTTTAGTTACACACGAAGCATCCAATTTCCCCTAGGGTTGACCTTTGGACACAACCTTTGAATTTTGGAACCTTAGCATTTTGGAAGTCTTAATGGGCTGAACCTTAGGATCTTTTTAGCCCATTTTTGCACATGGCTCTTTTGCAGATGGACCCCCCTTTGGATCCCTATTTTCCCTTCTTTGGATCCCTATTGTGGCCGGTCTGCTAGCTTAACCAATATTCTAGCTTTTTCTCCCCTGGCACTTCCCCACATTAAATGATCAGTTTAATATGAGAAAATCATTTAGGAGAATTAGATATTGATTATTATGACATTACCTCTCTCTTGAAATCATAGTCGCCCTCGACTATGGTGTAGAGAAGATAAAGCATATTCATGAGTCCTTTTCTTAGCAGGTAGAGGATCCCTATGTTACCCTACGACATCTTTCCACAATGGATGACTAGTCCATTTGGTGCTTGAGAGCCTGAGGCTGCCGCAAGCATGTCTGCACATTAGTCCTATCAAAGGCTTCCATAGTAGAGTGACAAGCTCTACTTGGTGTTTGGGAGACGTCGTCTCCGCAAACTTGATCTAAGCATGCATACTACTTCATTTTTGTGCACAATAAAGAAAAGAGAGTCTTATAAGACAAAAAAAACTTTATTCATTTTTAACATTTTGTACATTTGCTTACTCTTGGGAAGCATTGTAAGCATTGACAAGGTTTAGGTTATCCTTTAATTGTATCCCTTGCATCCATCTAGCATCTTCAAAAGGATAATTCTTAAACTTAATAAGATATCGTCGGATAATCTTACCGCCTCTTAATACCTTGTCTTCATGTCGGAGAATGGACTCGGGCTGCAGCACTTCCTCTTGATCCTCGATCTCTGGTGGGTCTTCAATAGTTGGTTCTTGAGGTGGCTCTCCTTTGTAAGGCTTTAATAGGCTCACATGGAAAGCATTGTGTATGAGCCAATGATTGGGCAATTTGAGTTAATAGGCCATCTCATTGATTGGCATAAGAATCTGGAAGGGACCATAGTACCTTTTTGCTAGTTTAGCATAGTACTTTTGGTGGCCCGTAGGATTCTTGCCCGTCGTGTGCCTTAATTGAGCCTTGGGAAACTTTAATAAGACCCAATCATTTTCTTTAAAGGCTTGGGCTCTTCTATGCTTGTCAGCAGCAGCCTTTTGCCTTTGCTGTGAGATAGAGATAGCATCCTTAATCTTTTGAAAAGATTCTTGTAGGTCTCGGCTATACTCATCTGCAGCGAAGATCTTCCCATGTACCTTAAGTAGCAAGGGACTTTTTGATCTTCCCTCAATTACCTCGAAAGGTGCTTTTCCCATGGAAGTATGTACAGTGTTATTGTAAGCATACTCCACTAAGGGTAAGTACTTCTCCCATTGGGATCTTTGATCTACTTCCGTTACATAGGCTTTTAGTAGATCGAGAATTGTTAGGTTAGCTATTTCACTTTGGGCATCCGTTTGTGGATGATAGGCTGAAGAGAAGTTTAGCCTTGTTCCTAAATTCTCAAAGAGACCCTTCCAGAAATCACTGGTCATTCTAGGATCTCTTTCCAACACTATGGACATTGGCAAGCCATGGTACTTGAAAATTTGTGAAAGAAGAGGGTTTCCATTTGATGGGCTTTGATAGTCTTTTTGACATGTATAAAATGAGCTCGTTTACTGAACCTGTCTACTATCATCCATATTCCCGTATTCCCATAGATAGACTTAGGCAATCCAAAGATAAAATCCATGGATATGCTCTCCCATGGTGAATTATGGATTGGCAAGGGTTGAAGCAATCCAAGTTGCTTCCCTCTATCAAATTTTGTCTTTTGGCATACCACACATTTAGAAACATACTCTTGTATGTTAAATTTCATGGTAGGCCAATAGAAATATGTTTCAATTCCCTTTAAGGTGGACTGAATTCCCCTATGCCCCGCGTAAGGTGGAGCATGAGATTCATACATTACTTTCTCACGTAGTGAGTTAGTAACACATAGTCTATTGCCATAGAGAAGATAACCATCTTGTAAGGTAAATGGATCTTCTTTCTTCCCTAATGCAAGGGCTGAAATCACATCTCTAAAATTGGGATCCATAGCGTACTCATCTATCATTGAAGATAGATAATTGTGATGGAAACCGCATTCACTCTCGGACGTCTTGAGAGTGCATCAGCTACTTGATTATGATTGCCAGCAATGTGAGCAATATGAAAATGAAATTGCGAAAGGAAATTTGCCCGCCTCATTTGTTTGTTGGAGAGCTTGGTCTGCGTCATGAAGTACTTAAGACTTTGGTGATCCGTTCGCAGAATGAAAGGAGTCCCCAATAAATAGTGCTTCCATGAGTCTAAGGCATGTAGAACTGCAAGGAGTTCCTTTTCGTATATGCCTAGAGCTTGCTCAATAGGGTCGAGCCTTCGACTCTCATAGCCTATGGCATGCCCTTCTTGGAGCAAAACATCTCCAAGGCAATCACCACAAGCATCACATTGGACCTCAAATGGTTTTGAGAGATCCGGTAGTGTAAGCACAGGTTGAGAGATAAGCTTTTCTTTAAGCTTTTCGAAAACATTGTTCTCCTTAGCAGACCATGTATACCTAACGCTTTTCTTTGTTAGGTCATGTAATGGTCCCGCAATTTGTGAGAACTTTTCTATGAAGCGTCTATAGTATGCACACATACCTATAAAGCTTCTTAGTTCATGAAGATTCCTTGGTTTAGGCCATCCTTTTATTACCTCTAACTTTGATGGATCCATTTGGATGCCATCTTGAGAGATAATGTGACCTAAATACTGAATCTCTTGCATGAAAAATTCACTTTTCTTTCGATTAACATAAACTTTATTCTCTCTCAAAACTTGAAATATTACCTGGAGGTGTTGCTTGTGTTCGTCTAATGAATTAAAGTAGATGATAATATCATCAAAGAACACTCCCGTGAAGGTTAGATGAGGCCTGAATAGCTTCTCCATCAAGCGGTTGAATGTGGCTGGTGCATTGGTCAAGCCAAAAGGCATGACAATGTATTTGTAAAGACTAAATGTGGTGCGAAATGCGGTCTTTACAATGTCTTGATCAACTATCCTTATTTGATGATAGCCACTTTTTCGGTCAATCCTACTGAAGTAGTTCAATCCTTGTAGCTTATCAAATAGGTCTTCTACCCGTGGAACGGGAAACCTATTCTTGATAGTGATCCTATTTAGTGCTCTATAGTCGACACACCTGCGATATGTGTCGTATTTCTTTTGCACTAATAGCACAGGTGAGCAAAATGGAGATGAGCTAGGCCTAACCATGCCCTTCTCAACTAACTCATGCACTTGCCGCATAATCTCCTCTTGTTGAGCTTGAGAAACTCTATAAGGAGGTTTGTTAGGCGATGAACTTCCTGGAAGAAGTTCAATTGCATGGTCATCATTACCTCGTTTAGGAGGTAGCTCACAAGGGATGTCGTCAATAAAAACATCTTGAAACCCCTTCAGAAAATAGGATAACTCTAATTTCTTTTGGTTGCTTTTATTTTCTTTTTCTAAAGCATTAGGTTCATTTTGAGAATCTTTAACAAAAATCATGTACACGGAAATAGAGCTCTTTCTTGACTTGTTGAAAGCTGGTGTATGTACAATGGGAATAGTGTTACCCATTTCCTTAGCATCTATATACATGTCTTTTTCCCTGAACTTAAAGGAGATTCTCCTTTCAGGAAATTTAACATCGGCAGCCAGGCGGTCAAACCATGGTGCCATGCTTGAGAGGAGAGATAAAGAAGTCCTCTTTGTCCACATAGCCTTGGACATGAAGCCTCAATTTCCCAATTAAGGGAGTGACTGAAGCTTCTTGCCCCTTGAAGGCGCTGTCTGTGGGTAGGACATCTCCCATCTCGTAGGATTGTATGCCTAGCTTGGTGGCCAACTCTATAGATATAAAATTGTGAGTAGAACCAGGGTCAAAGAGAATAAAAGAATCATGTTCTCTTACCTTTCCCCAAGCATGGCATAGAGGGGATCCTTTGTGATGAGTTTGGTGAGTCTCCTACTCTTGGATTTCAACCAAGGAAGCTCTAGGAGGATCTTGGCGGTTGTTCTTTTGGGGACAAGCACGGTACGCATGCCCTTGTTCGCCGCACTTGAAACACCGATTATCCTTGCGATAACACTCAAGCTCTTCAGGAGAGAGTTTGTTCTTACCTTTGTAAACTCCCTTCTCTTTAGCTTTGTTGGAGTTGCCCTTAGGAGACTTTTGGACATTGTCCTTCCCCTTAGGCTCATTGGAACCCTTGTTTTCCGTGGGCTTATTATTTCTTTTAGCCCCCGTTTGGAAATTGATTCGAGAGGCCACCATAGTATGGTGTATTACCGCCGATATGTTACGTGGCCTTTGGGAGTTGACATACTCCGCCATTTCTTCGGTTAAGCCCGCACAAAATTGTTGCTTTTGCTCTCCAAAATCCAACTTTTTAAAGACAGTGGCTTTGAGTTGTAGGTCCCAAAACTTGTCTACATATTTGTGGATGGATTCATTGGGAGAGGGCTTTAAGCTTCTCCATTCAGTGAGTACTTTGTCTTTGGCATCGGTGGCCAAAAATTGCTTCATAATGGAAGCTCTTAAAGCTTCCATTATGAGCTCTTAAGGCTCTTATAGTTCTTAACAGCTCTTAAAGCTTTCCATGTTAGTGGAGCTTCACCGTTGGCTCGTAGGCTAGACCACCATTGCCTGGTGGACTTTTGAAAGTGCATAGCTACATGACGTAGCTTAGAGGACTCCGTGAAGCCCTCATCTCCAAACACCGCATCAAATTGTTGGATAAAGGCCAAGACTTTGTCCGTAGCACCAAAGGTACCATCATAGGTAAGGAAAGAGATGCTCTTCCCTCCCTCTTTGAATTTCTTCAACTTGGACGACCTCTTCCATGCGGCATAGGATTTCCTATGGCCTCTTCTTTTTTATGGTTCAAAGGTTGCACCATCACTTTCTTCAGAAGGTGAAGAATTTGAAGAATGTGGAGAAGAGGGTGACCTCTTTCTCGCCTTTTTCTTGTCTTGATCTTCGTCATCTGCACCATCACCTTCATAAGAGGAAGAGGATGAAGAAGATGGAGAAGAGGGTGTCCTCTTTCTCGCCTTTTTTTTCTCTTGCTTTTTATCATCCCTCTTTGAATTATGGCGTGGAGATAAGTGAGATGGTCTTCTCCGCTTTGGTGGTGATGGAGAGCATTTAGCCCGCCATTTTCGTGGAGCCATATCCGCCGAGGTGGCGGGAGACTCACTTCTTTCTCGTTCCTTCCATGAAGGCTCTTGAGTTCTCCTTTGGGAAGGAGATGCATCATCAAGAAGTAAATTCTTGAGCCCTTCGTACGGATTCTCTTCTTCTTCCCGAATCGAAGAGAGACCTCTTTTGGTAGTCTCACAAGGAGGCTTCCTAGGTGTTCTCTCGTCATGGTGATGAGCTTGGAGAATCCCGTGAGCACGGAGCTGCCGTTGCACTTCACTTTGGAGAGATGGATTGCCCATGGCTTGTTGAAGCCTAGAAACAAGATAGTTAACAAGCATTGAAGCATCATTAGTAGCTTGCTCATGAGCAAAATCAAAGTTATCAACATTAATTTCACTCTCTTTACTATTGTCAGCCATTCTAACAACTTTTAGGTGTAAACATTTTAGCTGTACTTTGGCACTTCAAGCCCTAGTTGCTACTCCTCTTTACCCCTTTAGAAAAAGCACTCAAGCTACTGTACCCGCGGCTCGAATACCATTAATTGCAAGGAATAGAAGAGAGGGTCTTTCGACACCAAAATAGCACCGGCTCCTATCAAGCTTCTAATAGCTCAATAGTGGTTAAGCAGTAGGCAAGCCGCGTAGGACTCCACTATTAAGACCATAGCTCTCGACGGTGATGCCCCGTTAACTGCACGAAGGCAGGTGCACTGCAAGGCTAAAAAATCCCTATTCTACTTACTCACAGGCAATTAATAATACCAACCATTTATAGCTAGCTTGAGGACCTCCCTTCTTGAGCAAGAAAAGAGAAACCTTGTTCTCTGATACCAATGTAACATTTAATGGTCTAAAAACTTATGTGTAGCGGAAATTAGCATGAACATAGTGGGCATTTCATTAGAATAGATTCCTAATGAGAATTACAAGAGTGCTTGGGTGGAGAGAGCAACAAAAAGCATAACACCTAGTAAGATAGCATCAACAATACTTTCAAAAGAGAGAGAAATTAAGCTATTGACAACAGTTGAGGACTGGAATTGCATGGAGCCGGCGGTCCCCCCTCCAAAAGGCTTTGTATTATGGTTTCTCCCATCAAGAGAGACATTGTACAATACAATACTTTGTGTTCCTTCAACACTAGCTAGTGCAATGAAGATGAAAGCTTCATGCACTAAGCAAAACACTTAGCAAACAAAACTTGAATTATCCCCGTTCTCAGACCCAAGACCTCACACACCTTCGAAGATGGTGAGAGCTATCAGGGTATGAAAGTAGATTGAGAGGAAGAAGGAGTATCTTACGAGAAAGATGTACATCTCCTCACATAATCACTCATATTAGCATAGCTTTAGCTTAGTAATTAGCTTGGTAGAGGAGATGAGCATGCATTGAAGCTTGGCTCTTGGTTGGATTTGCATCCACAAGCCAAGAGTGTGTCGATCTAGGCTTCTATCTCACAAGCTTGGAGTAGGTGATGAGCTCTCCATTAAAGCTTGGGAAGAGATAGTCTTCTCTTTCTTCACACATGAGATTGTGTGAGTGTGTGTGTGATAATGTCCTGCAAAAATCAGCCCCCTCCCTCTCTTGGGAGAGCCCTCTTGCTAATTGCTCTTGCAGGCTCCCCATTGGACCTCCCCAAGTCAAGCCAATGGCTATTATGAAGCATAAGTGATAGCATTCTGACATGTGTCCCCCTTTCCCCTTTTGTGAGAGCTTTAGGTAATTTAATAATTAAACTAAACTCTCATTGGACCCCTTTGCCTCCTAGCCAATAGGAATCAGGCAAGCCATTGGGCTCCTGAATGCTCATTGGACCCTTTGGGAGACTGTCCAATAGTCTTCTAGGAGACTTAATTCTCATTGGTTCTTTTATTAAATGTTTTTAAATTAATTAAACTAGATTTACTCTAGCCTAATTCTCATTGGTCCACCTCCAAGGCCATCCAATAGGAATTGGGCACACCTTGTCGGCATCTGGGCTAGGGAGCTGACATGTGTCCCTAATTCCCTTTGTGTAAAGGGAGCTTGTGTGTGTGTGTGTGACTTTCTCTCTCATCCCCTAGAAGAAGGGATCGCCCCCTCCCATGTAGGGATATGCAAAGACTTTTTAGTTACACACAAAGCATCCAATTTCCCCTAGGGTTGACCTTTGGACACAACCGTTGAATTTTGGAACCTTGGCATTTTGGAAGTCTTAATGGGCTGAACCTTAGGGTCTTTTTAGCCCATTGTTGCACATGGATCTTTTGCAGATGGCCCCCCCTTTGGATCCCTATTTTCCCTCCTTTGGATCCCTACTGTGGCCGGTCTACTAGCTTAACCAATATTCTAGCTTTTTCTTCCCTGGCACTTCCCCACATTAAATGATCAGTTTAATATGAGAAAATCATTTAGGAGAATTAGATATTGATTATTATGACACAACCCTTAGCAACTCAGGACTGCTAGGAGAGTTCACCGCAAAGGCCTGGTTAAATAGAAAGACCTCTGGCACAGGACGGAATATAGGTGGCTCAATGATACAGCTCATCCACAAGGCTCGCCTCCAACTGTGGGAACTAAATCTAGTCAAAACTAGAAGGTCTAGCTTCCCTAAAACCTGTGAATGGATGTTAGCCCTCAGTCACACACCCTCTACTAAGGCCATCTACTGGCAGGAGGGGAGTATGTTCTCCCACCCACCTTCCCTGCCCTCTATTTTGCCTACCCCTGTGCATGTTCTTCTTAATGCTCGATGGAATGTTTCTTTGGACAGGAAGCAATGGCACTTCAAGTTCAAAAGGGTGTGGAATAGAGGAATACCCGCTAAACACTCTGTCTTGCTTTGGCTGATCCTGCATAAAGCAGTGTGGACACACAGTCGCATTCAGTCAACAGGGTTAGGGCAGGGCTTGTGTGTCAACTGCCAAAGGGAAGTGGAGGATATCCCCCACCTCTTTATGAATTGTATTAAAATAAAGAAAATTATTGCTCCGCTTTATTCAGCTCTAGGCTTTTGCCCTAGCTAGAAGCAGGTGCTACCGGGAGACTCGATCTCCATCTTCTCAGTAGTATGAAGCAGAATTAGGGGTGAAGTTTTATGGATCATTTTGAAGGAGAGGAACAACAGGTTGTTTGATGACACTTACCAGACTAAATGTCTGAGAACCGTTTTTGCTAATGTGAACTTACAAATTAATCAACTAAAGCTGGACCAGTGCCGCCTCTACCAAGCTAATGACAAGGCGCTAACCGATTGCATGGGATTCTATAATAGCTCAAATATAAATAAACAACAAGAAGTGTTTCTTGACGGATCTTACACCCACCTCCAAAGGATGATAGATGAATGCAGGAATGAAGGTGAAAAGCTCCAAAGGCAGTACAACAATGGCATCAGGCTGCTACAACACATACAAAAAGTCATGAATGAGCTCCCTAGACACGTAAATTTACATGGAGAACCTAACACAACTTTATAACCATGTTTTTGAGTAATTTAGATGGGTCAAAATTGGACGGGTAGCTAGAGTGCAGGCTGAAGGGGCACATAGTTTGAAAAACAAATTAAGACACATTGAGGGTACATCTAGTTATCAATAGAAATGGTTCCTTAGTGTGTCCAATCACTATGTTGCATGCTCTTTGACTAGTTTTACTAAGTTAGATCATGTGAGACCTAAATTTTATATGTAAGATAGGGGTATGATAGTTTTCTATGTTGATTGTCGTATAAGTGTAGAAAAGGGGGTCATATTTCCTAATATGAGTCGTATATAGGGGTTTTATCAAAGTTGTCCGCTCGCAGGTGGCATCCTGTTTTGTATATAGAGTGAATCCCCCGGGGGAAGAAGAGAAAAACACAGGTGAAGATCAAAGTGAACATGAAGCTCTGGAATCATCCAGTGAAGAAGAAAGCAAGGACGATGTACAAGAGGTCTGATCTTACAAAGAGACAATGTGGCACATACCGGAGGATGTGCAGGTTTAGAGGGGGTGGATGTCGTGTTGTGGCACGTATATAGTGGGAACAGGCATTAAACGATTTATCTTGTGACTTTTTGACGCATAAGTATACTTCATATAATACTCATATGCATAAATAAAAGTTTTCTACCATACCTTAGTATTACCTTTGAAGTAATATAAATGTACATTACTATTAGAAAATTCTGCAAGAGAAGTATCAATGATTGTGCCTCTTTTTGTCTGGGGGAAAATCATTTGTATATTTCTTCTAATATCTCAGCTATACCCTACCATATATAAATTATTTTCTTCTTTTCACATTTATTTAATAATATAACCCTTCAATAATGCATACCTTCTTGGATACATACAAGAGGTAAGGGCCTACTAGAAGACTTTATGAAAAGGAAGATCCAAAGCTTCTTGGACCATCCCAATTTGAAAATCCCGACCTAAGGGCATGGATAAAAGGCCAAAACCAAGTCAAGCTCTTTTAGTAGGCCAATGTTTCCTTTTGAAGCATGTCAATCCGAGTTACAGGTCAAAAGTTACAGGGAAACCAGTGAAAAACCCTCTCACAACTACACTGCAAGAAGAGATGGTAAACAGGTGAATCAAGTGAAAAGAGGTAATCTTGGTCTTCTTCCATAAAATAAGATATTTGGAGATAAAAGACACAAGCATGTGAATGTGACACCTCAAAGATGCCTTGAAGGACAAGATACACAAGTTGAGACCCCCTGCTGGAGCCACACAAAAGATGCCTAGGTGGGGCCCACATACATCATGCACCCACATGGAGCCTCAACGACCAAAAATGCTGAATTTCATGATATTTTGAGTCCTAATATTGTCCATTTTAAGAAATATCCAAAGAACATTTGATTTGGGCTAACTCTTTAGCCTAATCAAGTGATTATGTAAAACATGGCTCCCTCACCTATAAAAAGGGCAACCTTCTCTTCATTGGGGGCAATTTATGAGTGAGTGAGAATAGCTCAATTCCATAGTGACACACTCATCTTAGTGCCACACTTTCTCTTGAAGAAAGGCTGAAGTCTTGCCTCATCTTCTCTCTCCATTAAGGTGGTGGCGATTGCTCTCATGTAAAATATATGTTGCTAGTTTTTCTTTCATTTGCATATCTAGTCCAATACTTGTCTCTAACTCCATCGCTATCTCTCATTATTTATCTTTAATACCACCACCACACTTAGATCTATCTCTAATTCTATCTTTACTCCTCCTTTCATCTCGCTTGTTGTTTCCTAATCGTTTCATTGAAAGGTATTCAAGCAGCAATCTTGTCAATGTAACGGGCACAACCTTCTTGTGGGAAACAATTATGTGCACAAGGTTAGTAACCATATCTTCATATTTCACAAGCACCTCTCTCTCTTAAGGTTCTCATTCTCTTCCACAAACTCTAGAATCTCCTTGCTACAGGTACTTCTCTCCCCGCAGTATCCTTATTGCCTAAGGGCAACAATAGGGCTTGGGAGAGAAACTCTTTTCTTCTTCTCCTTTCACTTCTTTCACACCTTTATCTTTGAACATACTAAGTATATCATTGATGAATAACCATAATCCACATAGAGGTAATTTCTTTCAATTTCATTCAGTGCAATCTATTAGGGTCAACATTTGGATTAGTCGAAAGATTTACTTTCAGCAACGCATAGTGTTTCTATTTGGTCCTAAAAGGCTCAACGAAATACTTCTCTCACCAGATCCCATCATACTACCTATTATTGACTATGAATTCTCTTTTGATGTGAATGTGGTTATTTTATTATGAATCAAGAGGATTTGTACTCACAACTAATCCCAATCGCTAGACAAAACATATACATTATAGTAAGCACAAAGCTACCGTTCCAAAGAGCAATCCGCATCTTATTTGGACAACAAAGATTAAATATCATTAACTCATCCATTAACCCTTTTATCCTACCCATGATACGATATGATCGTAATCTCGATGTTTTCATTTTTGTTTTGTTCTGACTATCTTTCATGAGTTCTCTCCATCACGTGTGTGTTTGTAAGGAAAAGAAAGCGGCTTCTTTGGCTACATTTCTTCTTTAGCTCTAGAAGCTATGTTATCTACATCTTAGCTCTTTCTCATAACCCTTGAGCTTCCTTACAAACTCTCACAGCAAGAGGCATGGTGCCTTCCTGGCAAGACCGCCTACTTCTTGACAGCGTACGGTTCGGTTTTGCGAGCTCCATCTACAAGATTTATCTCGTGATTCGATGAGCATACGTTGTCCGATTTTGCATTGCAGCATATCCACGCGTTCAGATTGAGTAGAGCTACACATTAGGCACTTTATATTTTGGAAACGAAGGCCTACAAATTTTGATCAGACATCATACGTGATTTTGCACCGGGTGTTTTGGGTTGGGGTTTTGGTTCATAGAGATTAGGGAGAGCGACCTATTGGTGTTAGTAGGGTCTCCTTCAAGTTCTGTGGTGTTTCGAGATTGTTTGATGTGTGTTCGGCTCTAAAAAGCGTTGTAGGAAGTTTCCTCTTATGCACTCTTGAAGGCTGTGACTTAGACATTGGGTAGAGACCTCTGTAGGAATTAGTTAGGAGTCGGTCGAGTATAGGTTGACACCTTATTCTTGCTTCCACGCGTCTACGGGTCAAGCTTCGTCATTAGCTGACAAATCTTGCTAGGTGAGTTATCGCGGCGTATCCGTCCAACATTGGCACCGTTGCCAGGGACGAAAACCTTAGGTAGGTGACCGAGAATAGTCCTTGAGGATAGGGATTTTTGGCTTGCCAAGAGTCTCGTTTTACATTTAGATAGGACCAGAGGGTGGAGGACTCTCTAGGTCTTAGTGGGAGTCTAGGAAGCGTGTGTCTGGCCTAGATCCTTCGACTTAGGTAGATTTAGGTAGACTGAGATAGTTTTAGGTATTAGTTGAGTTCTTGAGTAGGATTTGGAGTGGTAGAAGTGGTGAGAGGAGAGCTTGAAAGTCCGGCGAGGCCAAAAAGCAACCAAAGCACCATTATCACCATTTCACATGATGAGTAGGAGTAGAGTAAGTAGGACATCATGATTCAGGATCTCGAGCACTTCATGCGTGTATACTTGCTTGGTAAATTCATCACAAGTGTGTAAAAGATGCAAAAGTGTGTTTGAAAGTTGAAGTGAAGTCCAAGAGTGTTTCTGATAGAGCTGCAGAGTATCAGGAGCATTTTTGTCAGGAAAATTTTTAATTTCAAGCTAGGAGACATCCTACGTGTAGGATGTCTACAGGCTAATCTGGTGAGAATTTTGGGATTTTGAGTTGACCAGTGTGTTCAGAAGGTGGGATTTACCCTATTTTCAATTAGAAAGTGGAAATTTGACCATATCTTGACAGGATAAGACCAGATAGACCGAAATTGCCAGACATCCTACCCAAATTGTGCCAAAGCATTATTTTAAGACCAAAACCATATGATGGTTGTATGAGCATGATCTGCATGATATATTGAGTGACTAAGAGGGGTTTTATCTCATTTGGGTGAGAAAATTGGGTTCAAAGCAAACTTTAGCACTTTTGATTGAAAAAGACAAGAACAGCTAAAATTGGGGACTTTTGAAATCCAAACCAAAATCTATGCATACCACTAGGTTGCTAACATCAAGGGGAAGCTGTGGGTCAAGTCTGGGGTCAAACAGACCAAAAAGACATCTTACGCGTAGGATGTCTTCTGTGTGATTTTACAATCCAAACCTAATTTTGAGCATACCAAAGTGATCAACAACTCAAGGGGAGCCTGTTCTTTGAAATTGAAGCCATTTTGATGAAAAAGATGTCCTACACGTAGGATGTCTAAAGCAAGAAATTGAAGCCAAATACAGACAGTGGGCATAGCAAGGTGTTGTATAGCCTGAGGCAAGCCTCCTAATCAATTTTGGTCCAAATTGGAGTTGATTAGACTGATCAAGATCAGCAACAGGCTGTCGGAACAGATTTTTGATCCATTGACCAGCTTATAGGTGTCCAAATCAAAAAGTAAAAACAGCTATGGACTCAGCACATCAAGGGGAATCCATAGTGCAAAAATCCAGGCAAAACAAAGCACGAGACATCCTACGTGTAGGATGTCTATTGGGGCCTACTGAAGAGAAAATTTGATTGGGCTTAGATATTAAGATTCCATTTGGCTTAAGGGTTCCAGAACTTCTTTCAGAAGAGAATTTGGACCTTGTTTGTCCATTTGACGGAGCAAGGACTGAATTCAGACTTTTTCACGTAAATTGACCAACATCCGAGGGAAGTATAGTTCCAGATTAGCAGACCTAATCCAGAACATTAGCAGCGTATAAAATACAGTAGTGGTTGAGATTAACTCTCCAGTTATACCAGGGATTACTAAGATAACCTCTAGCAGTTAAATGCTTTGATTCAATTGCCGAAATTAAACGCTTGTGTACATGTATATTCAGTAGCAAAGCAAGAAGTTGTGTGGAGACTGATCCTTTGCCAGGTGAGTGGTTGGATTTGTGATAAATTTCATCGATAAGTTTGATGAATTTAAGATCAGTAAAATACATTTTTAGAGACCAAAAGGTGGCAGGTGACTAAGGTAGCTTAGTGTCCACCGAGGAGAGTGTAACTCAGGCAAGGCTAGATCCACTAGCACCGATTATTGAGGAAGGTAGTGATACTGACACTTCGTCAGACAAATCTTTCTTCATGATGGGTAGTCAACAGCCAGGAGGTTTCACCTATGACGGACCAATGCCAGGAGGAAGCACTCTCTAAATCCTTTGAATGATTCCAAGATCACTGTGATCTTCTTAGAGAGAACAAACTCGAGGGGAGCCCTAGTCAATTCTGACTATCAAGGACGCAAGTGCATTTGTATTGAAGAAAGGCCGGCTCAGAGATTGGAGATAATTCGAGTCTATGATGATAAAGATAGATTCCGAGATGAAAAGGGGAACCACTATCTGATAGTTAGTAACCCTAAAGATTACAACAGATATGGAGATAACGTGGCGAAAGGGAAAATGGTTTCAGAAGCTCAAGAACCACCACCAAACATTGATCGACCTAGAGCAATTTTTATGTATGATAAGAAAACAACCAGGGTTTCAACTTATAATGAGAACGTGGGAATCTACAAGCATGAGAGTGAGGGAATAGTCGGTTGCTTTCGCTGTAAAGAACCATACTTAAACGAATTAAGCAAAGAAAAGGTTCTTTACTTATTCTCTTATGAAACTGCTAGGGGGAAGGATATAGTTTTTGTTGATAGGTACGGGCGAGAATACCAACGTATTCTCCCAGAGGAGGTAGAAAAGGCAACAGTTCCAGGAGCATCAACATATGCCCTAGACAAAGTGCCAAGAGCCACCTACACCCCTAGCAAGTCGACGAATCCCTTTTCAGAAGAGTATGACGCTACCTCACATTCTACCCGACCGTAGACATTCAACAATCAAAACCAACCAGCAACTCAGCCATCATTGCAGGCATGGCTTCGACAGAGTGCAACATTGGAACAAGACCGAAACCAAGATGATTATCAAGCCGCACGAGGGCTAAGGGATTTGCAAGAACCACCACTCTATTCAAGGTATCAAGGAGAGAGTAAGCCAAAGACTCAAGGGTCAACAAAGCCTGGAAGACCACCCATAGACAGAGTTCGAAGAGATGAACCATCTCTGGCAAGAACTGTTAGAAATTATGGCTTAGGAGCACCACTGGGAGGGGAACCATCCTACTACAGAAGACCAGAGGAGGTATATCGATTAGGATGTGGAGATCCAATGATGAGGTTTGTAGACCATCGTAGAATTAGACCTTCTCAAGTGCAAAAATGGGTAAATAAGAAATACACAGGAAACAGAGATCCAAGAGATCATCTAGCAGCCTTTGTGCGTGTAATTAGAGGTGTTAGACTTCCCTACCCAATTTGCAGGGTTTGGACTAACCCTAGAGGATGACGCTGCTACTTGGTTTGACTCTGTAGAGCGTAGAGACTTTGAGTCTATGGAGGAAGTGTTTGACGAGTTTATTGAGGAATTATCACAAAGGGGGATAGCTCATAATACCGTCTCACAAATCCATAAATTCAAACAGAGGGATGGGGAATCTGTACGAAAGGCAGCCCTAAGACTAAGAAGATATGTTAAGTTCTGTCCTGTGGAAGAACTGCCAACTCAGTCCAGACTTATGCTTATATTCGTCCAAGGACTAAGGAATGCGGATCTCCAGAAAGACTTACATATGAAGAGGAGCACGAGGTTGAATGAGTTGACCAAGGAGTCTCTTTACCTTGTGGACAATTGTGCGGTCTACAAAGAGGGGGAGTTCAAGGACCTTGACAACGATTCATCATCACAGCAAAGTGGAAGCAAACTTCTTCTAAGACAGCACCGAAAGGAGAAGTAGTTGTAAACCAAGAGCTGCTTGTAGATGAAGTGCTAAAAAATATTAACTTGTACGCCAAACCCCAAGCTAAACAGCCAAGTGGTGTGCTATTGAACAAAAATGGACAAACCATGGGACAAAGGAATGTTATTATAACAAGGGATATGTGAGAGAGAGACCTTATTCTCCCCAAGCTCAGATAGCTTCTCCTCAAGTTCCACCGATGCCTAGGTATCAAGCAGGCAACCAACCAGGACCTGTAGGTGTAGAAAGACCACAACCAGTGTTGGGGCAACAACCACCCCTACCAGGATTATGACCACTCGGTATAAGATACACACCAACCGTAAAACCGAATCAGAGGAGAAGGCTTTGGTGCCTATGCATGCATATTATGAAGATCCCAATGGATATGCGGCAAACTCTATCTATTATCCACCGGAAGAACCATCGACACCAGAACCATGGAGCATGATAGGAAGTACAGGACCACCAACAACTGCACAGGCAGCAGGAGAAGGAAGATATAGCTTAGATGAACGAACATTGTTGTTCATAGCCAACGGAAGCATGGGCGGACAGAGACCTACATACCAACAAAGGGGGGACTCAAGGAGCACCTCAACAACCCAAGGGACCCTGCTACAAGTGTGGTGGAGACCATTGGCTAAGAGACTGTCCTCATGATAAAACCATTAGAGTCAACGCATATTGCACCGAGTGTGGAGTTACTCATTCGATTCCTGATTGCCCTAAAAACCTGAGAAAAGGAGCAAAAATTACCTTGAACATGCTAGAAACTGTACCTTCCAATGGAGGGTCAAAAATGAAACAATCATACCTATTCAGGCGGTGACACGAGCCCAAGCTCAAAGAATGACGAACGAACCCATAATTGAAGAGCCAAAAACCGATGCCCCAAGTTCAGAAACAAAAAAATCAGAGAAGCACTTGGAAAGCTAGAAAGGCGCGTATGAAAGCAAGGAAAGAACGAGAGAAAACAACTCTATCCGAGGAGTTAAAACATACAAAGGATAGATTAGAGCGGTTAGAGGATCTAGCTAGCTTAAGCTCACACACCACAGCAACCATAGCACCCAAAGAAATAGCAGAGCCCAAAAGTGCAGGATCAGGAGGATCAGTACTGGCAGACAAGGTAAATGAGCATTTGGATGCACTTCTAAAAGCTTATGAAGCCAGACTCAAAAAGAAACAAACCCAAGAGCAAAGATGGATGACTTATCCATATGCTAAAATTGAAAAACAAAGTTTGGAAATGTGTAGAAAGATGATTGAAACAACTCAATCATTGATGGAAGACCCGCTGGGTAAACCTGCAAATTGGCATGAAGTACCAGCTCCAACCCCTATCCAACCAACTTTAGAGGAACAAGTAGAAACGAAGGAAAGACTCACGAATGCCTATGAGTCCAGAGGAGAGCCTATCATAGTGCCAAATACAACAGATGAGGCAAGTGACAGGTTCCAACCTAAAACAGTGACAGAAATGGGTAAGGAATGTACGGTCTATATTATCTGCGGAAGCAAATCCGTGAGGCCAACGAGGCTAATAGGATGAGTAACCACATGAATAGCACGAAAAAGAGAAGAATGTGATCTTACCTCCTATTGAATAATTTGAGGCAAGGTCACAAATGAACTTTGAGATACATTCACAAGGGGGAGACTAGGGATCAATTAGTTCGGGGCACAGCCAACCAGACTCGCTGAAAACTTTACCCTCTTACCTAGGAGAGTATGAAGCCAAGTCTAAAGTGAGAGCAATCCCATCTCACAGACTTTCGTCTAACAAATTGATGGATTCACAAGGATTGATTGATTTATTGTCCACCCCAGTGGCATGCACAATCACATTAGCCGAACTCCTGAGGTTACGACCAAACATGTGGACCATAGTAGGTAAATGCCTAGAAAAATTTGGAGTGAAAGACCCCACCTCGAAGCTTCAGAAAGGGATCAGAGAATTGGACAGGCCTCAACTAAACACTAGGCCAGTACCATTAAACAAGGTTGGAGAGTATTGCGAGGGAGAAGATGGAAACACCACGCTACCAGTAGAATTCCAAGGAGTAGTTTCCAAAGCTATTCTTGACAGTGGAGTAGGAGTTGCCATCGCCACCAAGGAAATCTGGAAAAAATGGGGAAAACCAGCTTTAAGAGCTACCAGAATGAAATTGCAATTGGCAGATGGGTTCATGGAGAAGCCTCTAGGACTCTTATAAAAAGCGATTGTCACTTCGTGCGGAATCGAGTATGAGAATACATTTGCAATAGTCGATTTCGACAAAAAGAACAATAATGAGATCATCTTGGGAAGACCATTCATGCGACAATTGAAGATGGTCCAAGATTGGGGTTACGACCACATATACCTCAGACATGGCGAGACAACAACTAAAATACACCTAAAAGACCATAGTTACAAGGATGTGAACCAAACACCTGTGAAAGAGTTTGATTCAGCTACAGTAGCAGGATCGGAACTCCTAGCATGGTTGGGTCAACCAAAAAGAGCTATGGATGTGCGGACCTTCACATTGTGGAAGCTTAAGAAGAGAGGAATGCGTCTTAGAAAGAGCAATTAAGGACAAGGAGTATGTTTCGGAACCTTTCCCTGAAGATGCCTTGGAACCTCTAGAATGGGAACACATACTAGCAACATTGGATGTCTGTACCATTAGAGATAGTCCAACTACAAAATTTTGCGATAAGGATGGCAATGATGTGCTACCCTACTACATGGTAAGCATTATACCAGGAGGAGATGAGACGATAGAACCACCAAAAAGAGAAGAGTTTTATAACTCCTCTGAACATCTGGACGTAAATAATGATGCAGATAATGAGTGTTCAGACAACTCAAGTGAGCGTGGGGGGAAAACATAGAATATCAAGTTTTATGATTTTGCTAATCAGCACCCTAGACGCCAGGAACGCTATAGGAGGAAACGAGCAGGAAACAAAGCGAGAGAGAACCTGATGCCCAGGATAAAAGGTAAAACTCACTATTTAATGCTTGTAAGAGAACATGATGCTTTTATTCTCTTTGACCCTGGTTCTACTCACAATTTCATATCCACAGAGTTGGCCACCAAGCCAGGCATCCAAGCCTATGAGATGGGAGATGTCCTACCTGTTGATGGTGCTTTCAAGGGGCAAGAAGCCTCAGTCGCTCCCTTAATTGTGAAATAGAGACTCCATGTCCAAAGCTATGTGGACAAGGAGGATTTCTTCATCTTGTTGGAATTAGGGTTGCAGAGAAACACACACATCTTGCAGAAGACGAAGGAACCTCAAGGCACACAATAGAGAGTGTGTTACTTAGTGTGAAATGGAAAGATAGATAGACCTAGAGTGATGGGTGTATATACAATGCACGGGGGGGGGAAAAACCTCCTAAAGAGGGAAAAAATGCCTCAGCGGTCCTAGTGTGTTCACACACACCACATGTATATGGTAACAAATCCCCCCTGGAGTGATGCGGTGAATGAGAGATGGCACATGAGTAAAGGGAAGTGCCATGCCCTAAGGACATGATCAGTCCACAAAGGGGAGTAAGCCCAAAGCTTTGAGGAAAGCTTTGAGCTTCTCACGAGACAATGCCTTTGTGAAAAGATCGGCAAGGTTGTCCTGTGTTGGCACGTAAGCCAAGCTGATCTCTCCTACTGAGAGCCTCTCCCTGACATAGTGGTAACGCACCTCAATGTGCTTTGTGCGATCATGAAAAACCAGGTTCCTCGCAACTGCCAATGCACTCTTACTATCAGTGTAGATAGTGTTGGTAGTGTCCTGTCCAACACCCAAATCAGCCATAAGGCGTCTGAGCCATACACACTCAGTCGTAGCTGTGAAGACTGCCCTGTACTCAACCTCACAACTAGAAGTGGCCACAGTAGGTTGATTTTTGCTCAACCATGATATACATGAACTGCCAAGCATGAAACAAAAACCACTTGTGGACACTTGCGTGTCAAAACAACCAGCCCAATTTGAGTCCGAAAAAGCATGCAAGTCTGGGAGCAATGATCCCCCCTTGGGATAAAACAAGCCAAGATGTAAAGTGCCACTAAGGTAGTGGAAAATCCTCTTGACAGCCTTCCAATGCTTAGACCCTAGGCTATGCATAAATCTACTGACCTGTGAGATTGCAAACTGAATATCCAGCCCCATGTTGCATACATAAATGAGGCAGCCAACAGCAGTTTGGTAAAGAGTGACATCAGTAGGATCACCAACATCATGTAGACTCAACTTCAAACCTGTTTCCATGGGAGTGGCAATAGGTTTGCAATCCTCAAGTCCAAACTTACATAGCAATGTCTCTACGTAACTTTTCTGACACAAGGAAATACCACCATCACATTGCTTAAACTGTATACCCAAGTAATGATTTCATCTTGAAAGTAGAATTCAAATCATCTTTAAATTCAGCAATATGTCTCTCATTTGGTCCAGTGATCAACAAATCATCAACATAAGGAACCACAATGAGAAGTACATCACCCTCACGCTTTACATCCAATGGGCTTTCTGTTGGACTGTTACGAAAGCCTTGTTTGAGCAAAAGAGTGTCAACTTTCTCTTACCAAGCACGAGGAGATTGCTTCAAACCATACAAAGCCTTCTTACATCTACACACTTTGTCCTCTTGTCCTTTCTTGACAAAACCGCGAGGCTGCATTACATAAACTTCCTCAAATATGTCACCATTCAAGAAAGCAGTAACAATGTCTGATTGATGTACATCCCAACCAAAATGAGCTGTAAATGCACATGGAAAACGCACAGTATTCATACGACAAGTGGGAGAAAAAGTATCTTCATAATCTATGCCTTTTTGTTGTGCATAACCCTTTGCAATAAGTCGAGCCTTATGGCGATCGATCTCACCATCCGGCTTGCTTTTCAACTTGTAAACCCACTTCATACCAATGGCCCTTTTTCCAAGAGGCAAATCACATAAAGTCCATGTGTCATTTTCTATAAGTGCATCATATTCTAATTGTATGGCAGCCATCCAATTTTTTCAATTTTGTGCTTCATCAAAAGACAGAGGTTCCTCAACATCATGTTAGCTAGACAAAGCCAAAGCATAACACTCTGATGCATAAGATGCATGGCGAGAGCGTGAACGAGTACGACTAGAAAAAGGTGCATCCAATTTACTATCACACAATGTATGCACCAGCCATTTTGGCATACCTCTAGACTGCTCACTTTCAGCCCTTTCCTCATCAAGTACATCATGTACATCTGCATCAGTAATAGGATGATCTCTAACATTTTCAGAAACCCCCATAGGCTGTACATTTGCCTCATTGGAATTTACATTCAAACTTCCACCACTGAAAAGAGGCAACAAAGTGTCATAAATGTCCTGTGAGCTTACATTACTGTCTCTAGTGTTAAGTATGGAGCCTGATTTACCCTTGTAATTTTCTGTGGTAAAAGCGCACATTTGTAAGGCCCCCATTATGAGGAGAAGCCATCGTGCGTGAAGGAAAATCACTCACCGGAAACCAAAATTTTCACGGACAAGAATCAGGGGCAACTTTAAAGGACTCGAGGGCGGAGGCCCCCGATACTTTTTGTTTGCCGGAATATTCTTTTTCGCCGGAATATTATGGTCGGACGGCGGCCGGAAAGTGGTCGGAAAACAACCGGTCGGTTGGCCGGTGGCCGGTAGTCAATGGCCGGTGGTCGGAAGTCAATGGCCGGTGGCCGGTGGCCGAATTCAAAAGCGGACTTGTCTTCTCAAGGGCGGCCACACATGGGCAGATTGGAGGGTCCGATTTGGACTTATTCGCACAAGGGAGGCTACACATGGCTGTCTCTCATAAGAGAGGGCAGCCCTTTTGGCCTATAAAAGGAGGCCATTTCTACACACATTTCATAGTGTGAAGTTGATGCAACAAGGTGAGTGTGAGGTGGTGAGAGTGAAGCAAGGCGGGAGCTCCATTAAGGGTATAATCCCTTTGTAAACTACTTCTTGTTTTGAAGTACTAAAGCCATTGAGTGGCTGCTTTCCCGTGGACGTAGCCCACATTGGGTGAACCACGTATACCGTGTGTACTCTCTCTCTCTCTCTCTCTCTACTCTATAATCTCGTGTATATAAATCTGTCTCTCTCCATTAAGTAATCTACTCAATTATCTATTTAGCTACGTCTTATTTCCTAACAGCTGGTATCAGAGCAAGGTTTGCTCGTAGCTAAATTATCTCAAGGAAAGGATTCCTTGAATTGAGTGGGAGTTATGGCGGAGGAAGGGAAGCTCAAGATTGAGAAGTTCAACGGCAAAAACTACCAAGATTGGAAGATGAAAATTGAAGACTATCTCTACCAGAAGGACCTCTATTTTCCACTAGGCGGTCTTGCGAAGAAGCCCGCAACAATGGCAGATGAAGCATGGATTGTCCTTGATCGAAAGGCACTGGGAACAATCCGGTTAAGCTTGGCGTCAACGGTGGCCTTCAATGTTTCGGAGATGAAGACCACGGAGGACTTGATGAAGTCACTTGACGACTTCTACGAGAAACCATCGGCATCCAATAAGGTATTTCTTATGAAGCGCTTGTTCAATCTAAAGATGGCAGAGAATGGTTCAGTTGCAGAACACCTAAATGACTTTAACACAAACATAAGTCAACTTTGATCAGTGAAAATAAATTTCGATGACGAAGTGCGAGCTCTCCTTATACTATCATCTCTACCAAATAGTTGGGACAGCCTTGTGATGGCTGTAAGTAATTCTATCTCTGGCACAAATACTCTTAAGTTTGATGATGTTGTGGGTGTTCTCCTAAGCGAGGAAATGCGAAGGAGAAGCATAGGAGAATCATCAAGTGCTGCACTATCAGTGGAAACAAGAGGAAGGCCTAAGGAGAGGTTCAAAAACCAAAAGGGTCGTGATCGCTCAAGGCGGAGCAAGTCACGCACAATGTCAGTTCTTGAATGTTGGAACTGCGGCAAGAAGGGCCACGTCAAGAAGGATTGCTGGTCCAAGAAGAAGAAGGAGACAGAGTCTCAAGACAACAAGCCAACATCGGAGGCCAATGTGGCAGGTAAAGTAGAGCAAGATGCTCTAATTCTCTCATTAGACAATGTGTCTAATTCCTGGATAGTAGATTCCGGGGCTTCATTCCATGCGACACCACACAAGAAACATTTCCAAGACTACACCAAAGGTAATTTTGGGTATGTATACTTGGGAGATGATGAAGCTTGTGAGATTGTCGGCAAAGGTATAGTTTCTGTCAAAACTGCTAACAGAAATGAATGGAAGCTTAAAGATGTTAGACATGTTCCTTCTCTTCGCAAAAATTTGATCTCTACAGGACAATTGGACGATGAAGGTCACAACATTGCATTCGGAAACAAACGGTGGAAGATCTCAAAGGGATCTTTGGTGGTTGCCAAGGGAGAAAAAGTCGGTACACTTTACTTGTGTACTGTTAGCACGCAACCTTCAGCTTGTGCAGCAACTACAGAAGTTGACAGTGCGGTGTGGCACTACCGACTTGGGCATATGAGTGCCAAAGGAATGCAAATCCTTCAAACAAAGAAGCTTCTACCAGGTTTGAAAGAAGTGGACTTAGAGTTCTGTGAAGATTGTGTTTATGGTAAACAAAAGAGGGTAAAATTTCAAAAATCAGAAAATGAAAGAAAAAATAAAAAACTTGAGTTGGTTCATTCTGATGTTTGGGGTCCTGCAAGTACACCATCACTTGGTGGCTCATTGTACTATGTAACATTCATAGATGATGCGACTAGAAAAACATGGGTTTATGTCATGAAGAATAAATCCGATGTATTTTCCATATTTCAAAGGTGGAAAGCCTTTGTGGAGAATGAAACAGGTACCAAGGTTAAATGCCTCAGATCCGACAATGGAGGCGAATATTGCAACCAATCTTTTGAAAGCTTTTGTGCTAGCAATGGCATTCGGAGGCAAAGGACAACCCCAAGGACACCTCAACAAAATGGGATTTTGAAAAGGATGAACAGTACAATCATGGAACGAGCACGAAGCATGCGGCTACATGCAGGCCTACAGCTTGAGCTTTGGGCGGAAGCTGTAAGTACGTCGGTGTACTTAATCAATCAGTCAGCCTCAATGACATTGTATGGGGGAGTTCCAGAAGAGGCATGGACAGGTAAACCGGTGATTCATTTCTCAATGTGTTTGGGTGTGAGGGTTTCATGCACATACATAGAAGCCTAAGATCAGAGTTAGATGCAAAGTCCAAAAAGTGTTTCTTCATTGGCTATGGAGAAGGAGACTTTGGGTATCGCCTATGGAATCCTGAAGATGGTAAAATCTTAAGGATTAGGGATGTAATTTTTAACGAACAAAATATGTACAAAGATTACTTGGAAAGAAAACAAACAAAAGAAACAGGTGATGAGTACATGGAGCTTGAGGACGGTGAAGACTCAAGGACTGCAAACGGTGACAATGTGCAACAACGTCAACCAAATGAGGAGCCTCAACCTATTCCACGAAGATCTACAAGAGCAAGTAGACCTCCAGAAAGGTTTGTTCCTTCCTTCAACCATCTCTTGATCTCAGATTCTGGAGAGCCGGAATCATACGAAGAAGCTATGCAACATGAATACAAAGAAGAATGGACGAAGAGCATGCAAGTGGAGATGGACTCACTACATCGCAACCAAACATGGGAGTTGCTTGAGTTTCCTAAAGGTAAGCGGGCACTTCAAAACAAATGGGTGTATAAGCTGAAGGAAGAAAAGGTACAAGTCTAAGCTTGTAGTAAAAGGTTTTTCTCAAAAGAAAGGTATTGACTTCAATGAAATATTTTCTCCTGTTGTAAAAATGAACTCAATTAGGCTTGTCTTAAGCCTTGTGGCTGCTCATGATCTAAATCTCGAGCAAATGGATGTAAATACGGCATTCCCTCACGGTGACTTAGAGGAGGAAATCTACATGCTTCAACCAAAGGGGTATGAAGTAAAAGGTAAGGAGAAAATGGTTTGTAGATTAAAGAAGAGCTTGTATGGTTTAAAGCAAGCATCAAGACAATGGTACTTGAAGTTTGATCGATGGATGTTGGATCATGGATTCACAAGATGCAACTCGGATCACTGCGTCTACACAAAGAATTTGGGAGATGGGAAATTCATCATCCTAATGTTGTATGTTGATGACATGTTGATTGCAAGTGCTAACATGCAGGACATCAAAGACCTAAAAGAGGAGCTGTCCAAATCTTTTTCAATGAAAGATTTAGGTGTTGCAAAGAGGATACTTGGTATGAAGATATCAAGGGACAGGACGAAGAAGACAATAAAGCTATCTCAAGAAGATTACATCAAGAAGGTACTAGAAAGGTTTGCAATGCAAAATGCAAAACCAATTTCTACACCTTTGGCTGGTCATTTTAAACTAACGAAGGATATGTGTCCAAAGACACAAGAGGAGATAGCCTATATGTCTAAAGTTCCATATGCTGCAGCAGTAGGTTCTCTAATGTATGCTATGGTCTGGACAAGGCCAGACATTGCACATGCAGTGGGAGTTGTGAGTAGGTTCATGGACAACCCAGGTAAAGAGCATTGGCAAGCTGTGAAGTGGATACTTAGGTATCTAAAAGGGACAACAACAAATGCTTTGTATTTTGAAGGAACTGATATTTTTCTAGAAGGGTATGCTGATGCAGATATGGCAGGTGACAAAGATACTCGAAGGAGCACTACTGGCTATGTGTTCACGGTTGGAGACACAGCAGTAAGCTGGGCTTCAAAGCTGTAGAAAGTGGTTTCACTTTCTACCACGGAAGCAGAGTATGTAGCAATGACGGAGGCAAGCAAAGAAATTCTGTGGCTTCACAGATTCTTAGAAGAGCTTGGATTCAAACAAGACAATTGTGTCTTGTACAATGATAGCCAAAGCGCTATCCATCTTGCGAAGAACTCAGCCTTTCATTCAAGGACAAAGCACATTGAGGTGAGATATCACTTCATACGCACTCTTTTGGAAGAGGGACAGCTAAAGCTAGGAAAGGTGCATACAAGTGAAAATCCTGCAAACATGTTTACAAAGGTGGTCAACAAGGAGAAGCTGAGCTTTTGCTCATCTTCAATCGGCATTCAAGGATAAGAAGCCAGAATGGAAAGCAGTCACACGTTTGGTTTGGAGATCAGTCTCCAAGTGGGAGATTGTTAAGTATGGAGCCTGATTTACCCTTGTAATTTTCTGTGGTAAAAGCGCACATTTGTAAGGCCCCCATTATGAGGAGAAGCCATCGTGCGTGAAAGAAAATCACTCACCGGAAACCAAAATTTTCACGGACAAGAATCAGGGGCAACTTTAAAGGCCGCCCCCGAGACTTTTTTTTGCCGAAATATTCTTTTTCGCCGGAATATAATGGTCGGACGGCGGCCGGAAAGTGGTCGGAAAACAACCGGTCGGTTGGCCGGTGGCCGGTAGTCAATGGCCGGTGGTCGGAAGTCAATGGCCGGTGGCCGGTGGCCGAATTCAAAAGCGGACTTGTCTTCTCAAGGGCGGCCACACATGGACAGATTGAAGGGTCCGATTTGGACTTATTCGGACAAGGGCGGCTACACATGGCTGTCTCTCATAAGAGAGGGCAGCCCTTTTGGCCTATAAAAGGAGGCCATTTCTACACACATTTCATAGTGTGAAGTTGATGCAACAAGGTGAGTGTGAGGTGGTGAGAGTGAAGCAAGGCGGGAGCTCCATTAAGGGTATAATCCCTTTGTAAACTACTTCTTGTTTTGAAGTACTAAAGCCATTGAGTGGCTGCTTTCCCGTGGACGTAGCCCACATTGGGTGAACCACGTATATCATGTGTACTCTCTCTCTCTCTCTCTACTCTATAATCTTGTGTATGTAAATCTGTCTCTCTCCATTAAGTAATCTACTTAATTATCTATTTAGCTACGTCTTATTTCCTAACATCTAGTACATGACAGCAAGGGCTGAAGAGAATCTTCCACAAACACTACACCCTGTGAAACTAGAATACTCTTTGTTTGCGGATGATACAACCTATAACCTTTGCTTTCAACACTATAATCAACAAAAATACATTTGACAGCCTTATCATCCAATTTCCTGCGTTCTGTTTGTGGCACCAAAGCATATGCCAAACAGCCAAATACATGCATGTGCTCAATAGAATGCTTTCTATCATGCCATGCTCCATATGGAGTAATAGACTGCAAAGATTTTGTAGGACACCTGTTAAGTACATAAGTGGAACACATGATGGCCTCAAGCCAAAAAGAATGCGGCAAAGCTTGAATTTTGACCATACATAGTGTCATTTCTGTAAGTGACCTATTTTTCCTCTCAGCAACACCATTTTGTTGAGGTGTATAAGGCAATATACATTGGTGTTTTATCCCACGACTAGCCTAGCATTAAATTCATGAGACATATACTCCCCCCCATGATCAGAACGAAGGGTGCCCATAGTACATTTTGATACGTTTTCAGCCATAGCCAATAATTGTTTGAAGCACATAAAAACTTCGGACTTCGTTTTAAGCAGAAATACCCATGCATGCCTGGAGTAATCACCAATGAATGTCATGAACTACAGGTAATTGCCCAAGTACGGAGTTTGCATGGCCCACAAGCATCATATGCACAAGCTGCAACTTGCATGTGGCCCTAACTGAACCATCCTTTAGAAACTTAGAATAGTGCATTTTACCCAAAAAATTGCCTTCACAAACATATTTGATAGGTGCTTCAAGAGGCGGCAAAGAAGCAACCATATTAGATTTTTGCAAACGCAGTAAACTGGCAAAATTCAGATGACCAAAACGTGCATGCCAAAGCTTTGCATCTGAAATAGCCCTTGAATCTGCAACTGCATTTGCAAAATTTTGTCCACACTTGTCATACAAAGTGAGCTTATACAGCCCACGGCACAAAAGCCCAGATGCAACAATTTCATCACCAAAACTGAGATCATGAACTATACATCTTTCATCCACAAATTTGACTACAAGTCCAAGTCTAGGAAGTGCAGATACAGACAAAAGATTCTTTTTGATCCCAGGTACATAAAGCGCATCAACAAGTGTGAAAGAACTGCCATTTGCAGCAGTAAGCACAATCTTTTCAACTCCCTGAACCGGATAAAAGGCATTGTTGGCACAAGTGACCAAATTCCCATGAGGGATAGACTCGAGAGAGTTGAACAATTCACGATGTGAGCTAATGTGCTTTGTAGCAGCACTATCGAAATACCACACATGTGAATCTGCAGTGACTGACAAGCATTCTTCACGGACAACAGGATTGTAAGTGCACTCTGCGCTAAAAACCCATTCTGCATCAACATCAGCATCACAGTCTCCTTTCACAGAAGACTCAACAATGGCTGCATTTGTAGTGGAACCAGCATTTGCAGTGGAACCACCCTCTTTCTGCTTAGCCTCTTTGGCCTTCAACTTAGGACACTGCTTGATCAAGTGATCATTAGCTTTACAATACTGGCAACGCATCTTCTTTTTGCCCTTATCACCATAATTTCCAGATGAATTGCTGCCCGCTGAAGCATTAGGAACAGAAGTTTTTTCACTCGCAGCAGAACCATAAGAAGTGGCTGCATTGTTGTTACCACCCTTTCTTTCAGAAGCAATAAAAGCATGTTCAACTCCATACTGCCTAGTCTTGTTTTTTTTGGAAAGTGACTCTTGCAACAGCAATGTGCATAATGCATCAAACTTGACAACTTCAGGATTTTCTTGGGTCATCAGTCTCCAAGTACTAGCAAAAGTCTGGTATGAATCTAGTAAGGCATCAAGAACAGTCTGCACAAGGGAACTGTCTGAAATGACTTCATCTGCAGAAATAAGTTGCTCATTGATATCCTTGACACAAGCAAGGAAAGTGTCCATATCATCTTCCTCGTGCATAATCTTCGGCTCCAGCTCTTTACGCAACAAAGCAATTTTAGCCTCATTCCGACTTGCATAAAGACCAGCCAAAATATCCCAAGCCTGTTTTGCAGATTTTGCTGAACAAATGTCAGGAACAATGGTGCGCTTCACAGACAACACAATCAATGCATGAGCATGCGCATCCTTTACATCCCAACGAGATTGTTCTACCATAGGCAAAACAACTCTAATAGCAACAATCCTTGCAGCAAGCCCTGCCACATCCTCAACATCGCCTACATCCTCAGAACCAGGACGTACATCAATGCCCTGCACAATGTTCCAAACTCCCTTTGACACAAGAACATGTTGCATCATGTAAGCCCACATAGGGTAATTGTCCCCATCCAATTTTTCCGTCAGCCATGGTAAATGATGCACCTGATGTGAAAACTGCCCAAAAAGAGGAGAAATGAAGCGGGAACAACAGGTGTTATATAGCACAAACCGTAGAAGAATGTAAGGCACCTGTTATGCAAAAAACGGCACTGACAAAAATTCGGCACGAAATGACAAAATAGCATGTGGAGTACTGCCTGTAGTGGAAACAGAGGCCGAAATGAGCCCGAATCAAAAATCTGAGCAGACTAAGCTCTACGAGTACTCGCGAATTTTTTGTCGATCTTTGAATGCTTGACAAAGCTCACAGAAATCGGAGAAAGTGAGCAGGCATGTGCTGGAGCTACTGGCGACTGAACCCGGGAGGATGCAACCTACTCTGATACCAATCATTGGAATTAGGGTTGCAGAGAAACACACATAGCTTGGAGAAGACAAAGGAAGATCAAGGCACACAATAGAGAGTGTGTTACTTAGTGTGCAATGGAAAGATAGATAGCCCTAGAGTGATGGGCGTATATACAATGCACGGGGAGAAAAAACCTCCTAAAGAGAGAAACATTACCCCAGTGGTCCGATTGTGTTCACACACTTCACTACCACATGTATATGGTAACACATCTCTCCTTTCAAGCATAAGGATGTAATCCTAGGGGCAACATGGCTTTGATCGCATGGCTGCCAATGTTAAATTTTCTGAAAGGCAAATCTTCTTTAGGTTCAGGGAAAAAGATATGTACATAGATGCTAAGGAGTTGGGTAGTACCATACCCATTATACATAAGCAAGCTTTCAATAAGTCAATGAAGAACTCTATTTTTGTGTACATGATTTTTGTTAAGATTCTCAAAATGAACCTAATGCTTTAGCAAAAGAAAATATAAACAATCAAAAGGAATTAGAGATATCCAACTTCCTCAAGGGGTTCCAAGATGTTTTTACTGACGAAATCCCTTGTGAACTACCTCGCAAACAAGGGAATGATGACCATGCAACTGAACTTCTTCCAGAAAGCTCTCCGCCTAATAAACCTCCTTATCGAGTTTCTCAAGCTCAACAAGAGGAGATTATGCGGCAAGTGCATGAGTTGGTTGAGAAAGGCATGGTTAGGCCTAGCTCATCTCCATTTTCTTCACCAGTGTTATTAGTGCAAAAGAAAGACGGCCCATATCGTATGTGTGTCGACTATAGAGCACTAAATAGGATCACTGTCAAAAATAGGTTTCCCGTTCCACGGGTAGAAGACCTATTTGATAAGCTACAGGGGTCGACCTACTTCAATAGGATTGACCTAAAAAGTGGCTACCATCAAATAAGGATAGTTGATCAAGATATGGTAAAGACCGCATTTTGGACTACATTTGGTCTTTAGGAGTGCACTGTCATGCCTTTTGGCTTGACCAATGCACCAGCCACATGTAACCTCTTGATGGAGAAGGTATTTAGACCTCACCAAACATGACCTAACAAAAAAAAACGTTACGTATACATGACCTAACAAAGAAAAACGTTAGGTATACATGGTCCACTAGGGAGAACAATGCTTTCAAAAAGCTTAAAGAGAAGCTTATCTCTCAAGTAGTGCTTACACTGCCAGATCTCTCAAAGCCATTTGAGGTCCAATGTGACGCTTGTGGTGTTTGCCTTGGAGTTGTTTTACTCCAAGAAGGGCACGCCATAGCCTATGAAAGTCGAAGGCTCGACCCTGTTGAGCAAGCTCTAGGCATATATGAGAAGGAACTCTTAGCAACATGCTCTAGACTCGTGGAAGCACTATTTATTGGGGACTCCTTTCATTCTGTGAACGGATCACCAAAACCTTAAGTACTTCATGACGCAGACCAAGCTCTCTAACAAACAAATGAGGTGGGCAAATTTTCTTTCGCAATTTCATTTTCATTTTTCTCACATTGCTGGCAAGCATAATCAAGTAGCCGATGCACTCTCAAGACGACCGAGAGTGAATGCGGTGTCCATAGCAACTCACAATGATCTATTTCTATGATAGATGAGTACGCTATCGATCCCAATTTTAAAGATGTGATTTCAGCCCTTGCACTAGGGAAGAAGGAAGAACCATTTACCCTACAAGAGGGTTATCTTCTCTGTGGCAATAGACTATGCATTACTAAGTCACTACGTGAGAAAGTATGTATGAATCTTATGCTCCTCCTTATGCGGGGCATAGAGGGATTCAGTCTACCCTAAAAGGGATAGAAGCATATTTTGATTGTCCTCCCATGAAAGCAAACATACAAGAGTATGTTTCAAAATGTGTGGTATGCTAAAAGACGAACTTTGATAGAGGGAAGCAACCTGGATTGCTTCAACCTTTGTCAATCCCTAATTCATCATGGGAGAGCATATCCATGGATTTTATCTTTGGATTTCCCAAGTCTATCAATGGAAATACAGGAATATGGATGATAGTAGACAGGTTTAGCAAACAAGCACATTTTATACCTGTCAAAAAGACTAGCAAGGCCCATCAAATGGCAACCCTCTTTATATCACAAATATTCAAGTACCACGGCTTGTCAATGTCCACAGTGTCAGATAGAGATCCTAGAATGACCAGTAATTTTTGGAAGGGTCTCTTTGAGAATTTAGATACAAGGCTAAACTTCTCTTTGGCCTATCATCCCCAAATGGATGGTGTTAACCCTCACGGCACACGGACACCCTATGATCTATAAACGTTGTATTATTTAGAGTCAGGTACCGGGCTTGTCGGACCAATAGGAAAAGGGTAAGAGTGATCGTCGATGAGAGGCGCACTCTAACTGGGACATTCAAGGGATTAGTTGGCTAAGCATGGGCGCCCAAGTGTGAATGGGGTGAGCTCCTATAAAAGCCAACTAAACCTAATTTTTACTCATTCTCTCATTTGTGCAATAGAAGAGTGCTCTTGCTCTATCTCCATCTCCATCTTCTTCTTCTTCACCTCCTTGTGTGTGTGTGTGTGAGAGAGAGAGAGAGAGGGAGAGTGTGTGTGCGATCGAGCATTACGAAGGCACGACGGCGGCGAAGCGGTTGAGCGCGGCACGACTGCAGCTTCTTCTTCATCCCGGCGAGGAATCCACCACGAAGGCGAGCGTAGAGTGGTGAGTGACACACCCTTTGCTTTCTTGAGCTTGCTAGTTTAGGCTTGTTGTGTGCTTGGAGCCGTTTGTGGCTCGCACACGGTGTATTGGCAAGTCCCTTGCTTCGACAGTGCGGCAAGGAGCGCACATTTTTGGCGCCGCTGCCGGGGATATGCCCTACACTAAGCTCGGTTAGCACTTTACGCTTTTTTGTGGTGTAATTTCTATCATAGGAAAGGCAGGGAATGAGTGTGTGTAGTTGTGTGGAGATTTCTGTTTTTTGCGTTTTCTACGTTTTCTGGTTTGCACTGCACAGTTAGCATTTCTTGCGTTTTTGCATTTTCTGCATTTTCTGGTTCTGTCAAGTTTCAATTTCTGCAGCTTCTGCGTTTAATTTTCTGTCAAGTTCCAATTTTCTGCAATTTCTGCATTTTCCGTGCTTTTTCAATTTTCTGCATTTCTTGCGTTTTTTCAATTTCTGCAATTTCTGTGCGTTTTCAATTTTCTGCATTTCTTGCGTTTTTTCAATTTCTGCGTTTTCTGCATTTCTGCATTATTAAAAAAAAAAACTGAAAAAAAAATCTGGAAAAAAAAATTTTTAAACAAAAATAAAAACGCGAGTGAGCGGGCGGTGAAATTTTTCAAAAATAAAAAACGTGACTCTTAAAACGGACGGGTTGGTTTGTATAAAAGATAGATCGGGATCATTTCCCCAAGCCCAAGCCCAAGCCCAGGCCTCAATCCTCAGTCTTATGATATATACCAGACTCACTCTTATATATATACCCTACTCCCTCAAGAGAGAATGAGAGCATGTGGGACAAGTCCTCCACTCTCCTCCTTTCTCTTCCCACTTGCACCCTTAGACTTTCTAGTTTGGGCCTAGTTCCCTACTGGAAATTGACAGTTTTAGGGATTTCGAGGGCATAGAGTGACCAAAGGGAGGGCTGTAAAGCACGGCACGACCCTCTGACCGATACGCTCGTTTCGAGCTATCACACATCCCATTCCATGACACGCTCTAAAAAATCTAGCAAAAAAACAAACAAAAAACACGCTAAAAACTAGTCACAAGGCCTCCTATAGCAGCTTTTTGACACCTTAGGGTATCAAAAGCACATGCACTTACGCTCTGGGTGGGTGCTAGAACACGAGCATATTGAGGGTGCCTCTCTTCATACGGACACCCATTACCCATCCACGATAAGCTCTAGACCCTCAGCGGGGACACAAGGTAGCAGCACCCAAGACCCTAAAATAGCCGCTAGTGATTCCTCCTCCGACTCAGAAATCATGGAAGCATACCCTACCCAAAACACTGAGAGAGAAGGCCATGCACCTCCCGAAGCTCCACAGCCTAGTACTAGTATGTTTAGCCGTTTCATGGAAACATTAGGTAGAGCTACTCGCTCGGAACCTGATGCAAATGAAGCACACGAAGGGGGTGGGGAAGTGGACTCTCCTTTCACATCGCACGTGGACCCCACACCCCCAAAGAGTGTCCATGTGGATATCCTACCAACTTCTTACCAAGAAGGCCCTGTTGAGCTGCCTCCTTCAGAAGTTCCCTCTAGAGTACCGTTGGTGACAAGTAAAACCACGGGGAGCAACATTGCTTCTACCTCACAAGAAATCGTTAACACGTCGACTCTAGAAGAATTGTTCATTAATGATCATTGGACATACGACCTCCACACTGAGGTGTTGACGGATCTACACTCTGGCCACGCCTACCATGTAGGATGGATAGAGATTGTACAATCCACCTCTAGTGCCACGAGCATCGAAGATCAACAGAAAATGATCTGTAATGTTATCCATGGCATTATTCAATCAGAAAGGCAAAACCGAGGGGTAAATATACTCTCAACTGGCCCCATGAGATTTCTGGACATGAGCAAGGCTCAACAGCCTACTCTATCACAAATGGAGACTCCTCTAATGAGCCCCATGGACCCATCTTACGTCATTTCACCTGGGGTCTCTATGCAATCTGAGCCTCCGAGCGACAACTTTAGCTTCCCTAACTTGGCTCAACCCTCTATTAAGGAAAACACAATGCTCACTCCAGGGATAAGCCTGACAGAGAATGTACCGATGACATCTACGGTTAGCGCAGTGCCACTACCTAGTGTCGTAGTACCTAATATGGGGCCTCGACCGTATGTGCCTCTAGCCCCTTATGCACACATGGCCCCCACACCTCCAATTGTACCACTTGCTTATGCTCCTCCAGTGCCGCTCCCTAGCCCTTATCCGAGTGGACCTATGCCCGGTTATGTTCCATATCCTGCATCATCCACACATATGCCAAGACCGGCACCCGTCCCTCTCCCACATATGATTCCAAGAGTACCTCCACCGGCCCTGCCTCCTCACATAGGTGACTTGGCAGCGTTTTCTCAAACCATAGGTCGATCTATCGCGGAAAATATGCGTCATGCATCTGATAGAGAGCCTAGAAGTAAGGCAGTACAAATTGCCAAACTCACGCAAAAATTCAATGGGGATGAAGATGCTAGAAAACACATTGAAGTGTTTGAACAAGTATGTGATTCCTTAGGGGAACGCAACGAACTACATAAGTGCAATGCCTTAAGCTTGACATTAAGTGGGAAGGCTGGAGATTGGTATAGGACCCTAAGGGTGGACGAGAAAACAATCTACCCTACCCTTCGAAGGTTGTTTCTAAAGGAGTACATACGAGAAGGTGTGCTTTGGGGTGTAGCATCTCAGCTATAGAAGGCCGAACGTAAGGAAGGAGAGTCAGTAAGGGACTTCATTAGTCGTCTAAAGCACTTAAACTCTCGCTGCCCTGTAAATGAGCGCTTCAACAATAACCAACTGCTTGATCGATTCATTCGAGGGTTGAGGAATGAAGGAATCTATAATGGACTAGTGATTAGAGGTATCACAACCTGGGAAGATGTCACTGCCAATGCAATCCAATTAGAGGACAACTTGATGATAGCAGGCATGAGGGTGTCTACTGACACGAGATCCACTAGCTCACAAGCCATTGAGTATGAACCCATGACTGCAAAGCCCATTGCCAATGAGCCAAAGGTATTTGAGACATTCTTGACAGACCTCACCAAGGCAATCCAAGAGTCTCTTAAGGATAATCGACCCCCTCAAAATAGTCACATGTATCCAAGAAGGGAGCAACAATGGTGTTCCATTTGCTTAGGTCCACATAGCACTAGTGAGTGCCCTACGTTTAGAGTAAAATTTAATGGAACTTGCAACGCATGTGGTAGGTATGGTCACCAAGCTAAGGATTGTTTAATGATCAAACGTATGATGGCAAATAGACCACCTGTAGCCTGGACGGATGCGCCTCGAGCTCCTGTATTGATGCCTACTCCACCTGTTGAGCAACTACCGCAACACATGGTCCCTAGATCTCAAAATGTTGTACAAGCTACACCGCTACCACCTCCTGTGCTAAGACCGCAGCCCCCGCATCCAAGAGTCGCCCCTATGAACCAAGTGGGTTGCGAGCCATCAAATGCTTATGCAGATGGCTGTGAGGAGGAAATAGACACTAGTATTGCCTACGGACTTGATACATTGGAAGAGTGTCCTATATACTACATGGAAGATTGTTGGGGGCAAGTCAAGCCGGTTTATCAAGCTGCTGCTCTCGCATCCAAAGGTCAAAATATCAACACCCAGGCTAGGAGGCCACCTCTTCAATGCTACGAGTGTGGTGGACCACATCGAGCAGCGGAGTGCCCTATTAAGCTGCAAAAGAATGCTGCACAGATGCAAATGAATCAAGGGAGCACGTCTGCAATGCCAATACTCACATGTAATCGTTGTGGCATAGATCACTTGATTGCCCAATGCCCCTATAACCCAAATGCGCCTAAAATCACACCCCTGAATTTGGTCAAAATTGCTAGTGTGACATCGCCAATACCACCCGTCGCACCCGCTTATGCGATTACACGGTCCATGCTTCAAGGGCCAGGCCATATCCTCAAAGAGAGAGATACCGCGTCAGTTATCCAAGCAAAGAAAAAGAAGACACGAAGGAAGAGGTTGCAGAATACGGGAAATTCAAAGCCAAGTTCCAAAACAAACATAGGAACAGGAGATGACCCCGTGTATATGAATGACCTCGAGGATGATTCAGATTCAGTCGAGACAATGGAGACTAGAACCAATACCACAAAGAGAAGACCGACAAATAAAACCGTAACATGGAACCAAATGAAAACCGAATAAGAGAAAATCATAAAGAGCCTCTGAAAACACCACAAGTGTTTCCAAATCCAATCCAAGACCCCCAAGATAAACCGCAGGGGCAAAAAGGGAAGAATCGTAAAAAGAAGGTTGGGACGTACCCAAACCCAGTAGACGAGATTAAGCAGGTGAAACATCTAAGAGGTTTAGTGGAGGAGACTCAAAGGAAACTAGAACCAGAACCCATGCATGTCAAAATTCATGACACAGTGTTTCCCACGCAAGTTCATCCACCCCACATGAACCATAGACCGTTAGCCATATCTAGTATCATCCAAGAAGGGAGTGAGGACGCGACATCAGAAAGTGAGCATACACCTTTCTTGTTGGAAAGGATGTTTAACGAAGGAATACCTGATCCCATTGAGGAATATGAGATTCCATCCTCACCGGTTCCTAGTCAAGGACCTACACCCTGCAAAACGCCAATGAATGTTGCCAAACTAGTGGACTTCATGTCTTCTGAGGTCCGAACCACGATCATAGCAAAGCTATATGGAGATCCTGAGTTATTCCTTGCACTTCGAGCATTCCTTAACGGAGAGCTACGAACGGGATTACCGCAGTTTGCACAACCAAATAGGCCTGACTCGATTATGATTGATGAGGAAAATCATGTGCAATCACTTGACTTAGATGGACACGAGTATGTGATCGAGGTACCCATTAACGAATTAGGGCAGTATTTTGAAGGCGACGAGTCTAATGCGACCCTACCCATCACTACCAAGGGGTTAACTATAAAGGGAATTCTTGATGGTGGTGCGGGAGTTAGCATCGTTACAAAAGATTGTTGGGAATCCATGGGAAAACCCCGCCTCAGTGTTACTAACATTGTGGTAAAGATGGCAAATGGTACCATAGCCAAACCTATGGGGATGCTCAAGGATCTTAAGATCTAAGTTCTAGGACACAAGCTATGACATACGTTCATTGTAATGGATTTCTCTAAACACCTTATGTCATATGAAATGATTTTAGGACGACCATTCATGAGGGAAGCACAAATGGTTCATGATTGGTCTAAAAATCATGTCTATTTGCAATTCCAAGACTCTGTCCTTAGAGTGGATTTGGTGACTGGTAAGGTACACCCCTTAGGGAGTAAAACCATTATTGATCATCGCTCTGACACCATAGTTCACTCGGCCCCACTACAATATTGTTACACTTGTAAGAAGGATACAGACATTGGCCAAGATTCTCCTTATATGGATATCCTACCTGGGATGACTGAGTCGGACAATGTGGATTGGGTCCACCTAGCATCAACCATAGACACTTGGGGAAATAGGGGGACGACCTGGGTAACACCTGAGGGGGATGAAATGCCTGTACCCTTAAATATGCTACAAGCAATGCATATCGCTTCTGACAAGACTCATCCTAATGTAACGAAGAAAACAAACAAGTGGGTCCCTAAAGCTTCTTTAGTGACCATAGCTAGTGCTAAAAAACAGAAGCCTTGTAAGAAACGTACCACTCGCTCCAAGAAAAGTAAGAAAATGTTGCGATGGATCCCTAAACGACTATTGGAAGCCCAAGGCTACTATCAAGGAAATGATCAAATATGGGTTCCAAAACGTAGATTGTGCTCTTACCTATCACCTGACCCAAGTGAGCCCAATCCCATAGCTCCAAAACGAATCAATGATCGTGGAAAGGGAAGGATCACAGAATGCTACACACCTAGTCCAGAGCTAGTTTGGGTACCAAAGAAAGAACGATTTGTTCCACCTAGCTCAAGAAGGGGGGAGTCACATGAAGCTTCTAGCTCCTCATGTAATACATCCATAGAGGTAAAAGCTTCTACACAGCCTCCATCTATAGTAGTGGACCTCCATGAAGCTACAAAAGAATCCACACCTCCCAGTGTTCAAGAATCACCTGATGAACCACTTCAAGTTCGATCCTGGGAGAGTACCTTACCACCCTTGCAGCTTGACGAGGCACCTAGGGTAATAGAAAACTACTGGCAAAAATCCTCACCTATTACCAACTGGAACAATTGGTTTCAAAGGGTGACAAGCTCATTTCAAACGGTATGATCTACCCAAGGAAGGGGGGAGTGTTTGTGGACATCCATCATTCACTTGCTTCCCTCTCAACCTTTTCCCCTGACCTCTCAATCACCAATCTTAGGGAATGTACATATAAAGCTTTATACTCACAAAAAAAAAAAAAGAGCAAGAGCAATTAGCAAACGAGTATGCACATTAAAGTCAAAACATTGACTCAGACCTACACATGTCACATCTGGTACAGTGAAACAGAAACCTATGCCATAAAACACCTTCGATCCTCATCACTTGAGTGATGGAGGGTAGGTAAGATTAGTATGATAGGCGTGTTTCTGTTTTAGAGTTGAGTGATTAGCGAAGTTCTCTTTTCCCACTGATGTGCCTCCTGGAGGTATTCCTTTTGTTTCCTAGTGTGTACAGGAGCGTGTTGCTATTGATAGGATTTGGACCTTCATGGAACCTTTCTCTCGTTCACACTTCAAATCAAGCGCGACCATCAACACAAACAGGTGTTTTATGTCCATTAGCATTGCCTTTATCTTTTTGCATCCATGTTTGTCTGCTTTGATTGTGATTGGTAGCATAATATTCAACGCATTGGCTTAGTATCAAACATTTAATTCAATGTAATGATTTGTCATAATCACTTGTCTAGGTTTAAAAAATCAAGCAGTCCGACTAAGCTAGTTTGACCAAGCTAGGTATTACAAATCTTCTCTTAATACCATGGGGAATGCCTTCCTAATAAGAAATGGTTACTTAGGTTCTTAATCCGATTTAAGCAGCATTGTATGACATGTACTAGGGCTTTCTAGTGGGCTTAACCCTATTGACCTTTAGCTTAAGTATTATAAAGGGAGTTTACTAATGTGATGAGCCTGGGGAGGGTAACAATGTTATATGACCCCCCAAAGTTACAAAATTAAAATGCTAAAAATGAACAAACAAAAAATCAAAGTGCCACAATGTAAAACTTTAAGTTGGAAGAGAAATCTCAGCTTGATTTGGTACTTCACTCACATGTATTGCCTATGGTACTAGAGCCCTAGAGGTTCCCAGTGTGGGCGCTTTTCCTTGAGAAGCAAAAAACCCAAGGCATACAAAATAAGCACACACATCATAATTGAATCAATGTGAAAAGACTTTGGGGGGTCAAAGAAAAAGTAATCAGTCAGGCGATGATTTCAAGAGAAATTCCTTTTATGGTAGCTTAACTACAAATTTTTCTAGATATAGCCTCTAGTCAGCCCTCGAACATGAATACTTGGCTCTCGCGATTAAACAACTTAATTGACCACTGAAAATTAAGAGGCTTACCCATGGTATTAATATTCGATCTCTAGTGCCTTTCGACCGTCAAATTAGCGACCCCAGACTTGTTTAATTTTCTACCTTTACATCTGTTTATGCATTTGATTACATTGCAATTTAATGTTCATTGCTAACAAATTGTTTGAAATTCTTTTACCAATCAATTTTTCTACCTAAAACTGCATATGCTTTTTAAGAGAATGCAATTACTGTGCCAATGTTGTTTGATTTTGCAGTGACTGAAGAAGGCAAAGGACATTCATCTCAAATGCTCTTCCACCTCGACGAACCAGCTTCAACTCAATAGCTTCCGAGGACGGAATCTACATCAGGAAGGGGGGCATGTTAACCCTCATGGCACACGGACACCCTATGATCTATAAACGTTGTATTATTTAGAGTCAGGTACCGGGCTTGTCGGACCAATAGGAAAAGGGTAAGAGTGATCGTCGATGAGAGGGGCACTCTAACTGGGACATTCAAGGGATTAGTTGGCTAAGCATGGGCGCCCAAGTGTGAATGGGGTGAGCTCCTATAAAAGCCAACTAAACCTAATTTTTACTCATTCTCTCATTTGTGCAATAGAAGAGTGCTCTTGCTCTATCTCCATCTCCATCTTCTTCTTCTTCACCTCCTTGTGTGTGTGTGTGTGTGTGAGAGAGAGAGAGAGAGAGGGAGAGTGTGTGTGCGATCGAGCATTACGAAGGCACGACGGCGGCGAAGCGGTTGAGCGCAGCACGACTGCAGCTTCTTCTTCATCGCGGCGAAGAATCCACCACGAAGGCGAGCGTAGAGCGGTGAGTGACACACCCTTTGCTTTCTTGAGCTTGCTAGTTTAGGCTTGTTGTGTGCTTGGAGCCGTTTGTGGCTCGCACACGGTGTATTGGCAAGTCCCTTGCTTCGACAGTGCGGCATTTTCAGCATTTTAATTTTGTAACTTTGGGGGGTCATATAACATTGTTACCCTCCCCAGGCTCATCACATTAGTAAACTCCCTTTATAATACTTAAGCTAAAGGTCAATAGGGTTAAGCCCACTAGAAAGCCCTAGTACATGTCATACAATGCTGCCTAAATCGGATTAAGAACCTAAGTAACCACTTCTTATTAGGAAGGCATTCCCCATGGTATTAAGAGAAGATTTCTAATACCTAGCTTGGTCAAACTAGCTTAGTCGGACTGCTTGATTTTTTAAACCTAGACAAGTGATTATGACAAATCATTACATTGAATTAAATGTTTGATACTAAGCCAATGCGTTGAATATTATGCTACCAATCACAATCAAAGCAGACAAACATGGATGCAAAAAGATAAAGGCAATGCTAATGGACATAAAACACCTGTTTGTGTTGATGGTCGCGCTTGATTTGAAGTGTGAACGAGAGAAAGGTTCCATGAAGGTCCAAATCCTATCAATAGCAACACGCTCCTGTACACACTAGGAAACAAAAGGAATACCTCCAGGAGGCACATCAGTGGGAAAAGAGAACTTCGCTAATCACTCAACTCTAAAACAGAAACACGCCTATCATACTAATCTTACCTACCCTCCATCACTCAAGTGATGAGGATCGAAGGTGTTTTATGGCATAGGTTTCTGTTTCACTGTACCAGATGTGACATGTGTAGGTCTGAGTCAATGTTTTGACTTTAATGTGCATACTCGTTTGCTAATTGCTCTTGCTCTTTTTTTTTTTTTGTGAGTATAAAGCTTTATATGTACATTCCCTAAGATTGGTGATTGAGAGGTCAGGGGAAAAGGTTGAGAGGGAAGCAAGTGAATGATGGATGTCCACAAACACTCCCCCCTTCCTTGGGTAGATCATACCGTTTGAAATGAGCTTGTCACCCTTTGAAACCAATTGTTCCAGTTGGTAATAGGTAAGGATTTTTGCCAGTAGTTTTCTATTACCCTAGGTGCCTCGTCAAGCTGCAAGGGTGGTAAGGTACTCTCCCAGGATCGAACTTGAAGTGGTTCATCAGGTGATTCTTGAACACTGGGAGGTGTGGATTCTTTTGTAGCTTCATGGAGGTCCACTACTATAGATGGAGGCTGTGTAGAAGCTTTTACCTCTATGGATGTATTACATGAGGAGCTAGAAGCTTCATGGGACTCCCCCCTTCCTGAGCTAGGTGGAACAAATCGTTCTTTCTTTGGTACCCAAACTAGCTCTGGACTAGGTGTGTAGCATTTTGTGATCCTTCCCTTTCCACGATCATTGATTCGTTTTGGAGCTATGGGATTGGGCTCACTTGGGTCAGGTGATAGGTAAGAGCACAATCTACGTTTTGGAACCCATATTTGATCATTTCCTTGATAGTAGCCTTGGGCTTCCAATAGTCGTTTAGGGATCCATCGCAACATTTTCTTACTTTTCTTGGAGCGAGTGGTACGTTTCTTACAAGGCTTCTGTTTTTTAGCACTAGCTATGGTCACTAAAGAATCTTTAGGGACCCACTTGTATGTTTTCTTCGTTACATTAGGATGAGTCTTGTCAGAAGCGATATGCATTGCTTGTAGCATATTTAAGGGTACAGGCATTTCATCCCCCTCAGGTGTAACCCAGGTCGTCCCCCTATTTCCCCAAGTGTCTATGGTTGATGCTAGGTGGACCCAATCCACATTGTCCGACTCAGTCATCCCAGGTAGGATATCCATATAAGGAGAATCTTGGCCAATGTCTGTATCCTTCTTACAAGTGTAACAATATTGTAGTGGGGCCGAGTGAACTGTGGTGTCAGAGCGATGATCAATAATGGTTTTACTCCCTAAGGGGTGTACCTTACCAGTCACCAAATCCACTCTAAGGACAGAGTCTTGGAATTGCAAATAGACATGATTTTTAGACCAATCATGAACCATTTGTGCTTCCCTCATGAATGGTCGTCCTAAAATCATTTCATATGACATAAGGTGTTTAGAGAAATCCATTACAATGAATGTATGTCGTACCTTGTGTCCTAGAACTTTGATCTTAAGATCCTTGAGCATCCCCATAGGTTTGGCTATGGTACCATTTGCCATCTTTACCACAATGTTAGTAACACTGAGGCGGGGTTTTCCCATGGATTCCCAACAATCTTTTGTAACGATGCTAACTCCCGCACCACCATCAAGAATTCCCTTTATAGTTAACCCCTTGGTAGTGATGGGTAGGGTCGCATTAGACTCGTCGCCTTCAAAATACTGCCCTAATTCGTTAATGGGTACCTCGATCACAGACTCGTGTCCATCTAAGTCAAGTGATTGCACATGATTTTCCTCATCAATCATAATCGAGTCAGGCCTATTTGGTTGTGCAAACTGCGGTAATCCCGTTCGTAGCTCTCCGTTAAGGAATGCTCGAAGTGCAAGGAATAACTCAGGATCTCCATATAGCTTTGCTATGATCGTGGTTCGGACCTCAGAAGACATGAAGTCCACTAGTTTGGCAACATTCATTGGCGTTTTGCAGGGTGTAGGTCCTTGACTAGGAACTGGTGAGGATGGAATCTCATATTCCTCAATGGGATCAGGTATTCCTTCGTTAAACATCCTTTCCAACAAGAAAGGTGTATGCTCACTTTCTGATGTCCCGTCCTCACTCCCTTCTTGGATGATACTAGATATGGCTAACGGTCTATGGTTCATGTGGGGTGGATGAACTTGCGTGGGAAACACTGTGTCATGAATTTTGAAATGCATGGGTTCTGGTTCTAGTTTCCTTTGAGTCTCCTCCACTAAACCTCTTAGATGTTTCACCTGCTTAATCTCGTCTATTGGGTTTGGGTACGTCCCAACCTTCTTTTTACGATTCTTCCCTTTTTGCCCCTGCGGTTTATCTTGGGGGTCAAAGAAAAAGTAATCAGTCAGGCGATGATTTCAAGAGAAATTCCTTTTATGGTAGCTTAACTACAAATTTTTCTAGATATAGCCTCTAGTCAGCCCTCGAACATGAATACTTGGCTCTCGCGATTAAACAACTTAATTGACCACTGAAAATTAAGAAGCTTACCCATGGTATTAATATTCGATCTCTAGTGCCTTTCGACCGTCAAATTAGTGACCCCAGACTTGTTTAATTTTCTACCTTTACATCTGTTTATGCATTTGATTACATTGCAATTTAATGTTCATTGCTAACAAATTGTTTGAAATTCTTTTACCAATCAATTTTTCTACCTAAAACTGCATATGCTTTTTAAGAGAATGCAATTACTGTGCCAATGTTGTTTGATTTTGCAGTGACTGAAGAAGGCTAAGGACATTCATCTCAAATGCTCTTCCACCTCGACGAACCAGCTTCAACTCAATAGCTTCCGAGGACGGAATCTACATCAGGAAGGGGGGCATGTTAACCCTCACGGCACACGGACACCCTATGATCTATAAACGTTGTATTATTTAGAGTCAGGTACCGGGCTTGTCGGACCAATAGGAAAAGGGTAAGAGTGATCGTCGATGAGAGGCGCACTCTAACTGGGACATTCAAGGGATTAGTTGGCTAAGCATGGGCGCCCAAGTGTGAATGGAGTGAGCTCCTATAAAAGCCAACTAAACCTAATTTTTACTCATTCTCTCATTTGTGCAATAGAAGAGTGCTCTTGCTCTATCTCCATCTCCATCTTCTTCTTCTTCACCTCCTTGTGTGTGTGTGTGTGAGAGAGAGAGAGAGGGAGAGTGTGTGTGCAATCGAGCATTACGAAGGCACGACGGCGGCGAAGCGGTTGAGCGCGGCACGACTGCAGCTTCTTCTTCATCGCGGCGAGGAATCCACCACGAAGGCGAGCGTAGAGCGGTGAGTGACACACCCTTTGCTTTCTTGAGCTTGCTAGTTTAGGCTTGTTGTGCGCTTGGAGCCGTTTGTGGCTCGCACACGGTGTATTGGCAAGTCCCTTGCTTCGACAGTGCGGCAAGGAGCGCACAGATGGCTAAAGTGAAATAGCTAACCTAACCATTCTTGATCTACTAATAGCTTATGTCACAAAAGTAGATCAAAAGTCCCAATGAGAGAAGTACTTACCCTTAGTGGAGTATGCCTACAATAACATTGTACATACTTCCATAGGAAAAGCACCTTTTGAGGTCATAGAGGGAAGATCAAAAAGTCCCCTGCTACTCAAGGTACATAGGAAGATCTTTGATGTGGATGAATATAGCCGAGACTTGCAAAAATCTTTCCAAAAGATTAAGGATGCTATATCTATCTCTCAGCAAAGGCAAAAGACTGTTGCTGATAAGCACAAAAGATTCCTAGCCTTTAAACAAAATGATTGGGTCTTGCTTAAGTTTTCCAAGGCTCAATTAAGGCACACAACGGGAAGAATCCTATGGGACATGAAAAGTACTATGCTAAGTTAGCAAAAAGGTACTATGGTCCCTTTCAGATTCTTAGGCCAATCCATGAGATGGCCTATCAACTGAAGTGGCCCAGCCATTGGCTCATACACAATGCTTTCCACGTGAGCCTACTAGAGCCTTACAAAGGAGAGCCACCTCAAGAAGCAATTATTGAAGACCCACCGGAGATCGAGGACCAAGAAGAGGTGCTGCAGCCTGAGTCCATTCTCTGACACAAAGACAAGGTATTACGAGGCGGTAAGACTATCCAACAATACCTTATCAAGTTTAAAAATTATCCTTTTAAAGATGCTAGATGGATGCAAGGCATACAATTAAAGGATAACTTAAACCTTGTCAATGCTTACAATGATTCCCTAGAGTAAGAAAATGTAAATATGTATAAATGAACAAAGTTTTTGTCTTATAAGAGTCTCTTTTTCTTTATTCTGCGCACATGCTAATAAGTATGCATGCTTAGAATCATGTTTGTGGGGACGGCGTCTCCGGAACACCAAGTAGAGTTTGTCACTCTACTATGGAAGATTGATACGGACTAAAGTGGAGACATGCTTGCAACAGCTAAAGCTCTCAAGCACCAAATGGACTAGTCATCCATTCTAGATTGATGTCGTAGGGTAAAATAGGGATCCTCTACTCGTTAGCAAACGGACTACTGATTAGGCTTTATCTTCTCTACCTCATAGTCGAGGAAGACTATGATTTCAAAAGAGAGGTAATGTCATAAAAACTAATATCTTATTCTCCCAAAATGATTTTCTCATGTTAAACTGATCATTTAATATGAGGAAGTACCAGGGGAGCAAAAGCTAGAATATTGGTAAGGCTGCCAAACAATCTCTGCAAGGATCCAAAGGAGGAAAAATAGGGATCCAAAGGGGAACAATCTGCAAAAGAGCAATCTACTTCAATGGGGCTTAAAAGACCTAAGGTTCAGCTCCATTAAGACTTCCATAGGCTAAGGTTCCTAATTTTATCTAATTGTCCAAAGGCCGATGTAGGGGAAATTGGATGGTCATGGGAAGACTAAAAAGTCTTCCCACATCCCTAGGAAGGAGGGGGTGAGCCCTTTTAGTAGGGGATGAGAGAGAAACACACACACACACTCCAAAGCTTCCCCTTTACACAAAGGGAATACTGGACACATGTCAGGCTCCTAGGCCAGTTGCCCCCAAGCTCCCCTCAAATCCTATTGGATGGCCATAGAGGTGGACCCATGAGAATTGGGATAGAGTAAAGTTACTCTAATCAATTTAAAACTGCTTGAAGAACCAATAAAAATTAAGCTCCCTAGAAGATTATTGGATAGTCTATCAAGGGGTCGAATGAGCATCCAACAGCCCAATGGCTTGCCTGATTCCTATTGGCCAGAAGACTAAGAGGTCCAATGAGAGTTTAATTGAATTATTTAATTACCTAAAGCTTTCACAAAAGGGAAAAGGAATTCAGTGGCATGTCACCTTATAATAGGTCGTTTTATTCGATCAAACATATTATACAGTCATTAAACGTGTATAATACGTTTAACATTTAACGTATAATGAAACTTAGGCCTTTGTGGCTCTTGTTGAGCATGGAGTGTTTGTCTGTGTTGTTTTCAGTCAATATATATTAACTCTCTCTATTGTCTATTGGAGAGAGTGTTGCAATAATAAAAAGGATAGTTTCTAATACTATATATAAAGGGGCAAGGGATTTTGGCCCCTCCCCGACCACGTCACAAGCTACTCTATCTGACAATGTGCTATGCACAACACACACACACACAAAGGGAGGGAGAGAGCGGGTACCAGAGACAACGCCTATGTACTAGTACTATCTAATGCACCTTGAAGACCCCTGCCATGTGGCATAAGTGGAAGGGGGCGTGGAGGCAAAGGCAAAGCAAGAAAAAAAGGGAGACCTAGTGTGGGGAGTGGATCTCTCTCTCTCTCCCACCCCCCCCCCCCCCCCCCCCTCCCCCATCCATAGGACGTGCCACACACTTGTAAATATAAATAGCCTCCGGAGGGCTAAGCCAAGCAAGACTACTTTTTTTTGTCACACAATTTTTATTGATAGGCTGAGAAACTTGTTGACAATGTGTGTGTGTGTGTGTGTGTGTGTGTGTGTGTGTGTGTGTGTGTGTGTGTGTGTGTGTGTGTGTGTGTGTGTGTGTGTGTGTGTGTGTGTGTGTGTGTGCGTGTGTGTGTGTGTGAGACAGAGAGAGAGAGAGAGAGAGAGAGAGAGAGAGTACTTAGGTCGGGTTCAGATAGGCTAGCAGAAGTGTGAGCCAAAGGTGCGTGCATCCTCCATGGTGCACCCCGAATGGGCAAAAGGAAAGAGGCAATGCTCCGGACCCACCGTTTTTTAGGTGAGCCTCCCCGAAAGACATGAGTTGTGACAAACTTTTCAGTGCAAAGGGCGGGGCTCCAGAAATCGAACGCAGCGTAGTTGTTCTTCAGTCTCACACACAAGCGTTGGGCTAGTTTTACTACTTGATCTCTTCTTCCGCTATTAGGCCCTTGTCAGACGAGGATGTCGGACATGGCCCGCCCAAAAACCCCCTTTTGGGCGTTCTCGTTGTCACATATTGCGGTGTTTGAGATGATAGATTTACTTTCGACTTGCTCGGAAGCGAATTGGCGTACCCTAGCTGTTTCGCAGTCCAGCTTTCTCGCAACGCGTGGGGGTTGAAGCCTTGCAAATCTTCTTCGCGCCTTTATATTTCACGATGTTGGCAGTAGGACGAGGATGACCAAGGGGAGGGGTCTACGTCGGACAAGATTTTGAAGCTGCGGACGTACCAATCAGCCAATCCCTTTCTGCCAACTCAATCACATGCACAGCTACGGACATACCAATGAGCCAATCCCTTCCTGCCAACTCAATCACACGCACGTCCGGGCAGATGTGTGTGACAGGGGCCTTAAACACTAAAATTATACAGACGTCTTGTGTGAACACGTGGACGGATGCAGCAAGACCACAAGAGATTTCCGCCGCGCTCATGTGAACCCGGCCTTATTTCTCTTGTAGGCCAAGAAAACTTGCAGGTATCTAAAGGAATCGTGTGTGTGAGTGTGTGTGTGTGAGAGAGAGAGAGAGAGAGAGAGAGCGAGAGATGCAAGTGGAGAAGAGCACTCAGGAGACTGTGTATCCCGTAGAGCCATCACCTGGGGGGGTGATAGAGCTCAGCAACAATGATCAGATCATGCCACGCCTCTACACTTCTCTTCTATTCTTCTTCAGAGAGAAGCCTGCAGACGAAGCCTCTTCGTTTCTCAAGAGCTCCCTCGCGGAGACATTGAGCTTGTTTTATCCGGCAGCGGGTCGCTACAGAGAGAGGGCCAATGGCGGGCTGGAGATTCTTTGCAATGATGCAGGTGCTTCTTTTTATGAAGCTTGGGTCGACTGTGGATTTGATAGCTTCTCGCCCAATTTCGATCCGCACCCAGACTTCGCGCTTCTCGCCCCTCCCCTGGATGCCTCTGCAGACGTATCGCAAATCCCACTTCTATCAGCCCAGGTCAGATTAACAAGATGCAGAAATCTGTTGAATGCTTTTTGCTAATCGCTATTTTCTGTCATTGTGTCTGCATATATGTGTAGTTTGTGTGTGCGCGCGGGCATTGACACTTCATCCTCCTCTTTCATTCTCTCCTTTTCTCGCAGATCACTCATTTTGAATGCGGCCGCATATGCCTCGGGGTCAGGCTTCATCACAATGTCTGCGACGGCTTTTCGACAGGCCATTTCTTAAGTTCATGGGCAATTCTTGCCAGTGGCAAAATGTACAGAGATCCAAAAAGGGATGATTCACGACTCATTATCCAGCCTTGCCTTGACCGCTCTCTCCTCAGAGCGAATAACCTGCCGTCACCAACCGCAGACCACCCAGAATACCAGACCCACATGCCAAATTTGCCCACAACCTGGCCTCCTGCTACATCAAAAGTTTTTCCCTTCACGCCATCCTGTATTGATGATCTCAGAGCAAGAGTAACCTCTGGCCTCACTCCTTCGCACTCACGATTTGAAGCTCTTGCAGCTCATCTTTGGCGTGGCATCATCTACGCAAGAGGACTTGCATCGGATCAAGAGGTGCGATTGGGAATGGCAGTGGATGGTCGGAAAAGGTTCGATCCAGCTTTGCCTGAGGGCTACTTTGGGAATGTGAATTTCTATGGCTACACAACCTGCAAGGCAGGGGAACTTGTCGAAAGTCCGTTATCGTTTGCGGCAGATCTAGTAAAGAGTGCAATAGCCAAGGTTGATGATGCACATATGAGGTCTGCTTTAGATTGGGTTGCCAAGCAAGAGTCCCCCAAGTCTGTTATTGCTGCATTTTGCACGCCGTTCATCGACCTCGCCGTCACTAGTTGGTCAAGGTTTCCCTTCTATGAGCTGGACTTTGGATGGGGCAAGCCTGCGAGTGTGCGAATTCCTGTGTCTGCATTTGATGGGCTTATCATCTTGTTACCATCCCCTTTAGGGGCAGGGCATGTGGATGCCTTGGTGGGTCTAAGCATTGACAAGATGCCCAAATTTGAAGATTACGTCAGTAATGTAGATTGACCCAATTGTGCCTTACCCCCTCTTTTTTTTTTGGCTATCTGATGATGCTAATTGTATAGGTCGATTGCACCCACACCCCTACACTCGCATGTCACAGGGGTTGGACCATAGTGAGCACACTTAAAGCCCCTTGCATTGACACCTGCATGTCGCAGGGGTTGAACCATAGTGGGCACACTTAAAGTCCCTCGCTTTTACTACTCCTCTCTCCTTGAAGTGGTAAGCCCTCCCGCCTACCTTAACATGGGGTTGGCAAGCAATGCTATGATGACTAAACACCCTTGGTCTTGTAAATTGCAACATTCCAAAACTTCAAACTGTCGTCCCCGTTCTCTATGAATGGTTCTCACAATGGTATCTATGGCTTGCTAATGTTAAAATTTCAAAAAGAGGGTGAGAAGAAGAGAGTGGAAGAGCAGAGTTCAATGATAAAGATACAATGGGTGTAAGTGTTTAAGGGCTAGTTGTTGGAAGGTCTCCTCCACTTATCTTCTATCGTTTCTTCATCTCTTATAGCAAACCTGAGAAGTTAGTAACATCTCAAATGACAGAAAGGATAGGGGAAGGGCAACATAAGACATGCAAGTAACTTCAAAAGAAGCTGTTTATACGCGAGGGCAAAGTCATACATTGCTTTGCTAAACTCTGAAGACCACAACTAGTATCGAAGTGTACCTTATGTTAGTCACCAAAAGCCCTAACAAGAGGCAATTTGTGCTTTGTTTAAAGTTTAGGGTTTATGGTTTAGTAGTTGCACATGGTTGAGAGAGAGAGAGAGAGAGAGAGAGAGAGAGAGAGAGAGAGAGAAGAAGAAGAAGGAAAAGAGAGTTTTAACGTTGTAGGAAACTATCCACAAAGAGAGAGAGAGAGAGAGAGAGAGAGAGAGAGAGAGAGAGAGGCACTCATCCCCCTCTTGTACATGACCCTCCTTGAACCAAATTGTCAATCTCTTGTGCGTAAGAGTAGGGTCCCTTGGAGAAGGCATCCTAACATGGCAAAGTAACCCCATGGAGTGTCATAAAATCTAATATCTAACCAACCCAAATGATTTTCTCATATTAAATTGATCATTTAATGTGGGATAATAAACGAGAACAAGGGTTAGAATATAGACCTGTGCTTACGGATCGATCTCAACTCGCAGCCAATGGTAAAGGGGTTTTAATGAGATATAGTCTGTTAAAGAGCAAGGCTAACTAATGGAGCTTAAAAGACCTTAGGGTTAGCTTCATTAAAGACCTTCAATGGTTAGTGTTAAAAGTCCTTTGACCTTAAGCAAGCCAGGGTTGAGCTTGAGGTGGAAACCCGACCTAAGCTTGAGGTGCTTGTCGTGCTTGATGACTAAGGTGCTTGAGGTGTTTGTCATGCTTGATAACTAAGGTGCTTGAGGTGCTTGTCATGCTTAATGAGAAAGGTGCTTAAGAAGCTTCCCATGCATGGGGAGTAAGGTGCTTGAGTCAAAAAGAGATCCTACAAAAGAGGGGGAAAGCCCCAAAATTAGGAGAATCTTTGACTTAACCTCCCACTCACCCAAAGGGCACCCCTTTTCTCAAGGGGCATATGGGACACATGTCAAACTCTCCCTATGCTTAGCCACATGGTGTGCTTGAATGCTATTGGTTGGGTTAAAGAGGAGTCCACTGAGCTTCTAGTTCCATCCAACAAATATCTAGATATTTTCAAGCTCTCTCTCTCTAAGGGGTAAGGAGAACACTTGTGCAAAGACTACCCATGTACTTGAAATGCATGCTACATGTGATTGGCTAGGGGGAGAGGGATTCAATGAGCTTGAGACATGAAAAAAGGGTAGAACTCGCCCCAAGCAAGCAAGGGGTGTGTTGGGGGGGTATACACCACACACACACACACACACACACACACACACACACTCATTTTGTGGATTCATTCTCACTTGGTGAAAGTAGAGGAACTCCACCTCCTTCTCTAAGCTTGTGAGAAGTGAGAGCCTACATCAACACTCTTGGCTATGGAATGCAAATCCAACCAAGAGCCATGCTTCAATGCTTAAGCTTGCCATCGTCATTACTATGCTATTATGTATGCTGGCAAGAAGAGTGATGATAAGTGAGGAGCTATTTCTTTCTCCTATGGAACGTTTCTTTTTCCTCTTTCCTACCTTCATTCCCCGCTAGCTCTCTCCACCTTCGAAGGTGTTTGAGGCCTTGGGAGTGAGGCCTTGGATAGTTAATGCTTTCTACAAAGTTTATGTTATGCTTGTGATGCATGAAGCTTTCCATCTTCATTGGACCACCTAGGTCACAAGGAACACATAGATTGTATTGTACCAAGTCTCTCTTGATGGGCGAAACTCTAATACAATTGCCTATTGGAGGGGGGACCGGCTCCGTATGAATCTGGTCCTCAACTATTGTCATGTTCTCTAAACTCTCTCTCTTGCAAAAGTATTGTTCATGCCAAGTTAACTAAGTACCATGTTTATGTTGCTACCATCAATTAAGTTCACCCGCTATGCTCACAAAGTAATCTCACAAAAGTGCTTTATTTAATTTTCCTAATTCCGCTACTCTCAAAGTTCATAGGCTATTTCATTACATTGGTATCAGAGCATTTGGTTTCTCTTTTCTTGCTTAAAAAGAGAGGTCCTTAAGTAGCCTATCAATGGTTGATTTTGTTAATTATATTAGGGTAAGTGAGACTGGGATCTATTATCGGTTTTCTTGAGCCCACTATGTGGGATATGGTGCACACCTCGGGAGTTTTGGTTTTAATAATGGAGTCTTCTTAGACTTGCCTACAGCTTTATCATTATTGATCCATAAAAAGTCAGAAAGGAGCTACCTCTCGGCAACTTCGCTATGTTAGACCCACTCCACTACTCTCTATAATTCACCAATTCGAGTCGTGGGTATAGATACTTAAGTGCCTATTTTCAAAGACTAAGAGAAGTAGCAACTAAGGTTTTGAATTGCCAAAGCATACACTAAGTCAACACATAAGTTTAATTAACATGGCTAATAATAACCAAGAGAGTAGAATGAGCATTGATCAATTTGATTTGCACATGAAGATGCTAATGATGATGCCCCCATGTTTGTTAATTATCTTGTTACTAAGTTGCAACAAGCTATGGGCAACCCCACTTTGCAAGCCGAAGCTACTTAACAACTTCGTGCTTATGGGATTTCTTTTCCTCTCCAAGAGGAGAGAGAGCTTAAGAGGCCTCTTGATGAGACCCCCAAAAGAAGACTCTCTCCCATACGAGAGGAGGAATCCAAAGATCAAGAAAGTAATGAATTCCTAAGTTCCTCCGAAGATGTGGCTCCACGAAGACGACGGACTAAACGATCGCCAAATCCTCCCAAGAGGAAACAGTTAACCCATAGTTCTTCTCCTTGTCACTCCAAAAGGGAAGAAAGTAATCAAAGGAAGAAAAGAGCAAGAAAGAGATCACCCTCCTCTCCTTCTTCTTCACCTTCCTCCTCTACCGATGAAAGCTATGGCTATTCTCCTAGAGAATACAAGAGGGGAGGACATCGCAAATATTACCCTGCATGGCGAAGGTCACAAAAGCTAAAGAAGTTCAAAGAGGGAGGAAAGAGTATCTCTTTTCTCACCTATGATGGCACCTTTGGTGCTACCGACAAAGTATTGGCCTTCATCCAACAATTTGATGCGGCCTTTGGAGACGAGGGTTTCACGGAGTCCTCCAAGCTACACCATGTAGCTATGCACTTCCAAAAATCGGCTCGTCAATGGTGGGCTAGCCTTCGTGGCAATGGCGAAGCCCCAAAGACATGGAAAAATCTACAAGTTCTCATCACGAAGCAATTCCTTGCAAGCGATGCAAAGGACAAAGTGCTCACCGAATGGCGGAGTTTGAGGCTTTTCTCTCATGAGTCTATCCACAAATATGTGAACAAGTTTTGGGATTTACATCTCAAGGATACTGTCTTTCAAAAGATAGACTTCGTCGATCAAAAGCAACAATTCTATGCGGGATTACCTTAAGAGATGGACGAGTATGTCAACTCTCAACGGCCTGGTTCTATCAGGGAAGTAATCCACCATATCATGGTTGCTTCGCGCATCAATTTTCAACAAGGGGCTAGACGGAATGTCAAGCCGATGGAAAATAAAGACAAAAGTGATGCAAAGGAAAAAATTAATGCCCAAAATTCTTCCCAAGGCCATTCCAACAACAACAACATCGGTCCAAGGAGAAAGAAGTTTACAAAGGTAAAAATAAACTCTCTCCTGAAGAGCTTGGAACTTTTCGCAAGGATCACAAATGTTTGAAGTGTGGGGAGCAAGGACATGGTTATCGTTCTTGCCCCAAAAGAAATACTCGCAATGAGACTTCTAGAGCTTCCACTATCGAAGCTCCAAAAGAGGATGCTCATTGCAAAGAATCACCTCTCTCCTATGCTTGGAGAAAGGTAAGGGAGCATGATGCCTTCATTTTGCATTAGGAAAAATTTGTACTCTCAAAGGGTCCCTCTAAAGAGGTTTGACTTTGCCTCTCTTGTCCAAAGTGGACAACCCGGTGAAGTACATAAACGCTTTGTCAAAACCTTATCAACCAGCATATCATTGGAAAGATCTTAGAAAGTAGGTTCTAAATCTTCAAACTTCGACAAATTTGGATTTGATTTGTAGAAGTTATGCCCTCCCCACTAAAGCTGAAATGCGGAGATAGATTCCATTTATAAGACGGAGTTGTCACATCAAAATATGGAATCTTCTAGAATATAAAGAATCTGATGGCATGCTATATATCAATGGATAGATCTTGATGAGTACATTCTAAATCCAAAAGGTCCGACAATTTTTAATTTCATTTGCAAAAATTTTACCGTGCGCCCGTTTTGGACAAGAGGGAGAAAGTCAAAGTCCTTATAGGGCCCATTTGAGAGTCCAAAATTTCCCTAATGGTTTGACCCTGGCTCTACTCCCAACTTCATATCAAAGGAGTTGGCCACCAAGTTGGGCATTCAAGCTTTTGAGATGGGAGATGCTGTAGCTACCGATGCCGCTTTCAAGGGACAGCAAGTCTCCGTTACTCCCTTGATTGGGAAGTTGAGGCTTCATGTCCAAAGCTATGTTGACAAAGAAGACTTCTTTATCTCTCCTCTCCAACATGAGGATGCTATGCTAGGGTCACCATGGTTCAACCACATGGCTGCCAACATGAAGTTCCCTGAAAGGAGAATTTACAGAGGAAAGAATGTGTATATAGATGCTAATGAGTCTGATCGTACTATACCACTTGTAAATCCTCTTGCCCTTGATAAATCAATGAAGAGCTCAGTTACTGCGTACATGATTTTTGTCAAAGAGTCCCTAAAAGGTCCTAACGTTTCATCAAAGGTGAATGGTTGGAATCAAGAAGAGTTAGACTTGTCTAACTTTCTAAAAGAGTTCCAAGATGTGTTCATCGATAATATCCCTATGGACTTATCTCCAAAACGAGGGGATGATGACCATCGAATGGAGCTCCTATCAGGAATCTCACCGCCTAACAAACCTTCTTATCGAGTGAGGCAAGTACAAGAATTGGTAGACAATGGGATGGTGAGGCCTAGCTCCTCTCCCTTTTGTTCTCCAGTCCTTTTAGTGCAAAAGAAAGATGGTACATACCGCATGTGTGTGGACTATCGCACACTAAACCATATCACTATCAAAAACAAATTTCTCGTACCTCGGGTAGAATATCTGTTTGATAAGCTACAAAGCTCTACCTACTTCAGTAGGATTGACCTTAAAAGTGGCTACCATCAAATAAGAATAGTGAATGAAGATATCCTAAAGATCGTGTTTCGTACAACGTTTGGCCTTTATGAATATCTAGTCATGCCTTTTGGCTTGACTAATGCACCAGCTACATTCAATCAATTAATGGAGAAAACTTTTAGACCCTACCACAAATTCACTGGAGTGTTCTTTGATGATATCATCATCTATTCCAAGTCCTTGGAGGAACACAAGCAACATCTCCAAGTGATTTTTCAAGCATTAAGGGAGAATAAGCTTTTTCTCAATCAAAAGAAAAGCGAATTTTTCCTTCAAGAGATTCAATACTTAGGTCATATTATCTCTCAAGATAGTATCTGTATGGATCCATCAAAGTTGGAGGCAATAAAAGCATGGCCTAACCCAAGGAATCGACATGAGCTAAGAAGCTTTATTGGTATGTGTGCATACTATAGACGCTTCATAGAAAAATTATCTCAAATAGCAGGACCATTACATGACTTAACAAAGAAAAACGTTAAGTATTCATGGACTGCTAAGGAGCAAAATGCTTTTGACAAGCTCAAAGAGAAGCTTACCTCCCAACCAGTCATTGTGCTTCCGGATCTCTCAAAGCCATTTGAGGTCCAATGTGATGCTTGTGGTGATTGCCTTGGAGCAGTCTTGCTTCAAGAAGGGCATGTCATAGTATATGAGAGCCGAAGGCTCAATACGGATGAACGGGTCTTAGGCATTTATGAGAAAGATTTATTAGTTGTTCTACATGCCCTAGACACATGGAAGCACTATCTATCGGGGACTCCATTCATTTTACAAACAGACCATCAAAGTCTCAAGTACTTCATGACGCAAACAAAGCTTTCCGACAAACAAATAAGGTGGGCAAATTTTCTTTCGCAATTTAATTTCCACATTGCTCACATTGCTGCTAAGCACAATCAAGTGGCTGATGCACTTTCACGACGACCAAAAATTAATGTTGTGTCTATAGCAACTCACAATGATCTATCTTCTATGATAGACGAGTATGCTACTGACCCCTTACTTTAAAGACATAATGTCAGCCCTTGCTTTGGGGAAGAAAGAAGAACCATACCTTGCAGGTGTCATGGATGCTTGAGAGTCAATCGATGTCTGCATCATCGCCTGTGTCATCGCCTACATTATCACTAAAAGGCACTAGAAGATTCTAGAAGGTTCTAAAAGTATCAAGGAGATTTTAGAAGTTTCTAGAAGCTTGGAAAAGATTCCATAAGAATCTAGAAGTTTCTCGAAAGCTCTAGAAAGTTGAAGAAGGACCTAGAAGGTTCTAGAAGAACTAGAAGGATCAAGAAGTTTCTATAGGCTTGGAGAAGATTCCGAAAGAATCTAGAAGTTTTTGGAAAGCTCTAGAAAGTTGAAGAAGGATCCAAAAGGTTCTAGAAGAACTAGAAGGATCAAAAAGATTCCAACCTCCTTAAGAAGAACCCTAGAAAGTTCTAACCTCCTCAAGTAACCTCCTCAAGCACTAGTATAAATAGGGGTCTTGGGCCACAAGCCCCTCAGTATTGCCAACACCAGTTGTGAGGCTTCTATGAGGAAATCCCTCTTCTAGTTCTTGTCTTATGCTCAAGCGTCGTCCTTGCAATCAAGCTTTGTCTTGTACTCAAGTCATGTAATCCAAGTCTTGTATCTAGCTCTCTTAATAAAAGTATTAAGTCTTATAATCAATATTAAGCTTATCATCAAGTCCAAGTTCTTGTACATTGTGAGCGCCTCCTCTTGCTCTCTTCTAGCTCTATACACGCTCATAACAGTTTGGCAAGACTGCCATCATGGCTTACCTATCCATGCAACAATGTATTTTCCCACCTTGCAAAAGGTGCAACAACAAATTCAGGAGCTACATGCACAACAAAAAGAAGAGCAATCACACTTGCCAAGTCTAGTGGTGCAAGAGCTTCAACCCCCATGCCATTCCCAAGAGCTTCAACCCCCAATGCAAGAACTCCATAAAGCCACTATATGCCAAAATCCACCCATGATTTTGTCTAGTTCAAGGGGTCAAGTAGAGAACCACACTTTCCAAGTCCAGTAGTGCAAGAGACTCAATCACCAGCCCAAGAAGCCAATGCGTTCAAAAATCTTCGCGTGGTTTCAGCTAGTTCACCACAACAAAGGAAGGAGCCTGAGGACAACTTACCTAAAAAGTATGATGGGATAGGATCGAATTTTAGAGGCTTCTTCCAACAAGCGGGGATTTTTATATGCATGCAACCAAAGCTTTATTTGGATGGTGCTTCTCAAATTAATCTCATTGGTGCACTTCTCTCAACATGCTTTGAAGAAGTAGTTGTTGAAACCAAGCTTAGCAAGCTACGTCAAGGCTATCACCCTCTTCATTCATTGGAAAAGGAATGGGGAAGCTTTTCTTTGAGGATATTTACCGCTATCATGGACTTCCAGTTGACATTGTTTCAAATCAAGGACTACAGTTTCTATCAAGCTTTTGGAAAGACTTGTTCAAGATTCAAGTTTTAAAGATTAACCTCTCTTTACCAATCATCCACAAACTGATGGACAAACAAAGCAGGTGAATCAAGCCATAGACCAGTATCATCGATGTACAATCAACTATCATCATCACCTAATGATGGATGTCCACATGAATCATCGAGTGAAGAATCGGACTGCCACAGATTTAGCCACACATCTACAAAGCATTCACAAAGAATTGACAGTAAATATGAGAAGAGCTCAACACAGGTATAAATTTAGTGTGGACAAACATCAAATGCAACATCCACTATACGAGATTAAGGATCGAGTGTGGCTTCTCCACTGTGATCTACGTTCATCTCATCCTTTGCAAAAGCTAGATTATCAAATACTTGGACCATTCAAGATAGTTGGCCAAGTGAATTTAGCTGCTATTCATCTTACACAACAATTATCTGCAATTCACAAAGAACTTACAATTCATATCAAAGAAGCTCAATCCAAGTATAAGGACAGTGCATATCTCCATCGCATGCAGCATCCAAAATACAAAGAAGGGGATAAAGTGTGGCTCCTCCGCCGTGATCTGCGTTCATTTTGTCCCTGTCAAAAGCTTGATTATCAAAGGCTTGGCCCGTTTAAAATTATCCGTCAATTCAATCCAGTCACCTATCGACTCCAGTTGCCCTCATCCATGAAAATCCATCCGGTCTTTCATGTCTCAGTCCTAGAACCTTGTCACACATCTAAGACCCTAGGAAGAGCCCTACAACCACCTCCTCCGGTTGAGATTCAAGGACATATGAATATGAGGTCGAGAAAGTCCTTCATTCTCGAGTTTCGCGTGGCAGGTTATAGTACTTGGTGCATTGGAAAGGCTATGATGTCAGTGAACGAACCTGGGAACCAGCACACAATCTTCAGCATGCATCTCTCAAAGTCCAAGAGTTCTATCAATAGCATCCATGGAAGCCCCAGTCAAGAAATACCACTGCTCCTCCTGGAACTCGTCACTAGAGGAGTGGGTAATGTCATGGATGCTTGAGTCAATCGCTGCCTGCATCATCGCCTGTGTCATCGCCTACATCATCACTAGAAGGCTCTAGAAGAATCTAGAAGGATCTAGAAGATTCTAGAAGGTTCTAAAAGTATCAAGGAGATTCTAGAAGTTTCTAGAAGCTTGGAGAAGATTTCGGAAGAATCTAGAAGTTTCTGAAAAGCTCTAGAAAGTTGAAGAAGGATCTAGAAGGTTCTAGAAGAACTAGAGGATCAAGAATTTTCTAAAAGCTTGGAGAAGATTTCGAAAGAATTTAGAAGTTTCTGGAAAGCTCTAGAAAGTTGAAGAAGGATCCAAAAGGTTCTAGAAGAACTAGAAGGATCAAGAAGGTTCTAGAAGATTCTAACCTCCTCAAGTAGCCTCCTCAAGCACTAGTATAAATAGGGATCTTGGGCCACAAGCCCCTCAGTCTTGCAACACCAGTTGTGAGGCTCCTATGAGGAAATCCCTCTTCTAGTTCTTGTCTTATGTTCATGTCTTGTCCTTGCAATCAAGCCTTGTCTTGTACTCAAGCATGTAATCCAAGTCTTGTATCTAGCTCTCTTAATAAAGTATTAAGTCTTATAATCAATATTAAGCTTATCATCAAGTCCAAGTTCTTGTACATTGTGAGCGCCTCCTCTTGCTCTCTTCTAGCTCTATACGCGCTCATAACAGCAGGATGGTTATCTTCTACATGTCAATAGGCTATGTGTTACCCACTCCCTTCGTGAGAAAGTCATGTATGAATCCCATGCTCCTCCCTATGCGGGGCATAGAGGCATTCAACCTACTCTTCAAGGAGTAGAGACGTACTTTTATTGGCCTACCATGAAAGTGGACATACAAGAGTATGTTTCAAAATGTGTGATATGCCAAAAGACCAAGTATGCGTATAATAATACTATCCATACTTATACGGAAAAAGCACTTACCTCTTGTAGAGTATGCGTATAATAATACTATCCATACTTCTACGGGAAAAGCACATTTTGAAATCATAGAGAGAAGACCTAAAAGTCCCTTCCTACTTAAATTACATGGGAAGATCTTCGCTGACAATGAGTATAGCCGTGACCTGCAAGCATCTTTTCAAAAGATTAAGGAGGCTATATCCATCTCTCACTAAAACAAAAAGATGTTGCTGACAAGCACAAAATGGCCTTAACGTTCAAAGAAAATGATTGGGGTTTTACTTAAGTTTCCTAAGGCTCGATTGAAGCAAACGACATGCAAAAATCCTACGGGCCATCAAAAGTATTATGCTAAAATAGCAAAAAGATACTATGGTCCTTTTCAAATTTTGAAGCCAATCAATGAGGTGGCTTATCAATTCAAGTTGCCTAACCATTGGCTCATACACAATGCTTTTCATGTGAGCCTACTTAAGCCCTACATAGGAGAGCCTCCAAATGAACCGATTATTGAAGACCCTCCCAAAATCGAAGACCAAGAAGAGGTGCTACAACCCGAAGCTATCCTTCGGCATGAAAGACAAGGTACTACAACATGGTAAGATTATCCGACGGTATCTTATTGAGTTCAAAAATTATCATTTTGAAGATGCTAGATTGATGCAAGGAATCCAGCTTAAGGATAGTATAAACCTTGTCAACGCTTAGAATGCTACATTAGAGTAAGCAAATGTACATGTTTCTTTTGAATGATCAATATGTTTGTCTTATAAGACTAATTCTCTCTTTATTGTGCACAAATTTAAATAGTATGCATACTAAGAACCATGTTTGTGATGACGGCGTCTCTCAAACACCATGTAGAATTTGTCACTCTACTTGGGAGGATGAAATGGACTAAATAGCAGACATGCTTGCGGCAGCTATGTCTCCCAAGCACCACATGGATTAGTCATCCATCTTGGAATGATCTCGTAAGGTAAAAAGGGATCCTCTACCCGCTAAGACAAATTCACTAATGACTATGGCTTTATTTCTTTTACCTCATAGTCGAGGACGACTATGATTTCAAGAGAGAGGTAATGTCATAAAATCTAATATCTAACGAACCCAACTAATTTTCTCATATTAAACTGATCATTTAATGTGGGATAATAAACGGCGAGAACAAGGGTGAGAATATAAACATGTGCTTACGTATCTATCTCAGCACGGGACCAATGGAAAAGGGGTCCAAATGAGAGATGGTATGTCAAAGAGCAAGGCTAACTAATGGAGCTTAAAATACCTTAGGGTTAGCTTCATTAAAGACCTCCAATGGTTAGTGTTAAAAGTCCTTTGACCTTAGGCAAGCTAGGATTGAGCTTGAGGTGAACACGACCTAAGCTTGAGGTGCTTGTCGTGCTTGATGACTAAGGTGCTTGAGGTGCTTGTCGTGCTTGATGACTAAGGTGCTTGAGGTGCTTCCCATGCATGGGGGGTAAGGTGCTTGAGTCAAAAAGAGACCCTATAAAGGAGGGGGAAAGCCCCAAAATTAGGAGAATCTTTGACTTAACCTCCCACTCACCCAAAAGGCACCCCTTTTCTCAAGGGACACATGGGATACATGTAAGACTCTCCCTATGGTTGGCCACATGGTGTACTTGAATGCTATTGGTTGGGCTAAAGAGGGGTCCAATGAGCTTCTAGTTCCATCCAACAAATATCTAGATATTTTCAAGCTCTCTCTCTCTCTCTCTAAGGGGTAAGGAGGACACTTGTCCAAAGACTACCCATGTACTTGAAATGCATGTTGTATGTGATTGGGTAGGGGGAGAGGGGTCCAATGAGCTTGAGACATGAAAAAAGGGTAGAACTCGCCCCAAGCAAGCAAGGGGTGTGCTGGGGGATATACACCAGACACACACTCATTTTGTGGATTCATTCTCACTTGGTGAAAGTAGAGGAATTCCTCCTCCTTCTCCGAGCTTGTGAGAAGTGTGAGACTACACCAACACTCTTGGCTATGGAATGCAAATCCAACCAAGTTCAATGCTTAAGCTTGTCATTTTCTCCATCTTCATTACTATGCTATTATGTATGCTAGCAAGAAGAATGATGATAAGTGATGAGCTATTTCTTTCTCCTATGGAATGTTTCTTCTTCCTCTTCCCTACCCTCATTCCCCGCTAGCTCTCTCCACCTCCGAAAGTGTTTGAGGCCTTAGGACTGAGCCTCGGGATAGTTAATGCTTTTTACAAAGTTTATGTTATGCTTGTGATGCATGAATCTTTCCATCTTCATTGCATCACCTAGGTCACGAGGAACACAAAGATTGTATTGTACCGTCTCTCTTGATGGGAGAAACTATAATACAATTGCCTATTGGAGGGAGACCGGCTCCGTATGAATCTGGTCCTCAACTGTTGTCATGTTCTCTAAACTCTCTCTTGCAAAAGTATTGTTCATGCCAAGTTAACTAAGTACCATATTTATGTTGCTACCATCAATTAAATTCACCTGCTATGCTCACAAAGTAATCTCATAAAAGTGCTTTATCTAATTTCCTAATTCTGCTACTCTCAAAGTTCATAGGCCATTTCCATTACATGGAGCATATTCCCTTCCACTCTGAAAGTCACAACATGAAGCACATCTTCATACAATACCTTGATGAACAAGTGATGAGATTCGATATTGTATGCAAGCTCTTTAGGTATGGGGTTGTCTCTTCTTCTCAAGAGCTCGCTTCTCTCATGGCTCCTCAACATATTAGAAATCCCCATCACTATCTCATGGGTGGTTCTTCATGGAGGTTCTATGGTTGACAGTACACATTGTGTGTCCCGTGCGATCTCGAGGAGCTTTGGATCAAGTCGGTGAACTAGGGGTAAACTAGGGTCCTAGACGTTCTCCCCTAGTTTATCCTCAAAATTCACCCATATTGTGCCTCAACAATGAGCATTTATATTTTTTTGGCATGCATCATGTTAGCATTTGCCACACGATTGGTACAACTTAACTTGAGGGTTTTCCACTTGACTAGAGCTTTTGCACCTTCGGACATGCATTGCACAATGCAAGTTGCATAACACTCTTCAAGCTTGTAGCTCAAGGGAAGCAACATCTAATATCAATGGTTAAATTTAACCACGGCTGTTGCTTTTGAGAGGTAGCCTTGAAGGCTGCTGTTAATAGTTGCATCATTCAAGATGCTCATTAAAACCACTTTATTAAAAACCTTCCAAATTGTTGGAACTCATCTTTGTCCAAAGAGCACAGTTGAGTTGGTTGAGCCTCTGTGATGTAAACCCAAGGTAGAGGGTTCAAGGCTGCGGGCTACGATCAAGGGGTATTACCAACTTCTCCATTGGGGAAGACATTCCCACAGTGTGGCCCCTTGTGGGTGTAATGTGTATAGCAAGCCCGGTTGTGAATACACAGATACGTATGAAGTTCTCCCTACTACCTTCCCCCATACTCTTGACTTTATTAAAAATTTGAAAAAAAAAACTCCATTTCTGCCATAAACACTGAGATTGTATCTCCAATCACTTGGCCACATATCCAACAAGCTGGAGGCTCATGTTGGCCATCTTGAAAATAAACGTAACAACGAAAAGGATGCCAAAAAAGACCGTAAGCCAAGGGAAAGGCATACAAAATGTTAATATTGTGCACCTTTCTCCCTCTCCTGTAAGGCATGTTTTAGCATGCCAACATATGAGCTTGAACTTTTTTCATCCACTGGAAGCAAATCAGGTGATAGAGATTAACAAAAAGATACCGGCCTTGAAACATAACTTCCATTTCATAAAATGATTCCATCATACTAAATGCTACACTGCAGCAAACTTGTCTCCTTTTAAATAGCAAGCAAAAAGGCTGTTCGCCACATCTCCTTCAGGATGGATGTCTGTTGAAAGAAGACAAAAAGCACTACCAGGCCTCCATATTCCTCTTGAAATGATAACAAAGGTGTTACAACATCACCGCTTGCACTTCCAAGCCATGCCATTGATGCTGTTGCAGCAGTAATTAGCTCAATAAATGTGAGGCAATTAACATTACTTGTCTACAATATAGATTGCTTTCCAAACTCATAAGCTAAAAACCTTCCATGCAATCCCTTGTTGAAGACAAAAAGCATGTGAGCCCCATTCCGGCCCCGTTCAATGTGAAGATTGTGAGTATGTCATTACAAGGAATGCAATTCCTGCATGTTCCGGTCTACATTCCGCATTCCCTCTTTGAGTTTCATGTTAATATGCAGTAAACTCTCATAAGCACCAACAAACATCATGCATAGGATACAGCTCGGCTTCAAATTTTACACGTAAAAAATCAGATCCATAAAAAATGTGGTGATCAGTTCAATCAAGAAAGCACAGGATGCCAACCCAACCTTCAAAATATCCAGAAAAAGCTTTGTAACCATTACACGTGCATCACAACCTTTGAGAAGCTAATCCCTACTTTCTTGTAGGTCATCTGCATGTCTTCACCTGCACATACTTAAGACCATAGAGAATTCATTACATGGAGTGCATTTCGACATCGGGCTAACCCCAAAAAAGATAAAAATCCTTTTTGCCCCACTGAGAGATTCTGGCATTGAAAGTATTCAAGCTACTCCAACTCATCATCATCGTGGTAGCATCAAGATGGAAGTTATAAAGCTCAATTCTCCACCCTTGTAAAGTCGGTTTTGCAGGGTTAAAAACTTGCAAGGTTGAGAAAAAAAAAATGAGTATGAATCGACCCAAACCAATCAGCAGCATGGAATTTCTTTTCTTAAGAAACCCCTGCTAGCCTCAAAGGCAACTTCAATGCACCTTCCGGATCACCAAAAAACCGCAATCCACCTTGACATGAAGTTTGTTCCTTCCGGGATGGCTATATACTTTTCTTTTGCTGTTCCATCCTCCTCTCCCTGTATTGCTTATGGTGAAAGTTTACAAATAACACCAGCAGGCTAGCATTGAAAAATGCATTGAATGTCCATGCACTGATGCCTTCACATCCATCCCCACGAAAATGCAGGTAGAGCATCACAAAGGACACCATGAAGCTAAATACGAATTGCACAATTTGGCAATTTGTAACAAGCTTCTTCCAAAAGGGCTTTATTCCGAGGCTGCACAGCAAGTAGTATGAGTACATGAGCATGTGCACTGATGTGTTTGTAAGAAGGGCAATGATTTGGAGGGACTGCACGTACTGAAGCCAAAAGAAGCTCATGATTACAACAATGGCGTGATGGAAAACATGCAGGAATGTGAGCGGACGCCGCTTCAGTACCATAATGAATGTGTCAAGGAACTCATAGAATTTACTGAGGTAGAAGACATAGGACCAAAAGAAGACAGGTCCAGATGCGCGCGTACCAGGAGGGAAGCAGAATACCAATTGCCATGATAAGGGTGTAGGTGAGGTCGATGATGACGATGGAGGTGTTGATGGCATCGTAGTGGATGGTAATGTGCCCATTTCAGAGAGAGTAGCCATGGTGCAGCCCACAAACATCAAGAGAGAGCTTGTGAAGAGGACAAGGTTGTGTATTACTGGGAAAGGACCAAGAGGAACAGGGCTCCGTCGATTGGAGAGGGAGAAAGAGAGACACAGAGTAACGAGAAGGTAGGTGAGTGTAATGGAGAGGAGGAAAACCGGAGAAGAAGCAAACGTGATCCCTGGCAGCCATTGGAAAGAAGAAATGTGAGTGTGGGCGCAGGTCCAATAGGCTATGGTTGAGAAGAAGCTCTGCGGAAGGGAACCCATCGAGCTTCTGGCCTTCTGTATTCGAGAAGATGCAGTGCAGCTATGGCGGAGCTCAAGATCTGGCTAACGCGAGTGCTGCCCTTCCCTTCCTCGATTTTCGAGTTTTGAACTTTCATACTTTTACTGGCTCTTCTTCATTTTAGCTAGGCACGCCGTGATCTCCATTTTGGAAAAGAAAATAGGAGGAAATAATTAAAGATCCAAAAAATAAAGGTACAAATCAGTGCTCGAAAAAAACCTAGGTTTAGTGTAATCCCACCTACAAATTTTGAGATTTACCTGTTCAAATTATTTCCTTAGGTTTTGGAAACCTAAAAGAAAAGCAACCTATAAGGTTTTTTAAGTGTACATAAAATGGGAAGAGGTAGGTTACCTTTTGAAAATATGAGGATAGAGTTAATTTAAGGGTAAATTAAAAAGTTTTAGGTTTTTTATAAACATAATATATATATATATATATATATTAATATATGTTCATGAGGAGAGCATTGTGTACTTACTACTTGAGTATTGAAGTCTTGAAAAGTTGAAGTGAGGAGTCACCTCTCAAGAGCGAGGAAGTAATACCATGTGGGAAATTGGAATGTTCAATGGATTATGGGAAGTTCCTTTAATTGGGTTTATTTGAAATAACTCCTGAGTCCTTGGAAAGACCTTAGTTAACGTTTATTTTAAATGTTGTAAACGTTTATTTTTTTCCAAGATATAAGTTGAAAGCTCCCGCCCCTTTTTCTCATCCCGTCTCTTTAGAGGTTTTGAGTTTTTTAACATTTGCTTTGTAAGCTATAGTCTGTGAGCTGAATAACGAGTTGGGGTGGGGTGAGCACTAAGCAGCTGAGCTTAGTAACTCAAGTTTACACTGCAGTATAACTCAAGAAGAGGCTATAGTCTGGACAACTTAACACTGCAGTGGACAACTCAAGAAGAGGCTTTTTTCAATAGTCTGGACTTTGAAGCAAAGTTGGACTCCGAAACAGCAGTGTAACTCGAGTGCTCTGGATCAATCCAACTTAGGTTACTCTCTCTCTCTCTCTCTCTTTTGTTGTTCGAATATTTGAGAGAGAGAACACAAATGCAATGTGCATCTACCTGTAAGTAATGTAATCTGTTACCTCACCTTGACCTTAACTCTTAGGTGTTGGTCCACCACACTTGCTTGCTTTGACTAGCATTGCAAGCTACTGCAAGAATTACCTCTGCTCACGTTGCTGTTGTGGCTGCCCGAAACTCCCAAGGCATCAAACGCAACTGTCAAATTTACTGCCCCGATTCAAGCTTAATGCCTTGCATTCGATGTGGCAATGCTGCTTGTGACCTCATAGAGAGAGAGTGTGTGTGTTCAACACAACCATACAACCAACTCGATTGTCTGTAGCTCTCGGTTACTACTGCAATTCTGCCCAAGTTCCTGTGGAGTGTGTGTGTGTGTGTGTGTGTGTGTGTGTGTGTGTGTGTGTGTGTGTGTGTGTGTGTGTGTGTGTGTGTGTGTGTGTGTGTGTGTGTGAATTTCCCTGCAGTGTTGGCTTTTTAAATTCATTTTAAAGAAATAAAAAACTCCTTCGAGCTCGCAGACTGCAGCGAAAAAAACACCAGACCCCCATTGAGGCACACAAGGGCGGAGAGAGAGAGAGAGAGAGAGAGAGAGAGAGAGATAGAGAGAGAGATATGGCTGAACCAGCTTGACGATGTTGCTGCTTACACACACACACAGAGTATTTGTCGGCTGAGATCAGAGAGAGAAGGGGAGAAGCTTCTTTTCCAACACCATGGTTTCCTCTAACTTTCAATAGAGAGAGATCGACTCTCTGCCAAGTAAAGACTGCTGAAAACGAGCCCAATCAGGAGAGGTGTTGGCATGCGTGATTAAGAGAGAGAGAGAGAGAGAGAGAGAGAGAGAGAGAGAGAGAGAGGCACTCCATATGCATGGAAGAGTAGACTAGACACTCCAGATTCTAGAACTTCGACGTTCTAACCTTAGACTCTAGACTCTAGAGGCTTTAAAATGTGTATTCCAAATGACCTTATAGAATTTTCAAATTTGGATTTGAAGCTACTTGAGTTTCCAAATTTGTTTTTGAAGCTACTTATCATTTCTCTACTCAGCAAGGGAACTTATTCTCATTTTTTTAAAAAAAAATATCTCTTCATGCAGGCAACAAGAGTTGTTTTCGAAGTCATTGATTTATCTATACACATGAAGTTGAGGATGCAAACCTATTTCGAGTAGTGCTTTGCTCGAGGATCTATTACATCAAATAACATATTGTGTGAGTTTTTGTTATGGCTTTTAACTCTTCTAAACAAAAATCTTTGCTTGCTATGCCCGGTTTTTCAAAACAAGTCAATATTAAAAATGACAAAGGAAAAAGAAAAATTGAAGTTGTGCTTGATGATAATGATGTCAATGATATTGAAGTTCAAAGCGTTGGGTTAGAAGAAGCCAAAAGAAGTAAAAGAGCTAGAATTGCATGGAATGACAAGTGGAAATCTGAATTTGAGTGGGTTGAGTTTGATAAGGTGCAAGCCAAAATGTTTTGTTCTATTTGCAAAGAAGATAAGCATTGTAAAAGTGAATTTGAAACGGATGGGGCAATAAACGTACAACATAGTGCTTTAGTAAATCATGGGGGATCCAAAAAACATAAAGTACTTGCATGGGCATTGCATAGTGGGGAAAAAAACTTGGAATTTTGTGTTACTAAGCATTTTGAAGGCATGGAGGATAGCATGAAAAATTTGTTTCGGGTTTCTTATTTTGTTGCCAAAAATGACATTTCTTATACAAAATATGTTCCCACGCTTGAATTGCTTAGAGAATGTAACACTCCGAACATCTCCGAGACCATGTACAAAAATGATAAGGCATGTGCTTCTTTTGTGCACTACATTGGGAAGGGACTTGAGTTAGAGTATTTGCCTCATGTTCGTCAGTCTCCATGTTTTGGTATCATGATAGACGAGTCAAACGATATTTCAATAGATGAGCATTTGATTGTTTATGTTTCTTATATAAAGGACAATGAGCCCAAAATCTCGTTTCTTGATCTTTTGGAGGTACATGATCGAACATCTATTGGATTATTTACCTCATTGAAAAAATTGTTGTTAGATTTTGGCTTAAATGAAAAAAAGTTAGTAAGCTTTGGTTCAGATGGTGCATCAGTAATGATTGGCAAAAAATCAAGGGTCGCTACAAGGTTCAAAAGTGTATATCCTTTTTTGACTTCCATACATTATGTGGCTCACCGCACTAATTTATGTGCTAGTAACACCATATGTGAATTTCCATTTGCGGTGTATGTTGATGCTACATTAAACGAAGTGGCTACTCATTTTAGAAAAAGTGTAGCTCGCTTAGAAAAGTTAAGATCTTTGCATGACGAATTTGATCTACCTTTTCTTAAGATAGAGGGCATACATACAATTCGATGGTTGAGTAGGCATAAAGTCCTTATGAAATTTTGTGAATTGCTTGAACTATTGCTTGACTACTTCAAAAAGGAAAAACAAAGCATTTTTGTTAAAATCTCTTCATTTGCATTTGTGTATGTTGCACATTACTTAGTGATTTATTCTCTCATTTGACAAGTCTTAGTAAGCTCTTTCAATGCACTTATGTTGATGTGACTGCTATCTCTGGCATAGTGGATGCCGAAATTGTGGCAATGTAGAGTGAATTTGTGATGAGACCTAGCCTTGATCTCAATGCCTTAGAGTTAGATGGCTATGGTTGTCCTATAATTCCTGATTATGGGCCATCCAAAGGACTTTTATATGAACTAAGATCGTCAATGCGAGGCTCAAATTTTAGAAGTATTGAACTCACTCGAGAAAAAGGTGGCTCTGATCTTGAAAATGCAATAACCTTTCAAAAATATTTCACAAGCCATATAATTGAGAATTTGAAAGAGAGATTTGAGGATACCTCTATTTTGAGCCATTTTAAACTTTTATCTCCTTCTTGCTATCCTCCCACAAAAGATTTTCGAAAAGATTTGAAAAACTTCGGTGGTGATGGGATAGAGGAGATAATAAAGTTCTATGGTCAAAGTAAAAGGTTGAAAGGGGGGGAACTCATTGAGCCTTTCATTGATTCTTTTTTATTGAGGAAAGAATTTCAAACTTTTAAATACCAAGCTTACAATGAGTGGAAGGAGTGGAACTTCAAAAATACATGGTGCTACATTGGTAGCAATGAAACTTTGAGGGAAAAGTATGCATCATTACTATTGCTTGCTCAAATAGCATTGGTACGATGTTGTAGTACGGCTATTTGTGAGCGTGGTTTTAGTGTTCAAAATATCATCAAATCAAAGCTTAGGAATTCTCGTACTGCTAAGAGCATGCGTACTTTGATGAGAATTTCTCTTGAAGGGCCACCATTGGAGGAATTCAATTTTGATGATTATGGCGGGATGATACAAAGACCTCAAGACATGCATTTGGCTTCATTGAGGACTAGATTGTAAGTTTTTATATCTTGTATTATTTTAAAGTTATATATTTTGGAATAAATTTTAAAATTTGTTTTTAATTAATGTTTCTTTAGGTTCTTTGTCGAAGAAGAATGGATCAAATTTTGTTGTTTCATCTTTGAGATCGTAAAAAAGATTCCTCTTTCTATGAGTTTTCATATATAGCTTTCCCTAGCCAATAGACATTTTGGTGCCTTTCTTTCCAATAAAAAGTGGATCAAATTTTGTTCTTTCATTTTGAAGATAAGAGAAGCTCTTTCTCTTGCTATGAGTTTCATATGTAACTCTCCTTTGCCAATAAACACTTTGTTGCTTTGTTTTGTAATCAATTCGATTCAAATTAATGACAATTTTGCTCTCTCAAAAGTTATTGTTTATTTGAATGTCATATAAGTTTTATCTTTCTTTTGTTAATAGAAATTTTATGAGCTCTCTCGCTTGCCAATATACATTTTGTTGTTTCTCTCAAAAATTACTTTATAATCTTCCATGCCAAAAAACATTTTATTGGCTCTCTATATGGTTTAAGTATTGCTAAATTTAAAAATAATCTAATCATCTCAAAACTTAAATTTTACTCACATTAACGGAGTAAAATCTACAAAAAAAAAATCTTTTTTTCTTCTCACTTTGTAAAATTTAGAGAAGTAGTTTTTTTAAGTATAAAATTTTGGGGTAAACTTAATTCAGCTATGTCTATAGGTTTTCTACTTTTTTTACTCAAGACAATATAAGAAAACCTATTTACTTCAATAGTTGTAGGTATTATAAGACTAAAAATTAAGGTTTTTTTTGAGCACTGGTACAAATAGAATCTGAAGCTCACTTCATTTAGTTTTAGAGGCAGTTTGCACAAGCCCCCGCGCGAAAGAATGCAGCATGCTTCAGCAAGGAGAGAGGGGGAGAGAGTGAGAGCCTAACCCTAGGGATGGTGTAGCTACCTCACCTTTGAGCTCTCAGTTCGCCCCTACCATGTGAGATGACCTCGCCGGTCATCTCACCCACGCTCAATCCCGACACTAGGTCTCCCAACATTTGGGCGTCGGGCGGGCTACCCCATCATACTCTAGTGCATCTTAACTCCACGGCCGCCCACGCAGGTGGAGTAAACGGTTTTTACCAACAAGATTACTCCCACTTCAACAATACAGGGCCATTCCTTTGCGATGACGACCAACTTCTGCATGACAGTATAAGCAAACTTCAAGCAGCAAGACAGGCGAGGCAAGATGTCACACAACCACCCGCTGCCAACCCACCAACAGGGCTACATCATGGGGCTGTTGAAGGCATTGCCACTGTATCCGCCTATACTATTGCCACTGAGTCTCAACCAGGAGGAAGCGGAAGCCCTCATGCAGGAGGCTCTGGCAAGACTCCAGACGGTAAGCCTCTGGTCATGTTACCTGTTGTTCAAGTTCGAAAAACCCAAAATGATCTAGAAAACAGAGCCCTTATAGGGTTGTTAGCTGGGTCGCGTCCCCTTGTCGAAGTTCTGAGAGGCTGGATTAGGAATCAATGGGGTGCGATAGGGACGGAAGTAGAGACCATTCAGGCCCTGCCCAAGAATCAGTACGTTTTTGTATTCAAAAATGCAGACATGGCCTTTAGGGTTCTCAGCTCGGGACAGTGGCTTCTGCGTACTTCCCCTCTATGCCTATTCAAATGGCATAAGGAATACAATGCCGAAAGAGATGTGCTCTCGCACTTCCTTGTGTGGGTAGAGTACCCGAACCTAACATTACACTTTCACAACCACCTTAGGGTGATTGGCTCTCAGCTCGTGGCTCTCAGCTCGGTAAGGTCCTAGGAGGTCGCCCACGAGGAGACTACATCCCTTCCTAGCACCCTCAAGCCCTAATCGAGATGGACATCTCAGAGGACCTCCCAAAAGCTATGGTGATCGCCCTAGATGATGGAGAATGCTTTGAACAACCATTGAGTTACAAATACCTACCAAATGCATGCTTTCACTGTGGAACTAAATGTCACTTTATTTGGGATTGCCCTATCAAGAACCCTAAACCAGAAACACCCCAACCAACTTTGAGAAAAATGAGTGCAATAATCAATCACCAGCAGCAGCAGTCCCCCCTCATACCACCAGCGTGCCACGACCCGCTGCAGAAAAGCAGGCAAACAATAGAGCTAAACCTAGGCATTCCAACAAGTATGCACTACTAGCCTCACTTCCTGAATGGGAAGATTTTGAGGTGGTAGATTCGATCGGTCAAGACTCCGAGCTGGAAGAAGACATAGAATCAAGGTTGCAAGAGCAAGTAAATAGAGCAGACAGAGCCACTGCCATAGATCTTAACAAAACCTCTAGAAACAATGAACACAACAAAGAGAATGTGGCCCCTAGCCAGGTAGGCAACCCCGAGGTAGGCCCCTCACCAATGGAAGTACACGAAGACAACAAAAGGAGCCACAACTCAGTAACTCAGCCCTCTCCTAGGGCTCATAGCAAAAACCGAAAAGATAGAAGAAGTAACAAATGAAGCTACTCTTGTGGAACATAAAGGGGTTGTCTGACCCTAACAAAGCTAAGAAGATTAAAGCATGGACATAGAACTACCCAGTCGATGTCATAGGCCTCCAAGAAGTCAAAATAGCATGTGAGGAGCTTGAGCAGAGGCTACAATCGATATCCATGGAGCATCAATGGTTTCACTCCTCACACAACAGAGGATCAAGAGGAACAGCCATGGGGATTCCTCTGAACTGGAAAATTAATCAACCACTATTGTCTTCAGGGGAGTACTGGGTAGCACTAGCCATAAAGGCCCTTATCAACTGCCTTATGGTCTCCATCTATGCAGGTGGCTCTGTCAAAGAGAGACAGGACCAATCTGTGGAGACAGCTCGCCCAGCTCAAGGGACAAACCATTTTGTTGGGGGACTTAAACATGGTAGAGACCATTGAGGATCGATCCCTAATGAAAGGGCAAACAATGGCAGGGACAGAGAAACAAGAATGGGAGAACCTCAAGGAGCAACTAGACCTATGGGATGTTGGCACACCTGGAGAATTCAGCTGGCAAAACTACTCGAAAGGAAATCTTGCTCAAAAGGCTAGACTAAATAGGTGCTACTTAAGCACGCCTCTAGCTAGACAATTTAATAGAGTTAAAGCAGCACCCAGGCTCACCTCCTGTGCTTCTAATCACTACCCCTTAATCATCACTTTGGAATCTAACAAATGCAACAAGATTCAGAATCATTGGTTCCACACCGACCACCTTGTTTCGGTTAGGGGAGGTGTAGGAAAACATCAAAGCAATATGGGCTCAAGCCTTCTCGAAGGGTTTCATAGTGCACACCAGCAAAGGCTTGGAATCTGGGTATTGCCAACACTCAACACTCCCTGGTCTCATTTAGGAAAAGGGTAACAGAGATACGATGGAAAAGGAAGGACTCTATCTATAACAAACTCATAGAACTTGAAGCCTGCAACAATGAGAAAACTGTCGTCCAGAATAGAATAGCCACCCTTAGGCATCAGCTTAAGACAGAGGAAGAAGTTTCTCTTCACCACACCAAAGTTTTATTTCAGGAATGGTGGGCAGGAAAGGTGGACAAACCCTCCAAGGCTATGTTCAGAAGCCTTAGGAGGAAGCATCAGAGAGAACTGGTCCCGATGCTGGTAGGTGCAAAAGGGAAAGCCACATCAGAAGAGGAGAATCTTGAAACAACAAGGGAGCACTTCGCACAATTGTTCAGCCCACCAGAAGCGCAGGATGAGGCTATCATAGTGGCTAGAAGAATCATTCGGAATTGCAAGAAAAGAGTTGTCCCTCCCCATCTAAGTGCCCAACTTGACTCAGAGCTCTTGTTAGGTGAAATGAAAAGAACGATTTATACTCTTAAGCTTAAGAAAACCCCGGGCATAGACGGACTCCCTGCTGAGTTCTATCAAACTTTAAGAGATTCTATTGCACCAATCATGCTCATTGTATGGGTAGAATGTAAAACATGGAGCCCTCTCGATTCAACTCAACACAGGTATCATTAAACTGCTACACAAAAAAGGCCCAAAGGAAATGCTATCCAACTGGAGACCACTGACAATGCTAAACTCTGCCTACAAAATCTTTGCCTAGGCCATAGCTCTCAGAATTGCCCCGGCCCTTGCCGAGTGGCTGTGCTCCAAACAAAAAGGATTCATCAAAGGGCGAAGGCTAATGGAAGCAGTAACCGTAATGCGGAAGGAATAGAATATGTTGAAGAATCTAAACAAGATTACGTCTTCATCAAGGTTGACTTTGACAAAGCCTATGACAGGCTAGAATGGTCCTTCATTCTTGATTGTATAGTAATGATGGGATTTGGCCCCAGGATTGTAAGGTATGTTCAAACGCTGATGGGAAACGCCCAAGCTAGAGTGGCTATTAACAATGGGCTGCCGAACACATTCCCACTCAACAGATCGGTAAGACAGGGTTGCCCACTGGCTCCTCTCCTATTTTCCACCTCAGCTGATTCCCTGAATTGGTTGGTCAAAGAAAACATACAGCAAGGGAGCCTACGAGGTATCAAGCTGCCAGATGGGAAACAACAATGTCTCTCACAATTCGCTGATGACACTAATGGGATAATGCAAAATGATGATAGCTCTCTAAAAGCCTTTTGGGAATGTCTCAATACTTTCTGTACAACCTCGGGTTCCAGGATCAACCACTTCAAAACAGGGATCATAGCATGTATGTCCCCTTTGCCTAGGTGGGTGGATGAGCAGGAATGCTCAATCATCCAGGATGAATCATTTCAGATTATTAGGGACCCCTCGTGGCTTCAGAATAACAATGGCATAAAGGTGGCAGTGGGTCATGGAAAAATTCCACACCAGAGTGAATAGATGAGGGTTTTCAAGCTAACTTGGGTGGTAGGGTTGTAGCAATCAAACACTACATTTCTTGCTATGTTCTTTTCTTCCTCTCATGCCGGAGACCCCCGGATGTTCAACTAAAAGATATAACTAGAATATGCAGGAACTTTCTCTAGTAAGGTGACCCCCTTAAAAAAGGCCTAGCAAAATTCAACTAGGAAATCTGTTGTCTTCCTAAAGAGCAAGGGGGACTTGGCCTACTAACATAAACTTATGGGCAGATAAGTTAGCTGTAAAACTCATCCTCGGAGCCTTGGAGCAACCGGATGAAGAGTGGGCCTTGCTGCTATTTCGGGAAATTCATAAGTTCCATTTTCGAGGGTTGAAGGGAACCATAAACCTACCTTGGTTCACAGTGTTCTTTGGACCCTTTGAAGTCGTAGTAAAGGGGTCAGCCCTTCTTAAATCACTGTGGAATGCCTGGAATAGATACATAAATTTATTAAGAATTAACTAGGAGTTGAAATATAGCTGGCAGCTCAGAGCAGTCGAGTCAATGTGGTGGTCTCTCCCCCTATCCCCTAGCTCAACCAGAGACAGGTAAGGTCAGCCAAAAGACTGCACAATAAGAGCATCATCACCTGGAGAGATGTGTGGAACACTACAGAGCATAGGTGGAAGAACAAGACTGAGATTCTTGACAGATACCAGCTGCAACCTTGGGAGCTAACTCTTATCCATTCAAGAATAGCCATGTTTCTAGAAGAGAAGGAGTTGACACTATTGGAACAACCCAACCCGTCACCTAAGGCATTGTACTGGGCACGAGGGTGTGCTCTCTCTAACCCTCCCAACCGCCCCCCAGCTCTGAAAGAACAACTTAATGTCACTCTCAACAGAAAGTGGTGCTTGTATATGGATAAATGGCAGTGGAATTTTAAGTTCAAAACCCTGTGGCATCATGATACCCCGGCCAAGCATTCTGTACTGCTATAGCTTATCATGCACAAAGCAGTTTGGACGGGCTACAGAATGAGTTCTGCAGGCATGGGAGCAGGGAGCTGCAAGAGATGCAACCACAATGAATAAGACATTCCTCACCTCTTCATTAATTGTCCAGCTTACAGAGAGATTCTGGCCCCAATCATAAGTGGATTAGGTTTCACCCCCAACAACTCTTGCTAGGAGACTCTATTGCTCTCTTCTCTGTAGTTTGGAATAGGATCAGAGGAGAATTTTTTGGATCATTTGAAAAGAATGGAACATCTGTTTTTTTTATGAGGCTTACCAAACTAAAAGTCTGAGAGTATTGTTCTTCCATTTTTATGTGTATGTCAATCATTTGAACTGGTGCAGTGCAGAATCTACCAAGAAAACTGCAAGGTCCTCATGGATTGCATGGGATATTACAACAGCGCGAATATCAACAAACAACAGGAGGTGCTGCTGGATGGATCTTACTCTCACCTGCAGAAGATGATTGATGAATGCAAAGTTGAGGGAGAGAACTTAAGAGACAGCTCGACAATGGGATAAGGCTAATCACCCATCTGCAGGAAGTAATGAGCGCCTTTCCTGGGGGAAGCAGCTTGGGTGGTAATCCGTGAAGAAATGTATGTAGTCACTATGGTGGTACAAAATGTAGAGGTGTATGAAACTCCCCAAGCCAATTTTGTAATAGTCTCAGAATGTAAATCGATACTATCAATACAAAGTAACTCGGAGGAAACAACAGTTTGTAAAGATGTGCAATGTAATTTTGTTCTCTACTTAATATAAAATTCTTGCGCCCTTTATGGAAAAAAAAGTTTACCCCCGCCTTGTAATGTTAGCCTACCCTGCCCTTGTCTATATCTCACACAGGCGAGGGGAGATGGGATCACAGGAGGATCAGCGAAGGTGGGTAGCCATTCGATGAGGAGGCCAAAAAGGCTGCAACATAAACATCAAGTATTAACAACACAATTGTTAACACAAAAACCTGCTAAGGGTCTTAAAGTTAGTGTCGCCTTCTCTCGTCCCTTCTCAAGGTGAAACTTATCGTCGTCAGATCTTTTTACAGGCAACAAAAGAGATGTTGATCCACACTAGCTTCCTGCTACCATGGCGACCTTCTCCTTATCTTCTTAAAGAAGTAAGACTATCAAAAGATCCAAAAAAGAAGAATGTCAAGTCTCCCAATTGAACTTTCAAGTTGGAGGCTTGCTTTAGGCAAAGCCAATTAAATTGACGAAAGGCTTCAAGTGGGCAAAGTGTCACTCTAAATGGAGGTCGCTACTCTAAGGGTTTTGAATAAGTTTTATGACTTTGTATGCGATTAGAGCAAAGTAGCATTGTGGAGTATGGGGTGCATCAACACACGGTAAACTCAAGTACATTATCGATAGGCATGGTACGCCCCATGGCCATGCATAAGCACTGATCAGTGATGAAGTTGGTGTAGTCCCGACCCATCTTGGGTGCTACACATGCTACGTCCCCACAACATGTAGACCATTTGTAGACTTAACACTGACACAAATCCAAGTGGCTACCCACAAGGGTTGGAGATACAGAGATGATTGTGTAGAGAACGAGCAATGGTGAGATGGTTGTGGGGAGTTGGGGGTCTGTGGAGGCAGCTGGAAATGAGGAAGAGAGGGACTCATGAACTTTGATTTTGCCTTGATTGGTCGCAGTCGCCTACTCTCATTCTCCTTCGGCCCATGGCAAGCTAGCTCGTAGCTGCATGCCCTCTTCCTTGGCCTCGACACTCTACATTTTCTCTTTGCTTCTTTTTTAGTTTGCACGATTCTTCGTATTCCTGAAGCGTGCCTTTTTCTAAGGTTTGAAATAATCCCTCAACCTTCAGCTTTTAATGATTGTAAGTTTTCATTTTTTTGAAATGGTGGGGATCTAAGTGCATGCCCTCCTACTTGGCCTGAACGCTCTACATTTTCTCTTTTACTTCTTTTTTAGTCTGCATGACTCTTCATATTCCTGAAGGATGCCTTTTTCTAAGGTTTGAAATAATCCCTCAACCTTTGGTTTTTAATGATCGTATTTTTTAATTTTTTTAAATGGTGGGGATCAATGTCATATATGAAAGAAAAGATGGAGCAATGGGAAAATGGGATGACAGATCGTGTTTCCATGATTGAATGATATATCAAAGCTAGCTACAATAGCGCGGTATGTAACTATTAAATACACTCGTTTTGTTAATACATAGTAAAAGCCAATCATCAATTGATACATGCTTATCACATCTTTTGACAAACTAACAATAGAGACTGAAAAAAAAAAAAAGGAAGGAGACGGAGGAGCAAGCAAATGAGAGAGATAAGAAGGTAAAAGAGGATAATGTCCTTGAGCAAAACCATGGAGAGCCCACTTCCGTAAGTCACTCACCCCATCGAGCCAAAACTATATGCGTTGTTGTTGTCTAATACCAAGTATTCATATTTTCATTGCTCATTTTATGGATGTAGATGTCACTTGGAGTTGAGACTACGCAATCGCCCATAGCGACGCGAAAGTCTTCTAGAAGATCAATTTCAAACTCACTTTCTTTGATTGGTGGCACACGATAGGTAGGCCTTTGCATTGTTGTAAGATTAAAGATTGATTTTTAGTAGTTCTCTCACATCTGGTTCTAATTTTGATATTTCCTCTATATTACTCGTGACCAAAAAATTATGCTAAATAAAAAACTCCTACTACACCTATAGAGATAAACTCCCCTATGGGGAGTAGTGGGACTAGAGATGTCTACGTTACCATTTCCAAAGGTGTTTTCGATTGGAAAATTCCGTCTACATCGTCTAAGGATTCTAGGTTGGAAAGGTGGATTCTCTCTACTTGACATTAAGCTTTGATTTTTTGTGGCATGCACAATTAGTGACCAGAATGATGTATTTTATTATGTATTGTGCTCTTTATAGTGGCGTGGTCTTCCATTTGAGATTAAAACGTTATGGCCTATCAATGAATTGTGATATAAAGCTGAGTAATGACATCGTAACCATTGAAGCCAACACTTGGACTATGCATATGTTTGCCTTATAAGTTTATGATTTTTTTAATTAGTTAGTGGTTTTTTACTTGGTTGAGTTACTAATAAGTAATAAACCACGTGTGAAGTGTGGATGGATGGAGCTTTTCTCTAGGGACATTATTGAACATGTTTGGCTCGTGGATAGTATGTGGTTTCCATACATGCTTACAAATATAAGTCAACTTGCTGTGGAAAATTTCCTTGAAAAAGTTGACTTAGCACCCCAAACATTTACATTCTTTCGATTATCAATAGGTATGAGAAAACTTATGTCAGCTAAGATCATCAGTTCCTTTAAAGTTCAGTAAAAAATAGATTATGTGTCAATGTAGATCGCATTGTACTCTTATGGTATTTTATAATGGCCATATTCATCGCTTATTTGGGCTATCATTTGGGCAAAGTTCACTCTTGTTTTTCGACTCATTGTCTATGTGCTCAATAATTGACTACTTGCCACATGTAGAGAGGTACTGCAAAATTTAGTAGTTGTATTATATGCACATGATTATTAATATGTTCTTATGAGACACTAACAAGTGTGATTTTCTTTGTACATTCACACATTTTTTCAACTATTGTTCACATGAGGTCATTACGAACAAGCTTTTGAATCCTCAACAATATTGTCACATTGACTCAATAGAGGTTTGATGTTTGTAAATCCCTAGTATCTTTGTAGGCATACTATTACTGTCGTTGTTTCTTGGAGGATATTTTTTTAGTTGGCGCTTTTTGTAATAGACACCTATGCAGCCAAATGGCTTCAAGAGTGGCTATTATGTCATGACAATTATGAAATTTCTCATCATGGTGTTGGGGTAAAACTTTAATTTACACTCAATATGTGACCAACCCCTAAAGACAAGCATATTAAGCATGCACCCTTATGTGCATGCATACATCTTACTACATAAATTATCCTAACATATGCTTCTTTATAGTCACATGCCATTCGGTATAGCACATGCTATTTGATCTTTTCTCCACATGTGATGATTATCACTTTCTAGCATTTAATGCAGCCTATATAAGGCCACATGCTAAACTTGTGTTATTTTTTAAAATAATACAATCACTATGTTCATTTTCAACATGAATGGTTTGTTGTCGATCCTTCATAGCTACAACTCTCCCTTTCGGCTGGTATCAAAGCCATCATCATGTTGGCATGAGAATAAACCATAATCTCTATATATTCTCTATGCTAGATTGAGCATCACTATATGCTTAATTGCTAATCATAATTTTCTCTTAGACTCTCTAGCAATAAGCATACCTACACTTTTTTTTATGAATTTAATCAAGGTTTGGGCATGTTCTTGGTAATTCCAATGCCATTAGCCTCGCTTGGTGTGATTAGAATTAATTTTTTTTTCTCTTTTGAGTTATTGCATTGTGCATAAGCCCTCTTATTGGTAATCTTGTAACTTTGGATTCATTGGAGCTTTTCAATCTATACACACGAGCTTGCATAGCCCATCACAACCGGTTTTGATTGAGCCTTCCTATGCCTCGTTTGGATTATGCATGAGAAAGTAATATCTTGATTAAGTTTATCAACAATTGAAGCTCTTAGGCACTCATTCCGCTCATTAAGTGTGTGTGTGTGTGTGTGTGTGTGTGTGTGTGTTTCCTTTATAAGGGTGTGTGAAGAAGTTATGAAGGCCTTCAATGCACTAGAAAGTATCGCGGGACCCCTTGCTTCTTTAACATTTTGAGACACGTGGCCTAAAATCCCCTTGGATTCACAATAGCTCCAAAATGCCCCCCACCTACTAAGAGTGTGTTTCCACGGCAAGTCTCCACGAGATCCAAAAGGAATGCATGCCAGAATGCATGTGAGTCACATAGTTCCAAGATTTTCAAAACCCAAGAATCTCCAAGCCATGCATGCACACAAATATTTTCGCATTTTGCACAAATCTATTGCATCTATATTTGCATATGTATAAGCATTATGTCCACAAGGTGTGCCCTCATCACAACAAGAAGGGACATGCACCAAACCGGTGTTTCTCCAAAGATAAAGCTAAGGACCAAAATAATCTTAGAGATTCCAAAGACAAAGTACACATTGTGAAAGAAGAAGAAGAAGAAGAAGAAGAAGAAGAAGAAGAAGGAGATATCCACACTATCCATTATGATGATGTATTGTAATGGGTTTTAGACACTACCCCAAACCCAAAGTTTGGTGGTAAGACCTACCCTCTTGCATTAAATTCAATTTATGAGTCATATGTAGTTACCCTAAGTAACCCATATTAGACTCGATTAAAATCCATGCATTTTGTGCTAGCTATAGCTTATGGGGGCGGTTGTTGGGATAAGCCTTTGGTTTACATTGAATACATGACCAACCCCTAAAGACAAGCATACTAAGCATACACCCTTATGTGCATGCATGAATCTTATTACATAAAGTTTCATAACATATGCTTTTTAATAGTCATATGCTATTTGGTATAGCCATATACTATTTGATCTTTTTTCCCCACTTGATGAATATCACTTTCTAGCATTTAATGCCATCTCCCTTTTTTGAGCCTATATAAGACCACATGCTAAACTTGTATTATCTCAAAAAATAATGCAATCACTATGTTCATTTTCAACATGAATGGTTCGTTGTGCAATCCTTCATAGCTACAACTCTCCCTTTTACATGGGAGGCTTACAACATAAAAGGTCAAGACAATGGGTATGTTTTTGGGCTACTTTTATGTCTCTTATGTTTAACTTGTCAATGCCTAAATAACTAGTTTTTCTTAGCTATCAAGAAAAATGTTCAAGCATGAGGACATTGTTGAGAAGTTTGTAGTCTTGCCAAGAAAGCAGCGGGCTTTTGGCTGTGAGAGTTTGTGAGAGAGCTCCAAAAAATTTATGAAGGAGTTATACCATAGATGCATGAAGTCTAGGGTTTAAAAGGAAGTGCAATCAAAGAAGCCCCGCTCTTTCTCTCTTGCACTCACACACACAAAGAAAGAACACAAAAGAGAATATCAAAACAACACAAAGATGAAAACATCAAAGCTATGGTCGTATCGTATCAAGGGTAATACGAAAGGGTTAATAGATGAGCTAATGGCGTTCAATCTTTGCCGACCAAACAGGCTACGAATTGTTCTTTGGAATTGTAATTTTGTGCTTACCATAATATATATGTTTTGTCTAGTGATTGGGATTAATTGTGTGTACAAATCCTCTTGGTTCATAACAAGATAACTACACTTACATCAAAGGGAAAGTTATAGTCTATAAGGGGTAGTATGATAGGATCCGGTGAAAGAAGTATTATATTGAGCCTTTCTGGGCCAAAGAGAAACACTATACATTGTTGAAAGTGTATTTTACGACTAATCCATACGTTAATTGCAATAGATCGCACAAGAGTGGAAGTGATAGAAATTCACATCATGTGGATTATTCATCTAGGATAACTCTAGTATGTGCAAAATGTAGATATGAGAGAAGTGAAGAGAAGAAAAGTTTCCCTCCCAAACCCTATTCTTGCCCGTAGACAATAAGGATACTTCATGGAGAGATGTACCTGTAGCAAGGAGAACCTAGAATTTATAGAAAAAAATGACTTTCTAAGAGTGAGAGAAATAGGTATGGTTAAGGAGATGAGATTAGATATATATATGTTGGATTAAGGATGAAAAAGAAAACGACAATAAATCAACAAAATATCAAAGTAGAACACATCTTAATTGACAAACCCTTCTGGAGTTATTCACCATTTTTGATGGAGAGAGAAGAAGAGGGAAGACTTCAAGCCTTGATTGATGCACCAAGTTCAAGTCCTTATTTGATTTAGGTGAAGGGAACCCCCAAGGGTTACACAAGAAAGAGAAGAGCCAGTGTGAACAGGAACTGGTAAGTTTGAAATGAGTTGTCCCTGCATGATTTGGAAAAATTGGGGTCCAATATTTTGATAATATCTCCTCAACCGTGGTTCCAAATAAAAAAATAAAATAGGGACTGAAAATTCAGCAAAATAGGGTACAATTTTGGTAGCAAAAGTCTTCTTGTGGTCCCCTTAGCATAGACTTTCATTTGATTCCAATGGACACCTCATGCAATATGAAAGCATGACATTGCTCCTTGACAAAGTTTTTTAATGATGCTTGCAATAATGTATTAAAATAGGTGTATCTTTGAGAATCATGCAAGATAGTGTCCCATTAGAATTTGATTCCTTCCTAGTAGCTATTAAAAATAAATATATAAAAAATACATAGAATATATATATATATATATATTGGAAGTTACTCTAGATATAGGATCTAGCTAGGATGTGAGATGATAATGAGATAGTAGAAAGAAAGAACCAATGCTTTTTGCCCCAAGTTAAAGAGGAAAAACTTTTGACACTTTTTTCATAGTATTTTTTGATGGTAAAGTAAGAATATGTTACCCTTGAGATAAATAATAGGATGAGATAGAAAGCTTATTACTTTACTTAGATATGCCTATATATATTATAGGAAATATACTTATGTATCTAAAAAGTTTCAAAATAAATCTTGTAGCATTTGTTCCCACTATGTACGTGTCACAACACGACATACACCCCCTCTAAACTTGCACATCCTCTAGTATGTGCCACATTTGATCTTTGCAAGATCAGTCCTCTTGTAGTTCTTTCATGATTTCATCTTTAGTGATAGCTTCCAACGCTTCATCTTCACCTATTTTTTGCTCTTCCTCCTCCTCAATATCTTCTGGATCACTGTCTTCTCTTCTCTTAAACACTTTGATCCTTTTTCCTGCAGTGGGAATCTTTACTTCTGTACCATCTAGTTCAGACAAGCTATAAGTAGCATTTTCATGCACATGCTTTACAACATAAGGTCCAAACCATCTTTTTGAGAACTTACGCATGACTGTGTGTTGGTTATCAAGGCTACTATCATATACTAAAACCCAGTCACCTTTGTCAATTGCTTTGATCCTGAGTCGATGTCGCTTATCAAAGTAGTCCTTGTTTTTCAACTTTGCATTTTTGAGTCGTTCTTTTGTAGCCTCAATGTCTCCAGGTCTTCTCTCTAGTTGCCTTATGCGCAATTCAAGGAGACCTTTCCTGCTAAGCCTCTCTTGCCAAGGTAGTACATCCATGTGAGAATTGTATCTTCAATCGGCATCATTGGCTTTTGACCATACATTAGCTTCATAGGCATATAGCCAGCTACTGAGCTATGTATTGTATGATCATCCCATAAAGCATATGGAAATAGTTTTGGCCACTCACCAACTCTTCCTTCGCAAGCCTTGGCCAAAGCTTTGATGATAAGAGGATTCCCTCTTTCACTCTTTCTATTGCCTTCAGGGTTGTAAGCTGTAGTAAGAGAAATCTTGATTTGTAATCTGGAAAAGAACTCCCTTGCTTCCTCGGCATCCAGCTCACCTCTGTCTGCAGTGATCTTTCCCACACACCCATAACGAAAATCACCTCATCAATAACGAATGTGCATAAAGCTTATGTGGTGTTAGCTCTTAATGCTTGCCCTTCAACCTCGTTAGTTAGGTCCTCTCGTGCAAGAACTAAGTATCTCATCTGCCAGATTCCTAAAGGCATTGTGACTAGATCCACAACCCACTTATAATGCATGGCTAGTGGATATGTAGGGTGCAATCCATCATGATGTTAGACATTTGAATACATTTGAAAATTTGCACATGACTCTACGAATTGAGATACATCTTTATACATACCCTTCCACCATTATTTTTCTTTCAACTTGGAGAAGGTTTCCCACACACCCCTATGTCCAGCCCATAGACTCTCATGAAACTCTTGCATGAGCTTTGCTTGAGTCTCTTTTTTCAATATAACCCTTTGTGGTGTAGCACCCTTTTGTTTAGGATGCTTCCACAAGTAACCATCCCTCAAAAGTAGCCATATGTTTTCTGCGTATCCTCCTGAATTCTTGTTCAGACCAATCATCCTATTTTGCTAGAGTACTCAAGTAGCTTCGAATAAGAAGCCAATCACCTTCATAAAGCTCTTTCAAGAACAATTCAAGTGGATTAGTCATGCAGACACTGTTACCTTTGACTTGAGAGATATAATAGAACTTTGTGCCTACATCATCTCCCTTGTCAATCATCTGTGACTCATCTTCATAACTTGCCCTTGATAGCATATCTGCCACTGTATTGTCTTTACCTGTAATGTGCTTAAACTCAGGATTTAAGGACTTAATGTAGGCAATCCACTGCAACATAGCAATGTCTGTCGTTGAGCAGCTTGTAATCATCCCAAGAAGCGGCAGACAATCTGTTTCTACAACAAAACATGCACCAATTAAGTCCTATTTCCCATTTTTCAAGGCTGTAACCATACCCATAACTCTCTCTATATCTGTGGATAGTTTCTTTGGTGAGTAGTTAGTACCTTTGCTCCAAATCTCACTACATACATGTGGCCTTCTTCGTCATCTTGCCCTATTGCCCATCCAATTAATGTAGGACTGGTGGCTACCGTCACAATTACTGGCCTTTGACACTCATAGTCTAGCTTTCTCAAAGTTGGTGCTGACTGGAGCAACTCCTTTAGCTTTCTCATGGATTTTACATGTGCTTCTGTCCATTTAAACTTTTGATTCTTTCTAAGCAATTGATAAAGAGGATCAACAACATGTGCATAATGTGGAATCCAAATAACATAAAAGACACATGCTCCCAGAAACCTTCTAACCTCAGTGATGCTAGTGCATGTTTCTTTCATTCTTTGGATAGCATCTACCTTTGTTGGACAAGGTTTTCTACCATATGGCCCGCACATGTGCCCCACAATGAGCACTTAATTGACACCAAACATAGACTTTTTCCCTGACAAAGTAAGATTCACTTCTTCCAACCTAAACAAAATTTTATCACAATCATTTATGTGATTTACCACAAACCTGCAACATCCCCTGAGATCCAAAGCTTCATCTTTGTCACTTTCTTCACATCCTTTGATAGGCAAATCATCAATGAAAGGCATTGTGATTTGAGGAATAAAGTCACATAAGACCTTATTCATCCCATTCATCATATGTGCAACAAAGTTGGTTGCTCCCTGTGGCAAGGTACACATCCTTACCAAACCCAAAGGTGTCCTCATGGTTGTCAAGTCTCTGCTTCTGGTTGCAATCTAAAATTGATCATACCCTAAGTAGAGATCCCCCATCGAGTAGATTGCCCTCCCTACAAACACCTCTGCAAACTCATCCACAATTGGACCTGTTCCTATATTCCTAATTGTCACCTTGTTCACTGGTTGCATATCTTGGATGAAGCGTAGAGCATCATTCTTCTTTGGAACTGTGAACCACCTGTGTGAGTATGGAGCACAAGAAGGCTCCAAAATCTCCATTTTGATCTTTTCATTCAATAGCTCTACTAACTTGGGTAAATGAGACTTTGGAACCAGAATAGTCCGTAGATTCCAAGGCACATGAGGTATTGTAAAAATCACCATGGGAGCTACAATAGAAGGATCAACACATCCTATCTCATGTGGCTCAAATGCAAAAGCCTTACCATTCTTTGAAAGCATTTCTTTGAATCACTTTGTCTCCTCCTGTGTTAGAAACTCCTCGCAACCAATCTGCAACTCTTGAAAAGACTCCTTTGTGAAGGTATGCCCAATCTTTTTAGGATTCCTCAAACTTGGTTGCAAAGAAGCCTGCTCAATCTTTTCCCTGTTGTTGGGTGGTAAGGGTGAAGCTACTGGTTTCACCTTCTTTGCTACACTCTTGTATTTAGTTTAAACATGGACTTCTGAGCCAACTGTTTGGTTTTCTTTAAAGGCTTCTATGACTTGATACATTTCCCTAGAGCATACTTCCACAACTTCATTTTCAAGATGCAAACTAAACTCTATTATAGCATCAAGATCACCCATAGTATCTACAAAAGAAATTTGTTCACACAAACCGAAAACATTTTTAGTAGACTCTAGCAACCCACTTTCTTTCATGGCCATTTGTACATTATGTACATATTGCCTCTCACATCTCTTCAAATCTCCAAGTTTTGTCTAAGGAGCCCGTTGAGAAAGTTTCACCTATTTTTGGATCAAATGAGACCCTTTTTCTTTCCGTACCACTGCAATCCCGCTTTACAATGGTACTTGGCCAAAACCCAACATTTCCCTATGATCATGAAACTCTTTGCTCACCTTTGGAAGAGGATGATCTCTGAGGTTGTCACGATTTCTTTCATGGTTTACACAAACTGTGAGAAATTGAACAACACATTTACCATCTTTGCTTCGTATCTTGGCATAAGTTGAACCATCATCCATTAGCTTTGTTTCCATTCAAACTCCCACGATGTAGGGTTGTCCAAGGATGAGATGATATGAAGATGTGTCCTGTATAAAGAAGTTGTGTTCAACCTTTACATCACCTATTGTTACCCTTACACTTGGACATGTTGCATACAATTCACATGATAATTGTTTGCCACTCTGACCATCCAACCACGTTATGTGTCCATTGGCCATTTACATTTGTTGTAAAGTCTTTTTGACATTATGTTTATTTTAGAACCATGGTCAATTAAGGCAAGAAATGGTTCTTCAAGATCACCTACCTTGACCAATGTCTCTGTAGTAGCCCGTGACCAATGACTTCAAGAATAGTGGCTCCTAGGAATACTTTGAGATTCTTCCCCATCATCAACAAATTTCACTTGCCTTACATTCTAAGAAGACTGGTAGCATCCCACCATAACTTCATCACCTTCTTTAGCACGCACCTGTACTCCTTGTGTCTTCACAATATCACCTTCAACTTGTGGGCAAATAGACTCTCCAAGTGTTTGCTTCTTTCTCTTGATGATGTTGATAATTTCTTCATGAAATTCATGCTTGGCTATGCCAAGCACATCCCCAAAGTAAACTCAACCTTGCTATTCAAAATCCTCTCCTCTAGAACTTTCTTCAAGTCTATAGCAAGCTCAATGTTAGATTGTAGTTTGTAAGCTGGTCTTTTTGGCTTACCTTTTGTTGGCTACTTTTTCTTCCTTATTGTAGATTCCTCCATGGTCACTTTTGGTGAGGGTGCCTCCTGTGTTGGTGGTGCTTGCAAAGGTGTTGCATCATTCCTCCCTCCACTTCTTGTAGCTCTTTTTAAAGGCCCTTTATCACTATTTTCACATCTACGCTTTCTCTTCTACAATGGCTTCATGGCTTTGACAGTTTGTAATGTAGGCATGGACAGACATTGAATCCATTGCATCACTCCACCCTGTTTCTAGATGTATGCAATCACCTGCTTCATGTAGTATCTCTTTTGTTAGCTTTCCTTTTTTAGCTAATTACATGACATTCGGCCAAAGTTGACCATGATGGTCACTCACCTCTTCATCACTAAGATGCTCAATTTTTACTCCATAAGTAGCTCCCTCAACTGAAGAGGTGGCATGGTTAGTTGCCATATCTTCAACTAAGGTTTGCATTCCCCCCTTCCCAAATTATTTCTCAAGGGTAGACCTGTCTCTCTTAAGTGGATTTTACCATCCTTAAAAAAGACAACATCTTTTATCAAAGCATCACTGAAACTATCACAATCCCTCTTACATGGTTTGTACTAGCACACCAAAAATACATCTATTAACAAAACCTTCTTTGGGCTGTTGTCTTTTCCTAGGAAGTGGTCCCAATGGTTGGCCTTTCTTTAAGCTTTGCAAGCTTCACCTTCAAGTCATGCATTCCCCTCACAAGGTCATCTAGCATGGACTCATCAAACTTAGGAGCTATAAAAGTAGGCTTTACCATTTTGTCAAAAGTTGAGGTTGAAGGACTTTGTAGTGTTTAATACCATCTTGTCCCTTATTATTTGTCGTTTGGCAAGCAGCGAGACAACAGCTTCAACCTCATTCCAGTCGGTCTTTAGTCCTTGCTCAACATCTTCATCTTAAAGAGCAAGCTCCAAATTTTCTTGAAACTCTTCACATGCATCTTGTAAGAAAAGATCTGTCTTCTCTGTATCTAGTGTGGCCCTTTGTGTCTTGGTGAGTTGTGCATAGCGCCGCTCAAATTCCCTAAATAGCTCTATTATCGATAGTCCTCGCTTTGGCTTGACTACCCGTTCTAAGAATGTCCTTTTGGTCACTCTCTCAGAGTCCTCCATGAAATATTCCTCTTTTTAAGCTACTTTGAGTTCTTCCCAGTTTTTCCCATGCCCATCTTTAATTCCCCTAACATGTGTTGGAATTAGGGTTGAGAAATGCACACAGCCTGGACAAGACGAAGGAAGCTCAAGGCACAAAACTAAGAGTATGTTACTTAGTGTGCAATGGAAAGATAGATAGCCCTAGAGTGATGGGAGTATATACAATGCACGGGGGGAAAAAACTCCTAAAGAGGGAAAAAAAGCCCCGCGGTCCTAATGTGTTCACACAATCACTACCACATGTATATGGTAACAAATCCCCCCTGGAGTGATGTAGTGAACAAGAGCTGGCACATGAGTAAAGGGAAGTGCCATGCCCTGAGTACATGATCAGTTTGAGACTGCAAACTGAATATCCGGCCTCATGTTGCATACATAAATGAGGCAATCAACAACAGTTTGGTAAAGAGTGACATAAACAGGATCACCAGCATCAGGAAAACTCAATTTCAAACCTGTTTCCATGGGAGTGGCAATAGGTTTGCAATCCTCAAGTCCAACATCCCCAAATATTTCATCTTGAAAGTAGCATTCAAATCAGCCTTAAATTCAGCCATATGTCTCTCATTTGGTGCAGTGATCAGTAAATCATCTACATAAAGAACCACAATGACAAGTACATCACCCTCACGCTTTACATACAATGTGCTTTTTTTGGACTATTACAAAAGCCTCGTTGGACCAAATGAGTGTCAGCCTTCTCATACTGCTTCAACCCATACAAACCTTCTTACATCTGCATAGTTTTTCCTCTTGTCCTTTCTTGACAAAACCATGAGGCTGCGTTACATAAACTTCCTCAAATATGTCACCATTGAATAAAGCAGTAACAGTGTCTGATTGATGTACATCCCAACCAAAATGAGCTGCCAATGCACTTAGAAAATGAACAGTAGTCATACAAGAAGTTGGAGTAAAAGTTTCTTCATAATCTATGCCTTTCTGTTGCGCATAGCCTTTTGCAACAGATCGAGCCGTATGGCGATCAACCTCACCATCCGCCTTGCGTTTCAACTTGTCAACCCACTTCGTACCAATGGCCTTTTTGCCAGGAGGCAAATCACATAAAGTCCATGTGTCATTTTCTATAAGTGCATCATATTCTGATTGCATGGCAACCATCCAATTTTTTAAATTTTGTGCTTCATCAAAAGACAGAGGCTCCTCAACATCATGTAAGCTAGACACAGCCAAACCATAGCAATATGATGCATAAGATGCAATGACGGTAGTGTACAATTAACCTCCACACCTAGTTCTCCTTTATCAAGTGATGAACTACAGTGATGGAAGCATTTTACCATTGAAAATTGGTACCTACTCCACAAGGGGAGATTTTGTGTACCGACGGACACGAACATTCGGTGCCAAATTCTTTATGAATGTCATGATAGTCCAAGTGCAGGGCACCCAGGGTTTAGAAAAACTTATGCTCTCGTACAATGAAAGTTTTACTCGCCAGGTCTACATGGCTTTGTTCAAGCTTATGTCTTGCACTGTCAAAAATGTCAAGTTAACAAGGAAAAGTGCCTGAAAGCGAGAGGACTCTTACATCCTTTGGAGATTCCCAATGGAAAATGGGAAAGCATCTCTATGGATTTTATTGTAGGTTTACCAACCACTATACGAGGTCATGACTCAGTATGGGTGGTTGTAGACAGGTTTACTAAACTATGTAAGTTTATTTCAATCAAATCAATGGTTAAGACACCAGAACTAGCCAAGCTATTTGTGGAAAATCTATACAAATTGTATGGTTTGCCAAGTAACATTGTTAATGACCGTGATCCCAAGTTTAAAAACCACTTTTGGAGAGCTATATTTAAACGATTGGGTACACAACTAAACCTCAGTACAACTGATTATCCAAAAACAGATGGTCAAACAGAACGGGTTAACCAAGTGCTAGAGGATATGCTAAGAGCATACGTCAGCAAGAAATAGTCAGACTGGGAAGAATACTTACCTATTCTCGAGTTTGTCTACAACAGTGCTAAGCATATCACAACAGGTTTTAGTCCTTTCATGCTTATGTACGGGTTTCAACCTAGGTCACCAGTTACGGTAGGGTTGGCAACCAAAAAACTCCAACAGGTTAAGGATTTTCTCCAAGACCACATGGATATGCTAAAACTTACTCGTCACAATGTCTGGCAAGCACATGATCGGTATAAGAAGTCACATGCTGATGCGAAATGTCGGCAAGTTACCTTTGAAGAAGGGGAGGAAGTATTTTTACGTGTGCCAGAACATTCAGAAAGTTTGAAAACTGGGCCGACACCTAAATTATCTCCCCGATATTGTGGGTCTTTCAAAATACTCAAGTGAGTAGGTGATCGTGCCGACAAATTATTACTACCTTCACATTCTCGCATTCATCCGGTGTTTCATGTAAGCCGTTTATGTAAGTGGTTACATGGGGATGACAATGTCATTGACCAACAGGTTTTGGTTGATTTCATTGAACCTCCTACCTTGCCGCTTGAACCTGAACGTGTTCTTGATTATCATGAGTTGCGTACACGTCATCACGTACGTCAACGAGCCTTAATCAAGTGGAAAGACCGACCTGAAGCAGGTGTCACTTGGGAAAACATTAGTGTTCTTAAGAAGAAGTTTTCCACTTTTGTTTTCGAGGACGAAAACTCTTCTTAAGGGGGGATTAATGTCAGGACACCAGCAAGGCCGGACTAAACAAGGGAAAGGCCGGGCTAGGCGGTGTGGAACGGGGAGTCCAACTAGGGCAAAGGGCCAGGGGCTTGCCTATATAAAGGGTGGTTGGGTGGTGGACTCTCAGGCTCTAGCTTCCCTTGTCTTACAAGATAGCTATATGTGGAGTAGTGCATGCACGATGGATGTTCTTCTTAGAGAGGTTTTTAAAGACTCTCAAAGATTTTGTGCGGCTACGATCTCAACCAGAGGCATGTATGGCTAAAGGGTGGATTGCTCAAGAGGCATTTGTTTGGCACAAGTTGATCCTTCAATGCCTCACATGTGGTCAGACGTGGAAGATTCAAGGATGACTTCACACTTGACAAGTGGAAAGGGAAAACTACTTAACATGGATATGAATCTATCCCGAGTGGTCAATAACTTTTGCATTCTCAATGCAAAGATTATGACCAAGTGGGTGGACTTGTGGACAGTGGCAAAGTCCAGGTGTTTGCAAGAGAGGGAAGCTTGGAAACAAGCACATGGAGAAAGGAGGGCACCCCCAGTGCCTAGACACCTTGCATGTTTCCCAGATCTCATTAGTGTAGAGTGGATTCATGAGAGAATGACCGAGACAAAAGTGCGCAGAGAAGACATCACCAACAAAGAATGAGAGTATGCATGAGACTGCATACCAAAGGTAGAGTACTCATATACCTAAACCATATTGTCTCGCTATTTGTTGAAATTATCTTTAATATATATTTGATAAATTAATATATTTTTCTATTTTGTAGTGCCTTTCCTTTAACTCTATGTGGTCAAAGGGTCGTCACTTTTGTACGCGCCACATTGACGAGCGTAGAACCACCATGGATTGTGCCATCATGGGCTACTTTGACACAGACGGTGATGAAGCCAGGTACTGCGGAACTATTAAAAGGATACTAAAGGTTAATTTTGGAACCTTTCATAGCTTCATCTTCCAGTGCAAGTGGTTTGCAAATGTGTCTAGACGACATGAGAATGGCCTCTACATGGTGGATTCTAGTGTGCATCACACAGGGAGGTATGACAATTTAGTTTTACCACGCAATTGTGAGCAGGTGAGTGACATGTACCTTTTTTATTCTTGTTTACTTGTTGTAGCGTTAGTTATACCAATGTTACTCACTTTGAGCTTCTATTTTATAGGTCATCTATATCCTAGCAATCCACCAACCAAAACTTTGGTTCGTAATTCCCGTAACACCTCGGGGGAGAACCATTTTTTCCACTAATGAAGTGGAGACTATCTTTGACCCTCTTCCACCTCCGAATTTGGATGAGGTGGAAATAGAGGAGAGGGAGGTCGATGAATCAAGTCCGGTAGCAGCAAGTCTTAGCGAGGATGATTGTCATGATGATGAAGATGATGAGATGGAGGATGAAGAACTCGAAGATGATGAAGCTGGCAATGTATCCACAAATGACAATTCCATTTCTCTCTTTATTGATTTAGGAGCCATGGGCTTAGAATTGGATGATGTTTCATGTAGAGATCTTTTGGAAGATGATTCATAAACATTTTGCAGTTATGAAGTTTTTTGATCGTGTAATCCATTCACCTCTCTCTCCCTCCTCTTCCTCTCTTTAGATTTGAGAATATGCTCAATTATGTTAATCAATTGACAATCATTATTTTAGTTGTAAACAAGGGTAATCTTAGGCTGGGTTCAGACGAGGCTGGAGAAAGAAAGGCTTTTTGCAGGTCTACCGCCGCCTCGTATAAACGGTGTTGGAGGAAGAAGAGCAAAAAATGGAGAGAGGTGGAGAGAGGCCAGCACCTCTTCCGGGGGGGGGGGGTGCCTGAAGAAAAATGGCGGGCCCGGAGGAAGGTGATATCTACTACAACAAATAGGTTTTTTCCACGCAACTTAGACGCCCATGTGGGAAGCATTTTTGCCGTAGCGTCTGAACCGGGCCTTATATCCCCCGCCTCCTTCTCCTCCCTATTTCTCTTTCTCTCTCTCTTTCTTTCGCTTCTTTTTTATATTTGAAAATTATATACAATACTCTTTAATTTTTATTGAGAGGAGGGAAATACCAAAATTTGAAGGGGGGGGGGGGGGGAGTTAATCCAGAATTTGAAAGTTTAGGCGCTAAATTTGGGCAGCAGATATAACGATGGTAATGAACGCGGTAATAATAGCGGTAATAACAGCGGATACAGTTGTGATAATACTTCAAACACAAAAAAAAACCCCGCCCTCATCTCTCTTGTTTCTCTCATTGAATTTACACCTTCTCTCTACAAAACGCGATAAAACAGCGTGGTAAACACTTGGAGAATTTTTGCAAGAGTAGAAACTGGCCTAGGTGTTGACACATGGCACTCATGTGTGCAATTTCCCGCTTTGGACATTCTGGTCTGAAAAGAAGCGGACTTGGCTGCAGAGTTATAAAATACTCCCCTTGACATACTGGAGCTAATGACATGAACACATTTTGGGGCCCAAAATAGCAATTCCATAAATTTTGGGATATGCTTCCCTTGCACTCTCTATGGTCATCTGACCATCATTGGACACTGTACCACATCCATAAGTGTAATGTAGGCAATACATAGGATATTTTCCTGTTGGTGATCTCACATTGGCTAACCTTAGTAAAGTGCTCCACAAATGTCCTTTGTAATTGCCTTGGGATTGACTTGCCGCGTGGCCCAATGTTCCATTTTGGCACGCACACATTTTCCTCACCTATTGGAATTCAGTGCCAATTGGCCGAACAACACATGGCTGACTGCCCAAGACTCATGATGACAGGGTCCCTAACTGTTTCAAAGTGGCCATGCATTTATCAAGTTGCACCTTTTCAAGAGTTCCCAGGAAAAAACAAGTCAAAACAATAAATAAAGAAAAATATATAATAAATAATCAGAAAAAGGAAACATAAGAATGCACCTCTTGGTGACATACCCCCTCTTGAAATACTGCAAGCAACCTCAGTTGCATGCCAATAATACACTCTATCGTTTAACACGTTTCACTATGTGTGCCATCTCATATATTATAATCAAGATTTATACCATGCTTTTCTCTAAATCCCTGTATACCTCATCAGTACCTTGAAGAGAGGCTACTGATGGGTTTTCTCTGATTTTCTTTAAAATATTTGCTTGGTCATTGATCCTTCATTCTCAGTACTAAAGTGAAGCATTGGCCACATCTAACTGTACTTGGAGCTTCTGGACCAATTGATTGGTTACTAATAGTGCATTGGACACATTATTCAGCTGTCAGTCCTTGCTCTCACAGGCTTCTGTCATCTGCATTAGTAGCCTTGCAATCTCCTTCATTTCCTTGTCTTGTTTTTCCTCTATCAGTTGATGTTGGACGGCCTCTTCTTTCAATACTTCACTTGAGAATGGAGATCCTCTATGGCTGTTAGCCAATCTTCTAGCTCACCTTGCAGTGCATCAATAACTTGATCTAGCTCTTGAGCACGGTTGCTTCGTTCAATAGCAAGTAGTCTCATTTGTTCAGTCAATTTTTGCATCTGCTAAGCATAATCATTGACTTCGACTATTACATCATCACTGGAAGTCCATTCTTGAGATTCAGTTTGTGGTGCCTTGGATGACTATACAACCACTGTAGTTGTCTTCTGGGATTTTTCTTTTAAAACTTCCTGCTCAGTCATTTCTTTTGGTGGTGACTTTACAAGAACACCTTCTTTCTCTTGCATGCTCTCTTGAGCTGGAAACTCCTGGGGAGCAGATGTTTCCATACCTGCAAGCTCTTTATCTTTGACAACTTCTTTCTCTACTAGCCCTTGGGGTTCAATTGCTACCTCTGTCTGTGCTTGAGCAGTTGATGGTTCATCTTCTTTTGGTTTAGATACTGAATGTATCACTAGATCACCACTTTCCAGCTCCAAAATCTCATAAGTTTTACTTGATGCAAAAGAGCTAAGGCTTGGCATTGGTTTATCCAACTATCCAAGGATATATGGTGAGGTGGGTTGTGGAGAGGAAACAGTTTCACCTTGTGATTGAACCACTTCAACCGTTGATCTTTCTTGAATTGGCTGTTAGAGCTCAATGACAATTATTTTGGGGAGCACCGCTTCTTGTGATTTTGGGCTTGGTATTCCTCGAGGTGCTTCAACAAAAGAGAGAGGACCTTGTTTGGGTGATAAGGAGGGTTCCTCTACAGGTGTTTCAATAGGAGAAGGAGGTGATGGAGATGGTTCATCAACATGTGGGTTTGTGGATGAGTTTGTAGATCCAAAGGCATCTTTCAAAGCCTCTTGAACTCTCCTTTCATATTCCTCTTCTTGCTGTTTCTTGGCAGCCTCAGCTTCTTCCCACATTCTTTCAATAAGTTTAACAGGGTCTACCGGGAGCCTTTTTTCTGGGTTTTGGTCCTAGGTCTTATTTCTTTTGGATCCCATAAGATTGATGTTGCTCCAACCGCTTGGCGGCTGCAATCATACGCTTCCTTTCCCCTTTCATGTCTGGCCTTGTTCTGAAGCGGCTCCTCTTGATGAGCAGCCCCACTGCTTTTCTCATCATCTCTTGTCTTCTAGCCCTTTTCTCCGCATTGCTAGAGCTTTCTTGATTATCTTCATGCTTGGGGGAGGATTTCGTAGATTCTTTTTCTTTTGATTCTGGAATATTGAATTTTCTTTTACGAGAGGACCTTGTAGCTCTTGGGGAAGGCTGATGGGCTAAATCCCATGTATTCTGTTTCGGTGCCGGTGGTAGGTTATTAGCCATGCCAATAGCATGGTAGGCTATCCTTGTCAGGACTTTTGGGGCTCCAAGGTATGTGACCTTGCCCTCTTTCTTGATATTCTTTAGAGTGGTGAGCACGTATTGGGCATGATCTATCGTCTGCCTTCCAATTGACTTTAAAGCTTGTGTGAAAGTTGTGGCCACTGCATGGTTAGGAGTTGTGTACCTAGTAGGCTTTTTTGCAGCAAAGTGGAAATGCTGATGATATAGCCTGACTGGATCTCGAACATTCCTAAGCATGATGTCATTGAAAGTGGCAGCTGCAGTCTCTTTGGTAAAGGTCCCTTCTACCTTTATATCTCTTGCTGTCATGGTAATTCCTTGTGTCGGAAGCTTCAGAGCATCTGCCACTATATCTTTTGTAATGACAACTTCAATTTTCTGACCTTGAGAATCAAAGAATTGAGTATGGCCATCTTTTTTGATGGTTGACATCAACTCATATGCTCTTTGGAAATCTATGCCACATGGCTCTTGCTCATAGTATCTCTAGAGCCCAAGACGTCTGTTGGCTTCTCTCACTTTAGGGTCGGTTGCCACTTCATAGGCTTCTTTGGGTAGCATTTGAAGTTCTACTTTATGTCCTTTTTTAGCTTTAGACTTGCTTGTGAAGACTGTTGTACTGTTAGCTTCAAGTTGCTCTTTTGAGATGTATGCCACTTTGGCACTCTTCACTGAAGTTGATTCCAGCTGGTATGGAGGCAGTTCTTCAAGAAACTCTTTTTGAGTTTTCCTCCTGCCCTTCTCTGCTTCTTTCATAGTGCCCGGTGTCACAATTTTAAGTCAGACTTAGTGAAAATTGCCAAATTTCCGCCCGAAGGTGACAATTCACTATTTAGCTGTCAAATGCAGTCTATTTTGCTCCAAATCAAATTCCAGACATACATAGGTGCATACAAACACTAATAGATCATCATAGTCAAGTTTGGTGCAAAAATGCATAGAAAGTTGATAATCGCGATTATTTACATGGGGTAATATTTTTGCATTTTCTGGTGATTTGACATGATGAGGTGGTTGGACCAGATTTTGGATGCAGATTCTGAAATAGTAGGTATAAAAAGATTTTTTTGCAAATGAAGTCCCAATGACACCAAAATTGGGCTATGGGATCATGATAACATGTACTAAGGTGCCATTAGGTCAAAAATAGACTTTGGGGTCATCTGGGACAAAATGTAAATAATCACGATTATTTACATTTTGGCATTTTTGGAAATTTTTTGTTACAAGATGATTGTGGACATCATGTACATCATGTATATGAGTTTGGGTAAAGTTTGGACCACAAAATTGAGTAAAAACTCAAGTTTTTGATAGATTGATGACTTTGTGCGTTTTTGGGCAATTCTGGTATTTTGGCTAACATTTTTTTACTCGACTTGGATTTAAATGACATAAGGAGCATGCAGAAGGTATATACAAGGCATCCATGACAAAAAATTGCAAAAAATATGAAAAAGTAAATAATCACGATTATTTATATTTCTTACAATTTTAGCTAAAACTGACCTTTTGACTACCTATAGTGCTTGTACACATCCTAAACAAGTTAGAAATAAAGTTTGGTCAAGTTCGGTCAGGTCGGCATCACTTAATGCTTCTGGAAGCCGTGAAGTAACCAATTTTTGCTGCTACTTGGTGTGTAGGTACCTGCGGTCACTTTTGAGCTCATGGACTCGTCCAATATGTGATCGTGGATTGGCTCATCCATTTTGGGCTCATTTGGAGCCATTTTGACGCCGTTTGTAAAAAATGACGCTTTGTTGTCTGCGAGCCAATTTTTGACTTTTGAGTACTCTTCTAGGTGGTTTTCTTGAAACCACCCAAGTACATTGTCCATGTGGCGTCAGATCCCAATTCTGAGCCGGATCAACAAACTCTAATCTAGGCCAGGGACCCCCTTGGACCCCTGTCTCTTGGTCATCTAACCATATAGGACAATTCTATATACTGAGGGTTAGCTACTATTCAAGTTTCATCCATTTTGGAAGCCTGGATAGGCCGCTATGGTCACTTTTCATTTATAGGCGCCTGCGCGCAGATTGGATCCTAGGGTTTCCTATGGTTGTCCTATCTGTGGCCGGAATAGATTGAAAAGTTCTATTGAATGGTTAGAACTTACCCCTCATCCTGCGTGCAAAACGACGCGTCGAATGGGTGTGTACGGATGCTTGGTTGTGAGCGAGAAGAAGCTAAAAAGGTCGATCTCTGAAGTCGTACGAAGGAAATGAGGTGAATTTAGCATACCTAGGATATCTATACCTGGACTTCCCAAAGTATTTTCTCCTGTATTTCCCAGTTAGTTCTACTAGGCCGTGAATTCTATGTTACACTCGAAAATTTCCTCAATTGGACTCCGTTAGTTCATTCTGTGAAAATTTTGCAGAAACATGGATTGGCGACCTAGTTTATTCTTCCCGCTTTGTCTGGCATTTTGATCGGAAATTTTTGTGCTTGCCGTCTCGCCTTCCTGAGCATAAGTGTCTTCATCAACTTTTTCATCCGAGCTCATCTGCTATTTAATATTATTTTTTGACTTGTTTTATTCAAAAATAAAGAAAATAGCAAAAAGTACTGGAAAAAGAAAATTGGAAAGCAATCAATTAAGAAAATCCCAAAAAAAACAAGGATTTATTAAATTTTATTGGATTTTTTATTTTTGGACTAAAAAATCAAGAAAAATTGATGAAAATAAGCAAAATTGACTGTTTTTTGACGTATTTTTTGCTAGTATATACAGTATTTACACTCATCGGGGATATTTTTTCAGATGAATTCCCCTATTGATGATATATAAGGGCATTATTAGGTAATTTTGCAAAAAACCACACGTTAACATCAAACTTTTTCCTCCCTCATCAAGCATTGCCCTTAAATCCTGATAATTTGCAGCATTCAGGATGCTTCCCCCCCTCCTATAGGGAGTACTCCGGGACAACTATGTGCATGGGTTGAACTATGCATAGCCATGATTGGCTCTATCATGCTTTGAATGTCAATGCAGTTCAAATTAGTATGACGTGCAAGAATTGGGTCTTGACCTGTGAACTCAAGGGTTTTTGCTGTCGAGGCATCCTGTGATTGTCGTTTAAAGAGCAGATCTTGTAATAATTGAGTTCTTTGCTTGATCATGCCCTCTGTTTGCTTTGGCAATCTGATTTCAACAATCGATAATAAAGACTTTTGCTGTTGTGGCTTAATTTTCCATTGAAGAGTGATCTTTGCTGGCTGTTGTAATGGATTTTTGGCTTCTTTAACTCTCCACTGATATGTCGGCTTTGTAATTGTTGGAGTAGTTAATGTGCTCTGCGGTTTCCAAACCCAGATAGCATTAATCTTCTTCTTGGATGGAGTTTTCCGTTGAGCTTTAGGCTGTGGATTGCTCTTCAAAATAGGAGTTGACTTCTTGGGAATCCAGTTATGAGTTGGACTATCTTTGAGTTGTGATTTTGGTACCCAGATCTGCATGACTGCTTGCATGCTATTGCTCATAGTCAATGGCTGAGTAGCAGCTGTGGATTTTTCTGTGGTTTCTTTGGTGGTTGAGATTTTTTCCATTTCTCTTTTCTAGCGGCAATAGGAACTAAAAGCTTTCCTCTTTTCAAGGATAATTTGAGATGATTGTCATCCCAATTTGGTACCGCTTTATATGTCTGCATCCAAGAAATTCCAAGAATCATAGATTCATTCATATGCTCGTCTGGAATGCATATAAACTAACGTGGACAAGGAAATTCATTAACCAACACATTTAGATTCACTGAACCTAAAGCCGATGTTGTGTCTTTGTTGTAGCCTTTAACTGCTGATATTCCTGGTTGTAAAGGCTGATCCGTTGCTTTCTTGTAAGTAGAATAGATGACTGCATTCATGCGTGTACCTTTGTTTACCAATGCATTGATGCTATGGTCTTTCAACTTTACTGTGATGCGAAGATCCATTAGTTCTAACCATCCATCATCAATTGACACTGCAACTGTCTGCAATTCCCATATTTGTTTTTCAGGCATCAAAATGTTGATGGGAATAGGGAATTGTTGATTCTTGATAGCAGTTTTTCTTTTGACCACTCAAATCCGAGCTTCCTCTTGAGATTCATCAATTATCCACTGTTGTTTGATCCTTCTCTGCTTTGCTGCATGCAATCTTTCTAACAATACATTGGTCAGTGGTAAATGATATTTTTTTAAGCGACATCCACTAATCCAATTGGCCATTGGTTCACCGTCTAAAGTGGACTATTTCACAACACCAGTTGCAGATACATCTTCAATCACACTGAATGGACCATTTCCATTTTTCTTAAATATAGGTATATGTTGCTTAAGGGAGTACACGAGAACTAGGTCTCCTTTTTTGAAGATTTTGTGAGCAGATGTGCATCAAAAAGTTTCTTCTACTTCCTCTTTTGTGCATAAATGTGAGCTACAGCGGTCAGTCTTTGCTCATCAAGCTATTCTAAATCCTCTAGCTGCTCTGACAACTCATGCCCAATCCGTTCAAGATCTCTAGCTACCCTTAATGTCAGTAATAGGAATTCTATCGGCAATATGGTGTCTAGGCCATAAACAAGATTGAGAGGGAGTAGCATTTAAAGCTGTTTTGAATGAAAATCTATAAGGCCATAGAGGAGCATGTAGATTCATTTCCCAGTCTGTTCGTCCTAAACTAACAACTTTAGTTAAAAATGAGCTAGTATTTTATTTGTATGCTCATCTTGTCCATTGGCTTGCGGATGGTATGGAGCAGACTTATTATGGATGACCATAAATTCATTCAATAGATACTCAATCACCTCATTGAGAAAAAAAGTTCCTCTAACACTGACAATCTTGATAGGAAGTCCATATCTTGTGAATACATTCTCATACAAGAATGCCACTGTGGTCTGAGCATCATTCTTCCTCATTGTTTTAGCTTATGTCCACTTGGTCAAATAGTCCGTAGCTATAGTAGTATATTGAGCGTGGGTCCTATATGTCGGTGGTTGTATCGGTCCAACAAAGTCTATGCCCCATTTGGCAAAAGCTCTAGCACCCATCATTGGTCGTAATGACATGCTATCTACCCTTGTTGGCATTTTATCTCTCTAGCATGCATCACATCTCCAAATGAACTCCTTGGCATCTGCAAACAGTGTTGGCCACCATATGCTAGCCATTAGGATTGCTCTAGCGATGGTTTCACTTGAAAAATGACTTCCAGCTAATCTTGCATGCGCTTGTTTTAAAATGCTAAATATTCGTCCTCATTTGCACATAGACGCAAATGTTGATCTTTTCCCCTTCTATATAATTGATTTCCAATAAGAGAGTAATCTCTTGCTTTAGTTTCTATGGCCCTCTAGCAACAATTACTCATTTCCTCAGGGAATGTCCTATTTGACAAGTAAGCGACTATATAGTTACTCCATTTAGGAACAATAGAGGCATGAAAAAGTGTAACATGAGGTATCGGTAACTGATTTTGGCATTGAAAACAATTTTTGACAAATGTGTGGATATCACTTCGCATTGTCGTCCAATATACTCGAAGTCTTAGAATCGAATGCATTGTTTGATCTTCGGCAAAGTGAATTCCAGCTATGGTAGTATGCGCTTGACTCAAGTATTGGAATTTTTCCTCAGAATTGATACACAAAAGCAAGATTCCATCTTGATTTCTTTTATATAATCTTCCAGCTAGTAATTGATACATAGTTGATTATCCAATTAATCTTGGTGTAATGGGCAGTGGGATTTGTGAATCCACTTGAGCAATTGTTATTAGGGAAACCATGTTTTCCGACCATCAAGGTATCATTTCCATAGAAAACAAATATGTGTCTGGTAGATCATCCTCTACCCCTTTTGGTGGTTCTCCTGAAATAATCCTTGATAGATGATTTGCTCTTTGATGAGCAGTTCCCTTTTTTTACAACCACAGTGAAGTCAAACTCCAAAAGAATAATGAACCATCACACTATTCTTCCTGTGTTGCATGGCTTGTTGACCAGATACAATTTAGCTTGGTGATCTACAAAGAACACAAACTTATTGGCCAATAGGTAATGTCTATACTTTTTCATAGCATAAATCATTCCTAGTCCCTCTCTTTCAGTGGTCGTATAGTTTTTCCTAGCTACATTCAGTTGTCTACTAGCATAAGAAATGGGAAAATCGATGTTTCCATCTCCTGGTTGAGCTAGTATACATCCAATAGCAAAGTTGGAAGCATCAATATGTACATGGAATATTTTATTTCAATTTGGATCTTTCAAAATTGAAGCTGATGTAAGAGCTTGCTTCAGCTTGTTGAAAAATTCATTGCAATCATTAGTCTAAACAAAGAGTGTAATCAATCCATACATGGGCTTTGTAATTATAGTGTACATATAAATGAAACATCTATAATATCCACAATGTTCCATGAGAGCTTGAACTCCTTTAACTGTTGTTGATCTTGGAAAATCAGCAATAACATGAATTTTATCCATATCTGTAGCTATGCCATTTCTTGACACAATATGTCCTAGAAGTTTTCCTTGTCTGGCCATAAATATGCACTTTTCAAGATTTAAACAAATCCTATAAAGTCTGCACTTTTCAAAGAACTTCTTGAGATGTTCAAAATGATTAGCCCTGATTGATGAATGAACACATAAGTCATCCATAAATACTTCCATGAAATTCCTGAGATATTCCTTGAAAGCATGACTCATCAATCTTTGGAATGTAGTAGGAGCATTAGTTAACCCAAAAGGCATAACCTTATAGGAAAACTATCCCATTCAGTTACAAAGTAGTCTTATGTTGATCTTTTGGATCAATCAAAGTTTATTGTATCTAAGAAGCCATCTAAGAAGCTGTAAGCTTCTTTTCCTGCTACTCTTTCTAAAACATGCTCAGTAATGGGAAGAGGATAGTTGTCCCAGATAGTAGCTGCATTCACTTTCTTGAGATTGACACATACTCTTAATTTTCCATTTTTCTTGGGTATTTCCACAATTGGAGATACCCAATCAGTGTGTTCAATTTCATAGATGAATTCAGCTTCTTTTAGCTTTTATATCTCTTCTTTGATTTTTTTGGCAAAGGTTTCATTATAGGTGTATGGCCATTGTCTGCTTGGCTTTGCATCATCTCTTGTGGGAATGGTATGTTGACATATTTCTGGATCAAATCCCTTGAGATCTTTATAGGACCAAGAAAAGACATCTCGGTACTCCTTGAGTAAGCTGAGCAAAAGCTCTTCTTTCTCTTCACTTAGATCATTGCCAATGTAAGCTGGTCTAGGCTCTTCTCCTGGTTGAGCTAAATCAATCTTTTTTGCATTCTCACGTGCCTCATAAGATTCACCCTGTTTTCTCAATTCTCGTACAGGCTGTTCTATTATGATTTTCCGGTCCTGAAGCGTGTATTTTTTGTAATGAGATGGAACACTCATATTATCCTTGTTTTCTTCCTCTGTGGTCTCCATCTCAGTGGTATATACTCTTTTAGAGTTTTCTTTAACTCCTGGTATTTTTTTCGTTCTTCAACCCTTGTCATGGATGATTCCTCATCTCCGTTCTCTGGTTTTGATTGAGTTTCTTTCTTTAGTTTCTTGGGAGTTTTTGATGCATCTTTCTTTATGTTAGAGGAATATCTCCCTGTTATTTTATCTTTGACACAGTCAATCTGCATTAGAAATTGTGTTCTACTAGAGACCGATGGCATAGGTCTAAATTTTAAGTTGTTTGACTCTCTTTTCCTTCTATACCATTTTTGTCTCCTGGGTTTTTGATTTAGAAAATCAAAAAACTTTTCCTCACCCCCTTTTAGAAGCAATCATGCTTCTAGAGTCGTATGCTTCTTGCTATATAGGATAGCATGAAGTTCTTTGTTAAGTAGACCTTTTAGAAACAATGATACTAATCTCTCTTCTGCAGGAATTTCTAACTCAAGACATCTTCTGATGTATTGTTTCATTTTGGTAGCACAATCCCTAACAGTCTCACCTTGTTTCTATTTGAAGCTATAGATTTGAGCCACAATATTGTGTCTGATCCCTATTTTGGAGCATGAAACTACAAACTACTGAGCTAAAGTATTTAAGCCAGTGATTGTTTTAGGTGGAATGTTTTGGAACCATGTCAAAGCTTTCCTTCTAAAGTAATTCCAAACCCCTCAAACTAAGTGTGGAAATCAAAGATACACTCAGCTCTTAGCACTTTCTTGAAGCTGGCTAAGTGGTCATATGGATCCCCAGATCCATTGTATTTTTTGACCCATTTTTGGAACTCAGATGGTCGAACTAGTCTGTTAGCTTCAACACCTCCTCTTCTGGAGTGTGGTCCTGTTTCTAATCCTCCAAACGAGTCTGTTGGAAATAGTGACCCATTTTTGGAACTCAGATGGTCGAACTAGTCTGTTAGCTTCAACACCTCCTCTTCTGGAGTGTGGTCCTGTTTCTAATCCTCCAAACGAGTCTGTTGGAAATAGTGACTCCTGTAGCCCTGAACCGCCGGCCTTGGTATCACTCGATTTCTTCTTAAATGAATTGGGATCTAGTTTTTAAGAATTTCTCCCCATAGATCTCTCATTGAGTTCTTCTCGTGCATCAAAATTGTTGTTATAACAGTCCCTAAATAAGTATGATGGAAAATCTGTTGGAGGTGATGGGGGATTTTCACAAGCCAAGCTCCCATACCCCTCTTCTCTCGTCCCCACCCCATGAAAACCCCCTCTTAGGGAGGGAGTGATAAAAGACATTGGAAAAAGTAAGAAAAAAATAAAGTATGATTATGTAAATATATGAGAAAGGTAAAATAGGCCACCTCATGCCTGCGGGGTAGCCCATCCCCACCTTGCCTCTTTTTTCTTCACTGTTGCCCCACCGGGTGTCCCTTTTCCTCTCCTCCACTCAAAAGGTCAACCCCCTCTCTCTTCCCCTTGTCCTTTCTCCTTTCTCTCTCCCCTCAAGCTACCCCACCTCTCACCAATAATGCATTATAACTCACCAATAATGCACCCTAACTCACATGCAACTTACCCTATCTTCCAACAATAGCATACCCCACCCCCCTTTCTCTCTCCTATCATATCCCATGACCCAAATAACCCCCCCTCTCTCTAAAGGGCGCCATGTCTCTTGTCTTGTAGCTAAATAACCTCCCCCACACTCACACACACTTAGTTTCACTAAAAAAGGTGCCCACAGACCCATCCCCACCCGGTGGTTACCTGATTTTTCTTGTGTTCACACACATCTGCACACAGATCCACCTCTGAACACACTCCTCTCTCTCCCCTCTTGTAATTACTTTATTCTCCATGTCACCTCTCACTTTTTTTTCATCAACCCATCTCTCTCTTAGTCTCTCTCTCATGAGACTGCTGTTCTGGCACATATACACACAGCCAGACAAGTGGGGCCCACAGTTACATGGCCTATGTAGATAATGATTTTTTCATTTCTAAATTCTAGAATTTCTTCCCCCCTTCCTCCCCTATATAAAGAGGGGTCACCATCACACAAAAAACACACAAACATGACCAAAGAACACACTATGCACTGTGTGTGCCTAGTGCACACACACACACACACCCACACCATCACCATCACCGCAATCACCATGCTTGTCTTGAGCATGACCTCTACACCCTTGGCTATGGAAGATGAAGGGCAACTAAATGAAGGATGATGGCCATAATCCTCGTGCGAGTCTTCACCATCAACTCCCACCTATCCGCCATGTGCTCTACCACTCTCTCCCTTCTCATTCCCCTACCCTATGCTCCCCATTTCATCGCCTAATTCTCTAAATAAAGCTTGAGGTTTTGTGAGTATGTTTTCTTGCAATGTTTTGCCCATGTGAGGTGTGCGGAATCGCCACCTAGTCTTGTGTTTTGGAGTGAGCTTGTGTATGTGTGAAGGGTGTGCGGATTCGCCATCCTTTTGTGATGCCTAAGTACTAAGCCGCTATACCCCCTCCCTCCCTCTCTCTCTCTCTCTCTCTCTCTCTCTCTCTCTCTCTCTCACTTGATCTCATTCCCTTTCCTTTTCATCATTACTTCCAAGCATCCATCTCTCTTGGATGAAAACTTTGTTATGGTGGTGTGTTGTTTGCGTCCTAGCCGCTGAAGCTAGGTGGTGCCCCCTGTTTGCTTTACCATGACAGGCTCGAGGCGCACCATTCGGTCCCCGGTGTTTTAGAGGCCGTCGGGGTTCGGGGTTCGCTTTGCTCCCGTCATTTGGTGCCCCCACTGAGGATCTTTTCATGAAACCCTTCAGTTTACAAGACTAAAACCCTTAAACTATTGTGAATGGATGAATGGCTAGCAGGATTTGCTAATTGGACGACAGAAGAAGAAGAGCTCCAAGCACAACTAGACGAACTCCGCATCTCCATCGAAGCTCGAGTGCCAGGCGTAAGGGTAATCGATTTGCAGTGGGAGAGTCAACCAACACGCCAAACCCAGTGGATATACATAGGCCAAGTGCCAAGAAGAAGAAGAAGGAGAAGGTCGAAACCATGTCCGCAACCTACAACCAACCCACAACAACAAAATGGAAGGAGCTCTACACAATAGAGAATCAACACTATTCTACTTTGAGAATCGGGTAACTCAAGTCACCGAGGTAATTATCACAGTCAGTTTTCAAGTCGCACTTGATGCTGCAGCACAGATAACGGAAGCATTGGCTCACACACTCACTAGAGAAACTAGGGATCTACTGAGTTTGTTTCAGGAAAGAACACCACCCTCTCCCACAAGCTTGGATAGTGACTAAGCACCTCTAAGCTTCACATGAATCAGTACAACCTACCTCAAGACAGATCACACATACCAATACGTGTACGCTCAATCAAGGTAATACTGGATTTGAAGGCTCACGTCATTGACACCATGCCGGGTGAGGAGCGGTTTTTGGAGGTTCTGGCATCAGATCAACCATTTGTCTTACCTTTAGTACAAGGCAATGTACCGTTTGAAGTTTTAATCTATGTCCTAGTATAAGAGGGTATACACGCCTCCTTGTAAAGAAGAAAAAAACTTTTGCAAGTTAAGCAGTGTGTCTTTCTAGCTCTCTCTCAGTAATCATGGCAAGTGTAGCATTTCCAACATTTAAAGGAAATAAGGGGGAGGATTTGGTAACAGACTTCCTAGATGACTTTGAAGTAGCATGTGTAGTGAGCAACAAAGATACGGATGAATCCCGGGTTAGATTCTTTAAGCATCTCATGAAGCTAGAAGCTAGATCATGGTACAATGCACTTCCACAAGCAACCAAGGATGACTGGGAACCCTTAAAAACCGCTTTTAAGAGGCGCTTTGGGGGAGGTACCACTTCAGAAAAGTTGGGGGACAAGTTGAGAGACTTGAAGCAGGAGGGTCTTTTAGAATATGCCACCTATGAGTCCAAATTTGTGGATTTGTGGGAACGGTGGGTTGAGTCACTGGCGAGGGGGGAAGCTGCACCCGATTTCCTAAAAAAAGATCGGTTCACGCATGGCTTATGGCCGCTTCTCAAGGAGAAGGTGAAAGGTAGATTCCCGGCTACATACGAGTTAGCCGTTGAGATTGCTCACCTTAAAGACAAGAAGCTGTGAATGAAAGCCAAAGAAACCGATTCAACAGAATCAGGAACATCGCGTCGACCAACAACTACGACAACCACCATTCCACCACCACCACCGGCTCTTGGGGTAAGAGATGACCAACAAGATATGTTGGCCCATATTACTGACCAACTGCAGAATTTGTCTGTCCACTTAATACAACAAGGGAGGAGTCAAGAAGGAGATCAAGACCCTAGAAGAGCACGACGACAAAACAGGGAGTATCATTGCTACAACTGCGGAGAAGACGGTCACGGTATGTACTACTGTCCCAAACCACGACAAAACTATAATAGAGGAGGTAGGAGGAACCAATTGTCACCCCCTAGAGAAAGAACAAACCCACCCCGAGCACCACCCCCACCAACACAAATTCTACGTCCACCCCAGACACCACTACAAGCATCCATCCCACCTCTTCCACCATCCCCACCACCTGATCGCCCTGTAAACATCATAAGGCTAGAAGAGAAAGGAAAAGCCATAGTAGTGGATCCACCCAGAGCAAAGGAGAGGGACAAGGGTAAGGAGAAGGTAACCTTTTTAGAACCACTTGAAGCCATGACTGTGAAAAGAGCTAGGAGGGAGAAAGCTACAAAATTAGATGATGAGAGAAGCATGAGAGGAGAAACTGGCAAGAGGCCATTCAGGCCACGACGGAAATTGGGCATCACCGACTTCCAGCTAGGGGAAAGTTCTAAGCCCTATGATCTAACATTGGATGTGGCAGAGCAAGGACCGAAGATTACATGGCCACAACTGCTACATCTTGCACCAAAAGTAAGGCGACAATGGTCTAAAATGGTAAGTACAAGACGCTCCAAAACAAAGGTAGCCGGAGCAATTTCGGGATGCAACATGGATGACATCCTTCCAATTGTCGACGTAAACATAAAAGGAAAGAGGGTTGGAAACACCTACATTGATGGAGGTGCACAAATCTGTGTAATGAGCGAAGCTATGATGCTTCGATTAGGGCTCGAGGTTGACAGGCCTTCTCCATGCAAGGCAAAGATGGCAAACAATGCAAAAGTAAAGTGTGTGGGTGTGGTAAGTGCCGTGAAAATCAAAGCTTTCAACACTGAGGTAGAGGTAGATGTTTTTGTAATGCCTACTAAGGGGGAGGGCTATCCACTAATTTTGGGAAGGCCATGGTTGATGGCCATGAAGGCAAAACAGGACTGGGGTACTGGCCTTCTATGCATGACCGGTAAGAAAGGGGAGACAATCTACTACGACATGAGGATTGGCAAGCAGAAGCAAATGAATCTGGAAACATCGGCACATGAAACCACTAGCGAATCTTCCAGTTCTGAGGAGGAGACCACATCCACCAACGAAAGTGACAGTTCCATTGATGTGATGGGTATCATTATGAAGGATCCACAAAGGGTAAGCACAACTGGTGATCCATCACCAAAAGGGAAACCCAATGAAGAGGAGAGAAAATCACCTCGCCTAGGAGGAAGTAGGTTGAAGGGTATGTTGTCTACGGAATTAACACTTGAGAAGAAAGATAGTTTTTTGCAAATGTTGATGGGATTTCCTAACCTGTTCATTGACAACTATGAAAGAATCATAGGCATTACAGTGGTGGAACATCATATTAAGCTGAAGGAAGGGGTAAAACCAGTTGTGCAAAAGCTATGACGATTGGGGGTCATACAAGAAAAGGCACTCTTGGCCGAGTGAAGGAAATTGTTGGAGGCGGGATTCATCTATCCTGTAGAAAACTCAGAATGGGTGTCACCCGTAGTGGTGACGCCTAAAAATAATGGTAAGTGGAGGGTCTGTGTTGACTACAAACCACTAAATGCAGCTACAAAGAGAGACCACTTTCCTCTCCCTTTCTTGGATGAAATTCTGAATGAAGTAGTGGGTTTTGAATGCTATACCGTCTGTGATGGTTATTCTGGATACTTTCAAATACGCATAGCCTTGGAAGATCAGCTAAAAACCACTTTTATCACGCCATGGGGTTGTTTTGCATACAGGGTTATGCCATTTGGTCTCACAAATGCACCTGCCACATTCCAAAGATATGTCACATATGTTTTTCAACCGTTCTTTGGAACATCCATAAGAGTGTTCATTGATGATTTTTGTATATATAGCTCCCGTATTTCACATTTAGAAAAGGTAACTGAAGGTTTGGCCAGGTTGCAGAGCCTAGGTAGGCAATTAAATGTGGATAAATGCCACATTGGGGAGAGTAAAGTCATTCTACTAGGCCATGAAATTTCAGCAAAAGGTATCAACACCGACCCAAGTAAGGTGTCCGCACTCATAGCCCTACCTTCACCAACGACCACACGTCAACTGGTCTCTTTTCTACAGAAGGTGAGGTACTTAAGTAGATTCATACATCTACTATCACAACTTGTTCTACCACTGCAACAACTCACTCAAAGATCAACTTTCACTTGGGACGAGGAAAGCGAACATCACTACAACAAGGTAAAGGAGGTCTTAGCCACTCTGCCAACTATCTCACCACCTAAGTGGGATGAAAAATTCTATGTCACCTCAAGTGTTGGTGATGACTCATTGGGGGCTGTGCTACTCCAAAAGGATACGATGACATCTTTCATGAGGCCAATCTACTTCTCTAGTCGAATGATGACAGCAGTAGAGAAAGGTTTCACCCATGTGGAACACTTAGTCCTAGCTCTTAGATTTGCAACTACAAAGTTTAGGTCATATTTACTGCCTAAGCAATTTGTGATTCTAACCACGGATGAAATATTTCCCTATGTTGTACAACACATGGATGTGTCTGCTAGAATTACTAAATGGCTAGTTCGTCTACAAGAGTTTGACTACACAGTACAGGTAGAAAGCACGAAAAGGGAAAGTTTGGGGGGACTCATGACCTACCAAGTCTTTGAAAGGAAGGAGAAGCAATCTAAGGAAGGAGAAGTCCGATTACCTCCAGTACCACCGATGGTAGAAGGAGCATACTCTCTCTACTTTGATGGAGCCTACAAGCGAGCGTCCGACAAAGCAGCTGCAGGCATAGTGGTCTTTGATGACAAAGGGACAAAGGTATTTTCGTTGGGCCAATTGTTAGATTCACATTCTAACAATGAAGCTGAGTATGCAGCACTAACCAAGGGTCTACAATGGTGCGTCTCGCAAGGTGTACAACGCCTTAATGTATTTGGGGATGCTCTACTTCTGGTAAGGCAAGTAAATGGAGCATGGACATGCAAGAATCCTAGTTTAAGGACTCACTTAAGTGGTGTAAAAACCTTGTTGGGTAAGTTTGAAGAAGTTCAAATACACCATATCCCAAGGGCTCAAAACCAAGAAGCAGATGCCCTAGCAAGTGAAAGACTACAGGAAGTGGTGGTTGGAGCAATAAAACTAAAGCTCCCTCTATTTCAAGGAAGTGATGCCTTGCCTGGCATCATGCATTTTTTGGAAACAGGGGAATGCCCATCAGATTTAACAAAGGGACAGAAGCAATGGCTGACACGGAAGGCCACAAGGTATCGACTCATCAATGACGGTTTGTACTGTAAGGGTAAGGACCAAATACTCAGGAAGGTCCCTCTCTCTCAGGAAATCACGGGAGTAATTGCTAGCTGTCACGATGGGGTTTGTGGTGGTCACTTTGCCCTAGACATAACAAGTAGGAAAATCTTGCAGGCAGGCTTCATATGTTCTAGCCTCAACCATGATGTACACCACTGGTGCAAAACATGTAAGTTGTGTCAAAAGGCCGGCACTAGGTCACTTATGCCTGAACCACAGACACCTATTCTCTCATATGGCCCATTTGAAAAGTGGGGTATCGATGCCATTGGGCCATTACCTAGGGCCAACTCAGGAAAATTCTACATTATCATGGGGGTCGACTACATGACTAGATGGGCAGAGGCTACAGCCACCACTAGAATCACAGCGGTAGAGGTAGCTAAATTTATCTACGAGCACATATGCTATAGGTTTGGCACACCTTTAGAGATCATCTCTGATAGAGGACCAGGTTTCAGAGCAGACTTGGTAGGAGAATTAATGCAGAAACTGGGCATTACAAGGAGGCACTCTTCACCATATTACCCTCAATGTAATGGCCTAGTTGAAAAGGTAAATGGAATGGTTTCTAGAATTATTACCAAGCAGGTAAACAATCATCCTGGAGACTGGGATAAGTATCTACTACCAGCTTTATGGGCCTACAGAACTTCATTTCGTACATCTTTGGGATTCACACCGTATCATCTAGTATTTGGTAAGGAAGCAATCTTGTCCATTGAAGTGCAACTACAAAGTCTCAGAGTAATGGCAAGCCAGCTTCAACAGCCTAACATGCATTTGAGAGATCACATCATCAACTTGGAAAGACTGCAGCTGGACAGAGAAGAAGCAATAAATTATTATGCAGCACAAGCAGAGCATAGACGGCTTAGCTTTAACGAGCATCTCCGGAAAAAAGAATTGAAGAAAGGAATGTTGGTGCTCCGCTACGACAATCGCTTCGACACGCGCAAGGATAAGAAACTCCTACTCCGATGGGAAGGTCCTTTCATCGTCAGGAAAAAGTATGCCAATGGAAGCTACCAGCTTATGGAGGCTGATGGAAAACTTCATAAAACCAGGGTAAATGGTTGGCGACTTAAACCTTATTTTCTTCGATTTGACCAGGCTCCACCTATTGACATTCCAGATGAGGACACACCATCAGCCGCCACCTCCGACGATAATGATCAAACAGATGAGCTAGAGACATGAATGCCTCTAGCTAAAAGGGGAGGGCTAATCATGGGGGCTTTTCACAAGCCAAGCTCCCATACCCCTCTTCTCTCGTCCCCACCCCATGAAAACCCCCTCTTAGGGAGGGAGTGATAAAAGAAATTGGAAAAAGTAAGAAAAAAATAAAGTATGATTATGTAAATATATGAGAAAGGTAAAATAGGCCACCTCATGCCTGCGGGGTAGCCCATCCCCACCTTGCCTCCTTTTTCTTCACTGTTGTCCCGCCGGGTGTCCCTTTTCCTCTCCTCCACTCAAAAGGTCAACCCCCTCTCTCTTCCCCTTGTCCTTCTCCTTTCTCTCTCCCCTCAAGCTACCCCACCTCTCACCAATAATGCATTATAACTCACCAATAATGCACCCTAACTCACATGCAACTTACCCCATCTTCCAAAAATAGTATACCCCACCCCCTTTCTCTCTCCTATCATATCCCATGACCCAAATACCCCCCCCTCTCTCTAAAGGGCTCCATGTCTCTTGTCTTGTAGCTAAATAACCTCCCCCACACTCACACACACTCAGTTTCACTAAAAAAGGTGCCCACAGACCCATCCCCACCCGGTGGTTACCTGATTTTTCTTGTGTTCACACACATCTGCACACAGGTCCACCTCTGAACACACTCCTCTCTCTCCCCTCTTGTAATTACTTTATTCTCCATGTCACCTCTCACTTTTTTTTCATCAACCCATCTCTCTCTTAGTCTCTCTCTCATGAGACTGCTGTTCTGGCACATATACACACAGCCAGACAAGTGGGGCCCACAGTCACATGGCCTATGTAGATAATGATTTCTTCATTTCTAAATTCTAGAATTTCTCCCCCCCCTCCTCCCCTATATAAAGAGGGGTCACCATCACACAAAAAAACACACAAACATGACCAAAGAACACACTATGCACTGTGTGTGCCTAGTGCACACACACACACACCCACACCATCACCATCACCGCAATCACCATGCTTGTCTTGAGCATGACCTCTACACCCTTGGCTATGGAAGATGAAGGGCAACTAAATGAAGGATGATGGCCATAATCCTTGTGCGAGTCTTCGCCATCAACTCCCACCTATCCGCCATGTGCTCTACCACTCTCTCCCTTCTCATTCCCCTACCCTATGCTCCCCATTTCATCGCCTAATTCTCTAAATAAAGCTTGAGGTTTTGTGAGTATGTTTTCTTGCAATGTTTTGCCCATGTGAGGTGTGCGGAATCGCCACCTAGTCTTGTGTTTTGGAGTGAGCTTGTGTATGTGTGAAGGGTGTGCAGATTCTCCATCCTTTTGTGATGCCTAAGTACTAAGCCACTATACCCCCTCCCTCTCTCTCTCTCTCTCTCTCTCTCACTTGATCTCATTCCCTTTCCTTTTCATCATTACTTCTAAGCATCCATCTCTCTTGGATGAAAACTTTGTTATGGTGGTGTGTTGTTTGCGTCCTAGCCGCTGAAGCTAGGTGGTGCCCCCTGTTTGCTTTACCATGACAGGCTCGAGGCGCGCCATTCGGTCCCCGGTGTTTTAGAGGCCGTCGGGGTTTGGGGTTCGCTTTGCTCTCGTCAGAGCCTTGTCCTTCATCTTGAAGATATAAATAATCTTCATGTTGATCAACTGCCTTGGCTTGGCATGAGATGTTCATAACATATCTTTGGCATTTCTGTCCTCCCAACAGTAGACTCCAATCCTAGGATTGTCAGTACTAAGCCATTTCAGAGGTTTTAGATCAACTTGATCATAGCCCTCAAACTCTAAAGTCGGTGGACCCTCTTTGGTGGTCATATCTGGGATGATTGTATTTACTTCCAATCTCCATTTTTCTATTATGTCTGGGTTTTCAACTTTTACATATTGAGTTCCGTTTCTATCCATGTTTGTATTTTCTTATTTGTTTGCTCTAACTTCCTCTTCAAACTCAATTGCATGGTCATCAATGCGAATAGCATACTCTTTATTACAATCCGGGTAAACATGAGCCCCATGGACATTTGTCTTATGAAAGGTGAGTATATGCTTATACCGCACTGTGGTTCCAGTTTTTGACTGAGTAGAATAGGAAGACATCTTGGATGCTGAATCGGAATAAGTATCTGGAACTTCTTCAAAGATAGTGTCCAATTGATCCCCTTGATTCACGCTTTCTTCTGTAGACACTTTACTAGCAGTTTCACCAAATATCCTCTGATTTGCTAGTGTACAACTAGATCTAAGGTTCATATAGACTGGTTAAGCCCTGGATAGTGTACTTCCATTGAATCGTTGGCTTTGCTTCCAATGTACCCCGATTTCTATTTGCAAGATGTTACCCATGAAATTTTAGTCAAGTTAGCTATTTTTTTATCAATGGCTATATAATTTTGCTATCTATATTGATTCTTAGTGTATTTGACTTCAATTTGAGCTATATGTGTCAGTAAATGAGTTTTTCAGATCACCGGATTGCAAAGAGCTAAAGGACTGATCTACAAACTTCAACCTGAGTGTTCATATATCAAATTTTGCCCGTTTTGGACCAAACTTGATCAATGACCTTATATTATGTTGATATAACACTGTACAAGCTCAAAAGTCAAAAAGTGATGTATCTGGGATCCAAAAGTAAATAATCATGATTATTTACTTTTCTCAAATTTTGAACTTTTGACACTAGATCTGCTATCTATACACTTAATTATAGTCTTTGGACAAGTTTCATCAAGTTTGGACAAGATTTGCATGTTCTAGCATCAGTTTATGGTCTGTAGCCAAATTTTCTAATTTTCTAGCTTAGGTCCAAGTTTTGTGATCCAAATGGGACCAAACTTGATAGGGGTAGTCTTCTAGCTATGCTTAATCATGTGGTATGGTCACTTGAGCAAAGAACCTTAGATTTGGGCCAAAAGTAAATAATCGCATTTATTTACTTTTTGACAATATTGCAACTTTGACCACATACATGTGTTAATCAAGTCAATACAAGCTCCCTAGTCAAGTTTCAACAAGTTTGGACAAGATTTTCTCAGTTCTAAACTATTTTTGGTCTACAAATTGATCGTACCAAATTTGGACATAGTTTTCATTTTTGGAGTTCAAACTTGACCAAACTTGATATATGAGCTCTGTATAGCATGGTTCACACAATGGCATACTCAGATGACCAAAAAACCTAAGATTTAGGGCAAATGTAAATAATCACGATTATTTACTTTTGTCACTTTTTGAGATTTTGACCATACAACCTTGTTAGCACATCAAGATAAGCCTCTGGCTCAATTTTTATACAATTTGGACAACATTCACCAAGTTTAGATCAAATTCTTGACAAATCAGACAAAATCATTTTTTACCTGTGATTTGGCCAATTTTGTGATCCAAACTCCTTGGGCCTTTACAAAAGTTTTTTATAATCACACAGAGAGTCAATGACATGAATCTGGACCAAATTAGGGCAAAATGTAAATAATCGCGATTATTTAGTTTTTGGCCTAGATGGACATTTTTTTTAAAACTTCAATTGTTAGTCCTATAATATGATAGTATAAGACTCTAAATATAATCAGAACTGAATTTAGGAAAACTCTTCAAAAAATGTTAATAATCTAAGTTTTTGCCAGATTTTGAAACTTTATCTTGAATGCAACCTTGAGCTTACCCACTGGTTTTTTGAGCATATGTAAGCATAACCTCCAGCTGATATCACTGATTGATAGATCTATAGGTTGATTAGCACTCAAAGAATTGAAACTCTAAAATTAGCAGAATAACTCACAATTGATCTATTTGGAGTGAGTAATACCTCGAGATCCCGCTTAAGATCCTACTTAACCTACTCCTATGTTCAGTTGTCGTCGAGTTGTGGAAAGTGTCCACAAACACTTGTTTTTCCCAGTTTTTATGGTTTCCTGAGTCCTGACCTTAAGAACAATATTGTCTACCAATCATACTCAACATTCCATCTAATCCGACAATCTTAAATCCTAAAGGTACTCAGCAAGCACAATCCACTTCCAAGCTACCTCTACACAGCACAAGATGACAATCTCAAGCTATGTGGTTTTCAATGAAGAAAGTTGTACTCTAGGTGATCCTAGAGGAAGTTAATGGACAACAACACTAGATGTTTCTATTTTTCCTAGTTTAGGACTTCTAAAGTCCCTGGCAATGGTGCCAAATGTGGGTGGGCTGCCAAGCCTCACTCTTATCTTATTGCAGATATAGCGAGAACCACAAACATTAATGTCAATCCATGGGATGAAGCTAACACAACTAGTGCATGGAGCCTACAAGAGGTTGTCAATCTCTTGGAAAACAACTAAAAACTCGCATCTAACTCAAATGTATCTCAAGTGACCTAATCACCAAGAGCTAGTCACTAATCGGCAAGCTAAACACGATCGTTACAGCATCAAACGACATCCGATTGTCACAAAACTTATAGTGAAACTAAGTAAGACCTAAGCACACATGCTTATGGTCTCAAATCTCACTTTCAAACATTGTGCAAATAGTACAATTATTAACAGCTATGGGATTTTGACCTATCCATTTTTGACCCCGAATGCATCTAAATGTTTAGCAATGGCGCCTTGATACCCCACCTATAGTTATTTTGTGATTTCCTACCTTAAATTCCTACTTATGATGAGTTTTAGGCCGTGGGTTGGCGATGCCAAAAGCTACAATTCATTGTGAATGGCTTACGTCAATATGTAGAGCTCTTACATGTGGCTGCAATGCAGTAGAGGGCACTGCAATTTCGCAACAGACGAGGGAGATATACGCAAGAGAAGGAGAGAGGGAAGTGTCGTTTGCTCATGCTGTGTTTTTATTATCCAAAACTTAATTAAAACTTTACAAACTTGGCTTTTATACCTTTGCCAAGGTTTCTTAGGTCAGAAACTACTAATCTGGGAGTCCTAAAACATGAATGGATTATACAATCTGGAAGCTCATAGCCCCGACTCTTAGATAACATTGATGACTCTTACAATTCTGAGTTACAAAGATCCATATTTATAAAAAATAATAAGTGTCTTTACAAAATTGAGCTTGACTGTCTTAAGTTAGCTTGTTGCTAACAATGTCCTATTCTATCAACAACAAAAAATATGGACAACCGTCCGTATCTCAAGTATTGAAACAATTTAAGAGCTATTATTTGTGGCTAGATTAAACCAATAGATGGCATTGTAAAAGCATGCCAATATATCAATCACCTTGTCATACATCTAGGTACATTGCCATCAAAACTATCACAATATAGTGGTCAAATATCCTTAAGCTGCATGTATGTGTAGTGGTCCACCTTAACATCTTGTTCTCTCCCTCTAACATACATGCAACCTTCTCTTTCCTCAACCTCCAAATCTTGCATAAATGTGTAGTGGTTTACTTTAGCATCTCAGCCCACCTCTCTCCCTCATGCATACATGTTCAGTGGTTCACATTACCATCTTTTTCTTGGCTTGCTTAGAGGTACATATAATTGTTAGCTTTCATGAGCAATGGTTGTCCTTTACCTATACAATTCCTATCTGTCAACAACTTATGTACCTCTACTTGTCTTGCCTTATTCTCTCTTTCTTGCGTATTATGCTTATGCGTTATCCCCTATGTGTTCTCTTTCCCCTAGTTCTCTCTTCTCTCCTGCAGATCCCCTTTTCTCTCACCTACATGTGTAGTGGTTCACCTTAACATCTCCTTTTCCCATTTACATACATGTGTAGTGGTTAACCTTAACATCTTATTCTTGGCTTTTCTAAAGATATGGACAATTTTTCGTATCGTGCCAAGCCTTAAAAGCAATGATTGTACTTTTCCTATACGGTTCTCCCTTTATCTCTCACAACTTAGTGTTTAGGGATCCTTAGATTGCAAGTATGCGCAATGTCATCTATCCCTCTCGCTTACCTCTTTTCTCTGCACACACGTGTATTGGTTTACATTAACATCTCCAGTACACCTAAACATCTTTCATGATTTGCCTTTGAGATATGGAAAATTTTCAGTATCTTACCAAGCTCTTAAGACCAATGGTTATTTTTGTTACCAATCGTTCATACTTTGTTAAGATTTTAAGTGTACATGTTATCCTTTGCCTATACAATTTTTCTTCTCTCTCACAACATAGTGAAATATACATCCTTAGATTGCATACTTGCAGTGGTTCAAACTAACATTTTTTGTACACTTGCAATGGTTTGTCCTAACATCTTTCATGTATTGCCTTAGAGATACGGACAATTGTTCGTTCTTTGCCACAATGTTTTGAGCAATGGTTATCCATTGTATCGATACTTCTACGTGCTATTTCCACTCCTTCTCTCATGTATTTGTTTCCATCCTCCTTCCGCATATATTTTTTGTGGTTCACCTTAACATATATCTCTCTCTCTCTCCCCTATCCTCCCTATAAACATCCTTCTCTTGGCTTGCCTATAAATATAGAGAATTGTTTGTATATTATCAAGCCTTTAAGAGCAATAATTGTTTTTTGCCTGCCTAGTCTAACCAATATTTAAGCCACCTTTCAATAATTATGGACCCTATTTTGGCTTCCCTTATTCTCTCTTTTGGTTTTCTTTTGCCTGCTCGTTGTCCCTATGTGATGTCTCCCCCTCTCTTTCTCCCATTTAGGATTTTTTCTCTCTTTGTCATATCTTGCCTAGATCTCAAGAGCACTGGTTGTCTTTTGCCTATACCATTCCGTCTCTCTATCTCACAACGTGTTGGTTATGCATCCTTAGACTGCATACATGTTTAGTGGCCTCCCTCCCACCCACCTCACACATGTGCAATGGTTCACTTGAACATCACATCTTTCGTGGCTTTCATTAGAGATACGGACAATTGTTTGTATCTTGCCAAGGTTTTAAGAAAAATGATTATTTTTTGCCAAAGGTGCTAGCTATTTGGTTTAGAAATGAAAAATCAATCTTTGAACAATTTAAGCATCCCAAAATTGCATACTTCCTGTCCAACTGTTTTTTGTACACACTTATTCACCTTAACACCTTTTGTGGCTTGCCTTAGAGATACGGAAAATTGTCCATATCATGCCAAACATTTTAGAACAATCTCTATCTTTTGCCTATGCAATGTTGCCATTGGGTCAACCAGATGCTCAATTCACCTTCCAACAATTTATGGACACCTTTTTGGCTTGAATTCTTCTATTTTCTTTGTGTCCTATGCCTACCCTGGTACCTCTTAGTCTTAGTGTTTCCTTTTCCACTGTTATGCAATTGGTTTGTATTTAAAGCAATGTTATCCTTTGCCTATACGATTCTGCTTCTCTCACAACATACTAAATACACATCCTTAGATTGCATATTTGTAGTGGTTCATCCTAACAGTTATTCAAATGACATTCTAATACTCCTACAAAACTATCAAACAACATTTTAAAGAATGTTTGCTCATATGGTTCTATAAATGCGAATTAGGATTTTCTCATTTTGTCTAATAATTTAACAAATGCTCGAATTGCCTTTGAACAATTTATGGATCTTTATTTGTCTTGCCCTCTTCTTTTCTTGCATTTTATGCTTGCCCCATTGTCCTCTACTTGCTATCTCTCCTCTTACATGTATGTGCAGTGGTTCACCTTAACATCATTTTATTGGCTTTCCTAAAGATACAGAGACAATTGTTTGTATCTTGCCACACTTTTTAAGAGCAAAGCTTAACACTTTTTTCTAGATTTTCTTAAAGATACAAACAATTGTCTATATCTTGCTAAGCCTTCTAAGAGCAAGGCTTAACATCTTTTTCATGGCTTTCCTAGAAATACAGACAATTGTTTGTATTTTGATAAGATTTTCAAGAGTAGTGATTGTCTTTTTCCTATACTATCTACCTCTATTAGGCTTGTGTTATTATCTTTTCTTTGCATCTTATGCATGTCCGCTAACCTCTATGTTTTTCTCCCCCTCTCTGTCACCCAATTTCCCCTCTCCTTCTCTTGCATACATGTGCAGTGATTCACCTTTACATCTTTCTCCCCCATCCCCTCATCGTGCATACATGTGAAGTGAGTCACCTTACCATCTCTTTCTCTCCCTCTTACAAATATGTGCAGTGTTTTCTCCTTCTTGGTTTTCTTAAAGATAGAGACAATTGTCTGTATCTTGCCAAGCTATTAAGAGGAATGATTGTCCTTACTTTGCATACATGTGCATTGCAATTGTCTCGTCCAACTCTTCTCTTTGCACACACTAGTGATTCATCTTAACATCTTTTGTGGCTTGCCTGATTCCAACTCTTCTCTTTGCACACACTAGTGATTCATCTTAACATCTTTTGTGGCTTGCCTGATTGATACATACAATTGTCCTTATCTTGTCAAGATTTCAAGAACAATGGTTGTCCTTAGACTACATACATGTGCACTGCATTTCTCTCATGCAATTCTTCTCTCTGCACACACCCGTTGTTCATCTTAACATCTTTTGTGGCTTGCCTAAGAGATACGGAAAATTTTTTGTATCATTATCAAGCTTTTAAGAGCAATGGTTGTCCTTAGATTTCATACAAGTGTAGTGTATCTCTCGTGCCCAACTCTTCTCTATGCACACACTAGTGGTTCATCTTAACATCTTTTGTGGCTTGCATGAGAGATATGGACAACTATCCATATCTTACCAAGCTTTCAAGAGAAATGGTTGTCCTTAAACTGCATACATGTGCAGTGCATCTCTCTCGCCCATCTGTTTTTGCTGCACATCACTAGTTAATCTTAACATTTTTTGTGGCTTGCCTGAGAGATACGGACAATTGTCTATATCTTACCAAGCTTTTAAGAGCAATGCTTGTCCTTAGACTTCATACATGTTGCAGTGCATCTCTCTCACACAACTCTTCTCTTTGGACACACTAGTTGTTCATCTTAACATCTTTTGTGGCTTGCCTAAGAGATATAGACAATTTTTTGTATCTCATCAAGCTTTTAAGAGAAAAGGTTGTCCTTAGACTGCATACATGTGCAATGTATCTTTCTTGACTAAATCTTTTCTTTGCACACACTAGTGGTTCATTTTAACATCTTTCATGGCCTGCCTGAGAGATATGGACAATTGTTTTTACCTTGTCAAATTTTCAAGAGCAATGGTTCTCCTTAGATTGCATACAAATGGTTCTCCTTAGATTGCATACAAGTGTAGTGCATCTCTCTCGTCCAACTCTTCTCTTTGCACACACTAATAGTTCATCTTAACATGCTATGTGGCTTGCCTGAGAGATACAAACAACTATCTATATCTTGCCAAGATTTCAAGAGCAATGGTTTTCCTTAGAATGCATACATGTGCAATGCATCTCTCTCGCCCAGAGCTTATTTGGGCACACACTAGTTTATCTTAACATTTTTTGTGGCTTGCTTGAGAGATACGGACAATTGTTTGTATCTTACCAAGATTTTAAGAGCAATGCTTGACCTTAGACTTTAGACATGTGCAGTGCATCTCTCTTGTCCAACTCTTCTCTCTGCACAAACTAGTGGTTCATCTTAACAACTTTCATAGCTTGCCTGAGAGATACAAACAATTGTTTGTATCTTGCTAAGCTTTTCAAGAGAAATGGTTATTATTTGCCTATACAGTGTTTTCATTTGACTCAAAAAATTCTCAAGACACCTTTTAACAATTTATGGACCCTTACTTGGTTAACTTGCTTCTCTTTTCCTTGCGTCTTATGCTTGCCCTTCTACCTCATACATTCTTCCTCCTCCTCTCCCTCCCTCTCTTTTCCATGTCTTCCCCTTTCATATATAATTGTAGTTGTTCACCTTAACATCTCTTCTTCCCCTCTCCCCCTCTTGCATACATATGCAATGGTTTGCCTTAACATCTTTTTCTTGGTTTGCCTAGAGATACAAACAATTATCTGTATCTTTTCACAGTAGTAATTTTTTTTGTCTATGAAAATTTGTTGAATGGCTTAACAAATACTCAAGCCATTTTTCAACAATTTACAAAGAAATGCACCTTTCAACAATTTACATATATGTGCAATGGTTTATCTTAATATCTCCTTCTTGGTTTTCTTGAAGATACATATAGTTGTCTATATATTGCCAAGATTTTAAGAGCAATGATTTTCTTTTGCATATATAGTTTGGCCATGTGGGCTAACGAATGCTTAATCCACCTTTTAACAATATATGGACCCCTGATTAGCTATCATTATTCTCACCTCCATACTTATTCTCACTTTCGTATGTCTCTTTCTTGGCTTTCCTAAAGATACGAACAATCCTCCGTATATTGCCAATCTTGTAAGAGCAATGGTTTTCCTTTGCCTACCTATACGGTTTCGCCCCCCCCCCCCCCCCCCCCCCCCCCCCCCCCCCCCTCTCTCTCTCTCTCTCTCTCTCTCTCTCTCTCTCTCTCTCTCTCTCTCTCCCTCTCTCTCTCTCTCTCTCTCTCTCTCTCTCTCTCTCTCTCTCAGAAAACATAGTAGTTAGGCATCTTCAGGCTATATACATGTGGAGTGGCATCTCTCTTGCCCAACTCTTTCTTACACAAACATACTCTGTTTCACCTTTACCTTAACATATTTAATTCCTTGCCTTAGAAATACACAATTGTTCGGATCTTGCCAAGCTTTAAAGAGAAATTAATCATTTGGCCCAACCAGGGACAAGACACCTTTCCCTACTTGGCTTGCCTTCTTCTCTTTCTTTTGCGTCTTTAGTCTTCTCTTCCGCTACCCCGTACATGCTACCTCTACCTCTTACATACATGTGCATTGGTTCACCCTAACACCTCTTTCTTGGCTTTCTTAGAGATACAAACAATTGTATGTTGCCAAACATTTGTCTACATGGCTATGCTATATGGGATAACAAATGCTCAAGCCACCTTTCAACAACTTATAGATCCCTACTTAAATTTCCTTTTATTCTCTTCCCTTCATCATATGTTTGTGTGCTATCCCCTTTGTGTTGTGTCTCTCCTCTTTCTCTTTTTTTGTAGATCCTTCCTCTACTCATGCATACATGTGCAATGGTTCAGATTAACATGTCTTTCATCCCCGCCTACATAATGTGCAGTTCACCTTAATATCTTTTTCTTGTCTCTTCTAAAGATACAGACAATTGTTTGTATCTTGCCAGTAATGGTTGTCCTTTTCTATTGAATAAAACCTATCTATATTATTTATTTATTAAAACCTATATTTGGACTATTTTGCAAAGAGACAAAGAAAAGAGGAGCCACCCATGATGTTGTGGATTGTGTATCAACTATATACCAACACAATGGTACATAGATTTCTACACTGCTCACCAGCTACATAAACTACCAAAGATGCCCTTGTTTACATATACAAAAGAACACTGTGCTTATGGTGACCTTGGTATTGTTAGAGATATAGAAGAAGAGGTGAGCCAAGAGGTTGATGCATGTTTCGTTGTCATTGTACCCAAGGGACAAAAATGGATTTTGGATCCTAAACATCAAGATTATAATGAAATGAATTTGATTCCACAAGATAACATGGTGTCTCAAGGTTGGTACCTTGAGTCTAATCAAGATATTTCACTTGATAAAATACTTGATCACTTCAAGATGGTTTTTTCAACATTTTCTACACACAAAAATTCAACAAAAAATGCAAAAACAGGTCAAGATGCTATTCAAAAATCATCCACATCCACAGTTGAAGAGACAACTATTTCATTAGACGATGATGCAGATATGATTCTAAACAAAGAATCAACCATGGACAAAAGTCATACAATGCAAACAGATGTTACGATTGATGCGTCTAAAAAACTTGTCAAAACTATTGATGAGAGTGCTACAATAGGAAAAGCTATTATTGAAGCTACTACATCTAGAGATGCCATAGCTACTCCATCTAGAGATATCATTACTATTGGTCAAGAAATAGAGGAAAACATTGGAAGATAAAGGCTTAGCACTTGAAGGACATCTCTTCTACATCTCATTCCAACAAAGGCTTCAAAACAATATTGTTAACTCTTCTCCCACTGTAGACACCAGCAAGATAGCCAAGGTCTTTGTGTGCTCCTTGCCGCACTGTCGAAGCAAGGGACTTGCATAACACTGTGTGCGAGTCACAGATGGCTCCAAGCACACAACTAGCTTAACTAGTAAGCTCAAAAGAGGGCAATGGTGTGTCACTCACCACTCTATGCTCCTGCCATGGAGGATTCCTCGCCGCGAAGAAGAAGGAGACGCCACTACTTCGCGCTCAACCGCTTCACCGCCGTCGTGCCGCTGCAATGCTCGATTGCACTCTCTCTCTCTCTCTCTCTCTCTCTCACATACACACACACACACTAGGAGGTGAAGAAGAAGAAGATGGAGATGGAGATGGAGCAAGAGCACTCTTCTATTGCACAAATGAGAGAATGAGTGAATTTTAGGTTTAGTTGGCTTTTATATGAGCTCACCACATTCACACTTGGGCGCCCATGCTTAGCCAACTAATCCCTTGAATGTCCCAATTAGAGTGCGCCTCTCATCGGCGATCACTCTTACCCTTTTCCTATTGGACCGACAAGCCCGATACCTGACTCTACCAAATAAATAATACAATGTCCACCGTAGGTTACAACGTCCGTCTCGTAGGTGATAGGGTGTCCGTGAGATGTGAGGGTTAACATGCCCCCCTTCCTGATGTAGATTCCGTCCTCGGAAGCTATTGAGTTGAAGCTCGTTGGTCGAGGTGGAAGAGCATTTGAGATGAATGTCCTGAGCCTTCATTAGTCACTGCAAAATCAAACAACATTGCACAGTAATTGCATTTTCATAAGCGATTAAAAAGCATATGCAATTTTAGGCAGACAATTGATTGGTAACAGAATTTTAAACAATTTGTTAGCAATAAGCATTAAATTGCAATGTAATCAAATGCATAAACAGATGTAAAGGTAAAAAATTAAACAAGTCTGGGGTCGCTAATTTAACGGTCGAAAGGCACTAGAGATCGACTATTAATACCATGGGTAAGCTTCTTAATTTTCTCTGGTCAATTAAGTTGTTTAATCGCGAGAGCCAAGTATTTCATGTTCGAGGGCTGACTAGAGGCTATACCTAGAGGACCTTGTAGTTAAGCTACGATAAAAGGAATTTCTCATGAAATCATCGCCTGACTGATTACCTTTTTTTTGACCCCCCAAAGTGTTTTCACAGTGATTCAATTTGATGTGTGTGCTTATTTTGTATGCCTTGGGTTTTTTGCTTTTCAAGGAAAAGCGCCCACACTGGGAACCTCTAGGGCTCTGGTACCATAGGCAATACATGTGAGTGAAGTACCAAATCAAGCTGAGATTTCTCTTCTAGCTTAAGATTTTACAGTGTGGCACTTTGATTTTTTGTTTGTTCATTTTCAACATTTTAATTTTGTAACTTTGGGGGGTCATATAACACTGATACACCTCCCCAGGCTCATCACACTAGTAAACTTCCTTTATAATACTTAAGCGAAAGGTCAATAGGGTCAAGCCCACTAGAAAGCCCTAGTACATTTCACACAATGTTGCCTAAATCGGATTAAGAACCTAAGTAACCATTGATTATTAGGAAGGCATTCCCCATGGTATTAAGAGAAGATCTCTAACACCTAACTTGGTCAAACTAGCTTAGTCGGACTGCTTGATTTTTAAACCTAGACAAGTGATTATGACAAAAAATTACATTGAATTAAATGTTTGATACTAAGCAAATGCGGTGAATATTAGGCTACCAATCACAATTAAAGCAGACAATCATAGATGCAAAAAAGATAAGGGGCAATGCTAATGGACAAGAAACACCTGTTTGTGTCGATGGTCGCGCTTGATTTGAAGAGTGAGTCGAGATAAAGATTCCATGAAGGTCCAAATCCTATCAATAACAACACGCTCCTGTACACACTAGGAAACAAAAGGAATACCTCCAGGAGGCACATTAGTGGGAAAAGGTACCAACACTTATTGAACACAACAAAAAACATAAGGAACCCTAACCTAATTATTTGCACTCCCCCTAGAGAGTCAAGGGAATAGGATATTGTAGAGGTTGGGGGGAAACCCTAAGGCTAAACCCCTATCCTCGTCGTCGAGATAAACAAAGTCATCATCCATGAGACCATATGTGCCATCCGTGTAGTCCTGTAAATTTTCTTCTTCATCATAGGTGCCCATGTTTACTAAGAAGGTCACTAGACGCCTATAGTCATCTTGGTCAAAAGGGTAGGCTTGTGCAATGGGAGAAACGCTCTCTACTAAGTAGGGATCAGACGTGGTCAAGAGACGTATTAGCCATTCTAGCTCCTCAAAATTCCTCTCACATGCTAGCGTACCTATCAAATCCCATTTACATGCAAGCACTGGAAAGACCATGTGAAATATTTGTGAAAAGTAATGAGGGTACCTCTCACCCAAGGCAGGAGTGGATGACTCTAGCGTACTAGCCATATCTATACACGCAAATAGATGATGGTTAGAGTGCAAATATTACAAGGTTCGTGTTCTTGTGCATAATTTGTTTTTATGATTTGTGTTATGGCTCTTGCTCTTTTACTTTTTTATCTTGTTTTTGTGAGTATAAGGCTTTATATATACATTCCCTAAGATTGGAGATTAAGAGGTCAGGGAGAAAGGTTGAGAGGGAAGCAAGTGAATGATGGATGTCCACAAACACTCCCCCCTTCCTTGGGTAGATCATACCGTTTGAAATGATGTCTTCACCCTTTGAAACCAATTGTTCCAGTTGGTAATAGGTGAGGATTTTTGCCATTAGTTTTCTATTACCCTAGGTGCCTCGTCAAGTTGCAAGGGTGGTAAGGTACTCTCCCATGATCGAACTTGAAGTGGTTCATCAGGTGATTCTTGAACACTGGGAGGTGTGGATTCTTTTGTAGCTTCATGGAGGTCCACTACTATAGATGGAGGCTGTGTAGAAGCTTTTACCTCTATGGATGTATTACATGAGGAGCTAGAAGCTTCATGGAACTCCCCCCTTCCCGAGCTAGGTGGAATAAATTGGTTTTGCCTTGGAGCCCAAACTAGCTCTGGACTACGTGTGTAGCATTCTGTGATCTTTTCCTTCCCACGGTCTGCCATTGGCTTTAGCGTTACACTGTTTGACTCATATGGGTTTGTTGTCGATAGGGAAGGACACATTTTACGTTTAGGTACCCAAATTTGCTCATTTCCATCATAGTAGCCTTGGGATTCTAATAGTTGTTTTGGAATCCATCGTGATTTGGTCTTGACTCTCCTAGGGCGCGCTCTTGGTTTTCCGGGGAAATTTTTTCTTGGAATGGATGGGAGGGTTGAGGTAGTTGGAAGTAAGGCCTTGGGGACCCAATGATATGTACTCTTAGGTCGTGCAGGTTGAGTACTTGCAATATTACTTCTTGTTGCAACTACAAGTGTTGAAGTGCTAGGTTTATGGGTAGCCGGCAAAGACGAGTTAACCACCTTGGCTTGTGAATGTTGGCTATCCTTCAACTTTGCTAGAGTTTGCAATGTAGGTGACTTTTCTTGAATGATAGGGATAAGAGTCGGTGGTCGCGTCCTGACACTACCAGTATCCCAATCAATAGTGCATTTGGTTGCCAACATCCACGTGCGTCCCAGGTTTACGTTGCCTTCCATAGCTCCCGCGGGCATGACTAGAAACCTCTGCACTATGCTTCCATTGTCATAGACAACAGGGGTCTGAAGGACTCCAAGAATAGCAGTTTTCTTTTTATTAATGCCCTTGACTTGCATCGTACTCAGGGATAGGGTCGGTTTCCCTAATTGACACCAAACTCCATAGGATAACAAATTGTGTTTAGCTCCCGTATCTAATAAGGCATTGTATAGTACTTTCCCATAGGGGCTATTTATCTCAATTGCGTATCGTAGGGGTGGCTCAGATTCTAATGAGTCGTCATCTGTGTCCTCGAAAAATGCTTGATTCCCATATTAGCCTCTCGTTGGCGTCTAAGACGTTGTTGTCATTCTCGAGCCTCAACTCTTGCTTGGATTTTTTAAAGCTCTGCTTGTTCCTTGGCAGCCTTCTTTTGATGGATGGCTTGCAACTCTTCGTGGCTTAGAGGATCATAATATCTTTTGAATTTACTCCCATTAAGGAATCCAATGGTTTCAACTCCATCTAGAGTCTCCACACGAATGGTACCTTGCGGGGTAATTTCACACACTCGATATGGTCCCTTACCATCGTATTTCAATTTCTTCTTTTCATTACGTACCCCGTACATAAGAACTTTATCACCAACCTTGATGTCTTTATCCTTTAAATGGCTATCAAACCACTTCTTTATCCTATCCTTCTCCACTAGAGAATTTCGCACAGCTAATTGCCTCTCTTCATCTAGCCTTTCCAGGATATATAATCGCTCCACTAAGGGATTACCATCCCAAACTTCTTGAGAAGCTACTCGAAGACTAGGAATGACAAACTCCCATGGCATAACTGCTTCTTGGCCATACACCATCTTAAACGGTGTGCAATTAATAGCAACTTTATACGTAGTACGATAAGCCCATAAAACTGATGTAAGCTTTAGGTCCCAATCAATGCGATGAGCCTCAACTGTCTTTGTCAAAATGGAGATAAGAGTTTTGTTGGTACTCTCGGCTTGGCCATTTTCTTGGGGATACTAGGGTGTAGACTTGTGGTGAGATATCATGAAGTTTGATGTGAGTTCTTTTATTACTTCATTTATAAAATGAGTTCCATTGTCACTCACAAGTTCAAAGGGGCATCCAAAACGTGTGATAATGTTCTCAAAGAGGAACTTAGCTGTTGTTTTTGCATCCGCCTTTCGTGTTGCTTTTGCTTCAGCCCATTTGGTTACATAGTCGGTAGCCACAATGATATATCGTGATTGCGTGTTACGTGCAGCCGGACTAATCGGTCCTACAAAGTCTAAGCCCCACTTTTCAAATGGTTGGGTTACCTTGATGGGATGTAGAGGCATCCTATCACTTCTTTGTGGCTTCTTGAAGCGTTGGAATTCATCACATCCCTTTGCAAAAAGTGATGCATCCTTAAACAGAGTGGGCCACCAATAGCCTGACTGTAAGATCTTTCGGGCAGTCAACTTTCCTGAAAAGTGACCACCAGCTACGCCCATGTGTGCCTCTTGTAGAATATATAAATACTCATCCTCGCGGGCACAGCGTCTAAGAACATCATCTTTTCCTCTCTTATAGAGAGTTCCAGCTAGTAAGCAATAGGGTTCGCATTCCTTGATTAATTTTCGAGCTATATCTTTTCGCAATTCTTTGGGTGGAAAACCATTAACTAAGAAGTTAACAATTTTTTCACTCCATTCAGGCATTGTCTCAACAATGAACAAAGGAGTATCAGGCAATTCATCATCAACCCCCGTAGGAGCTTCGCCATTAGGGATACGAGATAAATGATCCGCCATGACATGTTTCCTCCCAGGCCTCACAACAACGGTGAAGTAAAACTCAAGAAGAATTAACAACCATCGTGTAATTCGACCTGTGGAACACGGCTTGTTTACCAAATATAGCAATGCTTGATGATCAACATAAAACACAAACTTGGTAGCAAGAAGGTAATAGCGAAATTTCTTTACTGCGTAAATCATAGCTAGGCCTTCGCGCTCTGTAGTAGTGTAGTTCAGCTCGGCATCATTTAATTGGCGACTTGCAAAGCTAATAGGGTAGTCCAATTTATGTTCTCTTGGTTGAGTTAGAACACACCCAATAGCAAAAATTGATGCATCAATATGCACATGAAAAGGTACATTCCAATCAGGTGTTTGCAGGATTGGAGCACTTGTTAGGGCCTTCTTTAATAACTCATAAGATTGATGACATTCTTCCGTCCAGTGAAACTCGATAAGAAGCTTGTACAATGGACGCGCTATCTCGACAAAGTTTAAAATAAACCTTCGATAATAACCAACATGGCCCATAAATCTTTGAACTCCTTTATAGTTAGTAGGTGGTGGAAAATCGGCAATGGCTTTAATCTTACTCTCATCTGTGGATATCCCGTTCTTGGACACTATATGCCCTAGAATGACTCCATGCTTAACCCAAAATTGGCATTTGAAAGGGTTCAATGAGATGTGATAGCGGCAAAAAGAGCAGTGCAATCGGGTGGCCTCTGTACTCGTGCACACTCCACAAACCACGCCTTATGCAAACAAGCAAAGAACAAAACAAAGGGGGCACCACCCTAAATTAAGAGGTTTAGGGACCTCACACATAGTGCACATAGGCAAGTGAGACTTCTGGCATTATGATGGCATCAAAACATATGGCAAAACACATAGAAACGAAGCTTAGGGACCTTATGTAGTATATATATACACAAGACATCAGCTTAACAATACAACGGCATCTGATCATACATAACAAGGATATAGAGAAGCAAGCCAAGGATGGCATAATCCCTTGTCAAAAACAATCAACCCAACAAGTAGGTATGATCCTACTAGCAACACATCAATACCTTAGAGAATGATGGCGAGGATGGTGGCCATGGAGCATGAGAGAAGACTCCTTATTTAGGTTTTAGGGCTAGTAATGTAGCATACTAGAGGGAGAGAGAGTAGAGCTCCATCCATAGCTCCTCGTTGTGAGCAAGGTCGTCATAGCTTCGTTGCTTGGTGAAGTGGGTGAAGTGTTGGTTTTGAGTGAGAGAAGGCCTCCTTATATAGGTTCCTGAGAGGGTTTAGGATTAGGGATAAACATGCTTAAATCCGCTGATTGGGGTTACTTTTTGCTTAGGGTGGTCAACAGATTGAGGTCACCTGATATGTCACCATCAAGATATTCTCTAGAGTGATGTGAGAGGGGAGGGTAAATGCTGATTTTTCTGATTGTGACACATGGGGATAAGGCCTTGACCAACATTTAAGAGCAGGTAAGGTGGCTGTTGAAACTGGAGGTTCTGCACATGTCAGGGGGGGACCTGCGGGGGGGAGGTGGCAGCTGGGTCCTCCTGAATATCAAATTCTCAAAAAATCCTCAACCATGGCTTCTTTTGACATGTGTTCTTTGAAAAAATCAGCATGTCTCTTTTCAACTCAAAAGTCTTTATCCCTGTTGACTCACCTTTACCATAAGATTTTCCCCTTTTCTCCTCCTGTAACTGCGTTGTTGATGCCCAATCAGTGCTTCTAGTAATAGTGAATCGTTACCTACCAAATACTTATGGTGCAGTAAAAAATATTTACCATGGGTAAAAAAGTTACTGTAGGTAAAAAGTGATTTGTATTTACTATGTAGGTGAAAAATATTTAATGTAGGTAAAAAATATTTACTGTGGTAAAAAATATTTACTATCGGTAAAAAAGTGAAAACGGAGTATGCTGGGCTGTGAGTCCACACGAACATCCTCGTGTAAATTTCACTAGAAATTCACACCTAGAATGGGCTATTCTGTAAGATATAGGTTGTAGGCATGCATAAGAGCTCGTTCCCACGTATCTTCTGTCCATGGCACTTTTTACTCTTTGGTGCTTGTGAAGTAGATTTTTCTTCTCTTCTGAGATCCCTTGGACTAGAGTATCCTCATCTCCCCAACAACTGATTGTGCCTTTATTGCATCTTCAGAAGGGGTCCTAAAAACCATGCATCATATAGCCCTCCCCCTTAAGCTAGAGGTATTTGATGCCTCTAGCTGTAGGTTGTGCTACAATAGGGTTCTCTTGAATACTTACCCACCTGGTACCAATTGAATTTGCCATGTTACTGCTTTCTTGGCTGATGCACCCTGTTTAGTCCTTTCTGATGAATAATTGTATCCATCCATGACTAACAACTGGTCTCCTAGACCCTTGAAAGCCATACCCCATCCATTGTCAATATCCGCTTTCACTGGTAGCATTCTCTTTTTTTCTTTTTTTCTTCTCTTTTTTTCCTCTTTTTTTTTTCTTTTTTTTTGTCTTCTCTTTTTTTTTTTTTGAAACGACTATGTACATGATTGTTACCTTAGTTGGAGCTCGAATATGATGAGCTCTCCTCTGAACCATCCTTAGCATTGATTTCACCAGTATATGGCTGTGAAAGACGACATTGGTAGGCCTTCAATCGCCAACCATTTACCGGGGTCTGATGTACCTTACCATCTAGGTCACCTAGTTGGTAACTACCATTTGAGAACCTCTGTATCACTACAAAAGGGCCTTCCCACTTAAGCAAGAACTTACCATCCTTCCTGCGATCAAAGCGATTGTCATATCTGAGCACTAAAGAACCTTCCTTGATACCTTTCTTGACAAGGTTGCGATTGGACTTCTTTCGTTTCTTCTCTGCCTGGGCTGCATAGTACTTCACTGCTGACTCTCGATCTAGCCCTAACCTCTCTAAATCAATGATTCTTCCTTCCACCTGCTTCTCTTGACTATCCTCTCGATGTGCTTTTAGAACTCGGAGGCTCGCTAGGTCCACTTCTATAGGCAATAGTGCCTCTTGCCCGTAAACCAAGTGAAAAGGTGTATACCCCAAGGATGTTTTAAAGGATGTTCTGTAGGCCCAAAGTGCTGCATCTAGGTGTTTGTCCCATGCCTTAGGATGTAAATGCACTTGCTTAGTGATGATTTTACATATAAGACCATTTACCTTTTCCACAAGACCATTGCACTGAGGGTAGTATGGTGTAGAGTGCCTGCGCTTGATTTTTAACTTGCTCATCAATTGCCCGACTAAATCAGCTCGAAATCCCGGTCCCCTATCTGAGAGAATCTCCAAAGGTGTGCCAAAACGGCAACAAAGGCATTCAAAAATGAAATCACTCACGTCCTTGGCTGTGATGCGCTTTGTGGGACGAGCTTCTACCCATCTGGTCATGTACTCCACCCCCATAATGATGTATTCCTTCCCTGATTGAGTGCAACGTAGTGGCCCTATTGCATCTATCCCCCATTTTTCAAATGGACCATAGGTTTTGATTGGATGCTAATTTTCATGGGTAAGACGCCTTGGTCCAACTTTTTGGCAAACCTCACATGTGCGGCACCAATGTTGTACATCTCGATGGAGGCTTGGCCACGTGAACCCTGCTTGTAAAATCTTTCTGCTAGTAATCTCTTGTGCAAAGTGGCCACCACACACACCTTCATGACAAATAAACAAAATATCCTTTATCTCTTGGGATGCAGGAACTCTCCTTAAGACAACATCTTTCCCTCTACAATACAAGTCCTCATTCACTAAGCTATAGTTGGTAGCCTTTTTTGCCAACCACCTACGTTCACTTTTACTCATACCAGAGGGTGCTTCACAATGCTCAAGAAAGTAAAGTAAATCATGCAGCTCCTCCTTTCCCTGGTATAAAGGACTTTTCACAAGGATAGCACCTACTATGAGAGTTTGTAGTTCTTCACCTGCTAAGGCATCTGCTTCTCGATTTTGATCTCTAGGTACAAAGTGCACTCGAACTTCTTTAAAACCCTTCAACAAGGCCTTTGCTTCCCTCATCTTAACAGATAATTTGTCATTTTTATAGGCCCATACACCAACCATTTGCTTAACAATCAACATGGAGTCACCAAAAACATTTAGCTTTGTGATGCCCTGAGAAAGACAACATTGCAACCCTAAAACAAGGGCATGGTACTCTGCCTCATTGTTAGAATGAACCTCTTTTAGATGAAACCCTTTTGCAAAGATCTTCTCCTTCTCTGGACCTAATATTACTATGCCTACTGATGCCTTGTCTTTGGTCCTCTTGTAAGCCCCATCAAAATACAGACTGTGTGCTCCCAGTAGAACTTCAGGCTCCGAGATAGGCGGTACCTTACTAGGTGCCTCTTTCTTGGCCTTCTCATAACACCTTTGTGTGAGGACATCTGCCAAACAAGCACGGGTGGAATCCTCTACTTGTAGTGTGTAGTCAAACTCTTGAAGCTGCACCACCCACTTTGCTATTCTTTGAGACAATTCCATGTGTTGTAGGGCATATGGAAAAACCTCCTCAATTGTGATCACCACAAATTGTCTCGGAAGTAAGTAGGCCCGAAACTTCTCCACTGCAAACTTAAGAGCTAGCACCGATTGCTCAGTTGCACTGAAACCCTTTTCAGCAGCTGTCATCACTCTACTAGAGAAGTAGACTGGTCTCATGAGAGATGTCTTTGGGTATTTTTGCATCAAGACAGCTCCTAGAGCTTCTGGACCTACACTAGGATTTACATAGAATAATTCACCCCATGTGGGTTGTAGGACGACAGGCAATGAGCTCAAAATGGTTTTAAATTCTTGAAAGAACCTTTCACCCTCCTCACTCCATGTCAATGTAGTGTGTTTAGTGAGCTGCTGCAAAGGATAGATTTCCTGAGAAAGGAGATGTATGAATCGTCCCATGTAGCGAACCTTTTGAATGAAGGAGACTAGTTGCTTCACGTTTGAAGGAGTAGGTAAAGCTAACAATGTCTTTACCTTTTCAGGGTCAGCCTCAATACCATCTTGAGACACAACATGGCCTAGTAGAGTGACCTTGCTCTCACCTATGTGGCACTTGTCTTTATTCAATTGCCCACCCAATTGGGCCAGACAGGTGAAACCTTCATCAACCTTGGACAGATGTACTTCCCTAGAGCTGTAAATGCAAAAATCATCAATGAAGACTCGTATGGACTTACCAAAGTAAGGTTGAAACACCAAGTTCATAAACCTCTGGAAAGTAGCTGGGGCATTAGTTAAACCAAAAGGCATAACTCTATAAGCAAAACACCCCCAAGGTGTTATGAAGGTAGTCTTTCTTTGGTCTTCATCTGCAATTCTGATTTGGAAGTAGCCTGAGTACCCATCACACACTGTGTACCTTTCATGACCAGCCACATCATTTAGTATTTCATCTTGAAAAGGCAAAGGAAAATGGTCCCTTTTTGTGGCTGCGTTTAGAGGCTTGTAATCCACACATACCCTCCACTTTCCATTTTTCTTTGGTGCTACCACAACTGGAGACACCCACTCAGAATCTTCCACTGGGTAGATAAATCCTGCCTTGAGTAATCTTTTTACTTCTTTTAAGAGTGCATCTTGTTGCACTAGCCCTAATCTCCTTAGCCTTTGCACCACTGGTTTGGCACCTTCCTTTAATTGGATATGGTGCTGGGTTACCGTCACTCCTTTAATGTGCTCGTAATCAGTTATAAAGAGGCCAGCATGCTTCTTTAGTACCTGCAAATAGGGTTCTCTCTCTTCTTCTAGTAGGTCCTTAGCTAGCATCTCCTCTAAGCCTGTGGCTTCTTCCTTGTTTAGAGAATCTTGACCACCTTCTCCTTCTGGGTTTCGCAGTATTATACCCATGAATTCCAAAGAGCTAGACTCCTCCTCAGATGACTCATCCTCAGATGAAGAGCAGCTACTTGTGCTCCATTCATCCATAGAAGTCTCCATCTCTAGGTCTTGTTGTCTACCCTGCTTCATGTCATACACAATTTTTTGTTGCCTGCCACCTACCTTATGATTTGGTCGCAACTCAAGGGAACCTGTCTCCCAATCTTGCCTAGCTTTCATAGCCATAAGCCAAGGTCTTCCAAGGATTAGCGGATAGCCCTCCCCCTTAGTTGGGATCACATAAGCATCAATTGAGATTGCAACACCAAAAGCTGAAACCTTCACTCCATTAACCTTTCCCACACAAGCCACCCTTACATTATTTGCCATCTTAGCTTGTAAGGAAGTTTGCTCGTTTACTTCCAAACCCAACCTGTGCATTAATTTCTCTGTCATAACACAAATCTCGGCTCCACTATCTACGTACACATTGGAGACTCGCTGACTCTTAATCTCTGCATCAATGACTGGCACGATATCCTTCATGCCTCTTGCACTAATAGACCCAACTGACTTTGCCTTAGCCCTCCTGGTGCTGACCATCTTAGACCAGGTTCTACGCATCTTTGGGGAAAGGTGGAGGAGTTGCTGCCATGAAATCTTTGGTCCTTGCTTACTCACATCTGCTACCAGGTCGTAAGGTATGGATCCTACCCCAAGTGGAAAGTCTTCTACTCCTATGTGACTCCTTGACCTACTCTTCCTTTTCTTGTCTCCTATCACTTGGGAGGAACCCTCATTCCCTTTATCCGGCTCTGAAGCTTCCATTTCATCAGTTCTTTGTCTCCTAACTCTCTTTATTGGCATGGCAACAGCTTCCTCCATTTTTTCTTTCCCTTTATCCTTACCATTGTCAAGACTTATGACAGAGACAACCCTGTCCTCCCCTCCCGATGGTAGTGGAGGGATCTCTGCTGGTGCTTGTGGTGGTGGAGGAGGGGGTCTCAATATTTGGATTGGTGGAGCCACGTGTGCATTTTGTCCATTTAGTGGCCTAGCTCGAGGAGGAGTGACTTGTTGGCGAGGAGGCCGTCTTTGATTACCATTTCCTTGATAGCGTCGTGGATGGGGGCAATAATACATGCCGTGAACTACCTCTCCACAGTTGTAGCAATTGTACTCACGTGCTTGCCTTTGTACTTCTTGTCTATTTCGTTCATTTCTTGGCTGGGGAGCCCTTACACCTTGAACCAGATTGATGGACAGGCTCTCTAGTTGATTGGTGATTTGTTGAAGTAATTCTTGTTGAGAGGACTCTTGGTCTGTTGCTCCTGTCCCTGCTACTACCCTTGCCATAGGTTGAGCTAGCGGTGGAGGCTCCATTCCCCCTTGTAGTTGAGCTTGGAATTTTAACTTCCTATCCTTCTCCCTTGCATAAGTCATAGCTTTATCAAAGGTATCTGGGAATTTACCTTTTACCTTGTCTCGAAGGATGGGGTAAAGCCCTGCCAGGAAACAGTCCTTCTTTAGGCATTCTGGCGCCCTTTCTCCTTCACCTAGTGATGCACACCATTTCTCCCACACGTTGGAAAACTTTCCTTCATAGCTTCTATAGTCATTGGGTGATGTTTGGCGTAGCTCTAAGAGCTGTCTCCATATCTCCTCTGGAGGCTCATGGCGGCGAAATTCTTCGATGAAAGCCATCTTTAAGGACTCCCAGTCTCTTCTTTCTTCAGGTGCCAAAGTTTGATACCATAATTTTGCACCTTCCCTCAAGACCAAAGGAAAGGCCCTTAACTTAGTAGCTTCGTCATCCCTTCCCGATACCAGAAAGGCCATTTCCAAATTATCCAAAAAGTCTGGAGCAACCTCCCCAGGCTTACCATAAAAATTAGGGAAGGCGATAAGTGAGAGAGTAAACAATTACACAAACAGCTCCAATTTATTTTAAAATAGAGTATGGTAATTACAATTTGGAGCTTTAGCACAACTTAGCTCAAAATAGGATGAAGATCGACACATCAAAGGAATGGTAATAGTCTAGTAAGGATAGAATGACAGGATGAGGAGAGCGCAAGATTTCCCCAAGTCTCTCGGCTCCAAACAACAGGGCTATTCTCTGCTGATAAAAGATTTTTCTATCAATACAAATATTCACACGGATATGACGCACAAAATGGAAAGGAAACATGCGGGGATCATCATTCTCATTATTCGCATCCATACTTACACACAAGAGCCTAGCTTAGTTGCACCACCTTGGGACCAATGAGCATGATCAGCCACAGAAGGTCAGCACCTCGGATCACTTCGACTCTTCCTGATGCATCTGTGAAGATGTAAGGCGTGATGGCAACACTTTGTACAATGCTGAGCCTTTTAGCAAGCAACAATTGGATGTTATTACCATAATCAACATGACGAATGAAAGCGACACCATTAATGTGCAACACATCATCAACTAAGATAGTTTCCTTAGATTGAGATAACTTCTTGAAAATTAGCAGCAAAGGTAGGGCAGGGAGGCTTTTCACCCGGTCTCCAAAGCACTTTGGACAATATCCAAAGTGATCTTCACGCGGACAGGAGGTTGGATTGGGATTGGTGGTGTCTGGATTCACAAAGTGCACTAGGAGCACTCGCAGACGGGCGGCAATCTTGAAGGCAAGCCTTCGCCTCTTTGCTTCAGGAGGATTTAGGGGTGAGAGTCGTGGTTGCAAGTTGGAGGTTGAAGTTGGTTGCTCACTAGCCTTTTTCTTGCCTGTAGTGGTCATGTAATCCCTTATTAATGAGATTAAGCCAAATGTTACCTTACGCTTGAGCACGCGCTGCGGCCTTCGGCCACTTAGGTGTAGAGGTGATGTTCCTCCTCTTAGTCGGCTCCTCAGGAAAGAGAGGTCTGGTGATGCTTTCTCTTCCCTTAATGTGTGTCACAGTACCTTCGTGTATGTTGATGTAGAATATTTCAAGCTCGTGTGCGTTGGAGGTTTCTGGAGCACTCATAGGTTGACAGGAGAGGTATATCAAGCTCTTCTTCTCACTCTCCTTCGTTGGCGACGATCACGAACAAGGCATGTAGAAGAGCTTACTTCTTGAATTTCAATGACACTGCAACCTGGTAACAAGACCTCGATGAAAGCTTTTAAGGCCTCTAAAGCCTCCTCCTCTTCTGTTCTCCAATTTGCAAACTCATCACGCCATTCGTCCATGTTGTAGATTGCACATCTTCATTGCTTGTGGACTGAAGGTCTGTGTAGCCCTCCTCAGTGGGGGCACCAAAAAGATAGCGGAAAAAAGAACAGTGCAATCGGGTGGCCTCTGTACTCGTGCACACTCCACAAACCACGCCTCGTGCAAACAAGCAAAGAACAAAACAAAGGGGGCACCACCCTAAATTAAGAGGTTTAGGGACCTCACACATAGTGCACATAGGCAAGTGAGACTTCTGGCATTATGATGGCATCAAAACATATGGAAAAACACATAGAAACGAAACTTAGGGACCTTATGTAGCATATATATACACAAGACATCAGCTTAACAATACAACGGCATCTGATCATACATAACAAGGATATAGAGAAGCAAGACAAGGATGGCATAATCCCTTGTCAAAAACAATCAACCCAGCAAGTAGGTATGATCCTACTAGCAACACATCAATACCTTAGAGAATGATGGCGAGAATGGTGGCCATGGAGCATGAGAGAAGACTCCTTATTTAGGTTTTAGGGCTAGTAATGTAGCATACTAGAGGGAGAGAGAGTAGAGCTCCATCCATAGCTCCTCGTTGTGAGCAAGGTCGTCATAGCTTCGTTGCTTGGTGAAGTGGGTGAAGTGTTGGTTTTGAGTGAGAGAAGGCCTCCTTATATAGGTTCCTGAGAGGGTTTAGGATTAGGGATAAACATGCTTAAATCCGCTGATTGGGGTTACTTTTTGCTTAGGGTGGTCAACAGATTGAGGTCACCTGATATGTCACCATCAAGATATTCTCTAGAGTGATGTGAGAGGGGAGGGTAAATGCTGATTTTTCTGATTGTGACACATGGGGATAAGGCCTTGACCAACATTTAAGAGCAGGTAAGGTGGCTGTTGAAACTGGAGGTTCTGCACATGTCAGGGGGGGACCTGCGGGGGGGAGGTGGCAGCTGGGTCCTCCTGAATATCAAATTCTCAAAAAATCCTCAACCATGGCTTCTTTTGACATGTGTTCTTTGAAAAAATCAGCATGTCTCTTTTCAACTCAAAAGTCTTTATCCCTGTTGACTCACCTTTACCATAAGATTTTCCCCTTTTCTCCTCCTGTAACTGCGTTGTTGATGCCCAATCAGTGCTTCTAGTAATAGTGAATCGTTACCTACCAAATACTTATGGTGCAGTAAAAAATATTTACCATGGGTAAAAAAGTTACTGTAGGTAAAAAGTGATTTGTATTTACCATGTAGGTGAAAAATATTTACTGTAGGAAAAAAATATTTACTGTGGTAAAAAAATATTTGCTGTCGGTAAAGTGAAAACGGAGTATGCTGTGCTGTGAGTCCACACGAACATCCTCGTGTAAATTTCACTAGAAATTCACACCTAGAATGGGCTATTCTGTAAGATATAGGTTGTAGGCATGCATAAGAGCTCGTTCCCACGTATCTTCTGTCCATGGCACTTTTTACTCTTTGGTGCTTGTGAAGTAGATTTTTCTTCTCTTTCGAGATCCCTTGGACTAGAGTATCCTCATCTCCCCAACAACTGATTGTGCCTTTATTGCATCTTCAGAAGGGGTCCTAAAAACCATGTATCAAGATGCAATAAAATCTGCACCTTTCAAATATTTTTCGTAGATATAACAAATGATTCTCCCAAGAAGAATAAACACAAAGGTCGTCTAGGAAAGCTTTACAAAACTCCCTTAGAAATTCTTTAAATGCAGTGTTTATTAATCGTTGGAATGTAGCAGGGGCATTTGTTAAGCCAAAAGCCATAACACGAAATGCAAACACTCCAAACTCTATGATAAAAGAAGTTTTAGCTTGGTCCTCTAATGCAATTGTGATTTGATTGTAACCAGAGTACCCGTGTAAAAAGCTATAAGCTTCCTTGCCCGTAACTCTTTCAAGCACATGTTCTGAATATGGCAAGGGATAATGATCTCTCCTAGTAGCTGCATTAACTTTCTTGAGGTCCACGTACAATCTTAGTTTCCCATTCTTTTTTGGCACAATGACTATTGGAGAAACCCATTCTGAGTGCTCAATAGGGTATATGAATCCACATTGGATAAGTTTTTCAATCTCCTCTTGTACAATTTTGGCGTACTTAGGATTCATTGGATATGGTCGTTGCTGGATGGGTTTAGCAGTGTTGATCATGGGAATTGTATGTTGCACCACAGAAGGTGGAACACCCTTCATGTCATGATATGTCCAAGCAAAGATATCCTTGTATTCCTTGAGGAGCTCCTTAAGTACAGCCTCTTCAGTTTCGGTAAGGTCTTGAGCAATAAAGACTGGTTTAGACTCGTCACCTGGTTCTGCTAATTCTATCTCTTTAACTACCGCTGGACCATCATAGACTCCACTGCTTCCATTGGTAGGTATTCGTTGGGCTTTGGCATACACAACCTTTCGCTCCCCCGTGGTATAAGATTTAAAATGTTCAGGAGCCGTATGTAAGTCAGCAGGCTCTTGTCCTGACGGAGACCTTTCTTTTAGTTCTACCTCCTTTTGTTGTTGTGCTAACTCTCGGTTTTGACGTCTTCTTATAGCTCGACTCAATTTTGGCTCTGTAACCTCCAATTGAGCGAGGTCAATGGGTCGCGGGCTGCACCACATGACACTCTGGAGATGTTCACCCCAATTGTCTACTAGCTTTCGATGAGCATCACATTCCCCTAGATAGATAGCTAAGCCATTCTGCAGTAGATCTTTCCTTGTTTATCCTAGCTCTCACATTTGCTCGATATCGTCGTCTCTTATATGACCTTTGTTTCTTGTTAAGGTTTTGATTTTGGTAAATGTTTGAACTCGACTCGCCTGATAGGTCTTCGCTTGTATCTTCTTTACTCTCATATAAATTACCATAGATGGTCATACTAGGCCTTGAGTGTTTAGTTTCTATACTTGGTTCACTCGATGTTTCTTCAGGTTCTGAATCCATTTCTCCCTGAGATTTCGTTTCTGATGTGTATTGGCCTGAAGCCTTTGAGGAATCATCGGTTTCACTCTCAGGTAGGTGTGCCTCTTTCTTATCATCGGATGTTACATGCGCTACACCTAACATGTTTACTGGTGCAATGTGTGGTATCTCTTCCCCATCTGGTGTTACCCAAGTTGTTCCTCTAGCTCCCTATGTATCTATAGTTGCCGCTAGGTGTACCCAATCGACATTGTCTGACTCAACCATTCCGGGTAGGATATCCATATAAGGAGAGTTCTCCCCAATATCCGTGTCTTCCTTACACGTGTAACAATACTGTAATGGAGCTGAGTGAATTGTTGTGTCTGATCGATTATCAATGATGAATTTATTTCCTAGAGGATGCGTTCGACCACTTAAGAGATCAACTCGAATGACAGAGTCTTGGAACTGTAAGTAGACGTGGTTTTTGGACTAGTCATGCACCATTTTTGCTTCCCTCATGAATGGACGCCCTAAGATCATCTCAAATGACATAGGATGCTTGGAAAAATCCATAACAATGAAAGTCTGCCTTACCTTGTGTCCCAAGACCTTGATTCTGAGATCCTTTAGCATTCCAATAGGCGTAACAATAGATCCATTAGCCATTTTTACCACTACGCTTGTGGCTTCAAGGTGAGGTCGCCCCATAGACTCCCAACAACTCTTTGTCACCATGCTGACTCCCGCACCACCGTCAAGGACCCCCTTTACAATTAATCCTTTAGTAGTGATTGGTAGAGTAGCATTAGATTCATCACCTTCAAAGTATTGCCCCAACTTGTTAACGGGTACTTCAATTACAGATTCATGTCCCGCTAGGTCAGATGGTGGTGCTAAATGTTCCTCATCATTCATTACCGAGTCAGGTTTGTTCATATGTGCAAACTGAGGTAATCCGGCCTGTAATTCTCCATTGAGGAAGGCTCGAAGAGCTGAGACTAGCTCGGGGTCTTCATATAGTTTGGACATGATGGTGGTTCTAACTTCTGAAGACATGAAATCCATCAATTTGGCAACATTTAATGGCATCTTGTGGGACGTAGGACCCTGACAAGAGAATGGTGAAGATGGAATCTCCACTTCCTCAAGGGGGTCGGGCATTCCCTCACCAAACATTCTCTCTAGTAGGAAAGGTGTGTGTCCACTTTCAGATGTCCTACCCTCACTCTCTTCCCGAATGATACTGGGTATAGCTAACGGCCTGTAGTTCTTGTGAGGTTGAACTTGTGTGGGAAACACTGTGTCCGACATCTAGATATGTTTGGGTTCAGGTTCTAATGTTCGTTGAGTTTCTTCCACCAAACCCCTCAGTTGTTGGACTCGTTCAATTTCCACTGTTGGGTTTGGATAGGTTCCAATCTTTCTCTTGCAATCCTCGTTTTTTGTCTCTCGTGGCTTATCTTGGGGGTTCGCAACTGGGTGGTTTAACTTTGAATACTCTTTTGGTGTTCGTCGTAATTCCCTCTCGTGATCCTCCTCACTGGCTTTTTCCTTCGTAGTAACAGTTTTGTTCTCCGTGGTCTCTATCGAATCTGAGTCATCCTCAGGGTCATTCATATACACGGGATCCTCTCCTGTCCCTATGTTAGTCTTTGAACTAGGAGCTAGAAGCATTAAGGGATTTCTTTCTTCGTGTTTTCTTCTTTCTCGCTCGGCCAATGGATGCAGCATCTCTCTCTTCGAGGATGTAATTTTTCTTTTGGAGCATCGACCGTGTGAGTGCATTCACTGGTGCTATGTTTATAGTTGGTAGTGTCCCATCAACAATCTCTATTAAGTTCAATGGTGTGATTTTCGGTGCGTTTGGATTGTTAGGGCACTGTGCGATCAAATGATCTATGCCACAATGATTACAAATGAGTATTGGCATTGCCAATGCACTCCCTTGACTTGTTTGCATTAGTGCAGCATTGTTTTGCATTCTAATGGGGCACTGAGCTACTCGATGTGGTCCACCACATTCGTAGCACTGAAGAGGTGGTCTCCTGGAAAAACTAATAATGTTTTGGCCTCTTGCTGCTAGCGCAGTAGCTTGATATACCGGTTTGATTTGTCCCCAATGGTCTTCCATATAGTACATGGGACACTCCTCAAGCATGTCGACTCCATTGGTGATACTAGAGTCTATGTCCTCTTCGTAATCTACATAAGTACTAGATGACTTGCAACCTATTTGGTTCATAGGTGTAACTCTTGGATGAGGGGGTTGCGGTCCTAGCACTGGAGGTGGCAACGGTGTGGTTTGGACCACATTTTGGGTTCTAGGGACCATGTGCTGTAATGGCAGCTGTTGCTCCATGGGTGGGGTAGGCATCAATGTAGGAACTCGAGGTGAGTCTGCCCAAGCTATAGGCGGTCTATTTTCCATGATGCGTTTAAGCATTAGGCAATCCTTCTCTTGATGGCCATACCTACCACATATGTTACAAGTCCCGTTAAACTTTACTCTGAAAGTAGGGCATTCACTCGTAGTATGTGGACCCAAGCAGATTGAGCACCATTGCTGCTCCCTTCTTGGATACATATGAGTGTTTTGTGGAGCACGATTACCCCTAAGGCTTTCTTGGATGGCCTTGGTGAGATCTGCCAAAGTCATCTCAGATATCGTTTGCTCTTTCACGATTGGCTTTATCTTCATTGGCTCATGCCCTGATGCTTGCGAGCTACTAGACTTCGGCTCGACAGACACTCTTTCTCCTGTAATCACTAAATTATCCTCCAATTGGATTGCATTCATGGTGACTACTTCCCAAGTAGTGATACCTCTAATGACTAGGCCATTATAAATACTTTCATGTCGTAGTCCCCTAATGAATCTATCGAGCAATTGGTTGTTGTTGAATCGCTCGTTTGGATTGCATCAAGAATTCAAATTCTTTAGGCGACTAATGAAGTCTCTCACGGATTCACCTTCTTCTCGTTGGGCTTTCTGGAGCTGAGAGGCTACACCCCAAAGTACTCCCTCTCGTATGTATTCTTTTAAGAACAGTCTCCTAAGAGTAGAGTAGATCGTTTTCTCTTCTACTCTTAAGGTTCTATACCAATCTTGAGCCTTTCCGCTTAGGGTCAAACTCAAAGCCTTACACTTATGTAGCTCATTGTGCTCTTCCAAGGAATCGCACACATGTTCAAAGACTTCCATATGATTTCTAGCATCTACGTCTCCACTGAATTTCTGTGTGAGCTTAGCTACTTGAACTGCCTTGCTCCTAGGCTCTCTATCAGGCGCACTACGCATGTTTTCCGCAATAGAGCGACCGATAGTTTGAGAAAATGCTGCCAAATCTCCTATTTGAGCAGGTATAATGGGTGGATGTGCTCCTAGAACCACATGTGAGATGGGAGTTGACCTTGGCCTTGGCATACGCGCGGCTCTTGGGTCCCATATTTTGTATGATGGTGTACCAGACGGTGGTCCAAAGTTTACAGGCGTGGCCCTAGGCATAGGGGGTGCCTGATATGGCATGTTATTATTAAATGGCATGGCTCCACTTGTATAAGAGCTTGGATAATGCCATTGTGGATTGTAAGCTCTTGGAATAATCGGAGGTGTAGGATGTTAGGAAATAAGACGTAGCTAAATAGATAATTGAGTAGATTACTTAATGGAGAGAGACAGATTTATATACACGAGATTATAGAGTAGAGAGAGAGAGAGAGAGTACACACGATATACGTGGTTCACCCAATGTGGGCTACGTCCACGGGAAAGCAGCCACTCAATGGCTTTAGTACTTCAAAACAAGAAGTAGTTTACAAAGGGATTATACCCTTAATGGAGCTCCCGTCTTGCTTCACTCTCACCACCTCACACTCACCTTGTTGCATCAACTTCACACTATGAAATGTGTGTAGAAATGGCCTCCTTTTATAGGCCAAAAGAGCTGCCCTCTCTTATGAGAGACAGCCATGTGTAGCCGTCCTTGTGCGAATAAGTCCAAATCGGACCCTCCAATCCACCCATGTGTGGCCGCCCTTGAGAAGACAAGTCCGCTTTTGAATTCGGCCACCGGCCACCGGCCAGTGACTTCCGACCACCGGCCACCGGCCATTGACTTCCGACCACCGGCCATCGGCCATTGACTACCGGCCACCGGCCAATCGATCGGTTGTTTTCCGACCACTTTCCGGCCGCCGTCCGGCCATAATATTCTGGCGAAAAAGAATATTCCGGCGAAAAAAAAAGTTGCCCCTGATTCTTGTCCGTGAAAATTTTGGTTTCCGGTGAGTGATTTTCCTTCACGCACGATGGCTTCTCCTCATAATGGGGGCCTTACAAATGTGCGCTTTTACCACAGAAGATTACAAGGGTAAATCAGGCTCCATACTTAACAATCTCCCACTTGGAGACTGATCTCCAAACCAAACCTATGACTGCTTTCCATTCTGGCTTCTTATCCTTGAATGCCGATTGAAGATGAGCAAAAACTCAACTTCTCCTTGTTGACCACCTTTGTAAACATGTCGGCAGGATTTTCACTTGTATGCACCTTTCCTAGCTTTAGTTGTCCCTCTTCCAAAAGAGTGCGTATAAAGTGATATCTCACCTCAATGTGCTTTGTCCTTGAATGAAAGGCTGAGTTCTTCACAAGATGGATAGCGCTTTGGCTATCACTGTACAAGACACAATTGTCTTGTTTGAATCCAAGATCTTCTAAGAATCTGTGAAGCCATAGAATTTCTTTGCTTGCCTCCGTCATTGCTACATACTCTGCTTCCGTGGTAGAAAGTGAAACCACTTTCTGCAGCTTTGAAGCCCAGCTTACTGCTGTGCCTCCAACCGTGAACACATAGCCAGTAGTGCTCCTTCGAGTATCTTTGTCACCTGCCATATCTGCATCAGCATACCCTTCTAAAAAAATATCAGTTCCTCCAAAATACAAAGCATTTGTTGTTGTCCCTTTTAGATACCTAAGTATCCACTTCACAGCTTGCCAATGCTCTTTACCTGGGTTGTCCATGAACCTACTCACAACTCCCACTGCATGTGCAATGTCTGGCCTTGTCCAGACCATAGCATACATTAGAGAACCTACCGCTGCAGCATATGGAACTTTAGACATATAGGCTATCTCCTCTTGTGTCTTTGGACACATATCCTTCGTTAGTTTAAAATGACCAGCCAAAGGTGCAGAAACTGGTTTTGTATTTTTCATTGCAAACCTTTCTAGTACTTTCTTGATGTAATCTTCTTGAGATAGCTTTATTGTCTTCTTCGTCCTGTCCCTTGATATTTTCATACCAAGTATCCTCTTTGCAGCACCTAAATCTTTCATTGAAAAAGATTTGGGCAGCTCCTCTTTTAGGTCTTTGATGTCCTGCATATTAGCACTTGCAATCAACATGTCATCAACATACAACATTAGGATGATGAATTTCCCATCTCCCAAATTCTTCGTGTAGACGCAGTGATCGGAGTTGCATCTTGTGAATCCATGATCCAACATCCATCGATCAAACTTCAAGTACCATTGTCTTGATGCTTGCTTTAAACCATACAAGCTCTTCTTTAATCTGCAAACCATTTTCTCCTTACCTTTTACTTCATACCCCTTTGGTTGAAGCATGTAGATTTCCTCCTCTAAGTCACCGTGAGGGAATGCCGTATTTACATCCATTTGCTCGAGATTTAGATCATGAGCAGCCACAAGGCTTAAGACAAGCCTAATTGAGTTCATTTTTACAACAGGAGAAAATATTTCATTGAAGTCAATACCTTTCTTTTGAGAAAAACCTTTTACCACAATCCTAGACTTGTACCTTTTCTTCCCACCTTCTTCTTCCTTTAGCTTGTACACCCATTTGTTTTGAAGTGCCCGCTTACCTTTAGGCAACTCAACCAACTCCCATGTTTGGTTGCGATGTAGTGAGTCCATCTCCACTTGCATGCTCTTCGTCCATTCTTCTTTGGATTTATGTTGCATAGCTTCTTCGTATGATTCCGGCTCTCCAGAATCTGAGATCAAGAGATGGTTGAAGGAAGGAACAAACCTTTCTGGAGGTCTACTTGCTCTTGTAGATCTTTGGGGAATAGGTTGAGGCTCCTCATTTGGTTGACATTGTTGCACATTGTCACCGTTTGTAGTCCTTGAGTCTTCACCGTCCTCAAGCTCCATGTACTCATCACCTGTTTCTTTTGTTTGTTTTCTTTCCAAGTAATCTTTGTACATATTTTGTTCGTTAAAAATTACATCCATACTCCTTAAGATTTTACCATCTTCAGGATTCCATAGGCGATACCCAAAGTCTCCTTCTCCATAGCCAATGAAGAAACACTTTTTGGAGTTTGCATCTAGCTTTGATCTTAGGCTTCTATCTATGTGCATGAAAGCCTCACACCCAAACACTTTGAGAAATGCATAATTCACCGGTTTACCTGTCCATGCCTCTTATGGAACTCCTCCATCCAAAGCCGTTGAGGGTGACCGATTGATTAAGTACACAGACGTACTTACAGCTTTCACCCAAAGCTCAAGCGATAGGCCTGCATGTAGCCGCATGCTTCGTGCTCGTTCCATGATTGTCCTGTTCATCCTTTCTGAAATCCCATTTTGTTGAGGTGTCCTTGGGGTTGTCCTTTGCCTCCGAATGCCATTGCTAGCACAAAAGCTTTCAAAAGCTTGGCTGCAATATTCGCCTCCATTGTCGGATCTGAGGCATTTAACCTTGGTACCTATTTCATTCTCCACAAAGGCTTTCCACCTTTGAAATATGGAAAATTCATCGGATTTATTCTTCATGATATAAACCCATTTTTTTCTAGTCGCATCGTCTATGAATGTTACATAGTACAATGAGCCACCAAGTGATGGTGTACTTGCAGGACCCCAAACATCAGAATGAACCAACTCAAGTTTTTTATTTTTTCTTTCATTTCCTGATTTTTGAAATTTTACCCTCTTTTGTTTACCATAAACACAATCTTCACAGAACTCTAAGTCCACTTCTTTCAAACCTGGTAGAAGCTTCTTTGTTTGAAGGATTTGCATTCCTTTGGCACTCATATGCCCAAGTCGGTAGTGCCACACCGCACTGTCAACTTCTGTAGTTGCTGCACAAGATGAAGGTTGCGTGCTAACAGTACACAAGTAAAGTGTACCGACTTTTTCACCCTTGGCAACCACCAAAGATCCCTTTGAGATCTTCCACCGTTTGTTTCCGAATGCAATGTTGTGACCTTCATCGTCCAATTGTCCTGTAGAGATCAAATTTTTGCGAAGAGAAGGAACATGCTTTACATCTTTAAGCTTCCATTCATTTCCGTTAGCAGTTTTGACAGAAACTGTACCTTTGCCGACAATCTCACAAGCTTCATCATCTCCCAAGTATACATACCCAAAATTACCTTTGGTGTAGTCTTGGAAATGTTGCTTGTGTGGTGTCGCATGGAATGAAGCCCCGGAATCTACTATCCAGGAATTAGACACATTGTCTAATGAGAGAATTAGAGCATCTTGCTCTACTTTACCTGCCACATTGGCCTCCGATGTTGGCTTGTTGTCTTGAGACTCTGTCTCCTTCTTCTTCTTGGACCAGCAATCCTTCTTAACGTGGCCCTTCTTGCCGCAGTTCCAACATTCAAGAACTGACTTTGTTCGTGATTTGCTCCGTCTTGAGCGATCACGACCCTTTTGGTTTTTGAACCTCTCCTTAGGCCTTCCTCTTGTTTCCACTGATAGTGCAGCACTTGATGATTCTCCTGTGCTTCTCCTTCGCATTTCCTCGCTTAGGAGAACACCCACAACATCATCAAACTTAAGAGTATTTGTGCCAGAGATAGAATTACTTACAGCCATCACAAGGCTGTCCCAACTATCCGGTAGAGATGATAGTATAAGGAGAGCTCGCACTTCGTCATCGAAATTGATTTTCACTGATCGAAGTTGACTTATGTTTGTGTTAAAGTCATTTAGGTGTTCTGCAACTGAACCATTCTCTGCCATCTTTAGATTGAACAAGCGCTTCATAAGAAATACCTTATTGGATGCCGATGGTTTCTCGTAGAAGTCGTCAAGTGACTTCATCAAGTCCTCCGTGGTCTTCATCTCCGAAACATTGAAGGCCACCGTTGACGCCAAGCTTAACCGGATTGTTCCCAGTGCCTTTTGATCAAGGACAATCCATGCTTCATCTGCCATTGTTGCGGGCTTCTTCGCAAATAGAGGTCCTTCTGGTAGAGATAGTCTTCAATCTGCATCTTCCAATGTTGGTAGTTTTTGCCGTTGAACTTCTTAATATTGAGCTTCCCTTCCTCCGCCATAACTCCCACTCAATTCAAGGAATCCTTTCCTTGAGATAATTTAGCTACGAGCAAACCTTGCTCTGATACCAGTTGTTAGGAAATAAGACGTAGCTAAATAGATAATTGAGTAGATTACTTAATGGAGAGAGACAGATTTATATACACGAGATTATAGAGTAGAGAGAGAGAGAGAGAGTACACACGATATACGTGGTTCACCCAATGTGGGCTACGTCCACGGAAAAGCAGCCACTCAATGGCTTTAGTACTTCAAAACAAGAAGTAGTTTACAAAGGGATTATACCCTTAATGGAGCTCCCGTCTTGCTTCACTCTCACCACCTCACACTCACCTTGTTGCATCAACTTCACACTATGAAATGTGTGTAGAAATGGCCTCCTTTTATAGGCCAAAAGAGCTGCCCTCTCTTATGAGAGACAGCCATGTGTAGCCGTCCTTGTGCGAATAAGTCCAAATCGGACCCTCCAATCCGCCCATGTGTGGCCGCCCTTGAGAAGACAAGTCCGCTTTTGAATTCGGCCACCGGCCACCGGCCATTGACTTCCGACCACCGGCCACCGGCCATTGACTTCCGACCACCGGCCATCGGCCATTGACTACCGGCCACCGGCCAATCAACCGGTTGTTTTCCGACCACTTTCCGGCCGCCGTCCGGCCATAATATTCTGGCGAAAAAGAATATTCCGGCCACCGTCCGACCATAATATTCCGGAGAAAAAGAATATTCCGGCAAAAAAAAAGTATCGGGGGTCTCCGCCCTCGAGGCCTTTAAAGTTGCCCCTGATTCTTGTCCGTGAAAATTTTGGTTTCCGGTGAGTGATTTTCCTTCACACACGATGGCTTCTCCTCATAATGGGGGTCTTACAAATGTGCGCTTTTACCACAGAAGATTACAAGGGTAAATCAGGCTCCATACTTAACATAGGAGCTACATGAGGCTGAGGTACGACAGGTGCACATGATTGATACATACATGTAGGTATAGTTGGGGGCACTGTGCTACTAGGCATCGGCGCAGTGTTAACAAATGAACTCCATGGTGTACTTCTTGTCATGCTCACCACTGGGATATGCATGGTAGCCATAGTGTCATTAAGAGAAAGATGAGCTAGATCTGGGAAGGTAAAGCTGCCACTTGTGGGCTCAGATTGTACTGAGGCTCCTGGAAAAACAGCATATGGAGGATCAATGGGTCTCACTGAGGGAGTCTCCATTTGTGATAGGGTTGGTTGGTTGGCCTTTCCCGTATCCAAGAATATCATTAGGCCTGTTGAAGGCATGTTGATCCCTGTGTTCTGTCTTTCTAACTCGACAATCCTATGGAGGACATCACAAACTTTCTGTTGTTGCTCATCTATGCTAGTAACACCCGATGTGGATTGTAGAACATCTAACCAACCCACATGATAGGTGTGTCCTGTGTACCGATTAGTTAAAGCTTCTACTTGTAGGTCATACTCCCAATTTTCGTTAAGGAATATCCCATCTAGGCCTGGCGTGTTTGAGGTTTCCCTCGAAGTGGAAGCATTATTGCTCCCCATTGCTTGCCCCTCCGTGTTTGCTACCTTGGGAGCACTCGGTTGCTCGGCTGGCATGATTGTTGTCATAGGAGCCTTTGCTTTCAGGGCTCGACTTTGTTTTAGCCTTCGTAGGTTCTCAATTTCCCTCTCCCTTGTTGCTTGCATATAGCGTTCGATCTCTTGTACTTCGGCAAGACTCCTACCATCGGGTAGTAAAACCTCAGAGGGAGATAGTCCTAAAGGATCAGGAGGTGCAGTGGATGGAACATTCACATGCACACTCTCAAGAAGCATAGGGTCTATTTTAGGCATGAATGACGAATTTACTTCCCCACTCCCTTCATTTATTTCATTAACCGCATGTTCGGAGAGAGTAGCTCTACTAAGGGTCTCTTTTAAGCGGCTAAACACGCTGGACCCGGGCCGTGGGCCCATGGCATGCATGTCTTGACTTGAACTATTAGGGTTTGGTGTAGGATACCCCTCCATGACTTTGTAGTCAGAGGAAGAATCACTAGACGCGATATGAGGATCTTGGGTCGCGCTACCTTGAGTCCCGGCCGAAGGTCCAGAACCTAGGGTGGAGGAATAATGGGTGCCCGCGTAAATTGAGGCACTACCAATATGCTCATGCTCTAACAATCGTCCAGAGTGTAGGTTCATATGACTTGGATCCCCTAGAAGTGTCAGTGAGTGCCCGTGAAGGCTGCTCACCTAGTCTTTTCTTATTTATTTATTTTTTGATTTTTTGGTCCTTTTTTTCTGACCCGGCTATAGAATAGAACGTATGATAGCTCAAAACGAGCGTCTCGGTCAGAGGGACGTGCTGTGCTTTTCAGCCCTCCGTTTGGTCACTTTATGCCCTCGGAATCCCTAAAACCGTCAATTTCTAGTAGGGAACTAGGCCCAAATTAGAAAGTCTAAGGGTGCAAGTGGTAAGAGAAGGGAGGAGACTGGAGGACTTGCCGCACATGCTCTCATTCGCTCTTGAGAGCTAGGGTATATATATAAGAGTGAGTCTAGTATATATCATAAGACTGAGGACTGAGGCCTGGGCCTGGGCCTGGGATTGGGGAAATGATCCCAATCCCGATCAAAATTTTAGTGTAGCCCCCCAGTCACTCACGCTTAAATATTTATTTATTTATCTTTTCTTATTTATTTATTTTTTGATTTTTTGGTCCTTTTTTTCTGACCCGGCTATAGAATAGAACGTATGATAGCTCAAAACGAGCGTCTCGGTCAGAGGGATGTGCCGTGCTTTACAGCTCTCCATTTGGTCACTTTATGCCCTCGGAATCCCTAAAACCGTCAATTTCTAGTAGGGAACTAGGCCCAAATTAGAAAGTCTAAGGGTGCAAGTGGGAAGAGAAGGGAGGAGACTGGAGGACTTGCCCCACATGCTCTCATTCCCTCTTGAGGGGGTAGGGTATATATATAAGAGTGAGTCTAGTATATATCATAAGATTGAGGGCTGAGGCCTGGGCCTGGGCCTGGGCCTGGGCCTGGGCTTGGGCTTGGGACCCCGATCCCGATCAAAATTTTAGTGTAGCCCCCCAGTCACTCACGCTTAAATATTTATTTATTTATTTATTTATTTTTAGGCGATGATTGTGCGCGGTTTAGGTGACACTTTCTTGGCCACACACACTGTCAACACCTACCTAACCTCTCTGTCAACAGCTCACAGACAACTCACTACCTTATCTACTTACTAACAGTGCTGCTAACCACTAACTAATCTACTAACTAATCTGTTAACCACTCTGCTAACTGCTTACTGAAAGTGGGCTAACTGTCCACCTACTTCCTCTCTCACTACCTTACCGTGCAAAGACTGTGTGCAGGCAAACCTTGACAGAAAACTGTGTACAGACTGTGTGCAAACAGAAATTGCTAATTGCCTTCCTACTTATTCATTCACTGCGAACAAGCTAATGACTACTAACCGTGCAAAGACTGTGTGCAAACAGAAAACACAACATTATGCAGAAATCACAGAACTTGCAGACAATACAAAAATTAACAACTTGCAGAAAAATAACTCATTCCTCTTCCTCTTCTTTCCTACTACAAACAACTCATAGGAGAAGCACAAAGTGCCTCTTGGGCTTAATGCAGGGCGATTCCCCGGCAGCGGCGCTAAAAATGTGCGCTCCTTGCCGCACTGTCAAAGCAAGGGACTTTCCTAACACTGTGTGCGAGCCACAGACGGCTCCAAGCACACAACTAGCTTAACTAGTAAGCTCAAAAGAGGGCAATGGTGTGTCACTCACTGCTCTATGCTCCTGTCGTGGAGGATTCCTCGCCGCGAAGAAGAAGGAGACGCCGCTACGTCGCACTCAACCGCTTCACTGCCGTCGTGCCACCGCAATGCTTGATCTCACTCTCTCTCTCTCTCTCTCTCTCACACACACACACACACACACACACATACACACACACACACACACACAAGGAGGTGAAGAAGAAGAAGATGGAGATGGAGATGGAGCAAGAGCACTCTTCTATTGCACAAATGAGAGAATGAGTGAATTTTAGGTTTAGTTGGCTTTTATATGAGCTCACCACATTCACACTTGGGCGCCCATGCTTAGCCAACTAATCCCTTGAATGTCCCAATTAGAGTGCACCTCTCATCGGCGATCACTCCTACCCTTTTCCTTTTGGACCGACAAGCCCGGTACCTGACTCTACCAAATAAATAATACAATGTCTACCGTAGGTTACAACGTCCGTCTCGTAGGTGATAGGGTGTCCGTGAGACGTGAGGGTTAACAGTCTTTGATGATAAAATATGAGTGGGGATGGCTGGACTTATGGAGTATTAAAAAAATATTATCCAAAAGTGTTGGGATGGACTAGAAACATTCTATGTAGCAATTTGATTTAGCTCCTGACAAGTATAAATGTCACCCTTTGTCAAAGAATGTGGTATTTGATCTGGTAAATGAGTTTGGCACAATGCCAAAGCCATGCTCTTTTGCAACAAACCTTATGCCATTTCATCCACATATAAATAAATCACTAAAGTGTTTGGAATTTGACAAGAAAAACATATACAAGTATTGGATTCTTGGGGGTCAACATTCTATCATGGCTACAAAGGTATTCACTAAAATACAGGTTTCAAAGTTTGAGGCAAGAAAGAACATTTATATGAGACGCATTGCTAGATTTGTGGTTGATTGTCCACCAAATATTTGTGTCAAGATATCTTTGATGGAAAATATCAAAAACCAGCGTGTATTAAAGAAGCAGTCTACAATAGAGCAATTGAAGCATCTGAGACATCAGTGGGAAAGCTTTGAATCGCCACCAAAACTTAACCAAGGAACAATTTTATAGTCTACTCACGCAAGATGGGATTTGAGTTATCTATTCAACTTTAAATATAGTTTAAATTATAACCATGTTTATTTTTTCTGCTAGTCTATTGTCAACTTTATTATAATACAATGTACTAATATGATTTGGACGGATTTAGTTTCTATAAAGACTTTCTTATTTATATGTCTTTGAGATTCAAACTATTGTCTGTATCTTTTATATTGATATTGCAAGACCTCTTTAGCAATGCTTTTTAGAAACATTAATCAAGTGCATCTTCTTGTGGAGTGCATCTTTTAGTGGTGCATGTTCTTTGTTATGAACGGCCGTCCCAATCTCAAAAATATAGAAGTATGATTATATTCTTCATATGTTTTGAGATATGGACGATTGTCCAATTCTAATATTTTACTATTTTTTATGCTTTACATGTGCATCAATATTGTTAGCTGACATACAATAAGTGATATACAACTCTCGATATCAATAAGTTTTATATCAATAAGTGATATACAACTCTCGAAAACATTTAAATATGATTCTTTTTTCTTGGGGGTCACTCAAAAATATGTACGATAGCACGTGAGTTCCTTTCATAAAGTTATAGAAAATAAATATACATAAGGGTAATTTGTATTCAAAAAGAAAAAAATTAGGTACATAAAGGGTTTTTTAACCAAGAAAGGTGGTACATAAGGGGTCTCTATATACATTATAGAATAGGGGTAATTTTAGTTACCTCTTGAATGCACATGCTATGTAGGATTTCTATACAGTGACCCCCCCAAGTTTATTTTTCATATATTTTGAAGATATGGACGATCATCCATTTATTAATCTTAGTACTGTTTATGCTTCACATGTGCATCAATATTGTAAGTTGACATGCAAGAGCTTTTTAACATTTCTTTATATATGTACATGATTGTATATCACTTTCATCTTCTAGCATTTTCTTTAAACATATAAGTTTTGCATCAATAAGTTATATACAACTCTTAAAAATATATAAGTTTAATTCTGTTCCTATATATTTTGGGGATATGGAGGACCGTCCATTTCTAATATCTTAATGTTGTTTATGCTTCACATGTGCATAAATATTGTAAGTTGACATGCAAGTGGTATTTAGCATTGCTTTATATATGTACACTATTTTATCTCACTTGCAACTTCTTATGAAACATACTTTTTGACAAATACAAGTTTTGCATCAGTAAGTGATATATTTAATCCATGCTTTGAAGATTAAACTTATTATTGTGATGTGAATGTTTGATTCAGGCATTTGTTGAGATTGGCAATGCTATCTTAGGAAAAGGTTTTGCTCATAAGGACACAAACATTATATGTTGCCAAAAGACCATCTTTGATAGATGGATTGACATCATGAAAAATCATGAAGATGAAGACTTTGATTGTTTACCCATAATAACAACATTCAAATGCCTTCAACGTGTTGATACTGAAGGTGTAGAAAAGATACAAGCTGAGTTAGAAGCAAGGTCTATTGTCATAGTATGTGATAAAAGTCACAACCAATATGTTCACATGTCACAACGAGCAAAAATCATCAAAGAAGACAAAGCCCTTCAGATTGAAATTCTACAATACTTTCAAAAGGAGTATTCACAAAGTGACTGTAGTTCATACAGTGAGTGTGTAGATTTTTTAATATTTCAAGCACACTGTATGAGAAGATTTGAGGACTTTGTAAATAATGGCTTGAAGAAAAATTGCAAAAAAGCTCAAAGACACCCAAGTTTCCAAGCTCAACTATTGCAAAGCTTCAGTGGCTTATCGACAAAAAACAAGGTGATTCTTCTACTGCACATGGACTTCCATGGAATATCTACAATGCAGGACATGAAGCCACAAGCATTCAAAACATGTATGAAACCTTGAAGGAGAAGCTTTCATTTGTTGTTTGTTTTTTAGATTTATTGTGTGGATATGCCAAAGATTCCCTTGGAGTGAGAAGACCTTAAGAAATGTCTTTTAAAGGAGAACTTGATATGGCAGTAGACCCTTCACAACTACTGTTAGTTTCTTTTTTGAGAAAACATCACATCAATATTCTGGAGAGTGCAATGAAGTCTATTGCCAAATGGAACTACATGACAGTGGGAACCATAGATAATCGACAACATCGATTGAGCTCCAACTTCTTAACTATTGATAGCTATGTCATGATTACATTGTACACAGCCAACAATGAGATTTGCACCTTAGATCGATATGTTACATTAGTGCACAAAGGTGCATTGAGTAATGCTTTGATAATCAATGAGCGTCATATTGATGGTGATGATGATGATGATGATGAAAACAATGACAAGGAATTGAGAAAAAAGAGAGTAAAAGAAGATTCAACTACAAAAAAACACACACATTTTGCCAAATTAATGATGTCCATGTTTCAAAAAGAACATGAAATAGTGATTGATCTTTTTTCAAAGTTGGTCATCAACAAGGAAGCACTTTCAATGCGAAGAAAAATATTGCTCACAGTTTGCTCAAATGCACAGGTTTCAAAAGTAATGACAAATTGAGCAATTTTATGTCTCATAATAAAGATCTTAAACAATGACTGAAAGAGAGTCAGATCTCTAAGGAAAAGGAAACAATGGTTGAAGATGAAGATAACATTGAAGATGATGAAAACTATCAACTACAAGGTAGTGCTTCTACTCAACCAATTTCTAAAGAGCGATTGAAACAGTCAAGTGCTATGATTTATGAATTGATGGAAGGACTATTGACAAGCAATAATTAATATTTATACTTATACTTTGCTATTTGTCTTAGTTTGTCAACTTGAGTAATATTCTATTGTTGTAAAGTTTGTAAGTTTGAACAGTGTTAGCAAAGAAGGTGGCCTAAATTTAAGTACTTTGAAATGTGAATGCAACTTGTAATGTTCAGTAATAAGAAAAATATCTTAGTTCTCTCTCTTTCTATATGTGTGTTTTTATTTTCTTTTAGTCATCTCTTCTTTCTTTATACGCTTGTGTGTGTGTTTGTGACACTTTAACATTCACTTTGTTCATGAAGTGGTATGACACTTTGTACATGAAGTAGTATGACACTTTAACATTGACTTTGTATATCATCAGTCTTGAGTTTGATTTTATTAGTGACATGGTGTTAAGCATACGATATAGATTCAGACGACGATCCAAATCTCAAGTTTTTAAATTTGTGAGTCACATAAAATAGTTTAAGTTTATCAACAATATTGTATATTTTGAGCAATGGATGCTCTTAAGCATATGATATAGCGATCATTCAAAGCTTTTAAAATGCCATTTTGAAGTTGACTAAATTTCAAGATTGATATTTTGGAGTTTAAGCTATTTAAGTTAAGTTATTTTTTAAATATGGCATGTAGATAATAATTAGATAGCTTCTAAATTAAAGAAACAAAGAACATCAAATTCGAAGTAAAAATCACTATTTCTCACACTTAACATTTTCTCTCAATTAACATTTTCTCTACACCTTCATTCTCTTATTCCTTCCCTTTTATCTTTTGCTCAATCTCTCTTTCCTTTATCTTTGCAAAATAAAGTAATAGTCAAAATATGTATATTACACTCTTAGTATATGTTTATTTAATACATGTTTACACATTACCTCTTTCATGTATCTTTGCAAACAAAAAAGTAATAATCAAGTATATACATAATACACATGATTATTTAATACATGTTGACATGTGGATAGTTATTATAAGTGGATGCTTATCAAAAGTATCAAAATTGAAGTATGAGAACAAGATTATAATCAAGCAGTGTCTTAAGCATGTAATAGATATCAAGATCTCTCTCTCTCTCTCTCTCTCACACACACACACACACACACACACACACACACACACACACACACACACACACACACACACATTACCTCCTTATCCTTTTTCACAAACATCAAATTTACTCACAAACATAAAGGTAGCTAATGATAGGGGCTTGATGAAAATTTTTACTAATTTGTTTTGAGAAAATATCACATGAGCTTAGTAAGAGTTTATTTAAGTATTAATTATCTTACTATAATATAGAGTTTGACAAAAGTGATGAATGGAAAGTTTCAAACATGTAGTGAATAGACAAAGTGAGTGATGAAGGTTCTTGTATATAAAAAGAGTATTTAGGAATGCATTTTGAAGTATTTGATTTGTGATGGAGATATGGACAATCATCCAAATCTTTGAGTTGTGGTCAAATATTTAAATGAATGTTGTTTTGTATAGTATATATATTCAAACCACACAAATAGAAAAAAGTACTTTATTAGTCTTTGTTTATGTCTTATATTGTAGGAATAACAATTCCTTTTGTTTTGCAGAAGCTTTAAATGAGCTATCCGATCACATCATATCAAAATTTTTTTGTGAACCTCAAAAGCTGAGCATTATTCTTTATCTTAATGGATTACTTTTGGAGCATTGTGTTAAAAAGTCCAATAAACATACAAGCATCAAATATCAAAAAAATTGGATTGTGTTGCGATCGTGGTGCTTAGACTTTTTGTCTAAACTTGAGGAAAAACTCAATGTTGGTATATGGTCCACAACTCTCAAGAGAAATGTGGATTTGATAATCAACGCATTGTAGAGTCATTTAAGCACTAGAAGAATAAAGTTTTTCATGGTATGGGGACAAGAAGATTGTGAGAGGATTGAGGACCAAATAGTTTTTTGCCTTGATAAACTTGTTGAGGCAATGTTCAAGACTCTTTCAAAATTTGGTACAGTATTCAACTTGGATCCTCGACGTACATTGTTGATTGATGATTCACCTTACAAATGTTGTATCAACCTCAAGATAACTGCATATATCCATCAACTTTTGAGATATCCAAGGAAGATAATGTATTGATGCAAGGGCTTCTTTCATTATTAATAAAAGTGGACCTTGAGGTAGATGTTCACACATTGATACAGAAGAACCATTATAAAAAATGTCATTTAAGTGCTCAAGATCCATGGTATTTGCATGTTGAAGATTTCATCATCGCTAACTCTATGGAAAGCAACCTTTGGGCAAGGAAACTACATGGTCATAGTTCTACTCAAGAGGAGAGCGGAGAGAACTCTCTTATAGCTACAAATACTTCATTGCAATATCCTCCTCAAGATGTGTCTTGTAAGAGCAAGCCATTGATGAAGCTCAATAAAAAGCAAATAGAAATTCTAAACTTGATTCCACCTATCTCAAAGATAAGTGGCCAAGTTGCAATATATTATGCAACACAGTTGGCTTACGTAAGGAAAAACTCTTCAACTCATGTTGTCAAAAATTTCTTAACACACTTGAAGAAGTGTTATATGTCACCTTGAATCCCTTTATTGTGTTGTAGCTCAATAGTTAGAGATTCACAACATACTATGGTTATTGAGCTTTAGAGCTTTGGAATTCATATGTCTTTACATTTTCATAAGAGTAAATGTTTTGAGATATTTCTTTCTGTCAATGTGCACAAAAGAGTTTCTATTTGAGCTTTAGTAACATTTTTAGTGAGTTGGCATCTATGGTTGAAGTTCAATTCTTTTGTATCCTCCTATACTTGATGTTTTCATAAAGATTTCAAGTTTTTAGAGTCACATCTCATTGTCAATGTTAATGATTTCATTTCTATTTGTTTTCAATATTCATGACTCCATATCTATTTCATAACTTAGTGATGGTAATCTTGTAAAGTGAAATTGGAACAAAAGATTAAAGTTTAATTTTTTGTGTGTATAATACTAGGACTTAAAGTATAATCCAAGAATGAATTGAAAAAAGGATCAATGCTTATATGCAATCATACTTCCATTAAAGGTCAAGATTAGCTACATCATTACAAGAACTATAGACTTAATTAATTGTTGTGGTTAACCATAATATCATAAAAACTCCAAGCAAACTCTAAATTGTACCTGTAGCTGTACGTTATTTATGGGGTTTTTTTTTCTTGTGTTTGTCAATAATAAACACCATTGAGAAACATATCTCTCTTTTTTAAGAGGAATTTAATACTCTTATGAGTTCACTCTTAACAATATATGAATACTCTAATGTGCACCAAACTTAAAGTATGATATAGTTATGGGATGGTTTAATCATTACATTCTGGTATTGTGCAGCAAAACTTAAAGTATGATATAGTTATGGGATAGGTTAATGATTATGTTTTGGTATGCAATTATGTTATTGACTAAGCAATTAAAGAATAACTATTCAATCCAATATCAAGTTGTAATTTATTTTCATGCTGCTTGTCTCTTTTGTGGTGTTTATCAACACCATAAGCACCATTGAGAAGCATATATCTCTTTTGTAATAATATTCAAAAACTATATTTAAATGCTCTCTTGTGTGAATCAAGAGGCACAATGAGTGAAAATTGAAAAGCCTTATCAATAAAAAAAAGTCACAACAATGCACCATCAATAAGGTTAATAAGGTTTACAAGGTTAATAGAGAGGCTCAACGATGCACCGTCACATTTCACAAAGGATTTTCCTTCTCTCTGCACACAATGATCCCCTCTCTTTCTCTCCATTTTGCATGCCAGGATAGGTTCTCTCTCTGTGTGTGATTATATAACTTGTGTTTTTGTGAATAAGTATTTTGCTTGTTTGGGTATGGAATTCATGATTACCAATCTCTAACATTGTGTGAAAGATGTGAGTATTAGTCTTTAGCATCAATGAGAGATGTTGATAGGAATTAATAAAGAATAGTAGTATAGAAAATATGTATTGATATAAGAAAGAAGTGAGAAGCAAAATATAGAAAAAAAAATGAGAGGCCTCCTTGTGCACCATTAAAAATGCTGAATTGATAAGAAGTATTATGTACAGATGTGGAAAAGGAGTGAGAATTCAACAAGACACATTTCTCTCTCACATACACATATACACTCATTAATAAAGTCTATTGAAGTGAAAACTGTTCTATCTATCTGTATACTAAAAAAGCTAAAGCTTCCTAAAAACACATTGAGCTCACCTTTTGAATGTGGATTACTAAAGTAAGCCAGTTCTGAAACAAATGGTGTCCGCATGAGAGAGAGAGAGAGAGAGAGAGAGAGAGAGAGAGAGAGAGAGAGAGCTTGACCAGCCTTCCCTTTGCAATTTCAGATTGTGCAAAAATTTGAATTGCCTTTGCACTTCAGCTTGTGCAAGAAGTTGACTCTCTCTCTCTCTCTCTCTCTCTCATGTCAGAGGATGGGTCATACACTCATTTCTTAAGAGAGCATGAAGAAGATACTCAATGAAACTATTAAAAACTATCCTAGTAAAAACTATTATATATTTCAATAAAGCAAGTCTATCCTAGTCAAAACTAATATATATTTCAATAAAGGAAGGAGAAGATAGTCATAACTTTGTTAGATTTTTAAACCTGTAATTTCAGTTGGGTCTTTTGAGAGATCTTTTCAAGCCATCACAAGATGAACGTTTATTGATTAACCTTATATGAAGCTGGATGTTTCACTACGAATTCAAATAATTGACATTCTTATATACTCACAAAAACTCAAAAGGTATACAAAAACTATTTATAGTTATGACTCTATAAATGACATTCTAATACTCCTACAAAACTATCAAAAATCATTTAAAAGGGTGCTTGCTCATATGGTTCTATAAATGGGAATTGGGATTTTCCCATTTTCTCTAATATGGTGTTAGAACACATGTAAATAAAAAAACTCAAAAGTCTAAAAACAAAAAATAAAACTAAGAAAACAAAAGAACCGAGGCTTGATGAGTTTGAAGAATCTAAATGGACTAGAGTTGATGTAAGAGAAAGTAAAGACAACTAAACAAAACCCCAAGCAAAGTATGGACTACAGAAATTGAAAGTGGCAAGGATGAGCAAGATGACAAAGATGCAGATAAAATGAGTGTACCCTCATAATATAGAAAGTTCACAGTTTAAGACAAGAAGATAGTATTGACAAAGCCCATGAGAATAAAAGAATGAAGAATATTATGATGGACCAGAAGATGCTAGAAAAATAGGCTTAATAGAACAATGAAGAACCCAAGCCAGTCTATATAGCAATAAACTTGAGTCTTAAGGAATAATAAGAGTTAAGTAAGTTTCTTAATTAACACTAGACTAGTAATAATATACTTTTATGTCCTCAAACACTTATTGATTCTAAAAGCTCATAACTATTTTGGAGAATCGGCCGGCAACTACTAATGTTTTAACACTTGAAAAAAACTTGGAATTGTTTTCACGGTCGGTGCACTTCAGGTAGGGTTGTAAAATTGCTGCAATTTTTTTATCAAATTAAGAATTGCATGAAAACTTGCCATGCAACCTTGGTGGGTAGCGTGAGACTACCAACCATCCAAGAGGTATGAAGGACAAAAATTGTAACTAAGTTTTAGCCCTTGGATCAAGTTAAGATTCAAGGGTAACAGTGCTATAAGCCCCAATTAGGGAAAATACACCACGCGGGCATTGCTCTGCATCAAAAACTTGTCAAAATCAGAGCGCTACTGAGGCGGTCCGGGGCGGGCAACAAGAAGAGCAACCTCTAGACACCCTTCAAGGCTCCCGTGCTGCTCAATGCTAATCCCCTATTACAACACATGCACATGCATAAGACAATGAGCTTCCACTCAAGAGCTCCTTCTAGAGAGGTTGAGCTTGGCTTCTCAAGCTATAGCATAGTGCTCTTGCTTATGGCTCCCCCTTTTGTGCTAGCTACACCCTCCTTTTATAGCAATTTTGAAGGCTAGGGTTACTCCTCTAACCATGGTTGGGTTAGATTTTCAGCAATTTATCTAATTTCTTTTGCTTGGAATTATCAAGAAGTTGGTGGGGAAAGAGAGAGGAGAGAAATGGAGGAGATAGGACTTTTCATAGTGGGTTAGTGTTAGTAGAGTTAGTATTAATTTACAAATGGAATTGGATATTTACAATGGGAGTATCCATGTAGGATACAAATAAGGAAGAAAAACTCTTAAGAGGTAAGAAAAGGTGGCTTTCTTACAAGGTTGATGCTCCAAGTGTCTTGAGTAGGGCCGATTTTGACGCATGTTGACGGTCCACTAGCTTTGACGGTACATTTTTTCTCCACTCTTGACCTTCCTTGAGAGAAAAGGTAATTGAAGCTGAGTAATCAACCACCATGATGCTGTCTTTTAAGAGAAGAGGCTGAATTTTGTGGTTTTTTTGATAGATATGGGTAAATTGGAGGAGGAAAAATGAGACTAGGTGGTCAATTTTGGAATGGAATTGTGTGTGGGAGGTATGAGTTCACCATGGTTTCTCTTATTCTTCAAGGTTGAGGAGAAGGTGAGTAGGGTGCAGAGAGGAGTGGTGAGAGAGGTGGGGATGATGAGTGGAGAAGTGTGTGTGAAAGAGGAAAATGATAAAGTGGAAGAGAGAGTGTGGCTGTATAGCATGGGAAAACTGGGGTCCACTAAAAAAATCATAGCTCACAGCTCGTAGCTCAAAAAAATATGAAAAAAATTGAGGCAAAAGTTCAGCCCATGAGCTACAACTTTTGTTTGTATCACCTTTTCAAATTCGGAGAGCAAGTGAACTTTAAAAATTCAGCAAAACCGACCGTTTTTTTCCATTGCACAAGGTCCTTGTGGGGTCCTTCTTTGGATGATTCTTTTGAATACCTCCAAGAGTGAGCCCTCCATAGTGCATATATGCATGCCACCTACCCTTGACCTTATTTGGTAGGTCTATAATTGAAGATATTGTTGAGATTATGATATAAGTGAATAGTACAACTAAGAAAATCAAATATTGAGGGGTCTAAAAAATATGTACATGTCAAATATAAATAATATAAGTGGAAAAAATATAAAGGGGTCAAAAGAAATCTCTCTCATTATGAGGCTACCATAAAAAGATAAATATTTTTGGTGTTCTAATTTTTTAGAAAAAAAAACAGAATAGATGTAGGAAGGCAAAAATCACAATAGTGAAAAAATATACACATAAATAAAACTAGTTTTTTTGGATTTTTGTTGGGGTGGAGTTACACCAAATATAAGAGAAGCTTACATGAAAATATTTCTATATGGAATAAAGAGTATGAAAAATGGTAAGAAAAATTGTGGTAATGGTGAGGCAATGTACAGAGCATAAATAACACACACCTAGGTAGAAATATTTAAATAAATACCATAATAATTATGAAAAAATCTTTTATTTAGGCCCTATATACAAAGAAATATTTACATACGCATGGGCCATAATATACTTATATTTTTTATATTTTTTATATTTTTGGCTCAACTAGCCCAATGACTAGCTAATTGAGGGTTTTTTAAGAAGATATGGGAAAAGTCCCGTGACTCACGCACGCCTATGTACAGTGAAATGGTAGGGATAGCCACAGTGTTTGGGTGATTTTGGTAGGGTGAGGTAACTCACTGTGGCAATTACAAAGAGCCAAAAAACGGCTATCATTAGCCCTCCCCCTGGATGATGGTATATTCATGTACCATCATAGAGCATCTTTTCCAAAGAGAGTGCTTCAGAGTCCTTGATGAGATCTTTATTGTTTGGCCCCTCAGAATTTTGGCTAGAGTTACACTCATGCTTCATGTAACAAAACGGCTATCACTACCATGGATGTAGTTGGAATTTTTGCGCTCCCATGGAGGGCAATTCAAGGCACTAGTTTGCAAGGGAGATTGATACAAACCGGGCAGGACATGATCCTTTGTTGGCAACCCAAGAAGACGTTCTACTACAAGTTCTAGTTGCATGGTTTGGTGAAGCATGGGCAATCAAAAACTATGGTGGCCAGCATGAAGCAGTGTTCTTCTTTGATGTGATTGAGAACTTTCATGCTCAAATTCAAAAATTCACCTATCGATTTGAAGGAGATTCAGAGGGATACCCAGCTACATGGGATAGCTTGTCTGACTACATAGTTTGTAGTAGTATGTTCTACAATTCTCCTAAAAAATCAATGCAAGCAAGTGTCAATTCTGATGTTAATGATTGTACTCCTTGCAATGTTTTCTCAATTCAAGGTGGTGGGGGGTGTGAAATTTTGAATCTCAGTGTGAATGATGCACATGATGCATTAAGTTGGGATGGAGAAGGGACTATACCGCATGTAGACAATGAGGGTTCACCTACATTAGATGAGGCAATACCTCCAGCAAGGTGGCAATGAAGACCACCAGAATCTAAAAAAAGAGGGAGACCAAAAGGCTCTTTTATGATTCCAAAGGACACAAGCACAAATTCCTCTCTTGAATTTACTAGAAACATTGGGTGCCCACATAGACATAGACCAAAAACACATGCAGGTGGTAGACCTAGCAAATCAACTAGCCCATATCAAGAGGCTAGTGATGATGATGATAACAATGAACATGCATCAGAGGTGAAGGGGAAGAATGTGGTGATGATGATGCTTTAGAAGCAGACAAACCTGTGCTTGATGATTCTCTTGAGGCTGATTGTGAATTTGTTGCTGTTGTCCCTCCCAAATGGAGGAGTGGGGACAAAATGGAGCAAGATACTCTTGAGACATTTTGGCCTCTTCTTGCTTTCAATGGTCTAGTAGCACGAGACTTGGGACATGGGCCTCGTGAAGTTTTTGAATTTCAGTTGTTTCTTATGTTGTTTTTACTTGATCTTATTGACCATTATAATAAATGAAAATATGTATGCCAATCTACAGAGAGGGAGGTGTAGTAGCTTGCATGAGACTATGAGAAGATGTGTGCCTTTGGATCACATTATTTCTTATGGTTCTTGGGAATGGCTCTAATCATGGCACTTAACTACATGCCTAGCAAGCAACACTATTGGAAGGATGACATGAGAGGCTCATTACACTTTCCAAGTTTTGGTGCAAAGATGAGTAATACCTCTTTCCAGCAAATAAAGAGGTTCTTGCATCTTAGAGACAATACAAAAAGAAGGATCTCGCTCTCCGAGCGAGCTAATCCGAGTGAGTGTTAAAGCGAGCAGACAATTACAAAGATATTAACAATATTTTTGTTTTTTATTCCAATTGAATGCGTGAATGCATTAAGAAAGAACACAAAAGATTACATACGTCCATGGGAAGGAAGTAGTAGACTCAGACTAAACTATCGGAAGCCCTAATTAACAATATTTTGCAACATTCTTTTATCAAAACTAATTAAAGCATCATCAGACAATTCGTCTTCTACAGAAAAATTGGCTTATAGAACTTTCTTTAGAGAATTTTGTGCACCTTTCAATTCTCTCTCTCTCTCTCATTCTCTCTCAAGCTAGCTATAGGGTAGAGGAGCCAATAAAAAACCGGTCACTAGTTTAGGGACACAAGTTAGAGACACGTCTTGCCTAGTTTAAATACACTTTGCTTCAATTTAAAGTCAAGGTTGGGTGAGTGTTGCGTTGGATAGTTCACCTAAGATCTGATCTTAACCATTGGATCTATGATATTCCCCTCTTTGCCACGTGTCACCTCGTCCGTCTCGAATATATGCCACTTCTTGAAGGTCTCAATGACCATGGCCATCAAAAGCAATGGGTATGAGGGTCTGCTTTCCAAATGCTGACATGCATCATCTTGCACTACTTCAATCCTTGTTGCATGCATGTACGTCAACAGAGAAGTCCAAACCACCTCTCAGACAAGAGAGTCAAGAGGAGCACCTCTCAAAATTAGTAGGTCTGGCGACTTTCAAGAGGAGCCACCCTCCTTCAAAGTATGGTTGTTTCTCAAAAAGCAACTAGCATGTTTAGTGAATCATTCAATAGGTCACCACGAAAGATGAAAATCTTTAAAGATTCTTTTTGGACATGTAGCTGCTTTTCTGTGTTTGACATGTAAATACTTGTTACTCTCTGTTTTTATAGCATGCGTGCGCTACAATCTCTCTCTCTCTCTCTCTCTCTCTCTCTCTCTCTCTCTCTCTCTCTCTCTCTCTCTCTCTCTCTCTCTCTCTCTCTCTCTCTCTCTCTACCGCATACAAGTAGGAGGTGGAAGCAAGTTGGCGGGCTTTTAGCGATGTAGCTGTGAAGCGTGGAAGCTTCTGGGGAGGAGGCTGTGTGATGGAGAAGGACCAAGTCCGTGCTTTTAGCGCTGCGGCTGTGAAGCATGGAAGCTTCTGGGCAGGAGGCTGTGTGGTGGAGAAGGAAGGAGGATATGGCGTCGAGGGTATTGAGGCTGTCGGAGAGGGCCGAGGCCATAAAGGAATTTTGCAGGCCTTCGTGGGAATAAGAAGTAGTTGCCCCTTCCATGACCTTGAAGGCAGAGAGGCCTGCATAGTTGCTGGCTCATCGAAGGCCTATTGCACTTGTTGGCGTCAGTGCTGTTGGGATTTGATTTGATGTCTCATGTCCGCCACTTCGTCTTGCCGATGCAACTATTGCTGTTGTTGGTACTAGTACTCTAGCTTCGAGCTAGACGCTCTAGGTAATGGATACTCTCTCTCTGTGCATCGCTGGATGCAGGTGGGTATGCGAGGGAGATGCGAGTGCTAAGGGTGAGGACAGGTGGGGCAGGGACACAGCGATATGGCAAGGTAGCACAAGGTGAGGGGCAAGGGCAGGGGCAAAATTAAAGGGTGTGGGGCGAGGGGCTATTTTAAAAGGTGTGGGACGACGCAACAGTTTGGAGTCTCAAAGCTCCTTGCCATCGCACTCTCGCCATCTTGTGCTACAAAGAATGCTCTCTCTTTCTCTCTCTTCACCCCTTTCAGTGGGTGGATTTTATCATCAGCCTCTTGTAGGTATGCACGTCGACATGCGGTCATCGTCGACGAGCTGGGTGTTTCCCTACTACTCGATCCACTCATCGTTTATTCATTTCTTTATGAGATTCTTATTTTCAACCTTTAGTTCATGAGTAACAACAGCTCATATAAAAGTCAACATAATAGGGATTGAACTCGGGCGTGCGTGCCAGACATTTCAAGAAGAGTTGCGCTAACAGGCCGTGCAATAACGAATGTTGATGAAGGTGTGCACCTCGCCATATAAAAAAAAGCATGCACAAGGTCTGCTCCAACGACTTCGAGGCCCGCTCCAGCGACTTTGAAAACTGCACGTCTATGCTCGCGAGGCCTGCTCCAACAACTTAGAAAACTCCTGTGAATCATGATGCCTCGCTCTCGCCTGCCTGCCGCCCCCTGCCTCAAATTACTTTTCACACCCTGCTATCGCGTGCGCCTATTTATTGAAATCCACTCTTTATATCATTAAAATCCAACCGTGATACCTACTTGGCTCTACGTTATCATCAGCCCTCCTCTAAGTCCTCTTGACCCTCTTGTAGGTATGCACGTCGACGTGCGGTCATTCTCTATACTTGCTAAACTTTTATATATGTAATTTTTAAAAAAAAAGATCTTTGCATGTTAGTGCAAAGATCTTTGGAGGCCCTTCCCACCCTCCCTCCCCCCCCCCCCGGGTGCTGCCATCATTGTGTGTTCACCTCCCCGTCCTACACAGCTCAACGTTGTCGCCGCCCTGGCTAGCACATGCATCCCCCGCAGTCCGACACAGCTGAACGCTGTCTTCACCTTGGCCAGCACATGGGCGCTCACATGCTGCTCAGGGGCCGGTCCCTTTGACGTCTATGGGAGTTGGATCCTTCCGCATCCTTGGCCTACGCAGCCCTTTGCACGCGTGCCGTGCGTCTACTTGTCTCAATGGCGGCGTCCTCTACGTAGGCAGGTTGCGTCGGCCTCGACACACACACACACACACACAGAGAGAGAGAGAGAGAGAGAGAGAGAGAGAGAGAGAGAGAGAGAGAGAGAGAGAGAGAGAGAGAGAGAGAGAGAGAGAGAGAGAGAGAGAGAGAGAGAGAGAGAGAGAGAGAGAGAGAGAGCCCCTTCCCACACCGGCACCGCCGCCATCACCAGGCATGTCTCCAGTTGAGCTTGCGTCCGAACCTGCCGTACCTTTCCACGCTACACACAAATGTGGCTCATGGCATAACCCTCCGAGCCTAGTGCCCGCGCACATGCACATCTAGAGAAATGTCTCTGCTCTGCTCTCTGAGTACCATATGCATCCTTACTCGCTTGCTGGCTTATGAGCTGCTCCAGCTTAGCATCGCCCTCGCGTTACGACGATGTTAAAAAAAACTCTTTTAGGTATGTACGACGATGTGCGGTCATTGTCTATAGATAGTTGGAAGATGTTTTAAAAAAACATTTTGTTGGGAAGATTCCCTTTGCACGTCAAATGTTCCTTAAGGTATATTATTGCCATCACGACGTTCTTGATAGCCTCGGAAGCAACTCAGCGAGTGCATCGTTGCTCCAGCAGTGTCAATAACCCTCTAGCAGACCCGCCAACACGTGCAGCTTTGCCCCACTAGCATCACCATTGAATCACCGGCGCGTGCAACCAGGCCTTGGTAGCGCGTTCAGCCCTACCCCAGCGAGCATGTCAGATTTCCCCGACTTCCTGCAACACTGTCACCGGCAACCTTGGTAGCCCCAGCAGCCAAAAGGATCAACTGCCATCGTCATGATTTTCACGGACTGCACCCTATAGACAGACAGGTGCAAATACTAATGCGGATGGAGAGAGAGAGACTGCACAGTTTCACTATCTTTCTTCTCTTAATTGAAGCAACAATGCAAGAATAGCTAGAGTCACCTAAAATAGCTAGAGACACCTAAGAAAAACAAAACCCCGAGTCATCAAGAATCTTCAAAGATTCCCCTCATTATTGGATTTATTTCAAACTGGGGTCCCTACTATACTGGTCGAATTGCTACCCATTCATTAATTTGACGTCCGGATTCTCTCTCATTAGCCTGAAAAAACTATAGCCTCATGTCTGTCCCATGTTCCCACGCCGTGCTTCTCGAGTTACCCATCTCTCAACACCCCTCATTTCCTCGATCACGATACGATCACCTCTAGCACCATGCAGACAAAACAGGGCTCTGGCCGCGTCTGGCGTCTGCTTGTTCCCTGCAACCTAAACCTTGCGCAGTCTCAAAGGACCTTCCAAGCAAACCCACAACCTCCCCTCCATGGCGCCGCTCATGATAATGATCTTGCAGCAAGCATTGGCACATGAATAGCAAATAGTGCGTTGCACTCTCTCTCTCTCTCTCTCTCTCTCTCTCTCTCTCTCTCTCTCTCTCTCTCTCTCTCCCCTCTCTCCGCCTTTTCCCTCACAAAGAGAAACTTCCTCCCTCTCTCCATCTCCTACACCTACACCTCTTCCCTTCACCACACCTGCACGGCATGGGAGCTGCACTCTATGCTCCAGGCTTCCTCCCCTCTGCGACAAAGAAATCCCAAAGTGTGCCTCGGCTCTGCAGCAACTCAAAATCGCAAAAAGGGGCCTCTTCGTCTCCCCCTCACCACCACAAATGGCATCCCGATTATGCCTTACGTCTGTGTGTGTGTGTGTTTCTCCATGCGTCATCCCTCCTCTTGGATAGATCCATTTCCTTTTGCTTTGTGAAAGCATCTTGCTAGATTCCTACAAAAAGAAATGACAAAATGATTAGAGGGACATACTGGAAAGAAATTTAAAAAACCACATACATACGAATTGCCTCCTCCCTCACCCTTAACCTTCCTCTGCCTACACTGCCCAACCCTCATCCCTGCCCTGCCTCACCCTCACACGTGCTATCTTGCCCTATTTTTGCTCTCACCCTTGATCGCCTCTCTATTGTCGTGTTCTCACCCTCCGCCCCACCCCTGCTCCGCCATCGCTCATACACCTGCCTTAAATCCTCCTCATGTATTCACCTGCCGCTCAAATGCACACACACACACACACACACACACACACACACACACACACACACACACACAAAGAGAGAGAGAGAGAGAGAGAGAGAGAGAGAGAGAGAGAGAGAGAGAGAGAGAGAGAGAGAGAGAGAGAGAGAGAGAGAGTGCAGATCTACTCGTGTCCTCATGTCCGCTACCCTCGTAGCTTCACTACCGCTGTGCGTCTTGTCGTCTTTGTCCAGAAAAAAAAAACACCTAAAAAATTGATGCTGTGCTTCTAAAATTAGTGCACTAAGAAAATTGATGCTGTGCCTCTAAAATTAGTGTACTAAAGCTTTTATTTATAGCTATAGACTTCAGTGGTATCTCCAAAGATTCTCCCTTTTCTTTTTTTTTTAAAAACTGGGAGCTCCTATCGGCTCTACGTTGAAAAAAATATAATACGTTGGCATATTTAGCTTAGGCACCAATTGGCAATGTGTGCACCACTGACAATGCCCACCACGGAGACTTGGCAGCACTCGTAGCACAACCGTATCTTCCACGATAGCCCTACCAGCCCATGCAGGGCATGTTGCATTGCCCTGACAGCCGTGCTACCCAAGAAGCACCTGCAGTTGACGGTTGTCCAGCATAGCTTGCCTTGTCAGACGTAGTGATGCCCACAATACTACCCTAGCAATGACGGGGCCTTGCAAGCCCACGCAAGCCGTGATGCGCTACCCTGGCAGCATTGATAGCCTTGCTAGCTCAAGAAGAACCACAAGCTCGAGCAGCCCGCCAGCTCCTGCAGTCACACGACACAAGAGGAGGACAGCCATCAGCTAGGCTGATGATAAAACCCAAGCACTAAGCCTTGTCGTTTAGTGCTTGGACTTATTAGCGGATGACAGCTGGCTTAATAAGCCGTGGGGAGGAGAGAGAGTAGAGAGAGTTTGGGCGAAGGCAGACAGCACGAGAGAGGGAGCGACAGAGAAATGTATCGTGATGGATCTGTAGCGAATGGAGAGTTGCTATCGGTACGCCATCCCCTCGCCTGCGCATCACTCCGACCACGTCGGGGTTTGGAGAGGGGGCCCCACTTTGTAGTCACGTGAGATAAAAGTCAAACATTAGTGCTTGTCTTTTATCCCAACCAGAGCACAAGAGGAGCACCTCTCAAAAGTAGGTATGAAGAATTTCAAGAGGAGCCACCCTCTTGCAAGGTATGGCTGTTTCAACAAGCATGTTTAGTGAATCATTCTGTACGAATGCACGTCAACGTGCGTACCTACAGACAATAAGCCAACAAGCATGGTGCAGCACTCGGCTCCAATCTCTAGACGATGATGATGATCATCAGTAGCTACGTCATGTCCATGAGGCGATCACTTTTCAGCATGTCCTCTTCAACCATGAGGAAGTCCCCCCTAGCTGCTTGCTTGGCATCCAAGTGTTCAGGGCAAGGAAAAGGGAGGTGGCTCATCTCGCAGCTCTGAAAGGAGAAAGCTCTCTCTCTCTCTCTCTAGTGCGCATTTCTACGTATAGGCAAGCATGCAGCATTGACCTCTTTATCTTGCTTGTGAGTAGCGCACAACACACACACACACACACACACACACACACACACACACACACACACACACACACACACACACACACACACACACACACACACACACACACACAAACACATACAAACTACTGCAAGAATTTATCATGGAAAATTGGGGCTACTCGAGTAGCAATTGAGGATTTTTTCCCAGCTGTGACTTTGCTTGCAAGGATATGGGAGGTGACACAACACTCATCTCCTCCAAAAAACACCAATTGCTGGTAGCTCAGATGCGCACATTGCTGGCTCTAACGGCTTGAATATTCACATGGCTCTACTAGCCTGAATAGCATAACCTAGTTGACAACCCTTAACCTGCATTGGCCATGCTTTACAAACTTACTTTGCCAACAAGGAGGAGCTCTTGGCTGTAGTGTAGTCCACCACCAGATTCCAGCCCCGCCTCCATAATTGCAAAAAGTTAGAATAGGGGGTGTGGATAGATAAATACAAAAAATCTTGGCAGGTTGGGAGTAGCCGGAGAATACTCAGAGAAACCGAAAAGGGGCACCCTAAAGATAAAAGATAGAAGGAGAAGAAAGTGGTACCACGTGGAAACCGGAATTGCCTTTTCCATTATACTATGTATTAGATGTGTTGCTTATGTAAGCTACTTTTTCTATTTCCTTGTTATCTAAGACATAGATTACATGTACACTCAAACCCACATACTTTGCTTGGATTTGGGCTTGCTTGGAAAAGATTGCTTGGGGTATGGTAAGATTCTGCAAAAAGGCCGTATAGGGGATGTAGAGAGCATATATTATGGCAAACACTTGAGTTGGAAGAGAGGTTGATTTTTACATTTCAAAACTTTTATAATTTACTTCAATGTGTCGCTATTGATGAACATATTATTCCTTCAAAGTGCAAGCTTAATCCATGCAAGGTCTACAATCCAAAGAAACCACACAAGTTTGGCATACAAGTTTGGAGTTTGTGTAACCACAGGTTATATTTATGCATTTCAAGTTTATGATAAGATGCCATGTCAAGAGTTGTCTTTCCATGCGGTTGCAAATCTTGCGAAATCTTTACTTAGACAAGGTCGACATCATGTTTTCTTTGATAGATATTTTACTTTTGTAAAGCTCTTGGAGCATGTGCAGAGTGAAGGCCAAGGTGGCACATGCACCTATGTATGCAATAGGAAGTACTTCCTACGTAAAGTTATGTTGAATCTGGGTAAGCAAGCTCATGGTGCTTCGCACATTTCATATTATAGAAAACAAGGTTTTATTGCTTGCTCTTGTATGGACAATAAAGGGATCTATTTTGCTTCTAATTGCTTGATATGCATAAAGGTGAGGTGACACGCATGGTTGCGGATGGTAAGAAGATGCTTGTGTCTTGTCCAAATTTGGTAGTTAAATACAAAGAATGAAAAGCCAATTGCGATGTATTTGATAGCATGATTTTGGGTCATGCTTATAGTTTGCAAACCACCATGCATGGGTGGAAGAGGTGGCATGCACTCTTTTGGGGTCTTATGGACTCTGTGTTCACCAATGCATGGATTACTTGGAAGGATTTGTATGGTAGAGTTGACACTTCTAGATTTCATTTTATGCTACACTTGCATGAACAACTTGTCAATAATGCATTTAGGAAGAAGCTTATGTCAGATGATAAGGAGTTGAAGGGATGTAAGCCCTCATGCACTAAATGGGGTTGTGGGAAATATAAGAAAACCATGTGTGCTAATCCTTGCTTCAAGGATTATCATGCAAAGGTTGTGGTTGACTTCTTGTATGATGGAAGAAGCCGAGTGGCTAGAAGACGTGAACCTGCATTATTGTGTAAGACCTTCTTAATCATCTATTTATCTAATTGGTTTTGCTTATGGTAATCATGGCTCTCATGCCTATTTTTCTTTTTGGATGTAGGATTATATAATTGTGTCGATGATGGGTGAGCTTTGCATGCAATTTTTTCTTTTTTTTTCTTTTGGGTAACCCAATAAATTCATGCTTTATGGCTTGTTGCATGTTGGAATATAATGATATTCATAAAGTACCTCTCTATTGTTGTTTTTTGAATTTGCCAGATGTTTTTGTCAGATGCTGGATATGCCAGATGTTTTTGGTTACATGCTTGATTGGTCAGGTCTATTTTATGGCAAATGATTATGGATTTTTAAGGTTTTTAATTGCCAGATCCTTTTTGTGAAGTATTGGTATATGGCAGAAGGTTTTTGATTGGTTAGTTGTTCAATTTGCCAAGGTTGTTTTATGAATTGTTGGAATTGCCATGTATTTTTGGTGAAGGGCTGGATATGGTAGATATGCCAAAAGGTTTCCAATTTGTTGGTTTTTTTGTGAAGTGTTGGTTATGGCAGAAGGACTTTGATTTTTTAGACGTGCCAGGTGGTTTTGGCTATGTGTCAGATATTAATTTGCCATGTGGTTTTGGCTATGTGTAAGTTGTTGTTGTCAGGTGTTGGATTTATGAGTTGACCATGGATTTGTTATGGATTTTCTAGGTGTTTTCATCATGTATAGATTTGCCAAGCATGGCTCTAGTGTCTGGTTGCCAATGGTTTTTGGCAAGTGCTTTACTGTTGCTATGTGTTTATGTCTAAGCGTTGGATGTTTTTGTCAAATATTAAGTTTGCTAGGTGTTTTTGGCAATGTATCATGTGTATTTGTCAAATTTTATGGATTTTCCAAGTATTTTGATTAGATATTCTCGATTTGCCAAGTCTAGCTCTAGTCTTTGGTTACCAGTGGTTTTTGGCAAGTGCTTTATGGATTATGGATCCATTTTATCAATGTTGTTTATGGTTTCAAAGTTTGTATCAAAATTTCTTGATGGGTGTTTGGTGTTGATGGCATGTGCTTTAAAATTTACAATTGTTTATGGCTCCAAGAAGGGTAAGTGCTTTACAGATGCATTGTGTTTATTGTTACCAAGCATGGCTCTTGTGTTTGGTTGCCAAGGGTTTATGGAAAGAGATTTACAATTTATGGATTTATTTATCAATGTTGTTTATGGCAGGTGTTTTATGCTTGCGAAGTTTGTATCATAAGTGCTTGATGGGTGTCTAGTGTTGTTGTCATGTGCTTTATAATTGCCTTTTGGGTTATGGCTCCAAGAACTGTAAGTGCTTTACATATGCATTGTGTTTGTCGTTACCAAGCATGGCTTGTGTTTGGTTGTCAATGGTTTATGGTAAGAGCTTTACAATTTATGGATTTTTTTATCAATCTCATTTATGGTAGGTGCTTTACATTGCCAAGTTTGTATTGCAAGTGCTTTACTACTGCTATGTGCTTTACAATTTACAATTGTTTATGGCTCTAAGTAGGGCACGTGCTTCATAATTGCAATGTGTTTATGCTTACCAATTATGGATATGATTAAAGTTTACTAAGAAGTGTTTATGACAAGTGCATGCTAAGTGTAGCTAAGTGTCTTTATGGTTGAGGTTTATGGTATCTAACTATGGCAAGTTCTTTATGGTTTCCAAGCATTTATTGAATGTCAAGAATGGTTGTGGCTTACGGTTGCCAAGTATTTATGGTATGTGTTTTATGGTTGTGCAATGTCTATGGTAGGTGTGTTATGCTTACAAATCCCTCATGGCATGTACTTTATAGTCATGCAGTGGTTATTGCACATGCTTTGCGGTTATGGTTGTGTTTATGGTTGTCAAGAGAGATAGGTGCTTTACATTTGCCCAGTATTTATGGCTGGTGGTATCCTATTGCAAAATGTTTATGAAAAGTACTTTATGGTTTATGGATGACATCCATGGCATGTTATATGGTCTCCAAGCATCCACGGATGCCTATTCTATGTTTAATGAATACCAAGTGTAGTATTTACCACTTATTGTTGTATAGCCAATTGCAGTTGTTTAGAAATAGCTTCCTAAAAATGCTATACTCCTCATTTCCAATGAATCTTGGCACTATGTAGCATTCAAAGAAATCATAAACAAGTTGTGTGGCTTATACAATGCTTAGTGTGGCACATTTTTTTCTAGTTTACACATTTGCCCCGCTACTTGTCAATATACCCTAAACTGCCAAAAAATAGCTTCCTAAGTTGTTTAGAAATAGCTTTCCTAAAAATGCTATACTCCTCATTTCCAATGAATCTTGGCACTATGTAGCATTCAAAGACAATGATAAAGAAGTTGTGTGGCTTATACAATGCTTAGTGTGGTACATTTTCTTCTAGTTTACACATTTGCCCCGCTACATGTCATTATACCCTAAACTGCCAAAAAACACACTAAATATAACAAAAATATACAACTTGTGAATGATTTTTTTAGGCTATAGCTACATATATTTTTGAGAACTATATTGACATTATCTCTTGAAAAAGTACCAAAATGTATAGACTATTTTTATTTGGGAGCACCAAGTGGCACATTAGGTAGCTTCACTATTTTTTGTGCTTTGGAGACATGCACCTACTTTGAGAGCTCAGGACTTCCACGTCTATGACATTTTTGCCCATTTTATAATTTTTCCTAAAGCCTAGGGGTCTTGTGACTATTCTCAATGAAGGATTTTGAAAGTGGAGTCCATTTCTAGGAGTTGTGAATTTTTTTCTAGATGCTAAAAAGGACACTTTTATGTCTTGTTAGGTTACCAAATTAGTGTTGAAGAGTATAAGGACATGTTTGCATGGCTGTACAAAGACTTGAAAAGAGTAAATCCTAATATATTCCAACTCACAATCCCCTTAGAACTGGATGCAAAGCCTAGCAGACAAAGGCCTTACATATATAATACTTTTTCTAAGCACATCAAGGAGGAAATAGAAAAATAAAAAAGAAGCAGAGATCATCTATGAGATTGAACACACGACTGGGTGTCTCCATATGTGGTAGTGCCCATATGTGGTAGTGCCCAAGAAAAATGAAAAACTTTGATTGTGTGTCAATTTAAAGAAGGTTGATGCACCCACAATAAGGGAAAACTATTCCTTTCCACCTATAACATATCATATTTTAGAACGAGTGATAGGCAAGCATACCAATTCCTACTTGGATGGACTCTTAGGTTACAATCATCTTGCCATAGCACCTGAAGATCAACACAAGCCAACTTTTGCCACAAAATGGGGAATCTATGCATATTGAGTCATGAAATATTGCCACCTTTCAAAGACTATTGGCTCATGATTTTAAAGAATACTTAAGAATATTCCTTGAAATCTATATGGATGACTTACCTATACACTCTTTTTTAAGAGAAGAGCACACATTTTATCTTAAACAAGTATTCAAAAAGTGTAGGATGTATAGAATCCTCCTAAATCTAGAGGAATGTGTGTTCATGGTTAGGCAAGGTAGAATCTTGGTACTATTGTCTTGGAGAATGCATAACTATTGATCTACATAAGATCAAGGTGGCTGTAGAAATGCCTAGGCCAATCAATGCAAAGCAAATTCAATCTTTCATAGGACACAATGGCTACCACAAGAGGTTTATATACATGTATGCAGTAATTGAAGAAACCTTGTACAAGCTAATAGTAGTCTTCATATGGACGGATGAGTGCAAAGAGTCACTCAAAAATTTGAAAGATACACTTATCTTTGCTCTTCTCCTTAATGCTCTAGATTGGGAAAATATTTCCCATGCGCACAAAGATGCTTCAACATATGCAACTTGATGCATCTTGACTTAGCCACCACAAGAAGGCAGCATGGACTTCTAGTTTGTTGTGCATAACTCAAATATGCAAAAAAGAATTAAAATACTAAAAAATGAGAGGGATTGGGGATGATATATGTAGTAAATAAATTTTGGCATTATCTCCTTGCTAGTAAACTTGTGTTTTTCACAAATCACCAAGACCTTCTCTACCTAGTAAACAAAACTTGCAATACAGGAAGATTTGTACATTGATTCATCATGTTGCTTGAGTTTTACTTCACAATAGTGGTTAAAAAGGAAAATATGCATCTTCAAGTTGATCATCTTTCTAGATTTCCAAATGGAGAAGCTATTGAGGGGTAGATGATGGCATCCTAGATGCTTACCTATTTAACATTGAGATGATACCAAAATGGTCATAGGAGATTGCCAGTCTATTATCCTTTGGATAAGAATTTGATAAAATTGAGCACAGATCAAAACAACAAATTATATAGCAACCAAAGAACTATCAATTGATAGGAAGACGGTTGTATCATCTAGGCTCACTCAACATCTTTAGACTATGCATAAGCTCAGAGGAATATGATCGCTATCTTTTAGAAGTGCATATTCAAGACTATGCATTTCATTCCTTGGAAACTAAAGCATATAAATTCTTAAAGTAATTAGGGGTATTTAGTTAGATATGCACGTTGATATTCATAAATACGCGACTAACTGTGTTCCATGTAGATCAAAACCACCTGTGAAGAATGCTAGATTGTTTCAGATTACGATTGCATCAAAATGGAATTAGTACATAATTGAAATTATAATCACTGGCATGTTTCTTGAGAACACCACAAGGGTACACTAGCAAGCCATATAATAGAGATACAAGATTTCACTATAATAGAGAATCAACTCTATAAGAGAGGTAAGGATAATCATCTTAGGACATGTGTTACAAAAAATAAATACTTGCCTATTCTAGAGTAGGTACATGGAGGAAGAAGCGGAGGCCATTTTTTGGGCAATAAGATATTAAAGTGTCTTAACCATAGGAATTTGGTGGCCCACACTATATATGGCACAAAGGAATACGTCAAGAGATGTGATGACTACCAGCATACCAAAGGCCTTATAAAAAGAGATGAGATGCCTCTAAGGCCAATTAGGGGAGTGAGGGAATTTGCTAAGTGGGGCATTGATTTTGTTGAACCCGTTTCACCCCCTACGTATTAGAACCCATGCCCAATATATCATTACAACCACAAATTTTCTCAGAAAGTGGGTAGAAGCAAAGGCTACACCGGAAGCTAATGCAAGGACCACTGAAAAATTTCTATATGAAAATGTCTTTTATAAGATATGGATCATTGATAGAAATTGTCAATGATTGTCGTGGCACACATCTCATAGATGAAGTAATTGAAAATCTATCAAAATAATGTGTGGTAATACTCAAGAAGACTGCTCCGTGTCACCCACAAGCAAATGAACAAGTTGAAGCTACAAATAAAACCTTGTGTATTGTGTTAACAAAGATTGTATCTATTAATTCAAGGATACATTAAGATAAAAAATTGGACTCGACATTGTGGGCATATAGAGCTGCATATAAAACATCCATAAGAACAACACTTTATAACAAGGGGTTTGGTCTTAATGCTACCTTGACCATAGAGTTTTTTATTCCAACTCTACGTGTAGCTTAAACTTTAGAATGGACAACCCATGAAATGTCTTCCAAAATAGATGACTTGGCGAAGCTAGATGAGCTTTGCTTAAAAGCTGTAGCTTTTATCTATGCTCAAAAACAAAGACAAAAGGAGTTTTTTGGTAAGCATCTGCGAATGAAAGAGTTTAGAAATGAGAGATTTTGTGCTCTTTTACACTTCAAAACAACATGCTAAAAACTTGAGAAAGTGAGGAATGGGACCCTTTGTCATTAAAGATCTATCACCAAGTGGGGTTGTCAAACTTGCAATATTAGATGGTGAAGAGATGCCCAATTGGATTAATGGATGCCGATTGAAGAAATATCATTTACCACTGACCCAAAATATTGCTTCAAAAAATCCATCAAAAGAAGGAGCGAGCTCAAGATTTGAAGCGGATTGTTGAAGAAGCACAAGAGGAAGTGAAAAAACGTATTGCTAAGAGAAAGCTTCTAAAACAAAGAATAGAGCATGGACCACCACTAAAGATCAATGCAGCGACAATAGTAGAATTTGATGACAGAAAGGTGGCCCTCTATCACCGAAGTATGGGTGTCTAAGAAACTAGTTGATGCACAAAGACAACATGAATATATATGATTCCCAAGCAAACATATCAGGAACTATCTTCTTTACAATTACCACGGATTACACAACAACAACAAAAGCTTACAAGCATAAATGGATATCCATAGTTGAAAACGAGCTCAATGGCATCAACAAAAGATATGAATCATTAAAAAAGTCAATAGACAAGTTGCAAATCTAAGTCTTAGAGCTAAGACACGTGACAAGAAATAGTCACAAAAGGAGTCAACAACTCGAAGCACTTCATTGACAATTAAACAACAAGCGGCACACTTGGAACAATTGCTATTCCACCACTCTAATGCAAATATTTTTAAATTGAATAACCTTGACATCATATGCCAATGAGTTTCTTGCTTATACCCTACTCTTGCATATCATAATGTTTCCATGCATTGACTGAGTATGCATAAAAGAGCTACATTAAGTAGCCTACATTAACACAACATTCTCTACCCATGCATGGCACATTCCCTAGGGAAATTTGCGATCATCTAGGAGGACTCTGACTAGGAGGAGGCGAGGCAGTATTAAAAGAGTGGTGTTTTTATGAATTTGGGTTTTTACATTTGATTGTGAAATGTTTCTGATAAACTTGAGTATTATGCCCTATATAACACAATTCTACGGATAAATGAGAAAAAACATTAAAAATGAGTCTCTAAGGGTGCGTTCATATGCAAGAAATAGCACATTTTGGGTTGAAAGCTGACAAAGTGGCCAAGAAGCGCAAAGACCACATTATCCAACTATTATTTATTTTAAATATGTAAATTTTTGGAATTTTACATAAATATAAAAAAAGAGATAGATATTATGAACCCAAAATTCCAAGCATTTGTAAATACTATCTCTTTTTTTACACAAATATCAAAAAAGAGATAGATATTATGAACCCAAAATTCCAAGCATTTGTAATGATTTATGATGTTTTTGTGGATTTTTTGGGAGATTTTTGATTAATTTTGAGCTTGTTTGATGACTTTTTGAAGTTAAAAGTTCCTTTTTAAATTATCTTAAAAACCTAATAGAAAAATTCAAGAAGGCAATCAACATCCTAAAAGAAAATGCCAAAATACCGAATGAAGACAAATGCTCAAAATTGTTTTTTGGAAACAATAAGAGAGTTGAAATTTTGGCCTCTTTACAATGGCCAACAGGTGACCATAATGCTATAACTTGGTCATATGAGTCAGAATTCATACATTTTTTAGCCTAAAGTAGACCACAATAAGATGTAAGCACATGTGAAAGTTCATGGAAAGTGACCCAAGGAGCCCCAATTTAAGAAATTTTGACTTTGTTTTTTAGCTCATTGTCACTATTCACCATTAAGAGAGAGCACATAAAGATATAGCGCACTGACACTTTGGAGCCTTGTATGATATACTCAATGACTATATATATATATATATATATATATACATACATACATACATATAAATAAATAAATAAATATATATACACACACACACATATATATATACATATACATACATAATATACATATATATATATATATATATGTATATATGTAGGTATGTGTGTGTATATATATATATATACACACACATACCTACATATATACACATATATATATATATATATACATACATACATATATATATATACACATACTTACATACATACATACATATATCTATATATACACACACACACACACACACACACACACATATATATACATACATATATATATATATATATATATATATATATATATATATATATATATATATATATATATATATATATATATATAAAAACTATTAATTGATCTGTTTAACTATTAGTTATTTGATTAATTTACTTTTTACATTGATTAAAAAGTAAACAAAGATTTATTTATTTATATTTAGATTTTAGTAATTTATACATCTAAATTTAACACCTACATATGAAAACAAAGCAAAAACATGCCATTAAATTAGTGGCATGCATAAACAAGGGGATGGCAATGTGTCAAAGAGAGATATGTCTTGTACTATTTGGGTTTGAGTAAGAGGCTGCCATTTGAGGTGAGATGGTAATGGCTATCCTTGTTTCGACAACCTCTTAGCCTACTATGTACTCTTTCTTGATTAAGTTGGAGTGCTAAATTAGGTTGTCTTACACTTGGATTATGGGTTTCTAACCTTGAATCATTGCTTTTTTGAATAGCAAAGGCTTGTCAAATGAAGACTCTCCAACAAAACCTTTTCATAGGGCTAAAATTGGGGTTCTCCTCTCCTTGCTTGGCCTATTGCATTGTATACCTGAAATGTTGTAGATTCTCTTTCATGAGAAATGGCTCAAGTTGCATAGTAGACTAGGTAGTAGACAGCTTTGCCCCTTTCACTCTTTGCCATGGGTGGCTCGACTCTTACCTCCCTCCATTTTGCATTACACATTCACTCTTCTCTGTAGTGTCCCATGTTAAGTGGTCAAATGCACGACACCAAGTGATGAGTGGTAGTAACTTACATGTCAGCAAGTCAAGTTGTTACATTTTTAAATGACTTCTAAGCTCCATGTCCTATCAAAATATGCTACATGAGACTATTGCTAGCTAATAGGAAAGTGTGCCATATTAATATGCCACTAGCTTTAGAACAAAAGATGGAAAATTTGATAGAACATTGAGCAAGTAAACTAAATGAGATGTAATATTCAATAAAATTATAAAAATTGTCTTCCAAAACAATGCCCACATTTTGAAGTAACAAGCCAACTCTAGAGTTTTATGCTGTCTTACTTTTGGAGATGTGACTTAGACAATAACTTTTAGAAGGTGCATACCAAAGGTAACAATTGGAGTTGGTAGGCCAATGCATTTCACATTGAATGATAATTTTGCTGGTTGATCACAGGACACAAACTAATAGGGATATGGTCCCTTTACACCGACTCATTGGAGTGATGCTAATTCTTTTTGATCGGCAAGTCTTGACTCTCATAGCACCTATGTTTTAAAATCTATAGGCTTGGAGTGTGTAACATATATTTTTCCTAATGGATTTCCTAAGTGAATGATTGGTTGTTCAATGATGTGATTGTTAGTTTGTCACACAATCAAACGTATACATATTTGACCTTTATGCAAGTAAATTGTGTTTGACTTGAAGTGAAGGCCTTCAAATTGCGTTTTCTTTCCAAGAAGCAAGCTAGTTGTTGATAGACATATGAATTTTTCATAGTGTTATGTTGTGGCATATATGAAGGTGCAAAATCTGTCAAAAGGTGCAACAGTCAGTAGGATTCCAATTGAATTGTTGTATGCATGAGAACTTGTACGGTAAGGGTCCCAATTTACATTAGACTTGTGCAAATGGATCCACTACAACCAAATCTAGCCATGTGAGAGGTTTCTTGATGCACTATGATTGACAAAGCAGTCACGCAAACACGTCTATTGCAAGCGGTCTCCCCTTGACCTTGTTTTGCTCGTAAATGCCTAAAACAATGTCTCTTTCATGCATTCAAGTAGTCTATGGAATGTGGGCAAGATAAGCTACACATAGGTATCATTAAATATCAAATTTTCATAGCGCATCCATTTTTTGTTCTTCAATTATAGGATCTATAATAGTTTTTTGAGCTTGTGCTCTTGTTATGGCCTACAATTACTCGTCCGATATAATCCCATTCAATTGATTGACTAAAAAATCACGAAAAAAATTCAATGCCTTGAATGATTGAAGGAACATTAAGATGCTTATGGCCAAGAGAAGCATCCATTTCATTGGCAAACCCAGATATCAGAGTGACCAATCCATGAGTCGCTTCTAGATTGGTTTTCTGCAAAGTCTTCACCTAGTAAAGTCTTCACTAATAACACCATACTTACCACCTAGTAAATTTTTGCCTGTCACTCTATTGCGATTGTGACCAAGGGTGTTTGGGCTAGGATTGGTGCATATGGAATCTTGGGTAAGTGTATCCTAGTGAGGGGATAGTGCCTCTAGAGTTTCGTGCAATTTTGAGTTGTATAGTAGGTGTTTAGGGTTAGGTGTGCCTCATGGGTTGTGATGGATCTAGAGTAGAGATAGGATGTTTGAGATACATTGGTTCTCAGCCATTTGCAACTATTTTTGGTCTTTGCTTTTTGGTTCGCGCGTCTTCGCAAGTTTTTTTTATTTTAAAGAAAAATTTTTCCCCTTCTGCTCGCGAATTCGATGTCCGCGTTTTTGGATCATGACGAGTTTCTATCTTAGTCTCTTCTTTCCTAACTTTTAGGGAACGAGATTTTCATTACCTAGATTCACTCTTGACCACTCTTTTTTGCTTATTTTTAGGTAAAGAGCTTTGCTTTAGCCAAAGTCAACGGTTTGAGGCCACCCTTCAATATTTGGCCTCTATTAATTAAATAGGCATAAAATCATCACCTGTGACTCGATTTTTGATCCGATTAATCCTATAGATCACTTGCTTTATGTATAAAAATTATTGATGCCTATAATCAATACTTTAATTTAAGTGAAATGGATGTAAAAATTATATTGAAAACTTGGGTACATTACAAAAACTATTGCGACAATCAACATCTTCTTTAAAATCTTAAATGCCTTACTCTAATCTTTTGCCCATACAATTACTACATCTTTCCTAGTAAGCTTTGTTAATGGTATATACCTCAAAACTCTATTATGCCACTTCAATTGGCCTAGAAATGTACCCAATTGTTTAATTCTTCTTGTTTTTGGTGCCTTACTGATAGCTTCCATCTTCCTTGGATCAATAGACACCTCTTCTTGAGAGATCACCTACCCTAAAAGAAATCTTCTTTTTATTGCATATGCACACTTGACTGGACTCAATGACAGCCTAAACTCCTTGCATTTTTGAAAACATAACCTCAAATGCTCAAGATTCTCAAAAAGACTAAAATCGTCCAAGAAAAATCATGAATGTTGTGAGGAACTCAACAAATACATGTTGTACCACTTTTTGAAATGACGGTGAAGCATTTGTTAATCCAAATGTCATCACATTACTAGCATAAACTCCCCATTCACTCACAAAAGCTATTTTATCTCTATCTTCAAGTGCCATAGAAATTTGGTCATATCCATTAAGACCATCCAAAAAATTGTAAATCTCATGTCCAGCCAGAGCATCGTGTAGTGTATCACAAATAGGTAAGGGAAATGGATCAATTACTATAGTTGCATTCAATATTTTGTAGTATGACGGTGAAGCATTTGTTAATCCAAATGTCATCACATTACTAGCATAAACTCCCCATTCACTCACAAAAGCTATTTTATCTCTATCTTCAAGTGCCATAGAAATTTGGTCATATCCATTAAGACCATCCAAAAAATTGTAAATCTCATGTCCAGCCAGAGCATCGTGTAGTGTATCACAAATAGGTAAGGGAAATGGATCAATTACTATAGTTGCATTCAATATTTTGTAGTCCACACATACCATAATCTTTCCATTCTTCTTTGGAACTACAACTATAGGGGACAGTCATGTAGCCTCATCCAAAGGGTAAATAAAATAGCTAATATTTTTTCAATCTCCTCATTAACTTGTTTGGCATAGTTTGGATTCATTCTATACCTTTGTTGCACAATTGGAACTGCATTTGCTTTTGAATTGATTTTTTGTTGACAAAGCTAGCATCCAATCCTTTCATATCTCTATGTTTAAATGGAAAAATATCTTTGAATTATAATAATTCTTTCAATATATATTTAAACTCCTTATCAAAATTTGGTGACACCTTCACTATATGTGATTCCTCTTGAGTATCCAAATTCAATTCATGTATTTCATCCTCGGTCACTCTAGAATTTTTTCCCGTCTAGTGGTCAAAGGCTCTCTCTCCCTGCTTTACTGCTTCAATAGCTTCTTTCTCCTCTTTGTTTTTAATTTGCAATTTCTCTAACAACTCAAAATCCATGTTTTGTGTTGATTGCTTACCCTCCTAAGCTATGACTGGTGTTTGAGTTATTGATTATACCCCATCATAATCTAAGTGTACCACATATTTGGTTGCAATTTATGCACATCAACTTCAAAGATAGGTACAAATATTGAATTAGATGTGAGGAATTCATCCTCTTCATCCTCTCCAATTTTTGCTACCATATTCAGTCCTTTTGCATGCAATGCCTTGAAACCAAGTGGTATTACCTTTTTTGCATCCATCTGCATTCTAACTTTCTTCTTTTCTCTTTTGATCACTATGGAGTCTGCTACCCATAGTTGCTTTACTCTTGTTGCTCTTAACCAAGGTCTGCCTAACATCATTGATAAAAGCAAGCAATAGTCTCTTCCAGCTTGAGAACTACAAAATCGGCTACAAATTGCAGTCGCTCAATTGGGATTTGTAAATCTCTCAAAATCCCAAAAGGTGGACCCATCTCTGTCTGCTATCTTGACCTTGAAAGGACCTAGATCCCATTTCAAGAGATTCAAAACTTTGTAGGTTGACTCTGTCAGAATATTAACTATTGACCCCTCGTCTAATAGCACACCTGGAAAAAAAATCTTTCCGATTGATTCCCCACTACGGTCAACATCTATAGGTCAAACTTCACATACTTCCCCACACAAAAATTTCCTCAACTTACTTGCCTTTTTCCTCATTTGTTCCTTCTACTTCTTTAGTTAGTATTTTCAACAATTGTTGTAAAAATGCAAGTACCAACCTCAACATTTGCTTTACAATAATTGCTATTCAGCTAATAGAAAAGCTTGATAAAATTCATCACCACTGACTTGTTCTTTTAGTTTTTTCTTATGTTTCTTTGATTATTATCTCCCCTAGTCAGTCATAGAAAAATTTCATTCTTCAGGTGGTATGCTGCCTCTTTGGGACTCTTGTAATTCTTTGAGGACCCCTGTTCTTACTACTTTTGGCTCTTTCCAATTTAGAATATTTTGATCTTCTTCTTCTTAAACCACTCCCTTTCTTGGCCTTGCTTTTAACCTTGTTACAACCATCACAATAGTGCATCCACTGGTCTTCAACACAATCATAATTGTAATGCTCAACTTTTCCCTAAACAAATTGACACATCGTTACTTCCTGATCATTTTTTTATTTTGGCTTATGAAACTCAAATGTTTCTTTAGTCCACACCTCTTTAGTTCATTTTACTAACATCACCAAGCTAGCTTGACCTAGAGGTCCTTGCTACTGTGGAGAAGGTTGTTGGTTTTGTAGACGAGGTTCGTTGGTATTGTAATCGTTATTATTGTTGTTGTACCTGATAATAGGGATTCCCTTATCATTCTTGTGTCGGCACCATATTTCAAAATTAATTCCTTGTTTGTGATCCACAGCTCCACAATAATTGCATTGTTGTTGCTACATATTGTTCTTGCCTCTATTTTGACACCCCCAATTATTTGGGTTTTGGAACCTTCTATGAGGTGCGGGTCCTTGATTTATTTTGTTAGGACCCTGAGGTGCTATCATACTTGCAGCTATCTCCCTCATTTCATCCTCTATTCAGCATTAACATTAGGTTACAAAACCAAGAAGGCAATATGACTGCAAGAACAACTACTACTAACTTCCCAATTGCCTAATTGCTAAGTTAAAAACCCATAGGTGCCACAAGACAACGCTCATATTTACATCCATTTAGATGTTAGGCATTGGTGTAAACATGCCCCTAAATTCCACTTTCACTACTTGAGTTAAAACCAAATAAGTACAATAAGTAATGTCACTGAGATATCAAGGCACTTGCATTTGCCTCTGGTGCAAAATCATTACATTTATTCTCGTTTGTGTCCTTTTCACTCTATGATAAGTTGTCAGACAATGTGCTACTTCAACCAAAAGGTTTTGTTTTGCAAACGCAAGCCAATATTCAATTCATATTTTCATCAAGGTCAAACTCAATTTCAGTTGTTCATAAAATCTCCAAATCACATGGGTGACAATGTTCTAAGGCACTACTAGAAGAAATTTTTAAACAAGGATCAATGTTAGACAAGTTTTTCAAAGAAATCGTCTAAGAGGGGATTGCTTTCACATCAAACTTAGCTTAAAACTCTCCCATGTAAGAAGGTAGAGTCCTTAATGATTGGGATTGGCTGGGTATAAGCATGTGAACTTGTCATGATTTTTGTGCTAGTTATCATGTGGCAACAAGCATATCTTGTAAGCATAATGAGAGTGTAACTTTTCAAACGTGTGGGAATCCATCGAATATTTCAAAATAGGGAGACCACCCTGAATCCACTTTCCTGACCATTTACGCAGTGTTACTCTGAGGGGAGTGGGGCAGTCAAAATGCGTGGAGAGAAGCGGAGTGGGGCAGTCAACATGCATGCAGAGAAGCGGGACGCAGGGGCCAGAGGTAAGAGGGGCGCAGGGGCCAGAGGTAAGAGAGAACCAAAAACAAAGTCGACCCCTGAACTTTCTGCTGCTTCTTCTCGGCCCCGAAAAAGGGTGAAGCTCTCTGATTCCCCAACATCCCCAATGGCACAGACCTTGCATACAAAGGGGAAGGATGACTCAGGTACTCTCTCTCTCTCTCTCTCTCTACCTCATTATGATTTGCGAGGATAGTAGTTGGTGCTGTCTTGGCTGGAGAGTTGTCCCTTGATGTCGGCTTTAGCAGTAGGACATCTTGTGAATAGTCACTTGAAATACAATCGCTCAAGTCGAAGTCTGGCTCAAGAAGCACAAACCAGTGTTTGATTTGAACCTTGAAATTGGAAGGAAGTGCTCAATATTGCACTTTCCTACTGCTAATCTTGTGACATTCGGGGTGTGAAGGCCGATGGAAAGCTCCAAAGTTTACAGTCCCAGTATAGAGCAAGTTCTGTATTACAGCAAAAGAGTTCAATGATGTTCATGGCCTCTCCCTGGCTGGTGCCAACCCCAAACTAGTGAGGTGGGATCAGATCAGTGATGTGGAGTGGTTCAGTGTTTTCAGAGAGTCAAAGAATCATAGTCACTATTGCATTAAATGCAGTTGTTTGCGTACTGATATGTTCGACCAGGTGATGCAGCTGCATTACAAGGTGTACCAGAAGCCCCCAACAAACATGGAGATCAACTCTGCATTCACCAAGGGGTTTGTAAAAGAATTCAGCCCGGAGGCAATTGCAAGTAGCTCAGCCATGCAATTCAATTGGGTTGAATTCGGTGCCCAGCATTTGCAGGACCTCCGAGAGAAAGGGTACTACGAGGCCCATGTCAAAAAGTGGAGGATGCGCAATGTATGTCTAAACATCGAGGAGGCGCAAGCTGAAATGAAGGAGGATACCAAGGAGACACCCATCTCTCGCCACAACACTCACCAGTAGGCTGAAAGCCTGTCATTTTTTGGCGTTGAGAATTTGCAGCACATAAAGGCTGCCTCTCACGTTCTCAGCAAACAACTGCAAGATGCTAAAGAACATCTTCTAACTACAAAACCAGACTTTGAAGCTGCGAGGGTTGTCCAAGCAAGCAATGCTAGGGTCACCCCAATTGTGCTTGCTATGAGACAAAAGCTTCACGACGCTGAAAATGAATTACAGAGGTTACTACAGAGCGACAGCGTGGATGCAAAGAGGGAAATAGAGTGTAAAGTAAAAATAGAGACATTTAAAGAGACATTGGAAGGTTTGGCATTTCCTGACAGTGAGGACACTCTTGCTGCTGACTCAACTTGTCAGCGTGTAAGTGCTTGACTTTTATGCTTCTACCGTATGATTGGAATATGTGCACAACAAACCTATGCACTTACCATGCTCCTCTTTTTTTTGGTGTGCAGATTAATGTGGAGGTTATGGAAGCAAAAGTGAATGCATGTGAAGGTCAACTGCAGCTCCTAATGCACATGAGAAAGATGCTACAAGGCTCCTCCATTCCCACTGCCCTGTGTAATATGGCTATGGGCACTTTTATCGAAAGTATAGAAGGGGTATGCGATGGGACAATGATCAACCCGTGTAGTGGATGCAGTTTGCCACTTGAAGTAAAGGGAATCTCCGCCATGGTCAAGATGCCCTGTGGGAATAGCTACCACTTTCTCTTCTTTGCAACTGCATGCTCCTTATCGACAAAATGTAGAGCTGTGACCTGCCAGCAAAGGATACCACAAGAATGGTGTTGGAAACCCACAGGGCAAAGACATCCAATCACACCAACATCTAGTAAGATTGTACAGGGTGTGCTAATTAGCATACCCAGTGTGTTAATTAGAATATTTAGCGTGTTAACTGGATATGCTAATTAGCATATCTTGTATGATAATTAGCATACTGGGTATGCTAATTAGCATGCCCAGTATGCTAATTAGTATACCCAGGCATATCCAGTTAGCACACTCAATATTCTCACTGGGTATGCTGATTAGCATACCCAGTATGCTGATCAGCATACCCAGTGAGAATATTGAGTGTGCTAACTAGATATGCTAATTAGCAGACCTTGTATGCTAATTAGCATACCCTGTGCTCAGTGAACAGATTAGAGTAAGTTTGGCATATTAGCATATCTAGTAAGTTAACTACCATATCCAAATGGTAACTAGCAAACTGTATATGCTGATTTGCATACTGGGTATGCGGATTAGCGTACTGGGTATGTTGATTAGCATACTGGATATTCTTATTAGCATATTGGATATGCTAATTAGCATACTGGGTATGCTAATTAGCATACCCATTGAGAATATTGAGTGTGCTAACTGGATATGCTAATTAGCAGACCTTGTATGCTAATTAGCATACCCTGTGCTCAGTGAACAGATTAGAGTACGTTTGGCATATTAGCATATCTAGTAAGTTAACTACCATATCCAAATGCTAACTAGCAAACTGTATATGCTGATTAGCATACTGGGTATGCTAATTAGCGTAATGGGTATGCTGATTAGCATACTAGATATGCTTATTAGCATATTGGATATGATAATTAGCATACTGGATATGCTAAATAGCATACTGGGTATGCTAATTAGCATAGAGGGAATGTTCATTAGCATACTGGGTATGCTAATTCACGTACTGAGTATGCTGATTAGCATACTGGATATGCTTATTAGCATATTGGATATGCTAATTAGCATAAAAGATATGCTAATTAGCATACTGGGAATACTAAATAGCATACTGGGTATGCTAATTAGCATACTGAAGATAGTCCTTGTATGCTAGCTACCAGCAGTCCCAGTATGCTTATTAGCATATCCAATATGCTAATTAGCATACCCAGTATGCTCATTAGTATACCCAGTATGCTAATTAGCATACCTAATATGCTCATTAGTATACGCAGTATGCTAATTAGCATATCTTTTATGCTAATTATCATACTTGTGCTCAGTGTACAGACTAGAGTAAGTTTGTCATAATGGCAAATCTAGTAACTAAGCTACCATCTCCAGATGCAAACTAGCATATTGGATATGCTAGTTAGCATGCTCAGAAATTCGAATTAGCATACTGGGCTTGTCAGCATAATGGATTCCAATGTATGCCAGGCCGCACACATAGTCACAACATATCAAATATTTTCTAGCATACATGACATGCTTATATGAGTCTTAATCCACGTTTTTTGCTGCAAGCCTGGGGCAGTCCCTCCGTGATGTGGGCAGTGTGCATGACACGAAGGGCAAGGGAAAGGCTGTAATGGAGGACCTTTTGATTGAGGAGAGTGATGAGCTGGATATAGGTGAGAACCCTTCGACGGTGAAGGGTGTTGAGCTGGATGCAAGGAGTGAAGGGTTGGATGAGGGCTCCCAACAGATGCCAAATGAAAGCATGAAAACAACGGAGGAAGGCGGTGATGTGAGCAGGAACTTAGAAGATGAAAAAGATTGCGTAAAGCTCAGCTGAAAAGAAAATTTGTCCTTGAACCTTGAAGAGGTACCCGAAGACATTGCAAGAACAGCCTGTGGTTCGGACAAGGCTGAAAGCTCCAAAGGTGAAAAGAAAGCCACCCACTCAAGAGCTTGCAAAAAATTGTGTTAAGACTTATTGCTCCCTACCCGGTTGTGCCCTTCACTGTATATGCTAGACCATTTTGAAACCCAAATGCGTATTGTAACTGACATGCATTTTGTTTTCCAATGAAAATGTATTTTTGTGCAATATAAATCTGAGCAGCAGTTCATTGTAATAGTTCATTGTAATTTTTATGGTTTTTCTTTTTTTAACTTGTTCATTTCGTACCGCGGTTTCCCTGCAGAGGAAGAGAAACAGGCATTAATCGTCATGCCTGATGCAACTGCGGCCATGCAATGGCAGAAATTACGGAGATGGCGCGTCCACAAAGCCAGGCAGTTAAGGAGACAAAAAATGGAGATTGAAAAATGCCTTGAACGATATTCACAGCTTGCCCGTAGTATTATTGAGCACCTAAATTATGTGCACCCAAGTGGGCCGGTTATTTTTGCTGAATGGTATCCTCTACCAGACCTAATATGGGTGCCTAAGCGTTTATGTGATGAAAAAAGGGCTTTGGTGCTAGACCTGAACGGTCTTTTGGTGGCAGTGGTAGAGCCTCATTTTGGTGAAAGCCCCCGGCATATGCAGATAAAATGCTGAAATACGATGTACTTGATAAGCAGGTGTTCTGTCGCAAGGATAGCCTTTTTTTTTGGACTGGTGCCTGCAGTTCTTTAATGTGTTTATATGCAACACAAGCCTCAATAGTAAAGTCATGAGTATTTGCCGTACTGTTTTTAAAGAGCAGGTGCCAAAGATTACTGGGTTTTTTTGCTCAAGCGCACTGTACAAAGCAATCCTGGCAGATCCAGAGAAAACCTGTGTCTAGAAACACACTCCGGGGTACAACACCCAAAACACACTTATAATCGATAATAGCTTCTACAAAGTGTTTCAGAACCCACCACAAACTTGGCTTGTTACTCCCAGTCTAGAGCACCAGAGTGCTGAGCAGAGGGAAAAGTTCCTTATAGAAACTTTGAAGTCCTGTCTTTTTCTTTGGATGCAAATGGATGATCGGAAAGCATATGTTGCTGATAATGTGTTTGAGACAGGCTCAGATGAGTTTTCTGATGCAGTCATCAAACGTTTGCTTGACATTCAAAAGAGGGATATAGAGGCTAAAAGATTGGAAGAAATTCGTCGCAAACATTGGGAAGCTGACCTAGAAGCAGAAAGAGAGAAAGAAAAGCTGGAGAGGGAAAGAAGAGAAAGTGAGCAGCATAGTGCCAACCTAGAAGTAGAGAGAAAAGAAAAGAGGCAGCAGGAAGAAGACAAACAGCGAGGACAGCCCGGTCACTACAAGCGCCCTCCAAGGAGGCCTTAACGGTTTTTGGGACAGTGACTGTCATTGTAAAATTGAACCCTATGTAAATAATTTGATGCTGGCAATTAATGTAAACAGTTTGATAGTTAGCATGCTGACACAAGATGTAAACAGTTTGATAGTTAGCATGCTGGCAATTACTGTAAACAGTTTGATAGTTAGCATGCTGACCAACTTTATAATAAAAGTGCATACCCTTACAACAAAGTGGTATATATAAAATCCAGTGGATACAACTTCAAATCTGAAGGTCATGCTATTACAAATTGCTTCATAGCTTTCTGGAGTGATTGTGTACACCTGCCTTCTCCTTGGGACGTGCTCCATGGGTATTTTGATACATCGCACTAGATGTGAAAGTAGGTGGATGATAGGCTGCTTGTGGTCTAGCTTGAAGGTGTATGCATCCAATTGCTTGTAATACAGTCCTTGCACAACATATGAGCCTCTGTCAATTACATTGCTCCATTCATCAATGTACCCATTCTCCACCTTCTCCTTTTCTACAACACGCTTGACCAGATAGAAATCCACATCTTTGGCGTTGGTTAAAGCATCTGGATTTACAGCAAATGTGTCTCCAGAACATAGAGCGCTACTCAACACATCATGATGACCTTCGTATGTGAAGTCATCATAGCCAACAACTTTCTTTGTCGAAACTTCATCTGTTTGCTCAAGTAATGGTTGCAGAATCTGATAATCCCAAGCCTCCATGTGAGCTTTATTGATGCAACGATTCCACCTTCCGTTCATGCATGCATCACAGAAGCATGCCAACTTTCTTGTTGCAAGGGCAGTTGGATCCTGCGGGTTGTGACCACGAATAGCATGCAAAGAGCGAGTTTTTGCCACAGTGGCACAATTCCACTTAACTTCCCTGTTAACATCTCCCTCTTTAACCTCCCAGAACACACGAGCACATTCCCTTTCTTTTAAAGGATATGATGCAGGTGCTCCATGCGATAGGTTGGCATGGCAATAAGCAACCACATCTGCTGCACACTGCAATATAGCTCCATTAGGTTTTAGTTGTTCATGGGTCAAGGTTCTTTTCACAACTACTCTTGCACCATCATGCTTGCCCTTGCCATGCCCTGATCCAAAGAAGAACCAGCTCATCCCAATCCCTGTGAGTCCACCATATCTTGCAACAAAATAGAAAGGCCTGGCTCCCTTGAATTGCGAGGCCGCACCATCTGACCACACCCAATGTTGTTTACAAGTGACACCCTCTTGTTGTAACCAGTCACAGTGTAGCATGAAGCAATGTTGCACAAACAGTGTGTCATGGACCCTATCATTTGATATGAAGAAGTGGATTGTTTTTACTGCCTCCCCTGCCTTGCGGTAGTACGTTATGTGTACAGAAATAGTTACTTGACTAGAGTGCCAATGCATTGACTGAATCTCATTTTGCTCCTTGAAGGCGTAATTTTCAGCAAAGTCAACAACTGAGACAATGACATCATCCGGAAAGCGAAGTATACAATCCTTAAATTTTTGTCCTTGCCATCGTGCCACATAGTTATGAGTGATGAAGAGCTTCAACTTGGTCTGCAACAGTCGAAGAAACTCCCAGTAGTGCATTTCTTTATGCAAAAGATCTTTTCTTTTCTTACTGTTTCCATGCCTGTCTTTTGCTTCTACATACGCAAATACTTTCACATTAATACTCTTACCTGGCTTTGCTGTTTCTAAGCAACATAATTCTAACTTCTTTACTCCACATATCTTACAGTCTCCCATCAGGCATTCCCTTCTATGGAAAACTGCATGTGCTGGCTTTGGACAGAGAACGGACTCCCACATCTATGTGACACCTTTGAACGTGTGATGTGAAGCCAAGCAGCCGCTGCTAATGTTCTTGCCTATAGCACAGATATTGCATACACAGTTGCAACATGTATCATGCATCCCAAAAGCACGAGAGCGCATGTGGTTCAGTGCGTCTTTCAAAAAGGTCATCTGCACATGGTATTCGCAACAGCATGTGTACCTATCCTTCAGCCCCCTGCAAAAGAATGGCTTTAACATCTCAAACATCCTCATGCCAATCTTGCAATCTGGATGTTTTTGTTTGAATCTTTGAAAGAGCTCAACCTGCAATATCCATATTTGATCAATATGTTTACTAGGAGAAATAATCCAAGCAGGACTATACGCATTGCTACTTAATTCATCCACCATAGATACAAATTGGTGTGTTAAACAGCACATTGTATGGTCCTAACATGCATGTAACTAGGTATAACATTGTATACTAAGCATGCTAGTTAACATGCTGAGTATGCTAACTAGCATAGCTGAGTATTCTAAGTAGCATAGCTGAGTATGCTAACTAGAATACTAGTTGTGCTAGCAAGCACAATCAGTGTGTAATGTAGAATACGAGGCATACTCATTAGCATGCTAGTTAGCATGCTGAGTATACTCATCAACATACTGAGTATGCTAACTAGCATGCTGAGCCAGCATACTAGCTGTGCTAACTAGCATACTCATTAGCACACTAGCTAGCATACTCATCAGCATGCTGAGTATGCTAACTAGCATACTAGCTGTGCTAACAAGCACAATCAGTGTGTAGTTTAGCATACGAGGCATACTCATCAGCATGCTCGTTAGCATGCTGAGTATACTCATCAGCATGCTAGGTAGCATGCTGAGTATGCTAGTTAGCATAGCTGAATATACTAACTAGTATACTAGATGTGCTTACAAGCATAATCAATGTGTAATTTAGCATATGAGTCATTGTTAACCACATGAATGTGTGATAAGAAGAATAGAAGGTATGCTAACTAGCATACATATTGTGCTAACCAACACACTTATTATGTTGAACAGCATATCCAGCACACTACGAATGCTAACTAGCATAAATCAGCTTACCCATTATGCTAACTAGCATGCTGAGTATGCTAGTTAGCATAGCTGAATATGCTAACTAGCATACTAGCATAAACCAACTTACCCGTTATGCTACTTAGCATTCTTAGCTGTGATAACTAGCATACTCAGCATGCTAGTTAGCTAGCTGAGTATGCTTACTAGCATGCTATATTGCTAGTTAGCACAGCTGATTATGCTAACTAGCATACTAGCTGTGATAACAAGCAAAATCAGTGTGTAGTTTAACATATGAGTCATGGTTAACCACACAAAGTGTGCTAAGAAGAATAGAAGGTATGCCAACTAGCATACATATTTTGTTAGCCAGCACACTTGTTATGTTGAATAGCATAGCCAGCACACTAGCATAAAAGGTGTTAAAGTAGCATATATATTGTGCTAACCAGCATAGTCCTCAAGATCACTAGGCATGCTAACTAGCAGAAGATTTATGATGAACACCATACCCACCATACAGGAATGCTAACTAGCATATACCATAAACCAGCTTACCCATTATGCTAGTTAGCATACTACGAAAGGTAGCTAGCATACTCATTGTGTCAAAGAACATACAGAGCATGCTAGTTAGCATAATAGGTATGCTAACTAGCATAAAGGGTGTTATAGTAGCTTACATATTGTGCTAGACAGCATACTTATATTGCTAAACAGCATACCCAGCATACTAGGAGTGAGACTATGCTAACTAGCACGGCATACATAGCATAACATATTGTGATAACTAGTATGCTCTGTATGCTAGGTAGATTACTAGCATGCTAGAATGCATAAGTTATGGCGCAAGTATGTCGTTGATCACCTGAGACTCATCCAGGAGGTGCACAGGGTGTTTTATGTAGCTTTTCCTTCCCACTCTCTTTCAACAAACATCCTTCTTGTTGGGTGAAACACGAGTCTCCTCTGTCCAAAATGTGTAGACCAATTCCTTAATTTCATCTGTGATAGGGCTATGACAGTGTTTCTTGTGACATTCGGCCAATGAAAACAGTCGAGCATTGACACCAGACTTCACCTGCCGTGATTTTGCTTTGAACAAGCTGCGACGGTCGACTTTTAGGACCCTGGAGAATTTGGCAATAGGCATGTTTTCCTTTGAATTTATCATCATCTGCAATGCTGCATTCTTCAAAAACAGCTCGTCGTTAGAAGCTGGCTGCTTGACGATAGCTAGTGTGTTGCGGACATTGGAGACAATTGCACTCTGCACAACAGCCTCCTTCTGTAAAGACTGATCACGGATTGCCCGAACAAGCGGATGTTGAGCAACAAGATTCCAGTTTTCGCACTTTGCTTCTTTGTTGAGACCTTCAGTCCTGCTCTTGAAAGCTTTCACAATCTCAAAGGAGATTTTCCTTTTCTCCTCATTGTCGACGGCATGATGTCCTCATTTAGTTGTCATCTGTCGGTGCTCCCGCTGTTTACGCTTTCTTTCTGTCTCATATTTCCTGATAATAGAAAGAGCTGGATGCTGGTAGTTGTGATTCATTTCCTGTAATGGCTCCCTTATGTAATGGCTCCCTTCTGCCTCCATTTCTAGTGGCAATAATGTTGTCTGCTGGTTTCCATAGCTGCAAGTCTGCTAAGCTTTGACAACTCAACTTCGAGGCAAGAAGTAATGCGAGAGAGAGAGAGAGAGAGAGAGAGAGAGAGAGAGAGAGAGAGAGAGAGAGAGAGAGAGAGAGAGAGAGAGAGAGAGGGAGGGAGGGAGGGAGGGAGTAGGAACAGGGCAAATTGTAAACTGGTCTGAGAGTGAGACAGAGAGGGAGTCTGCGCCGCAGAGAGAGAGAGAGAGAGAGAGAGAGAGAGAGAGAGAGAGAGAGAGAGAGAGAGAGAGAGAGAGAGAGAGAGAGAGAGAGAGAGAGAGAGAGAGAGAGAGAGAGAGAGAGAGAGAGAGAGAGAGAGAGAGAGAGAGAGAGAGAGAGAGAGAACAGAGGCCACACCCCACGTCGTCGTCGTAACCGAGAACAGAGTCCACACCCCATATGGGAGGGAACAAATAATATATCTTATGGTTATTAAAATTTCAAACTTCACTTGCTCTTTGGTTTTGAATAGATGCTAACAAGCACCTCTTACTAGCATTATCCGGGACACCAAAAAACATGATAAGTTAACATGTATATTCCCGGCTATCCATGGATCCTTTGTCTCCCCCATATGAGTGCATGTCTAGGTTACCCTAAGGTCCGACCTTAAATTCTTCAATGGGAGGGTCCTTCCCTTTCTTAGTCATATTCCCTCTTTGACTCATCTCACTAGTTTAATTGGATTTTTGGATTTGCTTCCATAGCTCATCCGAGCCTTTTGCTTCTCTGTAAATCTCTGGGATGATATGATGAATACTATTAGATGCTTGATCTATTGTCTTCACTATTATTCTAGGCTTCCATTTTAGGCTCTTCAGCTTGCCTAGGACTCATTGTTGGGAATTTGAAGGCCAATCCTATTTTATAGACTCATTGTTATGAATTTGAAGGCTAATCCTATTTTATAGACTCATTGTTGGGAATTTGAAGGCCAGTCCTACATAGGTGCACTAAAGGCAAAGCTACATCATAAAAAAATTTGGAGAGTGTGAAAGCATGTATTGATCGTCCAAAAAAGGGCTATCTAGACACTCCTTTTTCAAGTGGTTATGGGGGAGGGAACTCATTGAGTAGATAATGAAAAGGTAACTCAATGAGTCAATAAATAATGAAAAGGTGCAGGGTAGAATTCTCTCATTTGTTCATGTTTTAGCAACAGTACCTTAACAACATTTTGACCTTGTAGAATATTTTCTCGGCGCAATCTATTGAAAAGATCCAAGTTAACAAGAAACTCCTCATTTAAAGCTTCCAATTTTTGGGACTCTTCCTTTACCTGCTTTACCATCTCACGGTTCTTTTCAACCTGCAATGAATAAGATCTTGAGCTTGCTTAACATTCTGTCGAGCCACTCGAAGCATATCAAAATGGTCTTGGAGAAAATCCTTCGCATGTTGTATTTTCTCCGTAGCCAACCCCACCGTAACGAGTGATCTAGGTTGAAAACCCTATAAAAGCATAAATGGACTAAACCCTGTAGTCACATGCTTTGAACTATTATAAGCAAACTCCAATATAAGTAGGTAATATTCCCAATTGGTTTGCTTTTTGCTAACATATGCTCGTAGCATATCCTCTAACACTTGATTAACTCGTTCAGTTTGACCATCTCTTTCTAGATGATCAGTTGTAATAAGATTAGGTGTACTATTCAACTTGTGAAACACAGCTCTCCAAAAGTGATTATCAAACTATTGATCTCTGTCATTAATGATACTAGCTGGAAGACCATAGAGTTTGTAAATATGGTCAATAAATAGCCGTGCTAATTCCGGTGTCTTAACTGTAGTCTTGGTGGGAAGAAATCGACCCATCTTGGTTAGACGGTCTACAATTACCCATATGGCATCATGGCCACGATTTGTAGTAGGCAATCCTACTACAAAATCCATAGAGATACTATCCTACTTACCTTGTGGAATCTCTAAAGGATGTAAAAGGCCACCTCCTTGAGGCGCTCTGTCTTATTAACTTGGCTGCCTCTAGTGAGAACTCAAACTAGCACAGATATTTCAATCCGAGGGCGTAGCTAACCCAACTAGTGCATGGAAATGTTGAATGCAATGCCCTAAATGGCAATGCATCGAGGAGAGAGGTGTCATAATTTCTAAGCCAGGTAGGTCTGCAAATGACGAGAAACCTGCTTATGACTGATCAAAGACTTCATAAGGCTGTAGGGGACTCAAATGACCTCTAAACTTGATGAAATTTGATACCCTAGCTAATTAAACCATGGAAAACCCAAATATGTGACCAAAATCACTTGTGAAAATTTGGCTGGGATGGGCAACCGTGATTGCAGCTTCTACCCACCGACACCAAATCCAACAAATGAGGAGTCTAATGGGTCGTCTCTAGTCCTAGCTACCTCTATCCAAGCTTAGATACACTTAAAAACCCCTAATGACCTCTTAAAAACAAGATTAGTGCAAGAGGCAACCTTGAGCCAAAACCACTTGATGCGTCGTATACACACACTCACACAAGACATGAAAGACATGAACAAGGAGCTGAGAGTATGTAGAAGCAACACCTGAAGTTTCATTGCAATGCCATAGCCGTACAAAGAGATGCGAGTACGTAGTTGTAGGCCAAGAGCTCACGTACGCTACCCTTCACAATTATTGATTCTTGATTATTACAATAATTTGGCTTATATACCTAAGGCTTTAAAAATGGGTATTTTGGCTAAAAGAGAAAATTATTACAAGAAGTGAGTGTATCCTACTCTTATATTTTTCCATCATTACAAGGCTTATCTGGAATTCATTAACGTCATCAAGATTTCCTATAAAAACACTTGAATTCCATGCCAACTTTTATGCAAAGATTTGAGAAACACAGAGCTAGCATAGTAAACTCAAGCATGAGATTTGTTGCCAAAGGTTGGAAGAGAAAGGAGGTCAACTAAATCCTAAGAAATGTAAGTGGCTCAGCCTTGAACTCATTTTCTAGGGCATGTGGTGTCTCAAAATGGTATAGAGGTAGATCCGAAGAAGGTTAAAGATCATGTCTTGATGGAGCCTCCACCAAATGTTCAAGGTCTAGCCTCCTTTGTACACAAGTTGAAGTATCTCTCCAGGTTTTTTGGATGTTTTCCAAGTATGTGTATCCACTTCAAAATAAAGCACAACAAGTCCATGGTTTTCAATGGAGTAAAGATGCACAAGAAGCATTTGATAAGGTTAAACAAGTTCTATGTCAACTACCATTAGTTTGTCCTCCAAATAAAGAGGATGACTTTTATATGTCCATGATCAGTGTGGGTTTAGTTGCAATAGGTGTCGTATTACTACAAAAGGTGGGAAAATGCTACAAGCTAGTTTATTTTGAAAGCATGGTTATTCATCCAAGAGAGGTGACATATACTAAAATGGAGCAATGGGTTATGACTCTGTTCTTTGTGTGCAGGAAGTTTAGAGTTTACCCCATTGTTTGTAGTTTTTTTGTTATCACTTCTAATAATCTACTACCTAAAGTGGTCTTGCATTTGAAGCCAAGAAAGTGCATTATGAAGTGGATAGTGGAGTTACAAAAGTTTGAGTTTGAATTCAAAATTGGTCATACAAGTAGGGCTAAGGTAGCTGAAATTATAGTGAACAAAGAGGTGGATCTTTTAGAATATCCTAGGATTTTGCAAGAAGAGGAAAATGAGGACCCATATTTGAAAAGAGCTTTTGTGTTGTGGTTTGATGGAGCATATATGAGGTTAATTCAAAACGCAGGTGGAGGAGTAGTCTTCCAAGATCCTCAAGGTAAAGTAGTGTTTACAAGATCTTATGACTTCCATGGTGTTCATACCAACAATGAAGTTGAATACTTGACCCTTCACCTAGGGTTAAAGCAGTGCATAGAGTATGACATTTCTAGGCTCATAGTCAAGGGTGATTCTCTCCTTGTTATCAAGAAACTTTTGGGACAATGTCAAGTAAAGAAGGATTCTTTGAAGCATTGGTTTTATGCAGTCAAGGTGTTAAACATGTGCGGTGAGAACACAACTAGATGGTTGATGATTTGGCTAGCAACTGTTTTGCTGGTGTATCCACGTGGCTGGTTTGTATGTGGCACCAACTTTGTATGTAGGAAGAGAGACTTTGAGGGATATTGATTTGAGTACAAGATAGTGTGGAGTAGGGTTGTCAAAATTACAAAGAAGAATAATTGTATAGAAGGCATGCCAGTTTACTCTAGTAGGAGAAGATCTGATGGTCTATAGGTGAGAGAATATGTTGAGGAGAGTACTTTTCAAGGACGAGATTGGCACAGTTCTAAAACAAATTCATGAAGAAAGTGGGCATCAAGGGAAGGATCATGTGCTTTTCTAGATTATGAAAGCAAGCTTTTGCTGGCCTTGTACATGCTATTTATTACTAGTGCAAGTTGTGTCATGATTGTGAAGTCATGGGTGAGAGGAGGTTAGTGCCCAAGTTCCAGGGTGCTACCATTGCACACAAAGCCTTCAAGAGGTGGGGCTTGGATGTTATTGGCTCTCTACCCAAATTTTCAAGTGGTGAGAAGTATATTGTTGTTAGCAATTATTATCTAACCCGATGGGTAGAAGCAAAGGCGGTCAGGAGGTGACTGTCCATGTTGTAGCCAAGTTTGTATTTGACCCTATTTAAGTCAAAACTCACTTTTTAAAGTTCATTTCTCGTTTGCACGTTCTAAAAGATCCACTCGAGCCAAAACAAGCACGCACTCATATCTTGCTCAACATGGAACCTACTCAAGAAGAAATTAATATGCACGTCGATGACACCACCGCCACTCACACCACAACAGATACGCCACTCTCTCTCTTGCAAAAATCCCCTGCACACACTTGTATTCTCCTTTCCTCTCTTTGTAATAGATTACTCCACTTTCGCCTCCCATTTTTATGTTGTTTGCGTATGTGTGCATGTATTGGAATAAATAGTGTAAATACTGATATAAGTGAATAATAAGTGACATCATCACATACATCATTGCTTAGCAAAGCAAACCCATGATTTCATCCATGATATAAAAAGTGTAATCATTGATATAAGCACTTTGGTCATAAAAGATGGCACACTTATAGTCCGCATCAAGCTATCCATTCTTATCTTATTTTTGACTCACCTTATCCTACCCTTTGAGTCATCCACTTTGAAAACTAAGGCATTTACTTTGTAAAGCTAAGCCACTAGCTTCTTCTTGAAGCTTCTCAGCCTCTCTATATAAATGAGGCGTCTCTTCATTGTAAATCATCTCAAAGCAAACTCTCATCTCTTTAGCGATATCTTAGAGTGAAGCTTCCATCTCATAGCAAGCCTTGCATCTCAAGTAGAAACCTTTAGCATCCCTCTCTTCCTCTTATAACAATCCCTAGTGCACTCTTGTATTCTCTTTTCTCTCATTGTAAAAGAATACACCATTTTTGCCTTTTATTTTGAGTATTTGTATGTATGTGTGCGTATCTTGGTATCAGAGCCTATGAGTTATTTTGCTTATAGCCTGTAAGGTATTATAACCTATGAGTTTCTTTATTTCTAGCATGTGTATTATCTTAAAACTCTCTTGATCTGGTTTAATGTGGTGCCCAACCTCTCTTGTGTGTATTATCTTAAAACTTTCTTGATCTAGTTTAATGTGGTACCGAACCTCTCTTATGTATGAGATTAAGCTCTCAAGACTCTTAGTCAAAGGCCACTTGCTTTGAGTGATTTGTGAAAATTAATCTTTACCATTATCTTTCATCAAAGCTATTGCTTATAGCCTGTAAGGTATTATAACTCAAAGCCTATGAGTTATTTTGCTTATAGCCTGTAAGGTATTATAACCTATGAGTTTATTTACTTTTAGCTTGTGTATTATCTTAAAAATCTCTTGATCTATTTTAATGTGGTATCGAACCTCACTTATGTATGAAATTAAGTTCTCAAGACTTTAGCACATCTAGGGGGCAACTAGGCTAGGAGCCTGACATGTTTCCTCATAGCCCCTTTAGGGGTGAAGTCCTTGTGAGAGGGTGTGGACCTTCTCTCTCTTCCCCCTAATATTTGGGCTTGCCCCCTCCTTTGTAGCTAGCTTTGTTGACTTGAAGCACCTCAAGGTGCTTAGCCAATAAGCACCTCAAGCACCTTAGTCAGCAAGGGCTTTAGCATAGGTTCCCACTCTGTCTAATGAGATTTGAATCTTGGAGTCCTAGGTATAAAGGCTTTTATAATGAAGCTAACCCTAAGGTCTTTTGAAGCTCCATTAGTTGCACATTGCTCTTGGCTAACTTATCTCCTTCTTAGGCTCTTATCATTGGAATCATCTCTCCCTTTAGTCCCCTTTTGAGAAAACTTAAAAGCACTTTAGTGCACTTTGCTCTTTGATAGACCACCTCCATATTGACCCTTAATAGAGCTACAACCAACTTGCTCTTAGGTCCCCTATTGAGATCTTAAAGCACCTATCTATATTTTACCTCTTGGTCCCCTTTTATCTCCCCATATTAAATGATCAGTTTAACATGAGAAAATCATTTGGTAATGTTAGATACTAGATTTTATGACGTTACCTCTTGCTTGAAATCATAGTCATCCTTGACTATGAGCTAAGGAAGGTAAAGCATAGTCATCCTTAGCTCATAGTCATCCTTGACTATGAGCTAAGGAAGGTAAAGCATAGTCATTAGTCCATGATTTCCTAGCGGTAGATGATCCCTTTTTACCTACAGCATCATAAAATGGATGACTAGTCCATTTGATGCTTGAGAGACACCATCTCCCACAAGCATGTCTGCTCTGATGTTCATATCATACTTCCAAAGTAGAGTGAAAAATTCTACTTGGTGTTTGGGAGACGTCGTCACCACAAACATGATCCTAAGCATGCATACTATTAAATTTGTGCACAATAATGAAATTGCAATGAATACGTTAAAATTTGTGATATGAAAAGAGTTGCCATTGGATGTGCCTTGATAGTCTTTTTGAAAGGTATAAAATGAGCTTGCTTACTAAACCTGTCAACTATTGTCTATATTCTCGTATTCTCATGGATAGAATTAGGCAATCCAAAGAATAAAAATTGCAAGGCACACTTCAAATCAGATTCATCACACATCACACATGCATACACTAAAAACTGCAAAGGAGAGAGATAGAGAGAAAGAGACAAGCAACACCAATTGAGGGCTAGACTTTCTGAAGACGACCCTCCCTCCAAAAAGGATGTTGTATTAATTAGATCCAAAAGAGAGGAATTTCATGTTAATACAATGCTCATTCCACTTCTAATTGGTCAGGTTCAAGAGATAATTGCTTTAGAATCTGCCAATTTTGTAAGTAGACTTTTTTTGCACAACAACAATTGTAGAACTCATTACCAAAACTTTAAACATCTTATGGATAATAAGATCTATGGGGAATAAGCAAGATATAGGTTGGAAGAGGTAATAAAGTGTAGGATATAGTAGCTTGCATATGGTTAATTAAGAATAATCAAGCAAAATATGTAGTATATGCATAGACAAGAGAGAAGGAGATGATGGAGAGCTTTAGAAGGAGAAACTAATGCCAGATCAGTCCCAAATAAATTCCTTGCTTGAGGAGCAAGCTAGAGTGTGTAAAGAGAGGAAAAAACTCCTTTCTGTCCTATTTTTGGATCAAAGGGAGGGTCCACATCAACTCCAGGATGCAGGGCTAGGATGGGGGTGCCATTTTTGAAATGTTTAGACTTGTTTAATCTGCTACATTTGCTCCCTTCCTCTTGCCGTGGGCCCCACTCCACTTGCCTTGGGTCACAAACCAATCTTGCCCACATTTCCTATACCTGATGCGATTGGGCATCATTTTAGCTTAATTTTGGAGGTTTTTGGGACTGTTTTGAACAATATTTAATAAATACTTTTAGTTCGAAAAATAGTTAGTATACCTTGAATTGTTGATCTATTCTTCTTTGCCACTTTGTCAATAGAGCTTTGTTGGTATCATTAAAGATAAGAGCTGCTCTTTGTAATGCGTAGTTGAGATCAATGGGGTCCCACTTTATCTCTTTGATGGGTTTTATTCGATGGAGAAGGAATATATACAAGAGGATAGTGATGGGTATTTCTAAATTAGGGTCTAGAACCTGAATCACCAAAGGGAAAAACCCTGTGGGAAAAAATGCCTTTGGTATACGCTCTTATTGGAGTTGAGCACTTGGAAATTGAGTACATGTTTATGCAAGGTGAGTCTTGGGAGAAATAAAGAAAGAGTGTGTAATGAAAGTGCCAATTATGGAACACTCTAGATGCACAAGAGATTTTGTCAACAAAAGCATGCAGTGTGAAAAAATGGAGTTGATGGGTGCTTCAAGGAAAAAATGTAGCACATGTGATATCTAAGGACATCTCAATAGCTTCCACACTTCCAAGAAGGGTTTTTGATGTAGAAGCTTCTCCACTCATTCCTCAATGAGCTTAGTGCGTGAGTGTCTTTTGGACTCTCTTCTTAACTTCACAAGACTTAAAATACATAGACTTTGACTCTTATGCTCACCTATACCAGCATGAGCGACACAATGTAAATATGCTCAACTCATCTAGCTTGAGCAGTACCTAAAATATCTAAGACTCTTAGACCACAAAGAATATTACTTGAAGCTTTGGGACTAAATTTAGTGCCTCAGTTGCCCGACTCTAACTTTTATGCCATGTATTTTTAATGGCGACTTGGACTTACCTGTTCAAGGCCAGCAACCCGATGCCACATGCTCTTGAAATTGAGTCCTTTATCATTGATTTGGTCTTTGGATGCCACCATTTTGTTCAATAAGTTGGCATACTTTGGCTCCTCTTGATTCTTTTGTTGCACGTGATGCTCTTTAAGGAGGCCGCATTTTTGTACCTCTACTTTCTCTTCTTTGAGAGGAGCTTGTAGATGTGGGTTCGTTCTTTGTAACTAAGTTTTCAACAATGGTTTTGGAACCCACTTTGTTCTTGGTCGTGTTGCCTTGACTTGATGGACACTAGGCTTTTTTATCCATACTTGGCTATTACCATTGTAAAAGCCTTGACCATTTACTAGGAGACGAGGGATCCATTTATAGGTTGTATTCTCCTTGATTGTGCTTGGTCTCTGTTGGCTCTTGGCTGATTGCTTCTGTATGGAGCCTTGTGCTACGTGGTTAGTCTTAGTGGCTCTAGGTTGAACAACTACTTTGGGTAACCATATTTGAGTGTTACCTTCGTAAAACCCTTGTGCTTCAAGTAGCTTGATTGGAACCATTCTGTCCTTTGTCTTCACTTGGCCTTGTTGGGTAGTTTGATATAGTTTCAACTTTGGTACCCAAATTTGCTGTGTTGTTTGCTTATTTGAGGCTCTTTTCTTCTACTTATTCTTTCTCCTATTTGAGTTGGTTGTCTTGCGTTGAATGCTCATCTTATTCTTTGTGGGGTTTGTTTGCAAGGGTGAGTAGTTCCAGGCCGTTACCTTGGGCTTTTTGGCCCAAACATTAGTGTTTCCTTGAAAGTAGCCTTGAGTAGTGATTGACTCATTTGAGGCCACCTACCCTGTCACCTTTTGTTGTTGAGATGGTTCTTGAGAGTGTATCCAAATTGCATCTTTGACGTTAATGCGTTCCTTGGATACCAAGACCTCCTTGATTTTTCTTGCTTCTTTACTGCGATGGAGATTTGGGTTGATAATTTTTTTGTTTGGAGATCCATTGCATTGTTGAAGGTTTTGATTTTGATGTAGAGACTTTGCATGAGCTTTGATGTGGGCTTGTTGAAGGTAAAGCTGACTTGTGAGGATGATCTTCTTCAATGTTTAGTTTTGCTTTACCTTTTTCTGTTGCAGATCGTTGTGTCTTCTTTGTTGATGTTTCTTGGGTTTTCCCTATTGTTGTTGTTGTGCTTTTTGTTGCTTGCCAAAGAATACATCCTTCCAACTCTTTGTTAGGACTAAATTTTCCTTGATGTGATGGGAATCAACTATGTTGAAAGAAGAATAGCTTCATAGCTGCTCTTGCCTCTTACAATGTCCTTGGTGCTTGTGGGATTTGTTGTGTAGTTGTAGCTAGAACTGCCCTTGCCTTAGCTAATTGTCTCTTTCTCTCCTTAGCTTTCACCTGTGCCTAAGCATATGCCATCTATTGCTCGCTTCTTGGCACTTGTTCAACTCCTTTGGTGCTTTTCCTTGTTAGCAACTTTGTGTCATACTCAGATGGTACCTCTTGTGAAGGTTGTTGTGGTTGTGGCTCTTAATCAATTTCCACTACCCAATGATCCTGGCATCACATTGGCTGCAAAACAGTCAAAATTCAGCGCCAAAATAGGGCTGAATTAGTACCTGTAAGGAGAGGTTATGACCCTTCTCTTGTACCTGCTTTAGAGTAGCAATTAGCTACTCCTGTTCCTGTTCAGTGAGGCTCTTGCCTCGGCAATTGAGCATAATTCCCACAAGATTGTACATTGGGAAAAGGAATATCAAATATTGATCCAAATTGTTAAAGTACATATGGTACTCTGAAACGAGCGTGCAAGTTTGAGAATGATAGCTTTACTAAAAACCTCGGGATTTGTTGCAGGTCATTAAAGGAGTCAACCTCAAACTCTGGATAATACAGGACACCAAAGAGGATGCATCTTCCCATAGAGAGAGGTAATCGGGCCGCGAGGGAACGAGCTACAGACTCTGAAACTAGGATCACAATGAATAGCCCCCTGCCCATCATAATAGATCTCTGCATCTGCTCTCTCAACTCCCTGCACCCAATTTCTGACTTGACCCCTTTGGCGAGGAGGGGAGGAACCGACCAAACGATCGATCATTGAGCGCGGTTGAAGGGCCTCATCGAGGTACTTCACATTGAAGTTGGCTTCTCCCGTATGTCGAACGCAAGGATCCATCCTACTCGAAAAGGAGTGGAAGAGAAGAGGCTAAAAGGTTGAGGGATGATGGGAAGGAAAAGGACTGGATCAAGTCCAAACACAATAAGAATAAAAGATGCAGGATCTAAGAGCGGCTGAAGCAAAAGGGGGGGGGGGGGGAGCAACAATTGCAAGGAGATTAAGGGAAAACAGCTCGAGGGGAAGGTATTGCAAGGGTGTTGTACAAAAGAGGAATTGACCAAGTGATCAGGAGATGTGTTCTTGAGTTTGAACAGAGAGAAGTACTCGCAAAGGCTCATGTAGGCAATTCAGGAGGTCATTTTTCAGGTGATGTTACTGCAAGGAAAATATTTCAAGCAAGACTTTGGTAGCCAACTGTGATAAAAGATGCTCAGGAATTCAGTAAAAACTGTTTGAAGGATAGGAAATGAAGGCCATGGAGGCAATCGAAAAGGCAAGGCTGATCCAAGAGGGAAAGCAATGGGGGACAAGGGGGGTAACCTGGGGCAACATGCAGAAGAGCAGGGGCAGCGCGGGATGAAACAGTAGCTGACTTGGGGGGGGGGGGGGGGGGGGGGGGGGCTGAGCGCAGGGCGAAACAGCAGGGACATCGGGCGAGCTAAGAAAGGAGTACAGGAAGAGGACCAGTAGGGATGCGGGCTAGCAATAGCTGAGCAGGGGGGAGCAAGAGGAGATGCTTCTCAAATCAGCGATGCTTGTAGACGACTCATTTGATATTACACATAGTAATGCGTCACGGATGCCTGTGCGCAAGTCATCTTGGAAGAATTTTAGCAGGAGTATTTCCCTGTTGGGCCAGGGCTCGGGGCCAGGGCTCGAAGTCATTTAAAGACAAAGAATCACTGTAGGTAAAACTGAAATAGCTATAATTTTTCAGCTATGTAGCCTCCCAAAGAACAACATTAACCTCATTTTTGAGGAGTTATGTATAGTTTTATTGCCTACTTTAAATCGCATCAGTTTGGCTCCAAAAATTACAAGTGCTCTTCACCAATGTACAGACACTTTCTCTCAATTTACCGTGGTCATCCTCGATCAATCTCATGAGTATTGATGGTTGTACTCTGATTGCTATCATTTGCTGAGTTGAACGGGCTTACTAAGCTTAATGTTAGCAATTTTTGACTACTGAAATATGAAGTGTTTTTAAAGTATACGTTAGTAAGAGTGCGAAGGTCGTACTGTTGATGCTAAAAGAGTGCAGTTCTATCATTGTGTCGTTTTGTCAGGTATGCTGTCATAATAATCAATATCTAATTCTCATAAATGATTTTCTCATATTAAACTGATCATTTAATGTGGGGAAGTGCCAGGGGAGAAAAAGCTAGAATATTGGTTAAGCTAGCAGACCGGCCACAATAGGGATCCAAAGGGGGGCCATCTGCAAAAGATCCATGTGCAACAATGGGCTAAAAAGACCCTAAGGTTCAGCCCATTAAGACTTCCAAAATGCTAAGGTTCCAAAATTCAAAGGTTGTGTCCAAAGGGTTAAAGCTTAGGGGGAATTGGATGCTTTGTTTGCTCTCCAAAGTCAACACATATCCCTACATGGGAGGGGGCGAGCCCTTCTTCTAGGGTATGAGAGAGAAATCCACACACACACACACACACAAGCCCCCTTTGCACAAAGGGAATGAGGGACACATGTCAGCTCCCTAGGCCAGATGCCCACAAGGTATGCCCAATTTCTATTGGATGACCCTTGAAGTGGACCAATGAGAATTAATCTAGAGAAAATTTAGCCTAATTAATTTTAAAACACTTAATAAAAATAAACAATGAAAATTAAGTCTCCTAGATGACTATTGGGCAGTCTCCCAAGGGGTCCAATGAGCATTCTGGAGCCCAATGGCTTGCCTAATTCCTATTGGCCAGGAGGCAAAGGGGTCCAATGAGAGTTTAGTTTAATTATTAAATTACCTAAAGCTCTCACAAAAGGGGAAAGGGGGACACATGTCAAAAGGCTATCACTTATGCTGCTTAATGGTCATTGGCTTGACTTAGGGAGGGCCAATGAGGCTAGAGAAGGAGCAAATAGCAAGGGGGCTCGCCCAAGAGAGAGAGGGGGCTGATTTTTGCAAGGCATTATCACACACACACTCACACAATCTCATGTGTGAAGAAAGAGAAGACTATCTCTTCCCAAGCTTTAATGGAGAACTCATCACCTACTCCAAGCTTGTGAGATAGAAGCCCACATCAACACTCTCTTGGCATGTGGATGCAAATCCAACCAAGAGCCAAGCTTCAATGATGCTCATCTCCTCTACCAAGCTAATTACTAAAATAAGCTATGCTAATATGAGTGATTATGTGAGGAGATGTACATCTTTCTCGTAAGATACTCCTTCTTCCTCTCAATCTACTCTCATACCCTGCTAGCTCTCACCATCTTCGAAGGTGTGTGAGGTCTTGGGTCTGAGAACGGGGATAATTCAAGTTGTGTTTGCTAAGTGTTTTGCTTAGTGCATGAAGCTTCCATCTTCATTGCACTAGCTAGTCTTGAAGGAACACAAAGAATTGTATTGTACAATGTCTCTCTTGATGGGAGAAACCATAATACAAAGCCTTTTGGAGGGGGGACCGGCTCCATGCAAATCCGGTCCTCAACTGTTGTCAATAGCTTAATTTCTCTCTCTTTTGAAAGTATTGTTGATGCTATCTAACTAGGTGTTATGCTTTTTGTTGCTCTCTCCACCCAAGCACTCTTGTAATTCTCATTAGGAATCTATTCTAATGAAATGCCCACTATGTTCATGCTAATTTCCGCTACACATAAGTTTTTAGACCATTAAATGTTACATATGCACAAATATGTTGTTGTTGCATTCACAAGTTCGTACGCAGATCTTTGTATTGACGTATGTTCGTGTGTGTATTTGGAAGAGTGCATTTTTGTGTGTGTGAATCTATTACGTAAGTGTCAATCAGTACTCTAGAATCTGTAGTGAGATTTGTTATTGTTGTTTCTTTTTTTTGTTTGGCTGACATCTGAGGCCAATATTAATTGCCAAACTAGGTATCACTAGAAAAATGCTCCCCCCCCCCCCCCCCCCCCCCCCCCCCCCCCCCAAGAATGGAGCTGGTTCTTTTGGTGTCTCGTGGACGTCTACCATGAGTGTGTGACTGGCACTTTTTGTTAAAGGTGATTCTGGGCTTTTCCTGAATCTAGTGTTGCTTGCATAAATCATGTTGTGTAAATGGAATGCATGCAGTAGGACAACAGGGCTGATGCATACAACTAACTATCCTCACGGAACGTGGATATGTTTGCATGTCTGACCTTATACTTGTGGCACAAAGTTTATCCAGATATCAATGAGGTTTTGGCAGTGGTTTGTTTTTGGAATTTTTTGTTTGCTGATTGCTAGATAGAAATTTATTTCAGGCTCGGAATATTTCTATTGGTTTCTGCTTCAACATTATGATTGGGAACCGGGCTAGGGGGATTTTGCTCAACTATCCCCAATATAGCAACAGAATCGAATGGGATCGAGTGTATGGTGTGAGGCCCATGGCCATGGTTTTCATATTCTTGCTTAGTATCCTTATTCTCTGCAGTTAAGTTGAATACAATTTTAACAACCTCCACCCCTCTTTCCCAAAAAAACACAAATTAGAAATGGTTGTTGATTGTGTACTTAAGAGACTGGTTTGAGGATCCACACAGAATCCTCAATAACCAGCTAGGGTTTGAATCATGACCAGTGTACCTTCCTCTTAAGTGGTTTGGGATAGTTTTGATTTTGTCTATCCTTTCCTTGCCCAGGTGTTGAACCTTCCTTTTCCTTTACACATGCCTCTTAAATAACTCAAATGGAAAATACAAAATACCTAACTTGAAACAAAAGTACATTGAATTTTTTTTTCAATACTCACATTAGTGAGTTAATGCATTGAAAACCAAAAAGAACTACATGACTGGCCATGCAGAAAACCTGCCATGGCGACCACATCGTTTTGGGACTTTTACATGGAGCCCCAAACCAAACATTAGATAACATAGTTGTTCGGGAAGCTACCCACCATGATCCCATTACATAGGCTAATAAGGGAGCCAAAACACACATCATGTGCCTTACCACTACCCACTGGTGATCACTTTGGATGACAAGTGTGATAAAGTTAGAAATCATTGGTTTCACACGGACAATTCTCTGTTTCAGTTGGAGGAGGTGTAGAGAAACATCAAGACAGTATGGGTACAAGCATTCTCAAAAGGATTTACTCCAGCCAAGTCATGGACAGTGGCCATAACTGAAACCCAGAAAATGCTGGTTACCTTCAAAAAGAAAGTCTCAGACATTAGAGGAAAACAAAAAGGTAGGATTTACAGTGAGCTGGTGGAGTTGGAAGGCAGTAACAACACTAGCATAGTCACTCAAGACAAAATTTCCACTCTGAGACACCAACTCAGAGTAGAGGAAGACCTCACTCTGTTACATATTGCGGCTTTCTTTCGGGAATGATGGGCAGGAAAAGTAGATAAACCTACCAAAGGAATGTTTAAAAGCTTAAGAAGGAAGCACCAAAGAGAAGCAATCCCTTACCTTCTTGGCCCTAAAGGTAAAGCCACTAATGAGTCTGACAACCTGGAGATTTTCAGGGACCATTTCACTCGCTTTTTCACCCCTAAGTAACAAGCAGATGAGTTAGTGCTCTTGGCCAGAGAAATAATCAAGAAATGTGGGCCTAGAGTGATCCCCTCTCATGTAGCAGCTCAGCTTGATTCAGACCTTGCAATATGGGAAATAAAGAGGGAAATAGTGTCTTTAAAGCCCAGACCTTACAACATGGGAAATAAAGAGGGCAATAGAGTCTTTAAAGCCCAAGAAAACCCAGGGCATTGACGGGCTCCGACGGAATTTTATCAGACCTTCAAGGAGGTACTTGCTCTCATCCTCCTCATAGTTCGGGAGGAGTCAGTAAGACATGGTGCCCTTCCAGTATAGCTCAACACTGGAGTCATCAAACTGCTACACAAGAAAGGTCCGAAGGAGATTATCTCAAATTGGAGACCCCTTACCATGTTAAACTCTGCTTACAAGATCTTTGCCAAAGCTGTTGCACTAAGAATCTCCCCGGCTCTGGCAGAACGGTTGTGCTCTGAACAAAAGGGGTTCATCAAAGGTCGGAGAATTATGGAAGCTGTCATTGCTATGTGGGAACGGATCGAACATGCAGAGGAGTCTGGATAGGATTTTGTCTTTGTCAAAGTGGACTTTGACAAGGCCTATGATAGATTAGAATGGTCATTTATCCTTGAGAGCTTGACCATGTTGGGCTTCGGCCCGCCGGTCATTGTCAGGTTTGTAAGGACTTTACTTGGGAATGTGCAAGCAAGAGTTGCAATTAAAAATGGCATATAAGACCCGTCCCCTCTCAGTAGGTCTATTCGACAGGGTTGCCCTCTTTCCCCCCTACTTTTTTCCATGTCAATTGACTCCTTTAATTGGATGATTAAAGCCAAGTTAAGTGAAGGTTTCGTGCAAGGGATAACTCTTCCTGATGGAAGACAACAACATTGATCCTCAGTCAAAATTTTGTTAAGGTACTGCTACTTAAACATGAACAAATGAGAGAAGTCTAAGGACGTGGAGTAGATCATGATCGGAGATGTGTGATCCAATAGCCGGTATGTATCATATTTTCCTTCAACTTGGCCATAGAAAAAGCCTTCAACGACCTTCCCTCCTCTAACAATTTTGTTATGCCACTTATCCTTTTGTGCTTTCACCGTTTGGTACAACACTTTTGTGCATCTAATAATGTAAAAGTCCTCATTTACCTTAGCTGCTTTCACTACAAAATTATCCCCTATGGAAAGCATGCCACTTAACATTTCAGGGCATCCTTCATAAAGTGGCAGGTTGGACACTTGGCTCATCGGCATCGATGTTGTATCTCCACCCTCCTCGTCATCTGATTCCTCATCCCTAATTGTATCTCCGAACTCTACCAATGGTTTGATGCAAACATATTTCCATTCTTCAATGTGCATTTTGTTTTTGCATCTTCTCCACAACCCACGCATACACGGATCACAAAAGCATGAAAGTGATTGAAAGCGTATGGAGGTGTGGTTGTCCTATGAATAGCTATCAGCACAATGAAATGGGCGCGAGACAACAATGCGCTCACAGTCCCATTGCAGATTGCATTGCACTTCATCCTCCCCAATAAGTCAAAAGACTCTCTGCGTATTACACCTCTGAGACTATTCTCTTGGCGAAAAAGTTTCTTTCAAAAAGTTGACAACATCAGGTGCACACTTCATACGCCAGTCATCTGGTTTCATTCCTCATGCGTCAAAGTTATCCTGATGACTGCCCATGCCCCATCATACTCACCTTTTCCATGGCCGGATGTAGAGAAGTTATGCATCATGTGCAAGCCTGACATTTGATAGTACCTGGCCACAATATAGTAAGGTTATGGGCCTTGAATTATGAAGCAGCACCATCTAATAAAACCCAATGGTGTTGCAGAGAATTATTCCTTTAAAGTTCAGAATGAAATTTAGTCAATGCATTGGTGGTCTAACCAAGTCACAATACTTGTGCACATCACTTATTTGAGAAATACAGCGGGTGGTACACAAAAGACGCTACACTTTCACATATCAAATGACGAGCAGCATGATACATTGTTTGTAAAACATTGTTTCATGCTGCATGACAAGTGGCTGAAACAAGGAGGACATTTAGCAGTTTCAGCACATGCATGTGTGATGATTGCTGAATCTAAATTGATGTGTGTGCCTTGCAATTGTTATTCTCAAATATGCTCACTATTTCTCAATTGATTAATAATTTAGATTAATTTACAATTTTCGTTGCATAGTTAACCCCTTTATACTCTCCCATGGTGAATTAGGAATAGGAAGTGGCCGGAGCAAACTGAATTGCTTCCCACGATCATATTTAACTTTTTGGCAAATAATGCATTGAGATACATATTCTTGAATGTCCTTTTTCATTGTAGGCCAAAAGAATATATATTTTTAGGGGAGGGGGAGGGTTGCATTTTAGTGCATTTAAAATGCACCAGTAGTAGTTATCTAAAGGATGATACTTATCATATGGTCTTTTGGTTCAAAAACTGGCAACCAAAGTGACAAATCATGCATAACAATCCAGAACGTATCTTGTCCTTGACAAAATGTCGGGTGTGAGAGCGGAAGCGTGTTTCCTGTGGCGATAGAATTGAATCCACCTAGCTAGCATGCCGTGCATACATAATTTTAAGCCCTTGGCAAAAGTGATGGCCTCTAAACGTGAGAGCCACAACCATAAGTGCCTTGCACAGTCGAAACTGGGAGGGATTCCCCATGTTGCCAATATTTTCAAACTTGTGTGCCAATGCCCTTGATTCCAAATCAATGGGCAGTATCTCGGCACACGGGAGAAGTCTTGCTTTGGAAAATTGTCAAAGCACTTTGCTTTGCAAAAAAGCAGTAGATGCTAATCAAAGGTGTAAACTTGGAAAAATAATAAGAACATAAAATTGGCTAACCTGGTCATTGCGGTCACCAGTTGACTCAAAATTCTGTGGAGCAAAACTCGCTTAAAATGGCTCGTAGCCATATCTGATGCACGGATGGGAGCTGTTGTATGTAAATATACGTCCCTGGTATCATATACGCCCGTCTGTCACGTAATGAACTAAGCTGGAATCATTTTGCCAAATCCTTCCCAAGTGTGTATGCTCATAGCATAAGCCGAACGTGTGAATTTTCCATGCAATATGCCTGGATTGAAGCCTTGCTTTGCATAAAGAATGTTGTCATACTAGCCGACGAAGTCGGTTGTTGAGACACCGATATCATGACAAAAAGCATCGACCTTGTCGAGTGATTGCAACTGAAAGTAACGAGTCCTGGGTGGCAAACATCGAGAAACAGTGACACGAAGTCGGCCATGCCGAGCAACATGCCCCCACAAATTGAAGCCTTGCTTCACAGACAAGCTGTTGTACCTGCAATAGATATGTAACTTGGTTGCAGTTGCAAAGTGTACCTGGAATTGCGAATACCACTACGTGGTAAGTATTCTTCGCCGTCTGCTAGAAGCGGCGACAAGGAGCCATCCCTACGGAGCACCTGGCTCCCTTTATGTGAATGAGCAATAGGTTGTGCCAATCTCCTTGAGATTCTAGACCTTGGCATTGCCATAGGAAGCAATCACATCCGAATCAAAAATGTAAAATAACTGCATACCTCATGAATTGCATGACGACTTGGAGTACCATGGTGTCGATCTCTGGCAGCATGCATGAACACGCATACCAAGATATGGCGTGCCTTGACGTCTTGCTTCCATGCCGTCATAACTTACCCGCACAACTGTTCCTATCATCGGGCATGTTGTGGATTCCGCTTTCAAGCCTAAGGAAAGGTATACTTCGATCCCCCAAATCATGATAGCACGCCCAATTGAATCGGATCCGTCGCATGCCATATCTCGAAGAAGAAGACCATGCAATTCTGCTACTCGCATGCCTTGCATGCGGGTTCCTGCAACCTTGAGTCGAATCTCTGCGGGTAAGCTGCTTAGTATCAATAGCATGCATGCTTTGTCTTTGCAAATCACTCAGTTAGCAAATATTTGAAAGTGTTCGACTGCCCATGCATCATTCGTGACCACCACCATGTTGCGAAGTCGTGTAGTTTTGGAAATGGAAAACGATTTTACATGCCGAGACAAAAAAATAAATAAATAAAAAATTGGATGTGTTTATGCCTTCGATAACCACCTCATGAGACGGAGCCGAGGTCCCTAGTATGTCCTTGCCCTTATCCAATGTGGTTGCCCCAAATTAGGGCACCTGCTGTAAACAGAAAATGTGAATTAACCATAAAGTAATTTTTATTTTTATTTTTTTTGAAGTAACTCCCTGCAGGCAGCGATGGCGGCCTTGCGCTCATCAACAGATTGAGCCCTGCGAGGAGGTGGGTTGCGCAACCTGAGGCCCCATAGTGACAAAATTTGCCGCACAGCCCCCCGCGCTGCCGTAGACACCCACATCATGGGTTTTGGTGCAGGTCCGCTGGCGGCCTCCTTCCCCGCAAGCACTATTTCCCACCAAAACCTACCTCCCTTCGAGTTTGCAGTTAAGAGGCTCTTCCCGCGGCCTCAAGCTCGTCTGCTTTGTGCCTTCAAGGGGCCATGCCCATGACCTCGACCTCCCTTCAAGGACCACGCCTTCCCCGCCTGTCAAGGGCGCTTCTCCCCGGTCGAGAATAGCATTGGCATGCAAAAAGCATGCAAAGAAAGGTCCACGACCCGAGAGAGAGAGAGAGAGAGAGAGAGAGAGAGAGAGAGAGAGAGAGAGAGAGAGAGAGAGAGAGAGAGAGAGAGAGAGAGAGAGAGAGAGAGAGAGAGACCAAGCTTCCGTGAAAGTAATGCATCACCATGAACAATCACCATCTCCGTCTTTCCTGCTCCTTCCTCTCAACCTGGCTCTGATACCAATGTAAGAACCCTAGGAGCTAGAGACTTGGATCCTCCACCCAACCGCCCATACTTATAGGCTCTTAGCCCTAGGATCCCCTGTCCACACTGCTAGCTGGCGTGTGGCCGGGGTCCGTGACCCCCCCTTAGGGTAGGGCCCTGCCCGTAGGACCCGTGTCCTGACATAGTACATTTTGATACATTTTCAGCCATAGCCAGAAATTGTTTGAAGCATATAAAAACTTCGGACTTCGCTTTAAGCGGAAATACCCATGCATGCCTGGAGTAATCATCAATGAAAGTCATGAAGTAAAGGTAATTGCCCAAGGACGGAGTTTGCATGGGCGCACAAACATCACTATGCACAAGCTACAACCTGCATGTGGCCCGAATTGAACCATCCTTTGGAAACTTAGAACGCTACATCTTACCCAAAACACAGCCTTCACAGACATGTTTGACAGGTGCTTCAAGAGGCGGCAAAGAAGCAACCATATCAGATTTTTGCAAACGCAGCAAACTGGAAAAATTCAGATGATCAAAACATGCATGCCAAAGTTTTGCATCTGAAATAGCCCTTGAATCTACAACAACATTTGCAAAAAATTTTCCACACTTGTCATACAAAGTGAGCTTATATAGCCCACGGCACAAAAGGCCAGATGCAACAATTTCATCACCAAAACTAAGATCATGAACTGTACATCTGTCATCCACAAATTTGACTACAAGTCCAAGTCTAGCAAGTGCGGATATAGACAAGAGATTCTTCTTGATCCCAGGTACATAAAGTGCATCAACAAGTGTGAAGGAACTGCCAATTGCAGCAGTAAGCACAAGCTTTCAAACTCCCTGAACCGGATAAGAGGCATTGTTGGCACAAGTGACTAAATTCCCATGAGGGACAAACTCGAGCAAGGTGAATTCAATTCACGATGTGAGGTCATGTGCTTTGTAGCACCACTGTCGAAATACCACACATGTGAATCTGCAGCAACTGACAAGCATGCATCATGGACAACAGGATTGTAAGTGCACTCTGCGCTAAAAGCCCATTCTCCATCAACATCAGCATCACAATCTCCTTTCACAGAAGACTCAACATTGGCTACATTTGTAGTGGAACCACCCTATTCCTTCTTAGCCTCTTTGGCCTTCAACTTAGGACACGACTTGAGCAAGTGATCATTAGCTTTACAATAATGGCAACGCATCTTCTTTTTTCCCTTATCACCAGAATTACTAGACGAAGTGCTGCCAGTAGAAGCAATAGGAACAGAAGTTTTGCCATTCGCAGCAGAACCATAAGAAGTGGCTGCATTGTTGTTACCACCCTTTCTTTGAGAAGCAATAAAAGCCTGTTCAACTGCACGCTGTCTAGTCTTGTTTTTTTTGGAAAGTGACTCTTGCAACAGCAATGTGCATAATGCATCAAAATTTACATCTTCAGGATTTCCTTGGGTCATAAGTCTCCAAGTACTAGCAAAAGTCTGGTAAGAATCTAGTAAGGCATCAAGAACAGTCTGCACAAGGAAGTTGTCTGAAATGACTTCACCTGCAGAAATAAGTTGATCATTGATATCCTTGACACTAGAAAGGAAATAGTCCATATCATCTTCCTCATGCATAATCTTTGACTCCAGCTCTTTACGCAACAAAGCAATTTTAGCCTCATTGCGTCTTGCATAAAGACCTGCTTGAATATCCCAAGCCTGTTTTGCAGATTTTGCTGAACGGATGTGAGGAACAATGGTGCGCTTCACAGAAAACACAATCAATGCATGAGTCTGCGCATCCTTTACATCCCAACGAGCTTGTTCTGTCGTAGGAAAAACAACTCTAATAGCAGTAATCCTTGCAGCAAGACCTGCAACATCCTCAACATCGCCTACATCCTCAGAACCAGGACGTACATCAATGCCCTATACAATATTCCAGACGCCCTTTGACACAAGAACGTGTTGCATCATATAAGCCCACATATGGTATTTGTCCCCATCAAACCTATCCACAGCAACAAACATCTTGAAGACATTTGTGTTGTTGTCAGCCATGGTAAATGCTGCACCTGATGTGAAAAATGCCCGAAAATAGGAGAAATGGAGCGAGAACAACACGTGCTATATAGCACAAACCGTAGAAGACTGTAAGGCACCTGTTATGCAAAAATTGGCACTGACAAAAATTCTGCACAAAATGTCGAAATTGCTTGTGCAAAGGCCGAAATGAGCCCGAATCAGTAATCTGAGCAGATTGAGCTCTACAAGTTCTCTTGAAATATTTGTCAACCTGCGAACGCTCACCAAACCTCACTGTAATCGAAGAAGGTGATCAGGTGTGTGATGGAGCAGCTGGCGACTAAGCCCGGGAGGACGTAACGTGCTCTAATACCAATTGTTGGAATTAGGGTTGCAGAGAAACACACACAGCTTGGAGAAGACAAAGGAAGCTCAAGGAACACAATAGAGAGTTTGTTACTTAGTGTGCTATGGAAAGATAGATAGCCCTAGAGTATGGGCGTATATATAATGCTCGGGGGGAAAAACCTCCTAAAGAGGGAAAAAATGCCCCGACGGTCCTAGTGCGTTCACATACATTACTACCACATGTATATGGTAACAATAGTGATGTGTGTGAACATACTTAGGACCGATGGGGTACTTTTTTTCTTACTAGGAGTTTTTTCCCCCGTGCATTGTATATATGTCCATCACTCTAGGGCTAAGTTATGTTTCTATTTCTACACCAAGAAACATACTCTTTGTTGTCTTCCTTGCACTTCTTCATCTTCTTCAAGTTGTGTATACATCCCTCCAAACCTAATTGCAACAATTGGTATTAGAGGAGGTTGCGTTATCTTGGGCATATTCACATGTGCCACTAGCAACCCTCTTCTCACTTTTCCCAATTTGGGTGGGCTTTGGTAAGCGTCAATAGAGCAAATAATACTTCTGGAAAGGGAGAGATCGTACAAATTGGTGTGTTCAAATTTTTGAATCAAGCTCATTTCAGCCTTCATTTCCACTACAAGAAACAAAGTTCATGCAATTTTGTCTTTTGCAAAATTTTTATCGAGGCTATTTTTTGCAGAAAGTCCCTTATAATCCTCTTTGGGTTGTTCTACATAGCACATGTTTTTCCTACTTTGCTTTTCCTCTTTTGGAGTAGTTTTCATATTAGGTGCATTCACTCTCCATGGCTAGCAACAATAGAAATGTTTTCAAAATGTTTGTTACCATTGAGGAAAAATTGGATGGGGATAACCCAATGTAACTTAGATGGTGACACATGCGCTTGTATCAAAGGGAATCTAGAATGTTGTGCATGGCACTGATATACATCCCTCTTACATACCAATGTACAATGCCATACACACCTCAACAAAATAGTGTTGCTGAAAGGAAACGTAGGTTGATTATAAAGATGGCACAATGTATGGTAAAGAGTCAAGGTTTACCACATTTGTTTTGGCTTGAGGCTATCATATGTGCTACTTGTGTCCCCAATAGGTGTCCTACCAAAGCCTTGCAGTCATGACTCTTTATGAAGCATCAAAAGATTAGAAGCCATCTTTTGATCACATGTGTGTTTTTGGTTGTTTACCTTATGTTGTGGTGCCATAAACATAGTGCACAAATTGGATGATGAGGGTGCCAAATGCATTTTTATTGATTATAGTTCTGAAAGCAAAGGTTATAGGTTATATCGTCAACAATCCAAACGTTTCATGAGATGTTATATTTGTGAGAAATTCTATTCAGCCTTTGATTTCATCTACCAAGGACAATGATATAAGCTCATAGGACATTCAAGATACTTTTTTACCTCTTTTTAATGGTGGAAAATTGAATATAAGTTCTAATGAGGAAAATGTACCGCATATGGGGGATCCTGAAAATGTTACGGATTAGGTTATTATACCGCTGCAAATTTACATGGTGTACTTGATGTGAAAAGGGCCAAGAATGAAAAGGATATGGGTATGGCAAAATAGCTAGTGCATACTTTGTGTGACAATAAATTGGATGCACCTACCTCTAGGCATACTCGTTAAGGTTCTTGCCATGCATTGTATGCATCAAAGTGATATGATTTGGTTATTTTCTAGTTTGTATGATGAAGAGAAACCTCTTTCTTTTGATGAAGCAAAAAATTCAAAGAATTGGATGGATACCATGCAATCAGAATATGATGCACTTATGGGGAATGACCCACACACTTTATGTGATTGCCTCCCGGGAAAAAGGTCATTAGTACAAGGTGGGGTTACAAGTTGAAACATAAGCTGAATGGCGAGATTGATTACTAAAAGGCTAGACTTGTTGCAAAAGGTTATGCACATCAGAAAGGGATTGACAATCCCTTGACCTCCTCCTCTTGTGCTTGATGCTATTTTTCTAGATGTATTTGCTCTACATCAATTGTGTCTTGTTCCTCTTGGTCCCCTTGGGTGTTCGGATCTATTGTTCAAAGAGGACTTTAGTCTAATAGAGAGGAAGGATAGAACCTTGTCTTTCCTTTAGTATACTGGCAAGAGAAATTGGTGCCTTGTTGTGGAAACACAAACTCTAAATGGTTGAAGTGATAGCTTGGCCTTCTGCTACATATTGACGCTCCGAGCAAGTGGCCCAAGATGATGAGGACCGTTATTTTACATGCCATCTTCTTTGCGATCTATGAATGAGGTTTTTGCTAGTTTTGGGAAGAAGCAAATAACACGTTGTGAAGGAAACCCTCAGTCTCATGTAAAATTGTAGCATGAACGAAATGTATTAGATACTTGCATTTTTCTTCAAAGAGAGCTTGAGAAACAAAACTCTCAAGAAATATTTTCACTTGAAGGTGTGCACCATGTTTGAGTAGGTCACTAGAGAAGTGTTGTATCTAGTGGATAATAGAAAAACTTATGGAGTGCTATCGAAAGACACAGACACAACTACTAGCCATGTCTCGTCAACCATTAGTGAGTCATCAACAAAACATAGTGCTCCGGCTTCAATAAAAAAATGTTCATCAAGTGGTCAAGGAAGTGATCTGGAGAACGAATCAGGCTTATTGACAAAATTGAATCTATGACAACAACCACCACAGGTAGTGAATGTACCTAGAGCATTGAAGTGTTGCACAATCAAACAAAAGTACACCAACTTTGAATCTACACACTATCGTATTCATCCAGTTTTTGGATACAAGTGGTTGAAAAGGGACAAAAATGTATAAAATCAAGATGTTTCTCTTGGTTTTATTGAACCTCATATTGCACCAAGTATCAGACAAATGGACAGTTGGCTCGAGTGTGGGATGTCACTGCGGTAAACATTAGTGTTCTTAAGACAACGTCACCACTTTTGTTTTTGAGGATGAAAACAATTCTCCAAGGGGGGAGTAATGCCATGCCAAATCCCAAGATGCATGTGGAAGATCAGACAAATAGACAGTTGGCCCGAGTGTGAAATTTCACTGTGGAAAACATTATTATTCTTACAATGACACCACCACTTCTATTTTTGAGAACAAAAATGCTTCTCGAAGGGGGAGTAATGCTAGGTCAAGGGCCAAGATGCAGGGCCAAGACACACGTACAATCAAGGGGTGCTATATTTAGAAGGGCTACAAGCCTATATAGCGAGGTTGTGTGGAGAGTTGTATGTGCCAGTCCTCGGAGGTCTTACACACTTGTCTGTCAAGGTCGTGCAGGGTGAAAAGGGACAGGTCAAGGAATCCCCAGGAAAGTTCAAGAAGTATTCCGCAAGTAGAAACAAGTGTGGTGCTGCAAGAGCGCAAGGCTGCCTTAGAAGTGTAGCTCGTTGCTATTCAATCTGATCTACCAAAAGAGGCATCAGCCCACCACAAGAGACCTTTTGAGGATGCAAGGAGACTCATGACTAATTTAGCTCCATCAATGGGACAGGTGGCCTTTCAAACTCTAAAGAAAACCCTACCACATATGGTTGAAGTGCAAAATGCGTGCACAGTTTCGGTCCCACCCGCATTAGTTAGAAACAGTTTGTCACGATGGCATCTAAAGGACCGTCAATTTCCAACATGGAAGTCAAAGCTACTAAACAAGGCGAAGAAGGGAGCAGAAATGGTAACAAAGTGATCAAAGTAGGCAAGACGGGCACTCATGTGGATACCCCTCAAGACCACTCTACTTTTGAGCCAAGTTCGAACGTTAGTAGCAGTCAAGCCACACCAAGATTACAGTTCTCAAAATTCCCGATGATCAAAACACTAGTGAAGCCTCCTTGCCCCTAACCCAAAGAAGATAGATGATGACTGGCAACAAGTCTCTGTGATTAAGTGCAAGCAACTAAAAGACTTGACATGTAGTAACTTCACAGTAAGAAGAACCCCCCAAAAAGATAAGATTCTCCCATTAATTTTGGAACTTCTTCAAAATTCTTCAGGCCAAGAATCCAAGGAGTGTATTTACCTTCGTGATGCCTTTAGGTGATAGAGGCGGGTAGCTTTGGACTGGAGGATAACGAAAGAGATTAAACAATGGATGGGTCTCCAGATGTGTAGGAGTTTGTCTCACTCTCCCTATATAATGGAATACCTACATACTCAGTCTTGGAATGTTAAGGGCATAAAGTCAACCAAAAAGAGCGCATTGTTCTGGGAGGAGGCGAGAAAAGTAGTTACAAATTGTTGGCTAATTTAGGAGGACCATCTTGATGCATCCAGCTACAAGAAGCAAGCAATATGGAATAATCTAGTGTTTTATGATGATTTCACTCTTAGGTTTAGTGCGATGATCTTCGTTATTGATGGGGAGTTGGAGCCACAAGTAGTGCTCAACTATGCCTCACGGAGAGTCCTTGGGGTAAGAATTAGGTGGGCAACCCAGCTTATCACCATCATAAGCATTTATGCTCCATATAATGGTAAGGGGAGATCCAAACTATGGGTGGATCCGAGGATCAACCACGCTGCTGGAAGGTGACTGGTGCATCATGGGAGATTTCAATATGGTGGAGGCTTGAAATGACAAATAGAGTTTGGCTAGCATACTAGAAGGATTTGAAAACTATGCAAAGTCCAAATGGCAAGCACTTTGCAAAAAATGGGCATTGCTTGACTTGTGGAACGCTCGTCTGTGGATCAATTCTTCTAGCTGGAGGTACAAGAGCCTCCAGTATGCCGACATAGCTTTCCGTCTGGATAGGTGTTACATCTATCATAATGAAAATTGGCTTCCCCCTTCTGTCATGCTAAATATCGATCTATCATAAAATCTAATATCTAGCTAACCCAAATAATTTTCTCGTATTAAATTGATTATTTAATGTGGGAGAATAAACGGGAACAAGAGTTAAAATACAGACATGTGCTAATGGATCTTAAAAGACCTAGGGTTAACCTCATTAAAGACCTCCAAAGGTTAGTGTAAAAAATCCAGCTAATGGAGCTTAAAAGACCTTAGGGTTAACCTCATTGAAGACCTCCAAAGGTTAGTGTAAAAATTCCTTATACCCAAGACCTTAGAGTATGTTAGACCTTAAACAATCTAAGCATGTTCTTGAGGTGCTTGTCATGCTTGAGCTGACTAAGGTGCTTGAGATGCTTGCCGTGCCTGCTGACTAAGGTGCTTGAGGTGATAGTCATGATTATGGGACAAGGTGCTTGAGAAGCTTGAAGTAAAATCAAGGCCTACAATGAGGGGGGAGAGCCATGCAAGTAGGGAGTGAGAGAGAATGACATTCCCCTCACTCAAGGGACGTCCCTTGCTCAAAGAGGCATATGGGACACATGTCAAGCTCCTAGCTAGGTTGCCCCCATAGTGTTCCTAAAGCCTATTGCTTGACTCCGACAGAGATCCAATGAGCATTTAGTTTAATTAAATAGTTATCTTGGAATTATCAATGTCTCTCTCTCAAAGGGGTAAGGAGGACACTTGTCCAAATATTACCCATGTTGCTTGAAATGCACTATGCATGTAATTGGCTAGTCTAGAGAAGGTCCAATCAGCTTCAAGCTTGAGCTAGGAAGGGGGGTCAACCAAGGCAAGTTGGGGGTGTGCTTGGGGGTATACTCTCTTGCACACACCACATGCTTTCATTCTCTCCGTGAAAGTACAAGAACTACATCTCCTCTCCAAGATTGAGAAGTTGAGAGCCTACACCAACACTTTTGGCTATGGAATGCAAATCCCACCAAGAGCCATGCTTCAATGCTATGCTATACATCTTCTTTATTTCCATTACTATGCTATGATAAGCTCTATGAGTAATGGTATGAGAGGACACTACTTTTTTCTCTTATGTTACTTCTTCTTCCTCTTTGCTACCCTCATTCTCTGCTAGCTCTCTCCACCTTTGAAGGTGTTTGAGGTCTTGGGACTGAGGCCAAGGACAAGTCAATTCTTTCATTAGATTAAGTTACGGGCATAATTGTGGTGCATGAAGCTCTCCATCTTCATTGCACCATCAAGGTCTCAAGGAACACAAAGCTTATATTGTACCAAGTCTCTCTTTATTGGAGAAGCTATGATACAAAAGCCTTCTAGAGGGGGGACCCGGCATTAGGAAATTTTGGAGGTCATTTGGAGGGCCTTCTAAGAAAAATAGAATTTTAAATTTCTCTCTCTAGAAAATAGGTGTGGTAAAAGAAAATGTAAAGTTGGAATAACCATTCAAAAAGTGTACTTACAAGTAGATTCTTGCCACAGTGTCATAACGGCCGTGATGATTGAAGAATAAATCGTTTTCAGTTTCATTTAGTGAACGTCCTAGAATTGGAGGGAGTTTCCTGTACATGGAATGTATGAGTAAAGGAATTATCCTTCCAAACCTGCTCTCCTTACTCTCACACTGTTTGTGCTGATAGCCAACTTTCGGAAAAAAAAAGAAAAAAAACTCATTTCACCCCCCCCCCCCCCCCCGCCCTACAGGCATCGGATAAAACCCTCTCTCTCTCTCTCTCTCTCTCTCTCTCTCTCTCTCTCTCTCTCTCTCTCTCTCTCTCCCATTTTCCCTACATACCCCTTCCCTAATATCTCTCTCTCCCAATTTACCCTCCCCGGCCAGGCAGAGGCTCTGAAAAAATTCCCCGACCCCTCTCTCGTGCTCCCTCTGTGTGAGCCGCATGGAACCCCCCCTCGCCCTCTCCCTCACACTCTCTCTCTCTCTCTCTCTCTCTCTCTCTCTTATCCCAAATCCTCACCCCTCCCTCTCCCTCACACTCTCCCTCTCAAAGCTCTGCGTGGACTCTCTCTCTCTCTCTCTCTCTCTCTCTCTCTCTCTCTCTCTCTCTCTCTCTCTCTCTCTCTCTCTCTCTCTCTCTCTCTCTCTCTCTCTCTCTCTCTCTCTCTCATCCAGGCGCTCAGGCCACGCAAGCAAGGAATCCACTCTCCCTCTCACGGGCAACGCCTCACACACCATACCCACACACCCACAATCACCCCCCCCCCCCCCTCTCCCCTCTCTCCCGTCGCACTGTGCGCAGCAGTCCACAGCAGTATCACACACACATTCACCCCATTCACTGTGCGCAGCCGTCCGCAGTCCACGCACACACATACACACACCCACACGGGTAGCGCAGTCCGCAATACACAAATACACACAAACACAAACACACACACCCTACCTACATGCACACACACACACTCTCTACCTCTATTCTACCCCCCCCCCCCCCATCCACCTTGCGCAGAAAACAAGTCGTCGGCCATCCGCGAGAAGAAAGAAAAAAAACAAAAACAAAAACTATATATACATTATATATATATATATATATATATATAGCCCCCTCTTCCCACGCACGTTTTTGCACACACATGCCTATACAAAACACACACACCCGCCCTCATGCACGAATATATACACACACACACACACACGCATATACGCACCGCACCGCAAATACGAAGAAAACGGCTACGACATCAACAAAAAAAGAAGAAGGATCCAAAGCACGCGCCGCCAACAACAAAAAGAGAAAATGCACCGAAGGCATGCCCCGGCCGACTCCAAAAAGAAGTACGCTCAAGACCGACGCACCGGAAGCACGCCATTCGTCGGCAACACGCAACCACGACGCCATCCCAGTAATTTATAGATTATTTTCATCATTATCTGCAGTTTTCACCCGAGCCATTGTAAATTTCCATTCTTTGTAAATATCCTCTCTCTAGGTGATGGTCACAAAGGCCCACCTAGAGATTCCCCTCTTTTAATAACCTCCCCAAAACAAAGCAAGGGTCAACCACATCGGGCCCACCACTTGCTTTGTCTCCCCGATTAAGATTACCCAAACCACACTCGGATTACCATAATCCAAGCAGCCAACACCTATAAATTCGCACTGAGAGGTCACTATCGAGAGGGGGGGGGAACAATTCATGAGGAACCAAGCATTTGGTAGAGTGTAGTAGGAAGGATTGACACTATCACCATCACGAGGAGGGGGCTTGTGTGTTGGGTTTGCCTTGGGAATTGCACCATGCGAAGGGAACCACATCCATCTCTCGACTCCAATGGTCGATGCACACACGTATGCACGCTCTTGGTGGTAAGTATTCACAATCATTGAGCTTCCTTAGAGAATGCACTAAGTAGGTTGCACCACCTCCTCCCCTACCTCTCTACCACCACGGCATGCCGCCTTGTAAATATTGCAGAAATAATTCACCCTCACACCCCCGAGGGTTTTCATCATTTGCAAGTATTCTCTCTCTCTCTCTCTCTCTCTCTCTCTCTCTCTCTCTCTCTCTCTCTCTCTCTCTCTCTCTCTCTCTCTCTCTCTCTCTCTCTCTCTCTGTGTGTGTGTGTGTAGGCTTGCGGTGTTCATATCATCGTGGGTTTTGCTTCCTAGCCGCTCAAAGCTAGGTGGTGTCCCCTGTTCGCTTTATCGTGGCAGGCTCGAGGCGCGCCATTCGACCCCCGACGTTTTAGAGGCCGTCGGGGTTCGTGGTCCGCTTTGCGTCCGTCATTTGGTGCCCCCACTGAGGAGGGATTTTCTAAGACCCTTCAGTTTACAATGCTGAAAGTGACGCCGACTATCAATCATGGATGAGTGGCTGAAGGAATTTTCTAACTGGAGGACGGAAGAAGAGGAGACGAAGGAGGCACTAGCCACCTTCATTGAGGTGCTACTGGCAGGCTGCAGTGTCATCAGCATTCAAGAGGTAAATTCTCCATCTCGTGTCTCTCATTCTAACTATAAATCGAAAGCATCAGGTGGGAGATTGGTGAAGTGGCATCACTGTTGTCAACCAAGGCACACGGTCGATGAGTGCCAACAACGAAGGAATCGGAAGGGCTGAAGTCATCTACATCGACATTCATCACAAAGAAGTCATTCACGTCAAGGAAGGGAAGCAAACGGTGAGGCCTCTTTTCCCTAAAGAAACTGCAAACAAAGATATCACTCCAAAGTGGCCTAAAGGGGCTGCTCGAGCCAAGGGCAAGGAGAAGATAGGATAGCTTTGGAAACACATGAGCCCGAAGGGATAGGCATTTGGCCAAGCAAGTGCTTCGAGCTCAGAGAGCCGGGTTGTACCCACTTTGTCAAAGAAGAAGTCATCCAAAGCTAAGCAGTGGAAGGTTGCCTACCGATTTGCACGACGCATGCGAGTGCTATCAATCCACTTCGACAATCCAGAAGAAGAAGTGGTGAGAAGATTCCCAAGTCCTAGGGAAGAGTGGTTCGACTACTGCTCTCGCTGTTTTGGGAAGCCAGTAGAGGACCTTCCTCCTCTCCCTGTACAACTTATCCTGAAGAAGCTCTCTACCGCGGGAGAGACTAGTGGGCTGGAGACGAGCTGCAGCTGAATGGAGTAGAATTCATGCAACACGCCGATTACGGATATTACCTACAATTGCTGTTGGCCAAAAGGCTGGGAGTGGTCAGACGCGTCGCCATCACCCCGTACGTGCTGAGCAACGAAGGAAAGGTAGAGCCCATGAAAGGCGACGACCTCTTGTGGATGTGCCGACTCATCAACACTGGAACGATAAGAGTATAAGTAAGTATTCCACCCTCTGTGCGTGATGGAAACGGGCCGATGGCATTCCCGTTCAGATTCCTGCAACATATGCATGTGAATATCTATGTAGATAGGAAAGTCTTCTACCAAGAGAAGATCGTTTGCCTATTCGGTGCGGCAGTACTAGGAGAAATCCTCAATTCCCCTAACCCTATCATTCTCCCCATATTAGATTACCGTCATTCCTTTAATGTCTCTATTTTTATCCTGTTTTAACCTATCCATCCACCCCTGTAAAAAGCCGCTATGAGCCGCTGCTGTTGATGTTAAAAAAAAGAAGGAAAAAAAAGAGAAAAAGAAAAAGGTTTGTAATTTCCCGAGTCACCACCATGGCAAGTGTTTCTTTTCCCACGTTCAGTGGAAAGAAGGGAGAGGATCTCACCACTGACTTTTTGGATGATTTCGACATTGCTTGTGTAGTCTCCAACAAAGATGACGACGCTTCACGACTTAGAATTTTTCCTCTACTGATGAAAGTAGAGGCCAAGTCCTGGTATAATGCATTGCCCCAGGCTACCAAGAATGCATGGGATGTGTTAAGGGCTGCTTTTGTAAAGAGGTTTGGTGGAGGCACAACCTCGGAGAAGCTATGGCAGCTACTGACAGAATTAAAGCAGGGAGGCCTACTAGACTATGCCACCTATGAGTCAAAGTTTGTGGACTTATGGGAGAGATGGGTTGCCACACTGGAGGAAGGCGAAGGAGCGCCTA